>NW_017729024.1:147431874-147458431 GCF_001723915.1 Gavialis gangeticus | reverse complement strand
CCCGCCCCGCCCCGCCCCGCCCCCGAGTTCGCCTCGCCCCACCCCCCACGCCCAGAGCCGAGCTCGCCCCGCCCTCGCAGGGAGAGGGGGCTTCGGGCGTGAGCGGCTGCTCCTCGTACGGGCGCAGCTGCCGGGAGCTCCGCAGCGGGGCAGTCAGCGATGGCCTCCGCCGTTGGGAGGGAGCTGGGATCGACTGTCCCCGGCCAAGCGGCTGCGCGGACCACCCCGCCCCGCCGGTAGGCTGGTAACCGCCGTGTGCGCGCTCCGGGCCGTTGTCAGTGGCCCGCGAACGGCTTTGCATCGGGCTCCGAGATGACCAGAGTCGGGGGCGCGGCTGGAAGCTGGTCCCTGAATTGGCCCTGTTCATCCCACGTTTCCAGACAAGGAGGAGGAGAGGCACTAGGCAGTGCCATGTTGTGTGCGCAGCCGTGCTGTTCGGCTACGCTCCTTCGTGAAATATTCCCGGGTTTTTAACACGTAGGGTGTCCTATGCGCAGGTTTAATGCTTAGGCCCCTGCCTTCCTATTGAGGATCGTACAAGTATTGGGCAACTGCCGTGCTTTCCTGGAAAAGCCATGCCATCTTAGAAGCCTTATACAACTCAAGACTAAGCAGGAAGAGGAGTCTGGCAAAAGGAAATGCTCCCAAGTTCAACATTTGTTAAGGCATATTGTTTTGGCAATGTAACAAATCTCTGGCCAGCTAAAACAACAGTTGTTTTGCTGTTCAGGATGTCTATATACCACTTCACAGCAGCACAGTATTCAAATCCTCTCCCAAAACCAAAGATCCTAGCATTTGAACCAGAGTAAAATTACTGAATTACTAATCACTATTTTTGATAGTGGTTTATGGTGCACATTTGACCATTTCTGACTCCATTCAGGTAATGGGTCTGGACAGATGACATGCATATATCTGCATAATTTGTTAATTGGGATAGTCTGGGGTAGTTGTTTCTTCAAGGCAGATGAGCCCTGTTCACTGGTAAAGCATTACACTGTCACCTAGCATGTGTAGCTTACTGAGGACGGCTGTTTTGTCTCTCCACTCCAAATCACCAACCTACAAAATTGATTTAAATTATACCAGTGTACATCTGTCATCTGCCCAGGCCTGGAGTAATACACATCCAACCTAACTCAATGGCTATATCATCAATACAGTATATGCTCAGAGTGACCAAAATAAGTCAGTCTATGGATCTCAAAAGGAGAGGAAGAGTTTGAACTCTTTTTGTATGAAATAAATGCTGAACACACAAATATGTTGTCTAAGAAACATTTGTAAAAGAACCTGCAGAACACCTTCAAAAACAGTTTTCTTCTGGTAAGGGTTATGCAGAAGGGTTACCACGGGGCAGGCAATGAAGAGCAAATGAGTTAACCTCCCCTCCACTCCTCCCCCCACTAAAAAAATGTACTCTTCTGTTTGTGAATGAAGTGAATGATTAACTACTGTTATAAACGTGAACTCCACTCAAGATGGCATGTGCCAAACAAACAATACGATCATTTTATTTTTCCCTGGGTTGCAACTTGCATCTCTACCTTCTATATGTCATATATCACTTTGGCAGGGTGTATATAAGCCAGCCGGTAGTTGGTAAAGGGAGAGGTGTTCTTTGGCCGATAGCACAGGTGTCTTTCCTTAGATTAGCAATTGCCATTTAGAGAACTGTCATGGGAGGAACATGGGTGGCTGGACTCAGTTGGAGCAAGTTGGCCATTCAAGAGGACCTCAAAAGCAGAGGAGTCAGATTTCACTTGGGCTGAGAGGACTGTATGTAAGAAAGGACCACTATTTGATTTTATTTGAACCTTAATCAAGGGCTCTGCAGTCCTTTCCTTGAGTGTTCCATGCTCGAAACATCTAGTCCTCAGTCAAAGCTGCTGAGAGGTCAATAGTTGTGCTGTGTTGTGTTATTTAGGTTGAGATCAGAATTTTATAAAAGGTGATATAGAAAAATACTGGAGCTATTAATCTTCATTACCTATTAACTGACTGTAAGCTAGATCTACCAAAGGACAAAAACACCAAAAGTAGGATTTAGGCAAAATTAAAGGAAACAAACCTATCCTAATGGTGACTGACTCTCCAGAGAGGGTTCCAGCCTGGGAGGCCTCTCACTGCAGCCCTTAGTGAGGTGACTGAGCCCCTGCAAGGAGCAGGATTTTAGTCTCATCATCTCCTTTTAGCTAGTCCTAGGTGATTCTTTGCTCTGTGTACTTTGGACCTCATTCTGAGGTATCTGAATTTCCATGTATGCTGCATCTTAAGAGCTAATTAGTGCAGGAGAACTTTTTAGTTGCCCAAGTCCTTCACTGGCTCTAGCTGGACCCCACAGCTCTCAGTGAAAAGAAAACTTGACAAGAGGCTTGTAAAAATTCTCTGTATTTTAACCATTTAAATATATTTTTTCTTCCATGAGTGATCTTTAGGTTGCCCTAAAGTCCTTAAGAGTTGAACCATTGAGGCTTCGATTTTTTTGTCATGCTACAGTATTCAAAATTAAGCCAGTGCAATTGAAAACTTGCAGGATTTCCTCTCATCAAACATCATGCAAACCAAAAAAATGAAGTCTAATAATACCTTGTAGAAAAAGTGACAAGGAACTGAATTAGTATTGATTTCTTACATGTAAGCAATGTGCACGGACCTATGAAGATACAGAATAAATATAGGCCTTGCCCTAAAGATTTATATAGTCTAATGGCCCTGAAGCTGAAATGTGCTTTATGAGGGGGAGGAGAAGGGGGGTGAACCTTATTGAACTTGGGGAACTTAGTAGTTGAATTGTTCTTTTCTGCATATAAAAAAACATAATAGGATGCACAGGGAAACCCATGGGGAAAAGAACTGGAGTGCTTTCATTACTAGAAAATGTATTTTTCCTGCTGCTTAATTGTTGCCGACGTTGCAAAAAAAAAGTCAGTTGTAGGACTACCCGGGCAAATATTACACTGGAATGATATCCAGTATCCAGTAGCTCTCCCATATCAATCAATTTATTTTGAAGTAACTTACTGTTTCAAATGCTTGGTGAAAATCTTGAGTTAGAGCGCTGAAATTCAGATTTATATTAATGGAATTGAGGGACGATCATAATTCATTCCTGTCTTGCAGCTGTCTTCAGTTTTCTTGTGTTAATGCTAAAGTTGGCACTATCTTTGATAATAAACCTAGATATTGATGAAAACTGCCATATTTAGAAATATTTATGCACTACATTTAGTTTGTACAGATTGAGATCAAAACCAGAAAAAATTCATTTTGATGAACTGCCACAATCCCACACTGCCTGTTTCATTGGCAACCAACCAAATTGAAGGTGAACGTAGCTTTCACCTCCTTTAACAATTGTTCTAAAAAGAAAGCCAAGCTGTTTGAATACATAGAGAAGGAACCAAATTCAGATCTGATGCAAGAGAGCTTATCTGAACTGATTTTCAATCTCTGTTCTGAATTCAGTTCCCAACTGGGCTCAGTAACACTAGTAATAATCTGGAACACATTTTCCAATCCTTATTTGGGCAGGAAGGAAAATTGTTCCCTGAGTTTCCATGGTGGCAGAGTCAATGAAAAGGGAAAATATCAATCTCTTTGAGACACTGTGACCTCTAGGATTCTTATGTGAGAGAGGTATCTATGGTCATTTGACCAATGTCTTTAACATCCCCTTGACACTCTTTGAAATTGTCTATTACAAAACAGATGGTGCAGTAGTTACATTTTTGAAGGACTAGAAAAGCATGACCGCATCTGGAATTAATCTTCAGCTCCCTGAATCAATAGATCACCCAGGTTTAAGAGGGCCTTTCAATCTAAAATGCTTTGCATAAGTGCATAGAAATAATACATGGCTTTTAAGGCAAAGCAGAAGCGATCTTGAACTATACATCATAGACGCAACTTTATCTGTGAGACTGCTGCATTTATAGGCAGTTCTATTTTACATGCACTTTTATAATCTTTGTAGCAAGTATTAGCAGTAAACTAAGTCATATGTTTCCTTTTTTCAGTGGAATAAAGAAGGGCATATAGTTTGTCCATAACTTATCATGAGTAAAGGGAGTCCCTTTCTATTCAGGGCTACAGTGTAGTTCTCTTTCACCCCAAAGGATATCAAAAGATTTAGCAAACTATATAACATACATACAACATCTTTCAAGCAAAGCTACTTTGCGGGTAGTAAGCTTCATAGACTCATACAAAAATAGGGCTAGAAAGGAACTCAAGCAAACCTCTAGTCCAGGGGTCAGGAATATTTTTGGGCAGAACGCCAAAAACACCTGCAACCTCAACTTGTAAGATGTTGGCATGCCAGAGGTAGACAGCAGGTGAGTCACAAGGGGCCCTTTTGTTGTGGCAGTGCAGTCCTGGCCCCTTTCCTGAGGTGCAAGTGCCAAGCACAATGCCTTAGTGTGCCACGCTCTGGCACATGTGCTGGGGGTGGCCTACCCCTGCTCTAGTCCAACCTGCCTCAAGGCAGGCTTGTTCCACTAAGCATTCCAGACAAATATTTATCTAACCTGCACTTAAAGATTTTCAGTAAAAGTAAATGCATAACCTCTTTAGGTAATCTTTTGGGAAACTCAACCACCATTATCGTTACAAAGTTCTTTCTAATATATAACTTGAATCTCTGTTGTTGCCGTTTAAGTCCATACATTCTTGTCCTGTCCCTGTGGACAGGAGATAGTTAATAACAACCACTGCTTTATTTGAAGAATCTTATCAAGTCTCCTGTTGGTCTTCCTTTCTGTAAACCAAATAATCCCAGTTCTCCCAACTTTTTCCCCTTATAATATTTTCTAGACCTGTAATAATTTCTGTTGTTCTCCTTTTGACTCTTTCCATTTGTTTGTATGTCTCCCAAAGTTCAGTGACCCAAACTGGCCACAGTAGTCTAGGTGAGACCTCACCAGTGCTGAATAGATTGAAAGAATCATTTCCCAAGACTTGCACATGATGCATTTAGCACATCACAGTATTTTATTAGCTTTGTTTTGGAACCATATTATATTATTACCTCAAATTCAGGCTGTGATCCACCATAACCACGAGGCCCATCTGTGCAGTGCTATAGCCAGTCATTCCCTCTTCTACTTTTGTGCCTTTGGCTTTTCCTAAATAATGTCTTCACTGAATGTACATCTGTTTATATCACATCATTTTCTATTTTATCAAGGTCATTTTGAATCCCAATTTTGTCTTCTAATGTGCTTGCTATACCACCCAAAATTAATGTGTATGCTCCATTCTGTCCTCTAAGTTAGGGCTGTCTAACTTGTAAGTGGCCAGGGACTACCAGTCACCAACAGGATCTTCACCAGTGCAAGCAATGGGCCTATGGCCTTAACCTCCTCAGTGGTCTGCACACAAAGACATCCCCCCATCACTCCACTGCACAGCATGGGATGGCTGGTGCACCACACATTTGGGCAGCTTCCCCATTTCAGCTCCTTTCCCCAGTGCTATCAGCTGTGCTACCCTGCTCCCAGGGCAGAAGCAAGAACCAGAAGCTGAAGGAGGGAAGGGGAGCCTGAAGCCCTGGCTGCAGCAACAGCCAGCATAATGAAGCAACTGGTAGATGGCTAGAAACCTGGGGACTGTACATTAACCCCTCATGGGCTGCATGCAGCCTGTGGACTACCTGTTGGACAGCCTTGTGCCAAGTCTTGAAGATACTGAAAATACTTAAAAAAGATACTGAACAAAATCAAACCCAAGACAGATCCCTGGGATAACCTACTTGATGCTTCTTCCCAGTTTGCCATTAAGCCATTGATGACTACTCTTTTACCCAGACATTACATGTTCACTTTCTAGTAGTTTATTCCAGAATGTATTTGAAACTCTTTACAGAATTATGAGAAAGGAAGAAACATTTGCTTGATGGTACTGGGGCAAATCTCTATTCTTAGGATCTTCATTGTCTATGGAGAACAATCATTTCATCCCCCCAAAACTCACATGATACTCAATTTATCTGTGGTGGAATGAACTGTGATTTGAAGTATATTTCTAGGGAGTCTAAGTAATGTTGAGGTGATGTTGTTGCTGTGATGGTCCGGGATATATGTGAAAGGCAAAACTTCTTGTGGGTGCTACCTTTTATTGGCCCAAATGTATGGTTAGTGTACCTATAGGCAAGCTTTTGGGTATCATAAAACCCTTCCTCAGGCCTCTGAGACGCCAGTAGACACAGCTGAGCTAAATAACAGATGGAACAAAAGCTTGTTAAGTAGGGTCATTATTATCTGCAAAGAGCAGGTGTTAGCAAGTATCAGGAAGATTGTAATGAACTATGTCTATATTAAGTTTATGTTAAGACTTAGGAAGCCTTAAGTATTTTAGACAAGATACTTAATATCACATTTCTTATCTCTTTCATTGTGAAACAAATACTACATTATCCTGCAAAAAATTAGTTACATAAGGACAATAAGTGTTATACCATCACATTTATAATTCAGGTCTCTTGCATCATGCTTACAGGTATTGTACAGACTGCAAATAAATAAAAAGAAGAGCTTATACTCCTGGCGTGAAATCTTAGACTCATAGAGAAGTAAGGTTGGAAGGCACCTAAAGAGATCAGGCATCTCAAGAGATCAGTTCAATGAGGAATTGAATCTGCAACCTTGGTGTTATTAGGACTACGCCTAAACCAATTGAGCTAGACAGTTGCTTTATCTTGAGCCTATAACCATCATAAGGTGCAAGACACTGAAATGTATCTCAAAAGGTCAGATGTGTTTGGCCATATTCACTCCCTGGACCATGGATGGCTCACAAAAATGAAAACATATTCAGACTCCTTTCCCAGCATTTCAGAAGCTGACTTACAAGGCATAAAGGCATCAGGTCAGACTGCAGGACTCAGTTTACTGTACCCATTTGGCCTATCAACTCTTTACAATTCCATTCCAACTGTTTTAAGCAGTTCACAGGAAGTGCAAACTGCCCCAAGTTTTTATGATATTTCCCAGGAGCACTTCTCTCTTTCCTCTCCTAGAAGCATATGCAAGTGCAACGCAATTGGGTCTTTTATTTTAACCCTACCAAAAGAAGATTGCAGTCTCATTTAATTTATTCTCTTATGCACTTATTGTGTGAAACCATTAATTATTTGCATGTCAGTTACTTTTTTCCAATTCATTTTGTTTCCTGTTCTGTCTTTACCCTTAACTATTATATTTTTCAGATGATGCTATAGCATTGGATTTCAATATACTCATTAATTCAACACAATGCATTGTATTTTGAAGTAATAAAATTGCAAATCTATACATTTTTCAACTATTTCATTATAAGCACTTCTGGGGGCTGATGGCAAGAAATGTTCATAACATGCAACTTCCACTGCAGGCAGTAAGGAACTTGGTATCTCTGAGAAGTCAGGAGCTTTTTACCAAAGGTTCTCTGCCTTTTTTATTGTAACTGACACGCTACACATATTTTTCCTCTGTGGCCCCATTCAAAGAAATCCTTTGAAGATTTATCTGTGGACATCTCCCAGAATCCTTTGGGCTATTTCAGGAGGGCCAGGGGGAAACTTCTAAGAGGCTATAATAAATACATCATTACATTTTTATTTAAAATGTGTTGGCCACACGTGCAAGACCTTCCACTCAACTTGGTGGCATTTCTCTTTGGATATACTACAATAGCTTTGGGATACTGCAAAAATCCATTCTAAAATTTCAGGGACTGTTCTAGGCCTTAATGGGCAAAACCTTGTTGATTTGAAGAAAAAATACAAACTGGAACAGCAGATTAGGGGACACAAGTAGCCCATACCATCTGATTTGCACGGGCACAGCTACAAGCCTCTATCTATGCAATTGGCTATAGGTCAAACTAGTTGATGGCTCCATTAATAATACCACTATTTCATTTCTTCCCATCTTCCAGTTAGAGCTTACCATGCTGACTCCCTGAGTGACTTGTGCCCTGGACAGAAAAAAAGAAAAATAGTAACGGAGGAAAGCAAGACATACCAATACTTGGCAGGTGAGAGAGTGAGGAACTCAGACAGGGGGAGTGTCTGGCAGGAGAGATAAATGGGAGACTCTGCTATATAGCAGAAAGTGTCATGAAGAAGGGTCTTTATCATACACCAACATGAAGTAGGGGTCAGAGAATTTCAGTCCATTCCTGAAATAGAGGGGGTGTGAGAGAACGGCACACAGAAAGCATGTAGGGTGAAAATAGTGATATGTGTGGTACCTCTATTCCATAAAAAGTTTGGGGAGAAAAATTATGTTCTGTGAAAATTTTGTGCAATGTTGTAGTAAATAGCATTACAAATGATTTTAGAATTGCACCACCTAAGCTGAAAGCTATTATTTTGCTTTAGACTTTTTATTATGGGGATGCCAGTCATAACTTGTAATTAAGGCACTGTTAAGTATTGTATTCATTAGGAGTCACTCTGACATGAGCTTTGAAGGAGAAATCACTAGGAAATTCTGCTTACAGTCTAGCTCACACTATAAATAATTCATAAAAAATGTCTTGAATAAAGCATAGCAATTCTTTGTGCCAGAGTAAAATCATAAGTTTAGGTTCCTCAGTTTTCTTTAAGTGATTTTCCTCTGCAATGTGTAACAGCAATCACTTCCACATGAGGGCACCAATTGACATCTTATTCTCACATCTAATGTGCAAACTGTATCAGTCAACAATTACTCCAATTTTACATTCACACAACGGTAGAAAAGGTTCAATTCACACAACAGTCTGCACTTCACTGTTCATTTTATTATTATCGATCTCCAGAACATACAAAATAAAACTCATTGTTGTTGCTACCCTTGGAATTAAGCTATTTGTACAGGACCTAATTATCTTCATCTTTTCACCATTATACTTTAGGAGTAATACTACCAAAGCCCCTAGAGTTAAAGTAATACAATTGTTGCTATTATGAATTATTATCTGTATAATCACTTAGCATTGTAGAACACCTCAAAATGGAAATAAAAAGATATGATTTCTTCCTTGAAGAGTTTGTAAACTAAATGAAACATAATGCCTGGACTCGGTAGCAAATCCCTAAGGTTTAAGTAGGTGTGTGGAGTTAACACCAACTAGATTAAATGTGTATTCTGTGAGAGAGACTGCACACAGCATGATATAATAAAGAAAGATGTCTTCTCTGAAGACATCAGATTAATTGGGATGTATTCCTAGAAACCAGAAAGCTTGAAAGGAGCCCCCAAAAGGACTTTGGAACAAAGGGATAATGAGAGGCATTTTTGTATGACTGGGAGAATCAGGGAACTTCTTGCATCCCCATGCACAGCAGGATGCCTGAGAATTGAAGGAGAATGGCAAACACTCACAGTGCTGAAGCTGGGGACCATATACAATTTGTATTGCAAGGCAGATATACAGAAAAAAAATTCCAAACTCAAGTGTAGGATTAGATTTATGAAATGATTTGGAATATGTTACTATATCCAATGTTATAGAAGCTGAAGGCAAATTATGACCTTAGTAACAAGTCTATAAGGGTCACCTCTACCAAGAAAAATATGATTTGGAAGGAGATGATAAATTGCTCCAGTGGATAATATCAACCATCTAGCAAAAGGGTCAGCACCCTACAATTTACCACCAGATCCAGCCCATGAAGAGGTTATGTTTAGCTTGCCAAGATTTTTCACCCTATGGTGCCATTCAGTGGCCCATAGCAGTAGAGCAGGGAATTGGTGGCATTCAAAAGCATACAGTGGCAGAGGAATCAGTGGTGCCTGGCTCACAAGAGGTGGGCAGGAGACAGGAAACTGTACAGAGAAGAGCCACAGAAATTATTTGAAGCTGGGAAAATACCTCATAGTAAATGATCTAAGTATATTTAGTTTATCAATAAGAAAATTGAGAGGTGACCTGATTGCAGGGTATAATTACCTTCACAGCAAGAAGACAACAGGTATTAAAGAGCTCTTCAATCTAGGAGAGAAAGGAGTAGCAAAAACCAGTTGCTCAAAGTAAAAACTCAGCAAATTCAATTTAGCAATAAACCACATTTTATTAATTAATTTAGTTAATTTAGTTAATTAATTGTGGGAATAAATTACCAATCTCTAATAAATTCTCCATCTCTGAATAACCTTAGATCAAGACGCAATAAAAGGATTAAATCCTTTGGCCTGTGTTATATAGATGGCCAAATTAGGGCCAGAAGGAACCTCTGAAAGATTTAAAGTGTATGAATCTAGGAACTTATTGTTCCCCTTCCTCTATACTTAGATTAATCTCTTTTACATCTTCTTTAAAATTAGATTGGGGTATGTATTCTAGAGTGTCTTTTAAAGCACCTATACCACTTCTGGCTGTTTCCAGAATGAATAAATAAAATATAAATTGTTCACATATTTAGAAACTTGGCCCCAAACAGTCACATGTTTAATGGAAAAATACAAAGCATTTATTTTAGAACAAAATTATTTAGAAAAATAATAAAATCAAGATGGGAAATGACTCAAAAAGCAGTACAATGTGGTTTTCTAAGTGTATGGATTCAGCACCGAGAAAATGCAGTAATTAAACCATAAAATATCTTTCTTATGTGTAGATTTCAGTAAGTCCAATTTTCCTCATAGAGGATGAGACATTATTGGTAATGACTACCACTGAGCCCTGTTAAAACTTTTAAACTAGTTTCATTTCCAAGGACTGTCTATACAGGGAAGTTAGTTGCTCTACACCAAGCAAAACTAAGAGTAAAAGAAGGCTGCTGTAATGTAGGCACTCATGTTAGATCCAAATTCTACACCAGACACGCATAAACACTACACATCCACTGAACACCACACTAGACAGGCGTAGGATAGCGAAGTTCTGTCTGCCTTATTCCCGATACACATCCTGGTGGTCCCAACTGCCACCCTTTCCACTACATGAAGAAGTTGGAAAGGCTTGGTGGGTTGAGCTGGAGCTGCCTTTCACAGTTCTACGCTATCAGAAAGATTTTTCTACCTAGGAAAATGTCCTGTTTGCTGTTTGGAACTACAATCCAGCACCTGTGCACCATTCACAGATCTAAGCTGAAAATGAAATCTGAGCCATAATAGCTTAGTAAATGTTTGAACAATTACAAAATTATAAGACATCATGTAATTGCTTCATAGTGGGAATGGCAATACTTGGAAACATATACAGATATGTTTCAAAGAAGCGAAGTATGTATCTGTGTGTGTGTGTGTGTGTGTGTGTGTGTGTGTGTATACATACACAGAAATATAGCAGTGATTCTCAGCGAGGTTACCATGGCACCTTGGGTGGCTTGAGATCCTTCCAAGAGTATCACAAGGTGCCATGCAATGCTGGCACCGTTAGGTGTACCAACATGATGCACGTTATGAATCCAGCAATTTCAAATAGGAATCCATTGCATCAAAAACATTCTGACCTTCTGTGCTCTTTCTGAGTTCTTTGCAACAATAAAAAAAGATCTTTTTTTCCCATAGTTAAAAAACAAGTGAAAACTAACAGCTGGCATTTTCTGAGGGGTACCTTGAGTCTGACAAGGGTGCCTTCACTATAAAAATGTTGATGACCATATAGAGATAAGCTTTCTTATGAGCTCCCCAAACCATCAGAGCTCATCTATGAAAATGTAGTTTCAATATCCTCTCCTTCAAAGTCTTTTAAACCCAAAAGAGACTGAGTCCATTGAATCCACACAGAACCTCTCACCATGCATTTGAAATGATGATATTTAGTAATATTCAGTTGGCAAAGCATCTGTTCACAAAGAGATGAGATGCATGCATAGGAGCTCTGGAATGTCCTGTGAGTACTGACTCACACACTTTACAGAAACCTCCATAGAAGCAGCTGCCCACTAAAAAGACTGCTGACTGTGGTGATGTTCCAGGAACAAGTTAATTTACTTCAGTGGAGCAATGACACTTTAGATCAGGTGAAAGTCTGCCCAGTGAAAGTTACATTTTTTAGAAAAAATCGTATTTGAGATAAAGAGAAGATGTATTGCAGAATGGCTGGAATGTGTGGCAAATTCAGTTGCTCCTTAAAAGCTATACAGAGATTGCCTGGCTGGACACTAAGGGTATTTGTAGACAACACAGGGTTTTACTTCTCCCTAAATTGAAGCGGTGTTTTTTTTAAAAACCACTGTTTCAATTTAAGGTGAAGTAAACCCCCGTGTCATGTACACCCGTGTTGGACCCCGATCCTTACCTGCCTCTCCAGCAGCAGGGATGGGAGAGCGAGCTGCTGGCAGGCAGAGCGGTTCCTAAGCTGCAGTGGGGGGTAGTCCTTCCTCCTGCAGCAGCAGCAGGGCCCCCCAGGCAGCAGGCACCCAGCTCGGGCAGTTCTGGGGGGCACTGCAGCCACAGAGGGAAGCACCAGGCCCCCACGCAGCTCAGGCAGGTAGGCAGGCTCTGGGGGTGGGGAGATCAGGCTCGCCGCTTTTTTTTTTCCCCTTCTGTGGAGCCTGCCTTCCTGAACTACTGCCAGGCTGCCTGCATGGTCTGCCTGCATGGCTCCTGAGCCACATGGAGCCCGGTGCTTCCCTCTGCAGCTGTAGGGTAGGAACCTAAAACTCTTCCGAGGTGCTTTACTGTGCAGTGCCCCAAAGTCATTTGTTGCATCCCAAAGACATTTAAGGTGAATTACACCGCCAAATGTGCTACAGCAATTGGAATTAATGTGCAATACACCACTGAATATACAAACAGCAATGCCATTAAAGTGGTGCAAAAGGCATTTAACCCACTTTAAACCTGCTAAAAAGAGTCATCTACAAATGGCCTATGACATAGCAACTTTGCAGAGCTCTGAGCTTCGTAGAGAACTGTGCTCTCCTTTTGCTGTCTGATACCCCTTCAACCATATTTTTCTGGACTGATACAAATGGAAAGTAAATGTTAACAAAATAGAGGACTGCATCTCCATATCCATACATTTCTTGAACAAGAAAATATCCCCCTGTTGGAATCCAAAGTTTCCTGGCCATTCAGAATTCATGGCATCAGAGCAAACTTTGATTGACGCATCTGTAATCCTGAGGGCAGGACACTGTAACTTACTGTTATGCTTTCTGGGACCTGGTTTTTACAAATTAACTCTTGCTTGAATGTACCATATGCTTTGCCCATCTTTGACAGTCTTCTGAATCTCTGTGTTTCAGTAAGCAAGGAATACCACTGGAGAACTCACAAACAGTGATGAGTAAAGCCTGCTGGAAGATTAGTGGCATGCTGTTATTTATTCAATCTTCTATGGTGTTTTTTTCAGTAAAAACATCTACAGTTTCCTCTATGTCATTATTGAAAAGGTTTTGCTCTTACTAACAAAACCTTATCACTTCAGACTTGCAAACGCATCAGAATCTTCCAGATAATTTGGTAGGGCAAACCGCTTTCACAGTAACGAAGCACAAAAATAATCACACACATTTCACTACATGAATGCTGATGGTTATCTGCCTGTCCAATGGAGGGATTATGAGAGCATTTGTTAATAAACAACTCATGCATGTAAGAGTTGCTTATAAAATAATGACACAAACACATATGCTTCTCCTAGGATTGACAAGGCTTTTTTTGTTAAGCAATCATAAATTTAAGAACATAGGTGTAAACTCAAATTCTACAAAAAGTGTACATCATATGCGGTATCAGAAATGTAATTGCCTTTTAATACTAATTTTTAAAAAGAAAAATCCTGAAGGCCCATCCACAAACATGTACAAAAGGAAACGAGAAAGACAGAGAGTGTAAATTTCAGGAACTGTGTACAAATCTGTGATTAGATAGCTAACTTCTGATTACTGCAGACAGACACTTAACTTGAGCATACAGTCAGTGTAATTATAGATATCATTCAAATATAAATCATGTTTATGTGCAGCTCCAAAATAAATTGTTCTATTGATGAATTAATCTAAACTATAGATTGAGTTTACAAAATTAATAATTTAAGGATGAGTTGTTTGAATGATCAAATGCCCTAGGTAAGGACATTTAAACTGTGATGGGAAATGCCAGTATCTTGGAATAATCTCTCAAAGTCAAGCAAGAAAATTTGGAGTTTTCAAATAATCTAGAATAAAGCTTGCTTCACTGGAAAGATTAAACTCTCCAAACTGGAAAGCAGTATGGAATTTCCTCTGGGCTCAGGTCTCAAAGCCTACAGTGCTCTCATACTCCAGGAAATTAATATGGTTTACACAGAGACTAGTAAAAAACAGTGAGCACAAATGACAACACAGCCTTCTAATATACCACTGGAGCAAGCCTTCCCCTCTCCAGTGCTCCTGTATCTGCTTTTCCCTTGACAATTACCTCCTGGCATGGCTCCTCAGGCAGGATTGCCTCCAAACTGCCTCTTTAGACCCGTCCTCTTGAGCTCCAGTTTCAGTTTCATGTAGCACTGGCATCAGTCCAGTTTAAAACTGGCTAACCTCATTTTTGGCCTCTCTGTTTGCAAGGCTGGGAAACGCATGCACGCACACACACACATGCACATGCACGTGCGTGTATGTGTGTGCGTGCATGCATGCGTGTGTGCGTGCGTGCGTGCATGTGTGTGTGTGTGTGTGTAAGTTTAGTATGTGGTATGTTCCTGCAACACAAATCTTAAGCAGACCTGAGAGTCCTGGTTCAATTTTACTCTCTTTGTCTTCTGTGTCAGGACTCAAGCACAGAGCCAAAAGTATACTCTCATTTCTTCCAGGGCTTAGTTGCTCAACAGAGCTATGCCATATCTGAGCAAGAACCAGGAGGAGAGTAGGACGCATTGAATCCACCTACCAACCCGGCATCCGTTTTGATTCCAACTTATTTTTGTAAAGAGAAGTAGCGTAAGGAAGTGGTTGTGGCTTGGGAATCATTGCCAAAATCTAGTCCAGTTTTAACTCAGTTGGCATGTGGAAATCCTAGTTTTGCAAGTCCTCTTCCAGCTTATAGAGCAGGTGAAGCCGTCTGCCCTTAACAATAGACTCAGTACTAACCTCAACCAGTTACTAAGTATGTCTCAGTACCATTACAGTATGTGGGTGCCTGGCCTAGATTATTATAACAAACTTCCTCCCTTTGTACATTCTGTTCCTCAAGCTCATCTGTTCTTAATTTCAGGGCCACAAGACTGTTTTGGGTAGCAACCAGTATTGTCATTGTCCCTACAGAAAGTTAATTGCTGCAGGTGGATACAGAGTTGCGAGCAGTCACAAGCTGATCAGGAGTCAGGTTGCAAACCTGGTAGAGGAATCACAGCTCCTCTCTTTCCCACATTGTGAATACAGTGGCAGTATCTTGTCCAAAGAGTATCAGACAGACATGCCAGGAGTATCAAAACCATTACTGCAACTGGGCAAATATTAAAAAGATACAACGTTGAGTACTGGCTTTTGGTCAGTTACCAAGGTCTATCGTCCATTCTGTTCTTAAGGTATTTATGGAACTTCTTTCAGAAGTCTCCCTGCTGAAAGAGACTTGGGGGTCATGACTGACCACAAGATGAACACAAGCCACCAATGCGATGTCACAGCTGCTAAAGCAAACAAAGCCCTAGCTTGCATCTATAGATGCTTCTCAAGTATATCTCAGGATGTCATCCTCCCACTGTACTCGGCCTTGGTGAGGCCGCAGCTGGAGTACTGCATCCAATTCTGGGCTCCTCAATTCAAGAAAGATGTGGAGAAGCTTGAGAGAGTCCAGAGGACAGCCACATGCATGATCAGAGGGCAGGAGGACAGGCCTTATGAAGAGAGGCTGAGAGCCATGGGACTGTTCATTCTGGAAAAGCACAGACTCAGGGGGGACCTGGTGGCTGCCTATAAGTACACAAGGGGTGTTCATCAGGATCTGGGAGAACGTATGTTCACCAGAGCGCCCCAAGGAAAAACAAGGACAAATGGTCATAAACTCCTACAAAACATAAGAAAAAATTTCTTTACTGTCCGAGCCCCCAGGACCTGGAATAGACTCCCTCCAGATGTGGTGCAGGCAACTTCTCTGGACTCATTCAAGAAACGCTTAGATGCTTATCTTGCTGGGGTCCTTGGACCCTAGCTGACTTCCTGCCCCTGGGGCAGGGGGCTGGATTTGATGGTCTTTGAGGTCCCTTCCAGCCCTAACATCTAGGAAATTTATAGAATTTAAAATAAAGTAAAATTGGATATTTTCAATCCAAACCATGTGACATTTTTTGCAGTACTTTCCCTGTAAGTGCATAGAACATTGTAAAATACCACAGGAAAGGTAGATTAAGTATAAGATACATAAAAACCCATTTCAAGAAAGGCATGGCTAACAAGACCATCATGCAGACTGAAAACAGACCAGAAAACCATAACAAAGCACAATGAAACACAAAAATACAGCCTGGGGAGAGGGGTAGCAACACAAGGTTTGGAGGCTAAACAGAACATTAATAAATGTTCACAGAGGATAGTAAATAGAGAGGAGTTGTAAGGAGAAATAAATTGTTTAGAGAGTCCTAGGGTCATTAAAATATAACAAAGTGCCTCCTTATTGGCACATATTATGAACAATAGGAGGAAACCTTGAAAGCCAGTAATGCTGAGAGAGACCCACAAGTAGGAATGGACAGAAAATTAGATGTGACTTTGTAATATGATGCAGCAGAAAGAAAGGTTAATATCAACTGGGGCTGTATACATAAAAGAATTAGGTAGGAAACTGCCATTCTCTTAACAGCTCTTTTTCAAGCTGGAATATTTGAGTTCTAGTAACCCCAGCGCCAAAGAATTTTTGACAAATTGCAGAAAGATAAGAGTAAATTTAATCAGAAATAGCAAAATCATCAAAGCAAAGGAAAATAAAACTAAAAAACAAAACATATAACCCCCACAGAATTTTTTAAAAAATCAACCCACCACAGAAAATTTTCCAGTTCCCAACCAAAAAACCCCAAAATATGATCTTTTTTATATCATTTGCTTTCATTCATTATCCATTAGCATGATGTAGCAGGACACTAAGGTACAGAGGCACAGATGTGGGTTGCTAGAGCAACCGCTGGGGAGTCAGCTGACAAGAAGGGGCAGGGCCTGGCACATATAAACCCCAGGAGTGAGGCCAGAAGGGCAGTTCTCCGCTAGCAGCCAAGGGAGAAGGAGCTCTGCCGGAGCAAGCAGAGTAGAGAAGCCTGACGGCACAAGCAGCTTCTGTCCGCAGATACGGGGTGGAGAATTCCCTGGTAGGGATTTGAATGATGGTTAGCCAGACGGCTTGGATTTTATGTTATAGCCCAGGGGCTTGAGTTTCTGTTTGCAGTTTTATAACACTGGAGGACTGGGTGAGGCTATTAGGGGTTGGAGGAGACCTCATAGGGGCTCCACGGTAGCTTGGGGACCTTGGTGCCAGATGGCATTTTGGGGTGTACTGACCCCAGCCCCAGAGAGAGAAGGCCACAAGAGGCCCCAGGGCAAGGGGGCCGCAAGGAGCGAGAAGCCCCAGAGTGAGGGGGCAGTGAGAAGCCCCAGAGAGAGAGGGCCACAAGAAGCCCCAGAGCAAGGGGGTGGCGAGAACCCCCAAAGAGAGAGATGGCAAGGAGAAGCCCCAGAGCGAGTGGGCAGCAAGAAGTCCCGGAGAGAGGGGGCAGTGAGAGACCCCAGGGAGAGAAGGCAGTGAGAAGTCCCGGGGGGGCGGCAGGAAGCCTCACCAAGAGGGGGCAGCAGAGTGCGAGGAAGGCATGGGACGAGACAGGGCAGTGCAAGCCCAGGGAAGTCAAGGAGAGGGCCAAACTGCAGCAAGGTCCAGGTCAAAACCACATCAGTACCATCTGTGAGGCTTGGACTGCAGCGTAGGGGAGGAAAAGGAGCCGCAGATAGTGCCCCCTGTCACCGAGGCAAATAAAATGGGCAGCCTCCCGCTAATTATGTCTATTAATTAATCAATTAAGATCAAGGCATGGCAGGCGTGTAAGCAGGCAGTTCGCCCATGACAGGAGGGTGGAGGCACCGATAGAAAGACACTAGTAGAGATACTCCTGTCACAATGGTGCATTGGCCAGGAAAGTTTTATACGGCAGTATGCATCATAAGACTCTGGTTTGCCTGTATGAAGAAGAGAACCTTTGGGTCCATGCAGAGAGAGGAACGAGAACAGATGCAAATCCCAGGCCTGGAGTCAGGGGAACAAGTTTTGGACCAGCTACATCAAACAGTACAAGATCTACTGGATCAAGCTGCAAGACAACAGACCCTGTTAGCTAATGTGATCGGAAGCATCCACCCCCGGCCAACGATGCAGGTAGGAATGTGCAGCTACGGAGCCCGAGTTGACCCTGAAGTAACAATAGAGGGAAAAAAAGTAGTGGCTATACTGGACTCGGGCTCATTGCAGATGATGGTGCGGAGCGACGTGTTACTGGCAAGGGAGAGGGGAAGAGCAGATCGCGCGAGGGTGCAGTGTTGGTGTGGGGACTCCCTCGATTTTTGACAGGGTGAGGGTCACTCTACAAGTAGGCAGTAAGACCTGCCGGATGCTAGTTGGGATCACGGAACATTTACCCTACCCAGTAGTACTGGGCTGTGACTGGCCTGAGTTGCTAAAAGAGATAGCCAGTGTGAGGCATGAGGAGAATGCTGAGGGTTTTGCGGGTGAAACCGAACCATCTCCTCCCAAAGAAAAAGCTGAACAAGGGGTGGATGTCACCCATTTGTGGGAAGACGAACATTTTCAGGAGCAGAGTCAGGAGATGGATTTTCGGTGGGTGCTACAGGAACACCTCACCCAAATAAACGACAAGGTATTGAGACGAGAGCTGATGAGGACAACCCCAAGGTTCGAGGTAAGAAATGACCTCCTATACTGGATCGAGTAAGGGAAGCCAGAAGGAGAGGAGGTCGTAGAGTTGTTGGTCCCTCAGCAATATCAACAAGCCTTATTGAAGGTGGCTCATGAGCTCCCTATGGGTGGGGATCTGGGCCTGGACAAAGCAGAAGCACGCATTCGGGCAAGGTTTTTTTGGCCAGGACTGGTTAGTGCGGGAAGTAGTGAGATATTGCACTTTGTGTCCTGTCTGCTAAAAAGTGAACCCAAGGCAGCCCCCAAAGCCTCCTTTAATTCCATTGCCTCTGGTAGAGGTTCCCTTTGAGAGGGTGGCGCTGGACATCGTAGGGCCACTTCCCCGAAGTAGCACTGAAAACCAGTACATACTAGTTTTATTGGATTATGCGACTCAGTACCCAGAAGTGGTGCCAATGCGGACAGTGTCCACACCAAGGTGGCGAATGAACTTTTGAAGATATTCTCCTGAGTAGGACTCCCTGAGGAACTACTGACCGATCAGGGAATGAACTTTACATCACACATGTTTGAGGGAGTGAGTAAAGCTTTGGGGATTAAACACCTGAAGACAGACATGTATCATCCCCAAACAGACGGGCTCATGGAACATTTTAATCAGACATTGAAACAAATGCTAAAAAAGTTTGTGGTTGAAAGCCTGCAGAATTGGGACAAAATGATACCACCTTTGCTGTTTGCTGTAAGAGAGGCACCCCAGGCCTCGACTGGGTTTTCACCCTTTGAATTATTGTATGGCCGGCAACCGAGGGGGATCCTGGACCTGATTAAAGAGAATTGGGAAGAACAGCAGAGTAAACACCAGAACATCATCCAATATGTGATCCAACTGTGGGAACGCCTTGAAGCAGCTCGGAACGTGGTGTTAGGAAATCTCAGAGAAGCCTAGCAACAGCAAATGAGACATTACAACCAAGGCGCCCGAGAAAGCAGGTTTGACGTGGGGGACCGCATGTTGGTTCTATTACCGGACAGTGAGAGTAAGTTACTTGCCCAGTGGCAGGGACCCTATGAAGTCATACATCAAGCAGGGCCTGCGGACTATGAGGGGTACCAGATAGATAGGCAGAAAAAGAAGCAAGTATACCATGTCAATATGTTGAAGAAGTGGGAAGACCGGGAGTGTATGTACTTGGCCTCTCATCCCGAGGAGTTAGAATTGGGACCCACGTTAATGGAGGGAAGTGGGCAGGGTGATGTAGAACTGGCCCCGCGACTGTCGGAAGAACAGAGAAGACAGGCTGCCGAGCTAGTCAAGGAGTATGGAGATGTGTTCCAGGGAATCCCTGGGGAAGCTCGGGGCATGGTACACCAGATAAAAACTCCGGGCCAGGTAATACATGAGAGTTGGAGATGGATTCCCCAGCAACTCCAAAGCCAGATAAAAACAGAGATTTCAATGATGCTAGAGAAAAGTGTCATATGTGAATCCCACAGCAACTGGCAGAGCCCCAGCATAGCAGTACCTAAACCGAATGGAAGAATCCACCTCTGTATCGATTACCAGAAGGTGAATGCAGTGGCTAAGTTTGACACCTATCCGATGCCCAGAGTGGACAAACTGGTGGAAAACATCAGGCAAGCTCACTACATTTCCACTTTCAACCTGACAAAAGGTAACTGGCAGGTCCCAGTGGCACCTGAAGATCAGGAAAAGACAGCATTCGCCACCCCGTGGGGTCTCTTCCAATTCCGGCACATGCCGTTTGGGTTGCTTGGAGCTGTGGCTACGCTTCAGCGGTTAATGGACAGAGTTTTGGCTCCCCATGGGTGTTACATCATGGCGTACATTGATGATATTATTATATACACTGAGAACTGGGCTGAACACTGCACCGCACTGAGAGCAGTACTGCAAGACTTGAGAAGAGCTGGGCTGACAGCCAATCCAAAGAAATGTATTGTAGGGGAAAAAAGAAATGCAATACCTGGGGTTCCTAGTAGGAAGTGGGAAGGTGAGACCTTTGTTGAGCAAAGTGGAGGCGTTGCGAAGGTATCAAGCACCCCATACTAAAAAGCAAGTGAGGGCTTTCTTGGGGCTGGCCAGTTATTATAGAAAGTTTGTACCTCACTTCACAGATGTAGTTGTACCTTTGACGGAGATGATAAGAGGGGCTCCAACTAAAGTGAGATGGACGCTGGAGGCAGAAAAGGCGTTCTGAGTGGTGAAGGATGCACTATGCCTACAACCACTCTTATATACTCCGGATTTTAAAAAACCTTTCCTGGTGCAGACCGATGCATCAAGTGTGGCTATTGGTGCAGTATTGGTTCAGAGAGAAGGAGAAAAAGAGCACCCTATAGCCTACATAAGTAGGAAATGACACCCATCAGAACAGAGTTACACCACAGTAGAGAAGGAGTGTTTGGCAATTAAGTGGGCTATTGAAACACTACAGTATTACTTGTTAGGGGGATTGTTCACTTTGATCACTGATCATGCGCCCCTGCACTAGCTGCAGAGCATGAAGAAGGACAACGCAAGACTAATGAGATGGGCCTTTAGTCTGCAACCATATTGTTTTGAGGTAAAGCATCGCCCTGGAACCCAAAACATAAGTGCTGATTTCTTCTCAAGACAATACGAGGAAGAAGGAGGGCAGGAGAAACGGGGATTCTGGACAAGGGAGAATAGAGGGGGGGGTGTAACTAGGAACCCTAACCTCGTTGCTAGAAGACCAGGTGACCACTCCAAGTCTGGAACCTCCCAGGCAGGACCAACCAGTTGGGCGACAGAAGAAGGAAGTTCAAGATCTTGCAAATGGTGATTGGAGAAGGATAGAGGGGCGGCAGGGAGACAGACTCCCAACAACTACAGTAATGCACCTGTCACCTCCATCAGAGGGATACACCATGCCCAGAGCCATCCTCACGACCATTTAAAATGTAGAGAGAAGACAGGCCTAAGCGGCACCCTACCAAGGCTGGCAATGGGGGGGTTACCTGTGGCAGGGTAACTCCCACAAATCCCACGTGGTGCAACCTGGGGGAAAAGGCAAGTAGGAAGCGCCTGAAAACCTTCGCCTCCTAAGTTACTGGGTGACTGAGGAAAGGCTGAGAGAAGCCCAGGACTGAGGCAGTGCCCACAAAACGTAGGGACCCACCCAGGGAGTGAAGGTCTTAAGGGGGAAGGTGTGTAGCAGGACACTAAGGTGCCTGCTACTCTCGGAGCAGAGGCACAGGTGTGGGTTGCTAGGGCAACCACTGGGGAGTGAGCAACCAGGAAGGGGCAGGGCCTGGCACATATAAACCCCAGGAGTGAGGCCAGAAAGGCAGTTCTCCGCTAGCAGCCAAGGGAGAAGGAACTCTGCCGGAGCAAACAGAGTAGAGAAGCCTGACGGCACGAGCAGCTTCTGTCCGCAGATACGGGGTGGAGAACTCCCTGGTAGGGATTTGAATGATGGTTAGCCAGACGGCTTGGATTTTATGTTATAGCCCAGGGGCTTGAGTTTCTGTTTGTTGTTTTATAACACCAGAGGACTGGGTGAGGCTATTAGGAGTTAGAGGAGGCCTCATAGGGGCTCCACAGTAGCTTGGGGACCCCGGTGCCAGATGGCATTTTGGGGTGCACTGACCCCAGCCCCAGAGAGAGAAGGCTGCAAGAAGCCCCGGGGTGAGGGGGGCAGCGAGATGCCCTGGGGCGAGGGGGCAGCAAGACGCCCTGGGGGGGCAGCAGGAAGCCTCACCAAGAGGGGGCAGCAGAGCGCCAGGAAGGCACGGCACGAGACAGGGCGGTGGAAGCCCAAGTCAAGGAGGGGGCCAAATTACAGCAAGGTCCAGGTCAAAACCACGTCAGTACCATCTGTGAGGCTTGGGCTGCGGTGTAGAGGACGAAAAGGAGCCACAGATAGCGCCCCCTGGCACTGGGGAAAATAAAATGGGCAGCCTTCCACTAATTACATCTATTTAATTAATCAATTAAGATCAAGGGGTGGTAGGCGAGTAAGCAGGCGGTTGGCCCATGACAGGAGGGTGGAGTCACCGCTAGAAAGACACTAGCAGAGGTACTCCTGTCACACATGCAAAT
The DNA here is from genome assembly GCF_001723915.1 of Gavialis gangeticus. Classification (NCBI taxonomy): domain Eukaryota; kingdom Metazoa; phylum Chordata; order Crocodylia; family Gavialidae; genus Gavialis; species Gavialis gangeticus. The sequence continues at coordinate 147,435,589 of NW_017729024.1, read as the reverse complement.
ACAGAGTCAGCCACTACAGCTATAGTATGTTAGTCACAGGATAATACCGGGACGCTTGCTGGAGTCTAGAAAAATGCAGATCAATGGTAGGATCAATTCAAACTGACCTTGACAATTAAGTTGTCTCATTGCAAGGCTCTGCAGCCAAGGTTTATTAGAATTATTTTCCTTGTTTGTTTTTGAGAAATTGGAACACTTTTAACCTTGTAACAGAATGAGCTGCCAGAATTGTAGCTGTTTTGAATAAAAGTTCCCAGAATTTCATCACACCACACAAGCTAATGACGTCTCTTTTAATGTTTGTTGTCCTATTTCCAGTACACAATGCTAAGAGCAGGTCACAAACCACCTGCGGGTTTCTCTGCAACAGAACCAAGCCAAGCAAACAATGTAATAGTCTTAATAGCTCATAGCCCTCCCTCCATATTTTAGTTCTTTATAGTAGGAGCATCTCCAGAATTTCTACCTATGGAAATTTATGATGTGACAGATTCTCTGAGCAAAGTTATTCTCCCTCTAGAGACTGAGGGAGGGGGATCTTTATAGCATACATTTTTAAGGTTTATGAAGAAAGCCTCATACAATATTCCTTTCTGGTCTTCTAAGAAAGAACACTTGATAAACAAGTTTCAGGCTCCCCTATTGCCAGCTCTGGGCTGGCAAGGGAATGGGGGTCAGGCCAGGGATCCAGGGAGCAGGGACGAGTTGTCCCAGAGCAGGGGACAGCTCCCAGGTGCATGGAACTTTGGATTGTAGCTTGGCTCAGCGGCACTGGTTTGGGGTGACGCCCCATGGCCGACTGGCAGCAGCTTCCTGAGCTGTCCCCGCATTTTGCTTGATGCTCAGCTCCCGGCTCCCCCCAAGGAGAGCTATATCAGATACAACTATAGCTATACCCCAAAACTCTGGGCAGTTCCTATACAGGGGCTATGTTCAGTTTATTATTTTAGACTGAAAGCTGTTATGGCAATATTACCCATATGCCTTCAGCAGTCCTTGAGCTAGAAAACCTGAATTTTTTTTCCTGGCTCTCCCACTCACCTGCAGCATTGTCCTGAACAAGGCATTTCCCCTCTCAGTTCCTTTGCTCTCCTGTCCTCTCTGCCTTCTCTACTTCAGTGAAAGTTTTTCTGGCAGGGGACTGAAAATGCTGTGTATGTATTTATTACTGCAACCACACAGTTTTATTGGTCTTCATTCATGTAAACTGAGTTTGTAAGGTTGTAAAGACAAAAGCTACATCTTTCACATATTCTACAAGCAGCTAGCATGTTTGTGGCTGCTTACGACAAATGAAAAACAAGTCATACTTCAGAGATAAGGGCTGTTTGTGAGGTTCAGATCCATGTTTGTTTTTTGAATTCCCCATACGTTTGTGAATGTTTGAATACGAGGTTCTGGTTGAAGCTCATCTTTACTTTGCTGTTACGTTTGGAACCTGCTATGTTGTCAGTATGATATTGATCTCTATGCTGGTTTATGGAAAAAAAAAACTAAAAAAAGGAAAAGATTAGAAATATAGTCCAACCTCATTGCAATAAAATCTGTTTATAAGAGTCCCCTGCTTTTAATCATCCCAAAAGCGGGAACTGATATCTTTATTATTCTCATGAAGCAAATTAACCAACCTTTTAGAGACAGCACACTCTTTTAATGATTTTTTTCTGCTAGTCCCAAGTGGATTCATTATAATGAGGTAGTGCTGTAGAAAGCTAAATAAAAAAAGAGGAGAAAGAGTGGGTTTCTTGGCATGTATGTACTCTTTCAGATTATGCTGCCATTCACTTTGGGATTTCATTTACAGTCAGCGAAGTATTTCAATTTATTGTCATTTTGTCATTGTTCAATAGTTACCCACCAGCCAGTAACGTGCATCTCAGCATTCCCCAGTGTCAGGGTACTGTGAGTGCATGATGTTTCTCTCAGCTGCATCAGGCACTGCCCACATGTCTGCTAGTAGAGATTTTGATCTTTTGTAATGCAATCCATGCATTAGCTTAGAACATTGTGTGCTTGGGGCATTTGTAACCTGAATAGCTGTGCACAGCCAAAGTACTTACTAACCTGATTGTTAGACTCATATTAGGGCACATCAGATATTTCATTAGGGGTGAAGAGGCTTTTTATTAATTTCAGTAGTGGTGTCTTATACAGATGCTTCATTCCATCAGTAAAACGTCATGCCACTAATACTATGTGACCTCAGCCTTGTCTGATTGCCATTCTAGGGGATGGAAGAGACAACAAAGATCAAGAGATATTATTTAGGCTCTTTTATGAGAATGTGTCTTGTTTTTAAATGTCCCTTCCATTCATGTACAACTATTCCATGGGAAGCTGTAAAATATTGTTGATATATACTTACATTTATAGCTATGCATATATTAAAAGCTTAACTGGAGACGGAACAAAACAAACCAGTCCACAGCCGAACTTCCCAAACATATGTTTGTGTGCGCAGGTCCAAATTAACCCCTTAGTGGGCCCTAGGCAAACAAATTATGCACCTAGTTACTTTGCATAGGGCAACAGTACCAGGAGTAGCAGCTGCCACCAGGGCTTGGAGCTGCAGTGTGAAACCCTAGAAGGGAAAAAGAGCTGGGTGACACTGCGGCTGTGCAGCAGCAGCACTGCCACGGCAAAATAAGCACAACTGGACCCCTTCTTCACGCAGGGCCCTAGGCATGAGCCTAGTTTGCCTATACATTAATCCAGCCCTGTGTGTATGTGCTAATCAGCCCTAATGATACAATTGAATAGGCAAAAGGAAAGAAAAAAGTAGATGTTAACAGATTATATTATTTGCTGTCATAAATTCTTTGATGAGTTCTCAATATATTTAAAGAATATGATGTAAATGCCATAGTTAATAAGTTCAGTATGAGAAGGAAAAACACCCAGGTAATTACAGCAAAGTTGCCATATAACATAGACGTCTGTAACCCGGGCGGTACTCCAAGAGATACCCCCTCGCCAATTGAAGGGATCAAAGCAGGTGCACAAGGCTGTGGGAGGTGTAGGGACTCTCCTCCCCTATAGAGCAGAGCCAGACCACCAATGGGGACTTAACCATATACCTTTTAATACTGGGAACATAACAGGCATAAATCAGAGGGTACAGTGGACACTACAATGCCCCAAGGGGGCAGGATTCAACAAAGGTTAGACACTTACAATCATTGACAAAAAACAGGGTTAACAAAATATAAAACATAAACAGCAGAACAAACAATACAGGTTGGTGAAATATAAAAGGCACAAAATGCAAAATGTCAAGGAAATATAGGGCCTTGGTACCTGGAGGGGGAGAGAAACACAATGGCCCCTCCCTTTCCACTGCCAGAAGATTTGCTTCTTCTCACTCACCCCAAGGCACCTCAGCTGGGACTTGAACCCAGAGGTCCCTATGTGGTGGGTAGGAATGCTGCCACACAGCCACCACTGGTAGCACTACTTTAGCCTGCTAGGGGTCTTGACCTTCCTGGAGCCCCGGCCTCATGTCAAGCTGCCTGGCCTCTGATTGGAGGAGCTGGCAGCAGAGCTGGGAACCTCTCAGGTCACTGCTCAGATCCTTCCTGGAGTGGAGGGGAGCCTCTCCTGCTGGCTGCAGCCTCTCCTTGGGGATCCTGGAGCCCAGTGGGGAGCCTCTCCTGCCGGCCGCACGCCTCGCTGCTGAGGGTCCCACTGCTGCCTGCAGGTCCTGCTTTTTCAGGCT
>NW_017729024.1:147428874-147431739 GCF_001723915.1 Gavialis gangeticus | reverse complement strand
GAAAGGGAATCCCAAGTCCTCCAATCATCTTTTACCCCTTCAAAACCCCTGGGCCAAATCATTACCAGATTGGTGAGGAAAGGGAATCCCAAGTCCTCCAATCATCTTTTGCCCTTTCAAAACCCCTGGGCCAGGTCACTGCCAGCCAGCCCATCACATGTCCAAAAAATAAAAATAAAAAATAAGGCTAGCAAGGAATAAAAGCGAAATGTGAGCTTCTCTCAACACTATGGAAGTCACATGAATGAAATCTTCTTTGGCTATCCCTCAATACAAGGATGATGCCTGCAGGGGGAGGGGGAGTGGATTATTGGCAAATTTTAAAATGACTGAAGAGCCCCAATCCGTGCTCTTCAAGTTTTTCCACAGATATGACAGGTGGTGCCCTGGCAGGTGCGGGGGAGATGGGGGGCTAGGGGAAACAGCTGTTGGCCAGGCTGCCATTAAGACTGTAACCAGCCAGCACTTCCCAGTTTGTAAAGTTGATGCCACCCTTCTTAAGGAATGCTTTCAGAGTGTCCTTGTAGCACTTCCTCTGTTCACTGCAGTTCCTCTTACCATGACTGAGTTGAAAGAAAAGGACTTGCCCCAGGAGATTAGTGTCAGCCATTCGCACACAGTGGCCAGTGGAGTTGATGTTTCATGAGATCCAGGCTGACCTTGACAGGCTCAGAAAATGGGTGGACGAGAACCTGATGGTGTTTAACTCTGAAAAATGCAAGGTTCTCCACCTTGGGAAGAAAAACCTGCAGCATCCTTATAGGCTCAGCAGTGCTACACTGGTTAGCACTACAGATGAAAGGGGCTTGGGGGTCATGATTGACCACAAGATGAACAGGAGCCTTCAATGTGATGCGGCTGCTAGTAAAGCGAGCAAAACACTGGCCTGCATCCATAGATGCTTCTCAAGCAAATCCCAGGAGGTCGTTCTCCCGTTGTACTCAGCCTTGGTGAGGCCACAGCTGGAGTACTGCATCCAGTTTTGAGCTCCACAATTCAAAAAGAATGTGGAGAAGCTTGAGAGGGTGCAGAGGAGAGCCACATGCATGATCAGAGGTCAGGAAAACAGACCTTATGAAGGGAGGCTGAGAGCCATGGGACTCTTCAGCCTGGAAAAGCACAGGCTCAGGGGTGATCTGGTGGCCACCTATAAGTTTATCAGGGTGCTCATCAGGATCTGGGGGAATGTCTGTTCACCAGAGTGCCACAAGGGATGACAAAGTTGAATGGTCACAAACTCCTCCAGGACTGTTTCAGACTGGACATAAGGAAGAACTTCTTTACTGTCCAAGCCCTCAAGGTTTGGAATAGACTGCCACTGGAGGTAGTTCAAGCACCTACTTTGAATGCCTTCAAGAGATATTTGGATGTTTATCTTGCTGGGATCCTATGACCCCACCTGACTTCCTTCCCCTGGGGCAGGGGGCTGGACTCAAACTTCCAAGGTCCCTTCCAGCCCTAATGTCTATGAATCTATGAATCTTGCCTCAGTGCTGGTTATATTAGCTTCAGAGAGGATACTGGCATTGGTGCAGTGGTCTTCCCATATAATGTGAAGGATCTTCCTGAGGCAATGCTGATGGAACCATTCCAGATACCTAAGATGGCTTTGATATGTCATCCACATCTCACACCCATAGAGGAGCATGGGGATAACCACTGCATTGTAGACCAGGATTTTAGTTTCCATCTGCAAATCTCAGTTGGTAAAGACAAGATAAATCTGTTTCTAAAGGATACCCTAGCACAGCAAATCCTATATTCAATTTCTACATTAAGACAACTGACTGGGAGAGGTGGCTGCCAAGGTATGGGAAATGCTCAACGTTTTCAAGGGGTTCTCCACCAATGGTCATTTTTAGGGGAAGTGGGTAGCTTGTGCTGGGGCAGGCTGATGGAACCCCTTGGTCTTCCCAATATTAAAGGAGAGCCCCAGGTGCTGATAAGCACCTGAAAAAAGGTCAAGAATAGATTGCTGATTGGTCTCAGTATGCACAAGGATAACACAGTATTCAGTGTACTGAAGGTCAGTAATGCCTTTTGTTTTGCTGTGAAGGTGCCACAGGTTGAAAAGCTGACCATCCATTTGATACCCAAGCCCAATTCTGGGAGGAAGGCAGTCACAGATGACAGATGAGAATCAAAATCACAATCTTCACCTTGAATGGGGAAGGGGCTAGAAAAGGGGCCATAAATATGGACTATTTTAACCTCCCCTGGTTGGATTGCCACATGCAGTGGGATCACTACCTGCAGCCAAAACCAACAAAATAAAGTACTGAAATTTACCATGTGGACTGTCCACACTCTCATGAACTCCTCAAACAGTGAGTGTCCTGAAAAAAGAACCGCCATAGTAGCTAGAGAACTTGCAAGATATGACATCGATATTGCTGCCCTAAGTGAGAACCCCCTGGGCAGATGAAAGCCAGATGAAATAAGGAGGTGGCTTCACCTTTTTTTGGAAAGAAAAGTCACCTGAAGAGAGGTGAATTCACAGAGTTGGCTTTGCCATCAAGAACAAGATTGTTAATTAGCTTTCAGAACTCCCTGTGGGCATTAACACATGCCCTATGACCCTCTGCCTCAAGCTCAGTAACAACCAGTATGCTATGGTTATCAGTGTGTACGACCCCACACTTGACAATGAAGTTAACAAAGAACAGTTCTACTGAGCTCTTGACACAATCCTGACTACTACTGCCAAGGAAGACAAGCTCATCCTTATGGGTGACTTCAATGCAAGAGTTGGGTGACAGTCAACTCTGGAGTGGCACCATTGGGAAATAGTGGGTGGGGAAAGTCAATTCCAATGGTATCCTCCTCCTCAGCAAATGTGCAGAGCACATCACAAATATCCTCTCT
>NW_017729024.1:147421128-147423874 GCF_001723915.1 Gavialis gangeticus | reverse complement strand
TCTGGAGTGGCACCATTGGGAAATAGTGGGTGGGGAAAGTCAATTCCAATGGTATCCTCCTCCTCAGCAAATGTGCAGAGCACATCACAAATATCCTCATCACAAATATCTTGACAAATATAAGACCACTTGGGAACACCCATGCTCCAATCATTGGCACCTTCTTGACAGTATTATTGTCAGAGCCCATGATTGTATTGATGTCCATATCACTCAAGTCCTGAGAGGTGCAGATGACTTTTGGATGGACTACCGCTTAGTCAGGTCAATCATGGGCATGCAGCTTGCATCACAATACCTTAAACAACCAAAAGAAATGCGGAAGTGATTTAACATCAAGGGACTCCAAGACCAAACTAGATATGAGGCTCTTCAGCAATGCTTTACTGAGAGACTTTCTGACCTATCTGATGACATCAAGGACATCTAGGAACATTGGAAGAAACTTAAGAATGTTATTCACAAGGCATGTGCTGAATCAGTTGGATACTCCACTTACCATCATCAAGGTTGGTTGACGTGAATAATGAGGAAATCCTAGCACTTATCCAGCAGAAGAGAACCACATTCTGCAGTTGGCAAAATGGGCCCTCCAACCAGCAAAAATGAGAGTCTTACCACCGTCTTAAAGCTGTAATTTGGAGAAGGCTATGGGACATCAGTAATGGCAAGCAAAGGTGATGGAGATCCAGAGTTTCACTGATCAGTATGACATAAGAAGCTTCTTTCAAGAAATAAAAACCACCCATAGGCCATATTTCAATGTCTCAACCTTGTTGCAATCCCAGGACATCTGCACCCTTCTCACAGATAGTGTACCAATCAAACAATGCTGGAAGGAGCACTTCAAGATTCTACTCAAACATGAATCTGATGTCTCAGCTGCAACCATTGAGTCCATCCCTCAACACCCAGTAATAGAATTTCTTGCTGGTCCCCCTTCCTTCAAGGAAGTCTGGTGTGCTGTCATTGAGACCAAGAACAATAAGGCACCAAGACCAGATGCTCTTCAAAGGTCTTCAAAGCTGGTGGAACAGCACTAATGCAAAAACTTCACCAACTTCTCATCAAAATATGGGTGAATGAGAAATCTCTTCCGACTTAAAGAATGTCAACATTGTGACCATCTTCAAGAAAGGGGACAAGTCAGTGTGTGGGAACTAATGAGGCATTGCCCTCTTCTTCATTGCTGGGAAGATTCTTACTCACCTCCTTCTGAATTGCCTCCTCCCCCTTGATGAAGATGTCTTTTCAGAATCCCAGTGTGGCTTTAGACCATCATAGGGTACTACCTACATGATTTTTGTTGTACAACAGATCCAGGACAAATTTAGAGAGAAACACCAGGAGTTGTTTATAGCATTTATTGATCTAACCAAGGCTTTCGACTCCATCTATCATGAAGTCTTATGGAAGGTGCTGGCTAGGTTTGGTTGTCCACTGAAGTTCATCAGCATCCTCACTGTACTCCATGATGGGATGACTGTCACAGTCCTTTGCAATAGATCAGAGACAGATGCATTTACCATCTGTACAGGTGTCAAGTAGGGCTGCGTCACCACCTCAACCCTTTTCTCCATCTATCTTGCTTCTATGAATTAAATAACTCTCACGTCTTTCCAAGAAGAAAACATTGTTGCATTAATTGTTCATAGGAATCCAAAGCACTTCCCCATTCCTTCATTTTTCTTGTGTCTCTTACTTAACCCATAAAAAGATGAAATTGCTGTAAACAAAAAATAAACGTCTGACTACTGACAACAGACTGGAACTTAGGAAGAAGCAGAATCATATCATCAAAACCTAAGACTTGGGTCCTAAGTCTGAAAAGAATATTGTTGCAGGGAATTTAGGTGCCTGCTCCTAGAAGAGCAGAAACTGCCTGGGGAGAGCCCAAAGAGCCAGACAGGAGCCCAGGTGCAAGTTGCCATGGCAACCAGCTGATGAGGAAATTAGCCTGCACCTGCACCTGGTCAGCTGCCCAGAAGGGGCAAGGCCCTGGGCCCATATAAACCCCAGGATAGGGACTGGATTTCTCTGCCGGCAGCCAAGGGGGAAGGAGCCCTCCTAGAGTGAGTGAAGGGAAAAGGCCTGACTAAGTTCTGTTCCTAGTAATGTAAAGGGGCAGAGCACACCTTACGCAGCTTGTGTTATGTTATAGCCCAGGGGCTTATGTTTGGTTGTTGTTTCATAACACTGGTGGTTTGGGAGAAGCTATTGGGAAGAAGGAGGCCTCATTGGGGCCCTGCTATAGTGTGGGGACCCCAGCATAGACCCCGGCATGAGCAAGGGCTCAGTATTTGGAGTGCATAGACCCTGGCACAGCGAGGACGTGACACTGGGGTCACAGAGACAGGGCGGCAGAGAGCCCAGTGCCGAGGGGTACAGAGACAGGGCGGTGGAGAGCCAAGTGAGAACAAGAGGCTGAGTTGTAGCAAGGCCTGGGAGAGACTACGGCAATACCATCTGCAAGGCTTGGGGTGTGGTAAAGGGACGGTTTGGAGCCATGCATATAGCCCATAAGTCTGGGGTGTCCTATGCCATCTATTTTGAAATGGGACCCACAAGGGGTCCGGGAACCCACGGGGTTCAGGGAAATCCATTAGGACCATGTCCAACTGGACATGAAGGCAGCCTCCCTACATTTCATTTTACATCAAGATGTGGCAGGCGAGAAGAGAGGGTGCCCATCAGACCAAAATTGGCACGGTCATGGGCCTTGGGAGATCACGGCCATCCATAGGGA
>NW_017729024.1:147413439-147416128 GCF_001723915.1 Gavialis gangeticus | reverse complement strand
GGGAAATCCATTAGGACCATGTCCAACTGGACATGAAGGCAGCCTCCCTACATTTCATTTTACATCAAGATGTGGCAGGCGAGAAGAGAGGGTGCCCATCAGACCAAAATTGGCACGGTCATGGGCCTTGGGAGATCACGGCCATCCATAGGGACCCAATCTCGTGACAAATATGTAAAAATGTTGCCTTCTGGTTTGTTTGTTTTTTATTATTTTTCTTTAGTGTCAAGGATGCACAATACTGGAATCCAAACTTCAGGCTTAAAATCCCAGACAACCTGCCATTGTGGAATCTGCAGTGATGACTGGACACAGCTGAATGGCATGGGGGTAGAGATATCTTTAAAAAGTCTGTAGGCTTTTCTAATTCTGGTCTATGTTCCTTGACCAGAATATTTTTTCCCTGTTCTTAAGCTTCCTCTCTTTCACCATCCATCCAATGAAAACTAATAATGTAAATCAATTATCATCATCTATCATTTTTGGTCCTTCCTTTGCCCCCTCAGGGTGCATCCAGATAAGCATGCACATGCATTTCCCAGGAGACAAACAAGGAACTTGTTTCTAAGGAATACTTATCCCCAAGGAACACTGGCACACACGTGCTCTGTTGTGTGGCAAGTTGCTCTGGTTGAGGTAGGAGAGGTAGGAGCCAGCACCTGGGCTGGCCCCAGAAGCCTTACCTAGGGTTCTGGGGGTTTCCTGGGGTGCAGCTATGGTGATCTGGCACATGGAGCCTGGCCGCCAGCCATAGTGTGGATCTGGTCGACCATGCCCGGGTTTTGGTCGCTGCCCACTGCCACCACAGGCACTGCCCTACTTTTTTCAGGCACAGGTTTTTTTGACACCAGGATTTCCCAGTGTTAGAAAAACCCACCATGTTGCAAATTAGCAGTGCAATGAGTGCCTGCATGTGCAGTATATGTAGTTTGTGACACCTCAGATGGGTCTGTGGTACCATATACTGCATGACAAACAGGTCCAAGGAGGTAATACTTCCATTTTATGTGTCATTGGTCAGGCTGCAGTTGGAATACTGCATCCAGTTTTGGGCACCATACTTCAATAAGGATGCGGACAACCTCGAGAGGGTTCAGAGGCACTCATATGGTTAGGGGCCTGCAGGCAAAACCCTACGAGGAGAGATTGAGGGCCCTGGATCTCTTCAGCCTCTGCAAGAGAAGGCTGAGAGGTGATCTTGTGGCTACCTAAAAATTCATCGGGGGAGGGGGGGGACAGCAAAGAATAGGAGAAGCTCTGTTTACCAGGGCACTCCTTGGAGTAACTAGGAATAACAGCCACAAACTGACAGACAGCAGATTTAAGTTAGACATCAGGAAGAACTTCTTTACAGTAAGGGTTGCTAAAATCTGGAATGGGCTTCCAAGGGAGGTGGTGGTCTCCCCTATCTTGGGGGTCTTTAATAGGAGGCTAGACATGTACTCTTTCCTGCCAAGGGCAGAGGGTCATACTCGATGATCTGGTGAGGTCCCTACTGACCCAAACATCCATGACCCTGTGTGTGCACTTGTCTGGATGCGCCCACAGAAGCCACACTTAATATTTTTCTGAGAACCTATATGTCAACCCAGCCCTGAAGCCCACAAAGCTGGAGAGATTTCTGTTGAAAAGAAGGATACGTCACAATTTCAGGGACAAGGTTGCATGTGTTTCTTCAGTGACAGGGATTTTTTTCTGATTTTTCCTATAAAAAAACGCAACAACAAAAAATGAGCCTAAAGTGCATGTAAGAGCATGGCTTAAACCCAGGAAGCATATGCAGAGTTGATTTTCATTCCATCCATTATGCTTACAACTTCAGGGAATTGAGAGTAATATCATATTTGATCTTACAAAAAGTGCTACAAAAATATTTTGGTATTACTGAGTTTGGGTTGAAATGGGAGTCCTTAGCTTTTGATTTGGCTTTATAACAAGATCATTGTGTTATTTTAACATAGATTATAATTTATACAGTAACATTTTTCATACTTTTAAGAGAGAATTACAAAATGAGTATAGCATGTCCCAACACAATATCCTGTCTCAGAAGAAAATTCTTCACCTAGTACAGGGCCAGTTTATCACCTCTATACCAGATCCCATTCTGACCAATGCAGGGAATAGACTGTGGGTGGGAGATTGTGCCAGTATGCAATGTGCCAGTAAAAATAGCCCCTGAAGGACCATTTCTATCTGGTGTAATTTAGAATAACCTTGGAACTGCTCTGAATTGTACAAGGAGACCCACAAGTTCCAGAACAAGGAGGCTGAAAAGATAACTTAAACCTATCATTGTTCACCCCCAACTAGCCTTCACTTAAGAGAGTTAAGATGTACCAGACAGTCTGGTCCATCACTTCATCTATGACGGGTATTTTTCCCTTGTCAGTTAAAATGAGGCTTAAAAATAAAAATAAAAGTCCTCGACAGCAGAGCAGGCAGATGAAGCAAGATGAAGGCTGCAGTGGAAACCTCCAATTGTCTAGATTTTCCTTGCCATCATATTAAGATTTCCTTTCCATTATGTATTGTGTGGTTGCTGATGTACAATGGCATCCCCATGTTAAAAAAAGACATGCACAGGTGTCTTCCTTCAACATCTAGTGAGAAGTCATCCTCATATCAAGGGACTTCTGCTGCCACCAATTATTTCATAGATTTCATAGACATTTGGGCTGGAAGGGAC
>NW_017729024.1:147398811-147412486 GCF_001723915.1 Gavialis gangeticus | reverse complement strand
CACAGCACACCAAGACAATTGGCTCCCGTCGACTACCACCCTCTGGGTCCTACCATGAAGCCAGTTCCCCAGCCAGCAGATCATGGTGACATCAAGGCTGCAGTTAGCCAGTTTAACCAAGAGATGATCATGGGATACCAGATCAAAGGCTTTTTTAAAGTCGAGGTATACGACGACGATCTCTTCCCCTTTGTCCAGGTGATAAGTCATCCTCATATCAAGGGACTTCTGCTGCCACCAATTATGAAGAGCCAAAATGTAGGCTAGCTCCTAGAAGACCATAAAGTTGAAACAAGGCAGAAAGCTGCTCTGGCCAGTATGCCAGTGAACATATATTGCAAGAAGCCTAGAATTGGCACACACAGCTGACTTGGAGCAGCAGGGAACAGGAAAGAGACAGTTGCTCTCTAAATCACCATCACCCTCCTGGGCTGCTTTAGCAACAGTAGAACCACTTGCTTGGGGATTTGAACAAATCCATGATTCAGCTCTGAGGGAGGGAAGTTTTATTCAGTGGATTACTAAATACAAGCTTCAAAACAAAATGTGTTTATAATCCCTTTCACTTTGGAATTATAGAGGTCTCTGGAATAAACTAAATGAATTGCAGTTAAGCTTGTTTGTTTGGATGAAGATTTCCAGAATAAGCACTACCAAGTCTGAGCCAAAATGAACCATTTGGGAATCCACTAGGTACTGTGCTGGATCCAGTTTCATTCTTTTCTAATTAAGTTCACTTGAATAGATATAAAAACAGCATGGTGATTGATTAGGAATCTAAGATATATCAACAGGCAGCCAAAACCCCAGCCTCAGGCTTCACCACGTTTATTCGTTAACTGAAACATTCTTCCTAAAGTTTCATAAAGTCTGCTGTACTAAAATATATAGTGTCACAAAGAATGGAGAAACTAGAAGAATGTGGTTATTAAAGCTAATAAGCACTGACTCTCCAGTCAAATAAATGGAAATAACAAATGGTTATAATCTCTCTTTTAAAATAATGAATATTTGACTAGAAACTTTCTATTTAAAAAGAATCAGATGTTTTTTATTAAGACTGCTAAAAAACTTAACAAACTGTTTCATAATTTGCCAAATAATATCCATCTGCATAAGCTAATAAAATATAAATGATCATTTCCAGTAGTTCTGAGGAACAGTATAAGTTCAAAAGTTGATATAACATAGCTCATAACCTACTTGCTGTTCTTACTCTTAAGGTCACTATACATTAGTAAACATATTGCTTTACATGTGATAAATTGAGACTGTAGAAGTGTCAATATTGGACAGTAATACCAGCTTGTACCTGTAAACAGTGTTATGGTATCTGATATCACTACTAAATTTAGTCTCGAAAGTCTGTTTTCTCAATTGATAATATTGCATTGCTTTTATTTTTTGGCAACTTCTCATCAACAGAATGACATGATATAAAACAGAAAAACCTGATGAAATACAATACAGTTAATAATAGGTTTATACATAGAGTACCTTTCAGCATGAAAGATCCCAAAGTGTTTTACAGACTGTATGTATAAAGATCACTCCTCATCCACTACTGAAATTCAGTCAGCACTTGGGGAAGAATATGGCAGCCATTCTGTGCCAGTAATTATTTGAAGAGGGGAAGTGAAGAATACTTTCTCCATTTGAAACAACAGTGGGAATATTTGCAGAGGTGGAATCTAATTGTCAGCATTTGCATCTAAACAGAACATTTAACTTATCTATTGCATATATATATGTACACGCACATATATGTCTATATTTTTTTCTTTAATTGCCGCCAGTTGTCAGGACTCTATTTACTTTTCTCTCCCAAAAGGAATCACCTTAAGCAACATAAAAACCCTTGGCATCATGCTGGGGGATTAGTTCAGAACTGATTCAAAGAGAAAAATGCTACATACTGATTCACTGAGACCTTTTCCTGAAAAATTTGCATTTCCCTGGAAAGCTTCCCATCCAAATACTGTCCAGACCCAACCCTAATTAACTGAGGTCACCACAACCTAGGTGTAGGCATTTCTTTAAGAGCTTATTATCACAGAATTTATAAGTGGATATAGTTCAAAGTATCGCCAAGTTGGACAAAACAGACACTAAATTGTCAGTGGTAAAATTAAAATTCTGCCAGTTCTTGATGGTCTGAAATATATTTGTCTTCCTTGTTATTCTGAATATCAGGGTTTGTGGAACCATAAGTTACAAACATCATGAATTTATAAGTGAAAAAAACCTTGTCACACAAGATGATCATTAAAAAAAATTAAACTTAAAAAATATTATATGAGGGCAATTAGAAAAATGTTACCTACCTATCTAGCTACCTACTTACATATCTAACTAGCTCCAATTAGTCGTCACCATGACTAATTTCTGTAGTACTTATATGGAGTAGATGTGATGTCCAGACATTAGCAAAGAATTTCCTGAATTGCCTCATAAAAACTTACTAGGAAAATTAATGTAAATTGGCACAGATATGTATAGTCACATGCGTAGAACACTCATGAACAGAGTAAAGATGAATGGCAATAGATCAAATCGGTGGGAAGTTATGCATCATGTGTCAAAGGGATTAGTGTTAAACCTAGACTTATTAAATATCTGATTCAAATGGCAGTGATGCATTAACTGAATCTGCAGATGATATGGAATGGGGAGGTGTAGAAAATGCAAATGATAGAATGACGATGACAGATATAATAATAAATACAGGGGAGTTAAAGAATATGGATTGGAAATAAAAATACGTGATTCAGCCTGGAAAAATGCAAAATGATTCAACTGAGGAATAATAATCCAAGACTGAAGTAATAGCTTTGCGGTCTTAGAAATTAGCAAAACTGAAAGAGAAAAGGAGGTAAGAGTGGACAACAAGTTAGATGTGTACTTATAATGTGATGTTACAGCGAAACAAAAGGTATAATTTCGGCTACCCCAAGGAAAGTTGTCCAAACAAGAGGCAGGTTGGGCAAAGAAACGATACAAGACTGAAAGCATAAACTCAATCTATAATTTAGTTAAGTAATGTCAGATGCACTGTGTAATAACTTGCCCCAAGTGTTTGAAGAGTATGTACTCCGAGAAGTAAGTAGGGTATTTAGGCTATATATAAGACCGTGCCTTCCTATTTGCCCTTTATTCGGATTGTGACTTCTGCCACTCCATTTCTGTTACTAGCACTGGTTAAGAAAGCAGATTTTTTTTCACAAAAAGGTTTTGAAATGATTGGATTAGTTTTATTAGGAATTTTGTTTTCGGTATACACTCTCCAAGCAGGAGGAAAAAGGAAGAAAATGTATTCATTATCGTTTAAAATAATGCTCAAAATAATTTATGCAAATAGTTCTTACTCAGTAGACTGTCTGCAAGTAGCTACATGTGAGCAATCCAAAAAGACTGAGCTGTCTTAATTAGTTTTGAATGAACATGTGGATGGCATGTTGCCTTGGTGAATGAAAGCAATTTTAAGAATCAAGTTTCTGGTACAAATGCTTGTGATGGTGAGTTCAAAATTTACTTTTTGTGGCTATTAGCTATTTACTTGATCTTCCTGAAGTGCCTTTAGAGGCTTCTTGCTGGAGAGTTGAGGGAAGCCACCTGAAAAAAAAAGGTTCACCAGGTTCTCAGCAATGGAAATAAAAGTAGGCTGTGAACACAAAGCTTTCATAGGCATGCTTTTTAATGAATGTTTTTTAATGTATGCAACAAACCTCAAGCCCAAGTTTAAAACCATGTCCAGACTGGGTTGCAGATCCTTGGATCAACATGGCCAAGTAACACATTTTTAAGGTGTGAAGCCTGTGTGCATTTGAGTTTATAAGTATGTTGGCTAATTCATTAGAACCATAGAAGACTAGAGTTGGAAGAGATATCAAGGGTCATCTAATCCAACCCTTTGCTAGTCATAAACTGAACCTATTTTCCTAGTCTAGACAGGGTCAACATTTGAGTGGATTTAAGATGTTGTATCAATATTTGCATTGCCTGCCTTCTAGCACAGAATACCAGGTCTACAGTAAACAAATTGGAGAGTTTTTCCAGTTATAGAGTTGCTAGTTTTTCAAAAGTCTAGTTTGCTTACAGGGGATTGTCCATAAAGCCATCTTCTTTAAGAACAGCTTTTATGTCCCTGACCACTTTCTTGTCAAATGAAAGTGGTATGTATTCTATTCAGAGCATTGTTTAACCATTGACTAATTAGTCCACACAACAACCTCTGAAGTACCAACTCACTGAACAGATAATGAAGGGAAATGGAGGCAGAAATATTACAGAAGCAGTCAGTAGCAAAATTATAATTAGTTTAAGAAATCCTGCTGGGTTTTTGCTACAACCGAAAACCCAGCAACATGGAAGATATCAAATTTTGCCATTGAACTTTTTTCCAACTACTCAGTTGGTCTAATAAAATGCTCACAATGCTCTTAGGAAATCCTGATTTCCAGTCCTGTGTTTAGGCATTATCTTTCCTTTCCTGATGACACGGAGTAAATATAATCCCATTAATTCAGTTTGATAATACAGTATGACACTTCACACCAGACCTTGGTTTAGCTCCAACATTTTTGCTCATATCATGGAGGACTAAAGGGCAACTTTATATGATCCTCTCTGTTCCTCTGTGGAGATAACCAAGGGCACTCCTAAGATAGATTCCAGTGGCACTGACAGAGCGGTGTTACCCTATCATAGAACTACATCATAACTTGAGTTTTCATTAAAAATATAATTGCAAAATAGACTGTAGGAAGGAATTCTGAGTAAATGGATCATTGACATGAACAACTGTCTATTACGTGAGTATTTTCTTAGGCTTATTCTGTAGACCAGGATCTGAAGACTAATATAGACTCTTTCCTCCTGCTCAATTATTATGCATGTTGAATGTTTTTACAAAAAAAAAATGCTAAATAGATCATGCACTCTAGCAATTTTTCCAGCTTCTATTTCTTGGCTGTCTTTCACTTTTAAATGTGCCTTGGCACTAGTCTAGATTATGGAGTAATCGCTTGCACAATATCGTGCTTTAAATAGGTCAAGTAAAACTAAAAACTCACACACTTAAGCTTTTGCTCGGATTTCAGTTTGAATTTTACATTTGATTTCTCTTTCCAGTGATATGAATCAAAATGAGAGATCCACACAGCCTGAAGCTCTGATACCGCAAAAACATAATTTTCTGGCCAAAATTTTTCATTTTGAAGCAAAGCTATTTTATGATTACAAGGCAAACTATCCTACCTCAGGTTTGCCAAGGACAACCTCCCCCTGCTCATCATCACAGCCTGTGTGCTGCATAACGTCTGTGAAGCCCAGAGGGAGCTCTTCCATGAGACCTGGGCAGAGGAGGCACAGTGCATGGAGGACACCTGGCAGTGAAATCACCACCTGCGGCAGCAGCAGCAGTGGCAGCCCTGCCCTGCTCAGGCCCAAAGAGAGCTGCACACCCTCCAGTGGGGGCCAGGACACCGAGTGCAGGAGGCTCTGGTTGACCACCTCCTCCAGCACTCCCTGCTCTAGCCCAGCTGCATGGCTGCCTACGAGCCCCCCACTCCCTTGCCAACTCTAAGCGCCACACTCACTGCAGACATGTCTCGAAAGAACAAGTTTTTATTTCCCTCACATCAAACAGACCCCTCCCACTTCCTCCCTCCCCAACAAACAGAGCCCCCTTCCCCCCTCAACAGAGCCCCTTCACCACCCATCCCACCCCACCCACCAACAATAAAACACCTTCTTCCCCATGAAAACTTTGTTCAATAACCATTATGCGCCACCCTGGGGTTCAGGGCTGTGGGGTGGGGGCACCTAGGGGTCAGAGCATGGGGACAGGTGGCTAGCACCCGGGCCTCTGGCTGATCCCCCATGAGCGCACACTGTGGAGAGTGCGTTGGACAGGGGGCTGACCCAGGGGCAATGGCAGCCAGTGCCCTCCTGGTGCGGGTGGCTCCCTCTCTGTCAGGTGGTGTCCAGGACCAGCAGGGCTGGCATGCAGTCCTGGCCCCACTGCAGGCAGCTCTGGCCCTGATCCTGTGTGGAGGCAGGATGAGTGGCAGGACTGGGCCAAGGCAGGGTCCTGGGTGGTGGAACATCTGGGGCAGGGGCCAGGCCAGGGGCTCCTGGCTGCTGGAGGTGGCACAAGACCTCCCAGGCGCAGGCGGAGGTCTGCTGATGGGCAACAGGTGGCTGCCAGGGGTCAGGCAGGGCTAGGGTCAGAGGCTGGCCAGTAGATGAAGTGAAGCTGACTTCCAGGGCCAGAACGGTGTCCAATACCTAACTGTCTTCATCCATAGCCTGCACTGCCTGTGCCAGGATGGCATTCTGCTCCTGCAGCACTTCCACCCACTTGTGCTCCAGGTCCAGGAGCTGCACCTGGAACTCCCAATCTTCCCAGTCATGTGCCTCCACATGCTGATTTCGCACTTCCTTGCAGGCGACTTCTGGCCACCACCTGTCCTGGTGGGCCACATTCCCCACCAGCCACACTGAAGCATTCCCCAGCCAGTCCTCCGATGCTATGACCAGGTAGTCCAGGAGAAGGGTCCTGTCCAGTGTCCTCCTCTGGTGGAGCCGGCATATCCACAGGGCCCCAGCTGTGGGTGGCAGCTACCCTGACACCGCATCCCAGCTGCTAAGGGTGGCCTCTGCCATATGCAGCTGCAGGACCTGTAGAGCCATGAGATAGAAGCTGCTTGTGAGTTTCCAACTTTTTAGTGATAAGATGCTCTGTACCAGGGGCTGTGTGCTACCCAGCCTCAGAATGGAGTCCAGCATGCAGAGGTGGCCATGGACCACGTTAAGTTGGCCTGAAAGGCCTGGGCCCAGGCAGTCTGCAGCCAAGACCCTCATCCCCACTCTCTCCCCTGGGGCCAGTGGGCCACTGGCTGCTGGCCACAGGCAGCCTGCCTCCCCCACCTGCTTCCCAGATCATGACAGGCAGCACCTGTTGCTACTGCTCCAGAGCCTGCTCCCCCACCCCTGCTCCTCCAGGCCAACAGCTATGCTGTGCTGCTGCCCAGTCCACAGTGTCTAGGTTTGGGTGCACAGGGCTCCTGAACAACTGAGACAAGGAACTGCCCATACCCCTTCCCTCCCTACAAGGGTCTTCTCCGGGGAGGTCCCCTGGAGCCAGGCCCCCCACCACTACTGTGCTCTGAGGTTGCTCCTGCTGCCCATGCCCTGGGCAGTGCATGAAGAGTTGTTTGTGTGAAGCAAGGGGTGCACAACCCACTACACTCTGCTGTTGCTGATGGCCATGGTGCCCCAGGTGCACCTGTGCACCTGGCATAGGACCCTCAGCTTTGATGGTGTAGGGGCAAACCAAGGCTGCCCCTCAACCTATGCCACCACCTAGAAGGCTACCTGTGGTTGTGCTACACATCCCTGTTCCCCACAGCTGAGAAGGACACTGCCACTGTCATTGGCAGATTCCTTGGCATTTGAGAGGCCTGTGTCTGCCAAGCTATGGAGGCACAGACTGCTCAATAACGTTTGGCACTGTCTCCCACCTCCCTGAGTGCTGTGGAGGAGCAATCTAAGGCTAAGGGAGTGCAGGCAGAGAAGTGGAGCGGGGCAGGAGTAGGGAGAACCCTTCCCCCAGAATGGGGCTTACCACATGGCTGGGGCTCATGGCTAGAGGCTCCATGCTGTCACAGCTGTCGGCAACAGCGCGCAGCTTCGGGAGGTGTCCTCGGATGATGGAGTGCAGCAGGTGTGTGCCTAGCCAAGGGCCCAGCCCTGGGGAGAAGCTGGCACTGCTGGCAGCCAACAGTGTCAGGGCCAGCTATGCCTCATGGCAGGGGCTGGGGCTGAGGACGTGGCACAGCAGGTGCTGATCAGGCTTCTGAGCTGGTGGAGGGTACAGCTGGTGAACTCAGTGGGAGGGGATGCTGGATTCCCAAGGGGCCCTCCACTGGTGACATATCACCAGGGGTGCCAGACCAGGGCAGGAGCTTGGGCAGGCCACTTCTGCTGCTATAGGCAGCATAGCTGCAGCCGTGGTTCTGGGTTGTAAGGATCTACATCAGTTGCTGCATGAAGGGCATGGAATTACGGTCACTCTCTAACCAATGATTGTGGTTGGTGCCCACAAGTCCTTGACCTATATGTGGCACTGCCATGCTGACTGGTTGGGCCCATGCTCCAGCATCTGGACTGACAGCCCCTCATACATGTGGGTGTCAGAGTACCCACTCCACTTGAACTAGCACTGCACCTCTGTGGAGGAATCATCCCTCCACTCTGCTTCACTGCTGTAAGCCGAAAGGCCTCCCCTATCTGTTTAATTTAACACTGGGTTGTTACCTGGGCTGGAGACATGCCTGAGGGATGGGGACCCTGCTCCCTTTGTCTCAAGTTTCCCACCTTTGCAGGTCATGGGTCTAGTCCCCTCACCTGGGAAGGTGATGTCATTTGGAAGCACCAGGCAGGAGCCAATGGAGTGCTTCTGGTGAGAACTTAGTGATGAGGTCAGAAACGTTATTTAAGGGTCCCTCCACTGTGGGGGAAGGAGGAGAGCCATGTTTTGGAGACACAACCAGCAAGCCATGCTGCTTCTAGAGCAGGTTCAGTCAGCCCCTGGAAGGAACTGTAAGTAACTTATCTGAATAGTAGCCAGTAACTTAGATCTAAGTGTTCTAGACTCATACTCAAAGGGCCCATGTGCCTCGTATACTGTTTTGCTTAAGGATGTTTTCTTTCAAAGTTCCTTTTGGTTTGTATTCCTTTCCTAAGCCCTCCCTCTCCAATCAGGAAAGCTATCTATCAGAGCAAGCCCTATTGTACATGTTTGAGAGGGATTGGACAAGCCTTTTTGCTCCCTTTGCTCAGCTGACTAAGAGAAGCTACTTTCTATGCTTCAGGCTAATAGAAGCACCCCAAGATCCCAAGGTCTACAGGGCCTGTGTATCCCAGGTGGCATAGGGTCCAAAGGCCCGAGTCTGGGTGGTGGCAGTGGTTACTCCAGGCTTACCAGTGTGCTCCAGGAAGGGGATTGACCAGAAGTCCATGCCCTTGGGGAGGTATCTGAAGCCTAGTTTTTGGTGGGGTGCAATGAGGCAGGTGCCTCGGTGCAGGAACACCCCCTACTGGCCTGCCAAAACCTCCACCTTACCCCACAGTGCCATGAGGTCACCAGTCTCCTCCTGCAACCAGTTGGGGCCCCATCTTGCAGGCATAGGTGTGGGCATGGCCATGGATGAGAAGGATGCCATTGTGGGCCTGTGCCAGCTCTCTGGGCCCCCATGTGGCTGTCTCTGTGCTGCCAGGCCTGGATATCTCCCTGCAGCGCCCAGCTCAGGGGCCCGGTGTAAGACTGGCAGCTGTGCGACAAAGGCAATGCACTGCAGCACCTGCCAGCTCAGGGCAGGGGCTGGGGGTGGGGTGTGGGCAGGTGGTGCTAGTCCCGGCAGCCAGAAGCTCCCTGCATCTAGGCCTGGGGGCTGGCAGGCCTGGCAGAAGCCTGCAGCAGCCTGGAGCAGTTTGCAGGCCTGGATAGCACAGGCATGGCAGGCATGCAGCACTGCAATGCCAGGCAGCGGCGCCAGTGTGCAGGCAGCCTGCCCAGGGGAACACAGGGGCATAAGCCTGCAAGTTTGCCCCAGGGCTCTGAGTGTCTGCAGAGGCAGCCCAGCCCTGGGACAGGAGAGACTCCCAGCCTGGAGCCTGGGGCTAGCCTCAGGCCAGGCCCCTAGTGGCAGGGTTGACCCAGGAAGAAACTTGCTACCAGGTTGTGTCTACATGTGTGGAACTGCGTAGTAACTAATCATGAGTAAATTTCTACCTGCATTTGCTGGTAGCAAATTTACTCGTGATTAACTGTTTTTACTGCACAATAAGTGTGCGCACATGTAGACATGCACAATTACTGCACAGCAAACCATGCTACTATGCAGTTAAGCATCTTGTGTAGACACTCCCTTCATCTAGTAGTTTCCTAAATCTAGTCCTGTCATGTATAGAAGTCAGCCCTGCCTCAAAGTGTCTACTTTCTCTGTCACCCTCTATTTTCATATTAAGAAATACAAGTATCAAGGTTATGCTCTGCATACAAGTGTGTGGGAGGGGATGGGCTCCCTGTACTCCCATGCCAGAGAAACTGGCACATGACCATAAAAGAATGTGTGTCTGCATCTGTGTGAATTTGAGCAGGGAGGACAAGGGCATCCATAGTCAGATCACATATGTGCACAGTGTGATGGTTTTGAATCATATACAAGTGTATATAATGTACGACAATAAATCACAACCAACTTCAGTGGCTTTGGTAGCAATTAGCAGATGGAAATTTCCTCAAAACCTCATGGTGGAAGCAGGGCATTGAAGATGGATTTGAAGGATGACCAGAAGCTGGATTTAATAGACATAGATATAGAGTACTTTTTTCTAAATTCAGGGGGGTTTTGTGGGGGAGGGGGAAATGTTGTTTGATTGGTTTAGATTAAAAGTATTTTTTTCTCATTTTTACTTCTAAAGGAACAGCAAAGCTCTGACAAATCTTGCTGATGGGTTTAGAGTGTGCTTTAAACAAGCGTTTGAAAAGCGGGGGAAAGGAGCGAAAGGCTCACGCCTTTGAATGTCTACTAGATCCTTATTGCGCCTGTTTAAAGCAAAATTGGTGCTGTTGCATCAAGTGTCCATCTGGTGGCAGTACATGTTAACAACAATTCCTCACTATTAAAAGGATTGTTATTATTCAATTAAACTAAACTTTGTTTCTCTCATCTGATGGAGGAGCCAATTCTTGGTATAAACTCAACAGCATTAAATGATGAATGCCTAATATTAAGCCATCCTAAGATACAAAAATAAATGGAATCCTCTTTAGGAAATGTTTCAGGGGTGTTTCCATCCAGGAAGAGCACAGACCATCTGCAGATGCTTCCTCAACCTGATGAAGTGAGTTTGTGCCCAAAAGCTTGCTAAGAAGAATTTTTCCAACTATTTGAGTTGGTCTAATAAAAGATATCGGATTTACCCAAAGAAACTTGTTTGCCTTTAGGAAATGGGTGAGATAATCTATTCATTAACATTTCATTTGTACTTGTGTCAAATTTAAGACAGACAATTTTTATAGTTTTGCACAATAGGCGATAATTTATAACAACAACAAAAATGGCAATAATGGTGGTGGTGGTGATAGTTGATGATAAACTGCTCATACCTGTTCTTCTGCTTGCTTGGAAATAATACTGACAAGGGTTCTCAAGGGATTCACCACTGCTTGTGGTAACAGGTATGTGTAAAAACACACACTAAGGAAAGTGTACTGCACGGCAAATGAACATGTTTTCTGGTACAGTTTACAGAGATGTATAATATTCTGTTTTTAATGCAGCACAGGTGGCAGCAGATTCAATTACTAAATCTCATTAAATCATATATCTATCTATATATAGTCATGAAATCAGTGTTCTATTTCTTCTATTTGTATACAAGATTAAATTGTTAAAACAAAGACTAGTGTAGTGAAAAGGAGCCAGTTATGGTGCTCATAGGGGTTTTGAACCTTGCTAATCTCTGTTTTGATCCAAGCAATATTTCATTAGACTGTTTATTTTCATTAAGATGCTTTTTGAACCTGTTTAGTGAGCTACAGTACATTTTGGAAAGTGTTTCTGGCTATAGACAAATACCATCTGCATTAAAGTAAGCTTGGAATTATCTGTATATAAAAAAGATCATTAGTACAAACCAAAACCAGAAAAGGATTTCACAGTGGGCTTGAGGAGAGAACCAATAAGCATAACTGCAGAGAGGAAGAAAATAAAGGTACTGAGTTTTAACATGGATCATTTACAACAACTGCATATTATTGTAAATTTGCAGTTAAATTTTATTTAATATTCTTTAATATGTTTTAAAACATGTTTTAGCCTCATGTATATAGTTTCTTATAGTAAGAGAATCTGTTCTTTAGGTATATGCATGCTAACATACATGTGTACGGGAACAAAAATGTACATTATATCCTAGAGAGATGTAATAAGCATATCTGGAGTGGCTTTTTATATGCTACAATACTTTGCATTCTCCAAGTGCAATAGGAGTTTTATTATCATTGTTTTTTTGAATGCAGGAAACTGAGGCACGGAAAAGTTAAGTATCTTGCTATGCCACACAAGGAGACAGCAATATAGAAAAATATATACTTTGGAGAGTTGATCCTACATTCACTTAGGCTGCTATGTTATTTGTGCATTTCATTGTATCTGTCAGCAAGTTCTAATATATTCCTTAGAATGAGCTCAGATCATAATTTCCTTCAGTTATAGTTTTATTTAGAGCATAATAAATTGAAAGCTTGTCAATAGTTTCTTACATGCATAGATATGTTTACCTTTTTATTTGCAATATTACCTACACACCTTATACCTACAAACCGGGAATACTTAGGAAACTGAGAATTAACATTGGCTAAATTATGGGAAACATGGGTTTGTTCTCCTTCTGTTATTAAGGCAGCTCTAATATATTGTCTAAGGTAGCAGTGGGCACATCTACACATGCATTTGATCTGAGATCAGTCTACTTGCAAGTAAACTACTCACGAGTAAACGCTCCCGGGCAGGCAACTACATATGCAGGGACTAGGGAGCAGATTTGCTGCTCTTAGTACCAAACTTCCTGCAGCCCTGCAGTGGGCCCCTGCCACCATCAGGGGGAGTTCCAGGCTTTGACTGAAGCTGCCAGCCCTCTTGAAAAGCCATCCCCGCTTCCTGCTCCCTGGCCAGCCACTTCCCTGGCCAGGGGCAGTGTGCACAGTGCAGGGGCAGCATGTGGAAGCTCTTCTCTTCTGCCTCCCTGTGCCATGACTTCTCCAGCCCCTGCCCCTGGCAGCAATGATCAATGCCCCAGGCTCCTGCTGGCCACTGCACTGGCCCTGCTGGGCCACTGCACCAACTACCAGCTGGCCCATGGCTGCTTGGCCCCTCCCAACTCTCCCACATGTGGTGACCACCAGCCTGACCCCATTGCGCCATCCCAAGGCCACCACCACCAGGCAGCTGCTGTCTGAACCCCATCTGACTGGCCATACCTAGGCAGGGATGCCACTGATGAGCTTCTGGACCCCACCACCAAAGCCACCCTTGCCGTCCTGGACCTCCAGTCCCACCACCTCTGGGCCTACCAGACCAGCCAGAACTGGTGATGGCACATTGTTCAGCACACCTGGGATGACGAGCAGTGGCTGGAGGCCTTCCAAAAGACCCAGGCCACCTTCCAGGACCTCCTGGAGCAGCTCCATCCCCACCTGGAGCAGCAGCACACCAGCATGTAGTCATCCATCCCAGACCAGTCTCCTGGATGCCAGGTGGCACTGGACCTCCTCCCAGACCCATGTGAGGGGGCCTGCTGCTGGGCAGCAGGCAGCTGTCAGGGGGAAGACAGGGCTAGGATTGAGGACTAGGCAGTGGGTGGCACAAAGGTGACCACCAGGGCCAGAACAGTGTCCAGCACCCGGTGGTCATTGTCCGTTGCCTGCACTGCCTAACCTAGGATCACGTTTTACTCCTGCAGTGCCTCCAGATGCTTGTGCTCCAGAGTCAGGAGCTGGACCTGGAACTCCTAGTTTACCCAGCCCCGTGCACCTTTGCAGGCCATGTCCTCCACCCACGAGGCCCATGAGTCCTCCAACTGATCCTCCGACACTGCCCCCAGC
>NW_017729024.1:147384283-147393811 GCF_001723915.1 Gavialis gangeticus | reverse complement strand
CCTCCACCCACGAGGCCCATGAGTCCTCCAACTGATCCTCCGACACTGCCACCAGCCACTCCAGGAGGACAGTAAGGTCCTGAGTCCACCTCTATTAGAGTCAGCAGTGATGACCCTGAGGCTGCATCCCTGCTGCCAAGCGTGGCCTCTCCCCCGTGTGCAGCTGCAGGACTTGAAGAGCCATGAGAAGGAAGCTGTTTGTGAGAGTTTGCAACATTTCTCAGATAAGATGCTCTGTACCAGGGACTGTGTGCTGCTCAGCCTCAGATTGGGGGTTGGGCATGCACAGGTGCCCAGGGACCATGATAAGCCAGGTGAGCAGGTCCAGGCCCAGGTGGCTGCCAGCTGAGACCCTGCCCTCACTTGCTGTCCTGGAGCTGGCAGGCTGCTGGCTCCTGGCCACAAGCAGCAGGTAGCCTGCTTCTCCTGCCCCCTTCCCAGGGCAGGATAGGGAAGACTCCTGGCAGCATCTGCTTCCACAGATCCAGACCCCATTCCCTACCTCCTTGTGCAGGCCAGCCACTCTCCTGTGCTTTTACCCAGCCCATGGCACCCAGGCTTTGGAGGCACAGGGCTCCCAGACAACTGGGACAAGGAGCTACCAATGCCCCCATCCTCCCCACAAGGGGTCTTTCCAGGGATGTGCCTCATGGCCAGTTCCTGCCCCCGTGCTGGTGGTGTGCCCTGAGCACACCACCATGGTCCTGCTGTACATGCCCCAGGCACTGCACAAGGCATTGTTTGTGTGGACTGAGGGGTGGCCAACCCACTATGCCCTGCTGATGCTGATTACCATGCTACCCTGGGAGCACCTCTGCACCTGGCACAGGACCTTGAGCTTCAATCATGCAAGGACAAGCCTGGCCTGCCCCACAACCTCTGCCACTGCCTGGAGGGCTACCTGTGGCTGTGCTACACATCTCTGCCTCCTGCAGCTGAGGAGGACATCGCCACTGGCATTGATTTATTCCTTGGTGTGTGAGAGGCCCATAAGTGCCTAGCTGTGGAGGCACGGACTACTCAGTAAAGTTTGGCACTGTTTCCTGCCTCCTAGCGTGCTGTGGGGGGGGGGACCCAGGGACAAGGGAGTGCAGGAAGGCCAGGTGGGGATGGGGGGAAGGGGCAAAGGCAGAGGCAGGAGCAAGGGCAGAGGCAGGGGCAGGGAGGGCCCTCCACCCAGTGCAGCCTTGCCACATGGCCAGGGCTGGCATAACTGGTGGCTTTGCACTGTCACAACTGTTGTCAAAAGCATGCAGTTGTGGGCAGTTTCCTCAGATGGCAGGGCATGACATACAGGCACCTGGCTAGGGGCCCCCCACAGGGAGGAGATGGCACTGCTGATGGCTAGTAGTGTCATGGCCAACCACACCTCATGGCTAGGCCTGGGGCTGTGGAGTTGGCAAGGCAGGCGCTGGCCCAGGCTCCCTGAGCTGCTAGTGGAGACTGGACACCTGAGGTACCATGCTGGGGTGGAGGCTCGGGCAGGCCACCCATGCTGCTGTACACAACATAGCTGCTGCCTGGATCCCAGAGCATGAGGATCTTTGGCAGTTGCTGCATAAAGGGCATGGACTTGTGGGTACTCCCAGATCAATGATTGTAGTCAGTCATGGTGACCCACTGTGCCTGCAAGACCTTGACCTTTATGTGGTATTGCCATGCTGGCTGCTCGTGCCTGCACTCCTACATCTGGCCTGACAGCCCCTAATACACATGGGCATTGGAATGCCCACCCTGCATGAATTGGCATTGCACCTCTGCCTCACCCCACAGTGCCATGAGTTTGCCAGTCTCCTCCTTGGACCAGTTGGGGCCCCGGGTGGCAGGCATCAGCAAGGAGGATGCCATTGGGGATCCCACAGTGGCTCTGTGGGCCTCCACATGGTTGTCCCTGTACTGGTGGGCCTGGGCAGTTGCCTGCAGTGCCCAGTGCAGGGCACTGTTAGTTGCACAGCAGAGGCAATGCCCTGCAGCACCTGCAAACTATGGGTGGGCTGCTGGGATTGAGCTGTGGGCAGGTAGAGCTGTCCCAGCTGGCCAGAAACTGCCTGCAGCTGGGTCTGGGGGCTGGCAGGCCTGGCAGGAGGTTGAAGCAGCCCACAGCACCCTGCAGTCCTGCATGGCATGGGCCTGGCAGCTGCACAGCACTGCAGTGCCAGGCAGTGGTGCTGGGGTGCAGACAGGCTGCTGAGGCTAGCCTCCAGCCTGCCCTGGGAGACACGGAGCCTAGAGTCATCTCAGGCTGACTGCTGGTGTGCCCAAGGGCAAAAAATGCCTTCAGACTTGTAAAGGCCTTAGGCAGGGACTGCCATAGAGGCAGCCTAGCACTGGGGTAGGAGAGGCTCCCAGCCTGGAACCCTGGGGCTAGCCTCAGGCTGACTCCCTAGTGGCAGAGCTGACCTGGGAGCAAATTTTTACTGTGCAGAAAGGATGTGCACATGTAGATGTGTATGCTTACTGCACAGTAAACTAGGCTATTCTGCAGTTAAATATTTCATGTAGATACGTCCAGTATATTTTTAGTTAAGAAAAAATTCCTAAAGGTGACTGATGTGTTAAAATGCTAAACAACCAAAGAGGCATTGATTTAATAAGCTTTTATTTCCAAGACATTATGTTTTATTTTTAAATTACTTCAGTCCTAAAGTCAAATGATTGACCTATTGTACATACAGAGAGTTCATTCAGACTCATGTGACAAACTGCTGGCTAAGAGATAAATGGACTTACTTCATATTGCACTAGCATTGTCTTCATGAGGCTAGGAGGTATGTTCTTAACTCATATCCGTTAAGGCACAATAACTAATGCAAGGTAAAACCTAGCGAGGAGGAGGTAGTGTGTGCTTTAAGCCTGGAGAAGCAAACCTAAAACTCCCCTATAATCTTTAATTCACTCTGCCAAAATGTGTGAAAACTATAAACTGCCTTGTCTTCACTAAGATTTTATTTCATGTTAGTTTCCATGTGTTAGAAACCTGAGTTAAGAACACACCAGTTTTCCTAAGAAAGAAGCACCCCAAGTCTCATTTATGCCACTGCAGCCATGTAAAGTAAGTAAATTATGCCTACTTTATTACTCTTTTTACATGCCAGAGCAGTGCGAAAGAATCTTAGTTCATGTGAAAATCAGGCCTCACGGTCCCACTCCTACAAATTAGTATGATTGCCTCAGCACACAAAGCACATGAGTAGATTATAATGAATGCAAATTGGGAAGCACCCCACCACATGTTCTTCTTTTCATTCTGGAAATGAGATGGATTCTCTTAAAGGAAACATCTAACAGAATTTGGGCTGCAATCTGTTGCCACTGGGAAAGTTACTCTGAGCACCCAATGGCAGTGGATATCACCACCATGTGCAGTCTGACCTATGCCAGCTAATATCCTAGACTATCATTCTTCTTGTATGCAGTTACAGGGGTATATTTGGTAGGCAACTTGGTCTGAGACAAAAATAAATGCAAAACCCTAGAACTCTTGGTTCAGAGATGATACCTTTTATTAGACCGACTAAGACATCACAAAAAAGATTATCTGTCTTTGCAAGCTTTTGGGCGCACACACTCTTCTTTAGGCTGAAGGAAAATTAAAGATGGTAAAAATTCCCATAGGTAGAAAATAAACTTAACTTTCCACAGAGGAAGTTGAAGGTGGATGTCTGCCCCACCTTGTTATATGCAGTTCAGTACTCTCCGGTACCTTGCTTCAGTTATCACTGATATAAGTGGTTTCTCCACTAGTCTTCCTGTTAGCAATTTATGGGCTAGCTCCATGTCCATAGTTTGGCTGGTCAGTTGAGATCATTGTTTAGGATATGTTCATTGCAGACCAACTGAAAATATGAGTTATCTCTGACAGGTGTTGTGGCAGGCCAGTAGGGGGGTGTTCCTGCATTGAGCCACCCGTCTCACTGCGCCTGACCACCTTCCAGGCTCTGAGGGCCTCCCTGGGGGTGCCTCACATCTGGCCAACCCCCTTCCTGCAGCACACTCACTAGCTTGGGGGTAACATTACCACCACCCAGGGTCTGAACTGATCTTGATCCTGTGCCCCCTGGGAAACACAGGCTTCATAGTCCTTGAGGGTACTCAAACCACTTCAAGAACTTGGAATGCATCCCTCAGTCTGAAGCACAAATGGTGGTCTCCCTTAGTCAGCTCAACCAAGGGGACCCCAAGGCATAATCTAGGCCCTCTCCCAGTAAGTCTCCCATGCTAGGTACAAAGGAGGACTTTATTGGTTATAAAGAGTAGGTTTGGAATAGGGTACAGGGTAGAGCAATATCAGAGAAATCCTTTAGAGCAAGCAGTGGCATGGTAGCCTTTTCTTACGCATCTGTGTTACTGCAAGCTATATATCTAGTTAGATCTCAAGTAGCTTACTCACAGGGATCATCCAGAGGCAGATGGAGATTTCCTATCAAGGCAAGCAGTTCACTGACCATGAGTTTCAAGAGAGAGAGCGAGTTTCGGACAGTCCAGCTTCTCTAAGAGTTCTCATGATGGCTGCTGCCCCAGCTCCTGGGCAGTCCTTAACTTATATAGACCTCATGACCTCATTTACCTTATCCAATGAAGGCCAGCAGCTGTTGGCTGCCAGCCAGCCAATTTGAAATGCATCACTGGTTGCTCGGTAGACTGGCAGGGTCTCTAGCTCTCTCCCAATCATGATGACATTGCTTAGAATAATAGGGAGTTTAAGCCCCTACCCAGGTGTGTGAGACCAGTCATGTAGGCAGAGGGAGCAGGTTTCCCCCTCCCTCAGGAATGTATCCAGCTCAGGTTACAGTTCAGGGTTACCTGAAGCCGATGGGGCCAGGGGTGTCTGCCCTCTGCAGTGACCATGGTAACCAAATTGTCAAATTGTTCACCCACCTGATAGCAGAGTTTGGGGAGTGACAGAGATGGCATTCTGCTACACTTCCCCTCCCCCCTCCCTTTAAAAGCTTGGGCATGTGGCTTCACAGAGCTGTAGGTATGAGTGTCTTTTGTCTGGAAGGGTCATCTTTCACACCTAAAGAGAGATCACACAACACATAAGACTGGTCATAGCAATAATACACATAAAACATCAAAACACACTGGGGAGCTCCCGCACCAGAGCTCTCTTAGGTGGGCCTGAGTCCAGCTGACCTACTACCTGGAGTCCTTTCATGACAGGGCACCTGCTATCACATTCTGGCTTCCCTTGATGTGCTGGATGGTGAAGTTGAATTCTTGAAGCTGCCAGGCCCATGGTTGAAGCTTGGCATTGGTATTCTGCATGTTTTGCAACCATTTAAATGGGGCATGGTCCAATAGGACAGTGAACTGCTGCCCCCACAGATAGGTCCTCAGCTTGTTCAGCACCCAGATGATTGCCAAGCACTCCTTCCCAACAGATAGCAGGTTCCGCTCCCAAGGGATTAACTTCCATCTTAAGTAAGCCACGGGGTATCATATCTCTTTGTGCTCTTGTAAGAGTACAGCTTCTAGGCCTAAGTCAGAGGCATCAGTGGCTACATAGAAGGGTTTATCATGGACCAGTGCCTTCAGAATTGGTTGTTTGATCAGGGCAGCCTTTAGGGTGCTAAATACTTCCTGAAACCCCTGCTTCCAGATCACTGGATCAAGGCTGTTCTTCTTGGTCAGCTCATGTAGGAGAGCTGCCGTCACTCCAAATCCAGGATCAAACCACCTGTAATATCCAGCCAGGCCAAGGAAGGCTCTGACTTGCTTCTTGGTTTGTAGGGGTGGCCAGTCTCTACTGGCCTTGATCTTGTCCCACGGGGGAGCAATCTGACCTCTACCCACGCAATGTTCCAAATATATCACTTCAGATAGTACCAAATGGCACTTTTTAGCTTTCACAGTAAAACCAGCTTGCTTGACCTTACCTAACATGGTGGTCAGATGAATCAGATGTGATTCAAAGTCCTGACTGAAAACAGCAATGCCACTGATGTAAGCCATGTCAAACTGCTCACATCCTTGTAACAGGTTATTAATCAGGCTTTGAAAAGATGCAGGAGAGTTGCGCATACCGAACGGTAACACCATAAACTCATATAGTCCCACAGGTGTGGTAAAAGTAGACTTGGCTATGGCATCCAGATCCAGTGCCATTTGCCAGAATCCTTTGGACAGATCAAGAGAAGAGATGACCTTGGCTGGGCTCAGGCGATCAAGCGGAGTCCGTCCTGGGCATAGGGTAAGTGTCAGGCATGGTTAGCATAGCATTCAGCTTCCTGTAGTCCACACAGAACCAGATGGTCCCATCCTGCTTCTGGATGAGTACCACTAGGCTGGCCCAGAGACTCACTGAAGGCCAAATTACCCCTAACTCTCTCATCTCTGTGAGCTCCCGCTTTATTTCTTGCATCACCTTTGCATTAACTGCATATGGTCTGGATTGCATAGGGTGATAGCTGCCCATGTCTATAGAGTGCCTAAGTGTCTTCAGAATTAGAGGCCAGGTAACTTTGAGTAATGTAATTCTTCATCAATACAGAGGTCACTCATTTAACTCTCAGAAGGAACTTCCTGATTTTTTTTTCAGGAAAATATCTGTGCTTTCAAGAAATAAGAATCTTCTCATCTGTGGCAGGGCCATATAAAATCATTGTCAGAAATCATGGTTCTGCCCAGGCCTAGCATTCTCTTGGATTAATGTAATTAGGGCACCACAGTTCCTATATCCAAAGGTACATGAGGGAGTGTTGTGGCTAGCATTACATCCAGTCACCTTCGGCTCCCCAGTCTGAATGGCCTGGTACACATTTACAGCTGAGTCAACTGGAAGCAATCTTTGGCAAAAGCCTGGAGCAAGGCCCCAACTGATGCCTGTAGCAGGTTGCTACCAGATCCTACCATAGAATCATATTTCTTGTACTTTTCCTTTTACTCAATGCTATACAATTCCTTGTACTCAACCCTACCCTCAGATAGGTAAACTTAATTTGTATCACTCAAAAAATGAAAACATATGTATTTGGGAGTTGCATGCTACTGCTATTAGTGCCCCAAACAATTGCCGTTTTCTAAAACTCGTGTCACCTTAGCTGTGATGAAAGACAAGGAAAGTGGGACATGGTCTGATTGAATATGTGTAGTTTGATCCCTCCTCACTAGCTACTCACATATTCCTTCCTGAGAGTAGTGTACCAGGAGCATATTTCATGAACACAATATATTCCATGTGGCTGCAGAAATTGGCAATCCAAATAAACTTCTTCCGATGTGTATTTAATAGTTAATTGTCTGCCTACATGTAATTTTATACATCTCCCAAAGAGATCCAAATGCAAAATCCAGCATTCAAGGACACTGCATGGATTTGTAACTCATAGCGTGCTTTGCGGCCAAAATCCAGTGAATATATTATACTCATCCTTGTGCAGTTTTTTCATCTGTGACAGATACAATGTGGCTACTACTGTAACATAATAAGTCAAGAATAATTTGATCACACAACCACCTTTAAAACTGAAAAGTTCAGCCATGTAAAGCTTAGCCTGAAGCCACAACCTTGTATTTCAATTTCTTCAGAGTTTGGCCAGTCAAAACTTGGATGAGAAGCTTCCAAGGAAATCCACGTGGTGGTGATTTAGTAGGTGGTACTTTTCCCTTGAAATAAGTACTGAGCCAAATCTCCATTATGATGCTGAGGGCACTGTTGTAGCAGTGTTTGTTCAGTGAAAAACGTAGCTAGTGTGAGGGTGTATATACCGAAAGCAGAGAAGAAAAGACAGATCCTTTTTCCACTCTCCTGTAC
Organism: Gavialis gangeticus; assembly: GCF_001723915.1. Classification (NCBI taxonomy): domain Eukaryota; kingdom Metazoa; phylum Chordata; order Crocodylia; family Gavialidae; genus Gavialis; species Gavialis gangeticus. The sequence goes on along the minus strand of NW_017729024.1, from coordinate 147,386,055 downwards.
CTAACTGTACTACAGCCCATTTCATTTTAATTGGTTGGCATCAGTTATCAGAGTGAGTGATAGATTACAGATACAAAGCTGGCTATACCCACATGTATGACAGTATGGGCTATAAGCTGAAGGTTAGCTGCTCATAAGTGCATCTGCCAGAGGTGGAATAGTGCAAAGGAACCAAAACCAGATTCTTAATTAATGTAATTAAATTAAAATCTCCACTTTTTGACTTTTTATCTTTTATGGTTATGAAAAAAACATAAATTGAGTGTAACTAATCCAGTGACATCTGCCTAAGTCTGCAAATAACCTAAAACAATAGTCCTATGGATGTGACCTGCTCCATTCACTTCGTGTGGTATTAACTCCATTATCCACTCTTCTGGGGAAGGGGATTGCTACTACCACCACCCACTAAGAGGATTTGTGTATGGCAGGGAGAGAAGAATGCAGCATAGCTAACCTCCTCAAGAAGATAAATCCCAACTGCTAGAAGTTGTGAAGACCCTGCTGCTGTCACTCTTACTTCTAGACGGGGAAAGATGATCCCTTTTATCATCCCTGACACTTGTGAAAAAAGTGGGGGGGATGTCCCAGAATTGCAGTTGAAGCCATTTAGCCCAAACTGCTTTAATGTGTCGACTGCAGCAGTAATTAAATTAACCATGGCATTCCTCCTGGGCTTGTGTGTGGTAACTAGGCAAAGTTTTACCAGCCTACCAACAGGAAGTGGTAGTATGATCTTTTGGTTTTAATATATGTGTATACAGTTTAAATTTCTTGGAGTACATTTGTGTTTTGTGTCTATCTACCTATTTAATTATCTTATTGCCTTTCCAAAACTGCCTTTCAGTCATGCCCCTCACTTATTAGCTAATATCAGTGGAGCTCATATAGATCTCAAGAAGGGAAACTTGGAAAGCAGGAGAATTTCTGTCTTTATTAGTCCCTGCCCTCAGTAAAGTACCATGCAGTTCTTTGATGCTCTATAAGTACAGTATAACCTCATAAATCTCGCATGCTTGGGACTGAGCACCTGCCAGAAATTTGAAAATGCCAGATTTTTTAAACAGGCACAGTGGCTGGTGTGGAGCTGGGGCTGGGAGCTGGAGGGGGTGGGGAGGGGTAGCAGTGCCCAGTCCTGGAGCAGTGGCCACACATGGAGTGGTGGCGCAGGGTGGTGAATGGTGGCAGCAGCCACCATGTGCAAGCTTCCCATCCATGTCCAGGAGGGCAGTGGGGAGCAGCAGCCAGTCCCAGAGCAGAGGAGGGAAGTGCTAGATTTTTGGTAATTCTGGATTTTTGATATCCAGATTTATGAGTTTATACTGTATTAATCTTTCTAAAAAAATATATGGAGAGATCTGTTGTACAAAAGAAATTCAAGTCCCTAGTTGATTCCAGAACACCTCTACAATTAGAACTTGTTTCATGAACACATAATTAGGGTGCATCCCCACATGCAGAAGTGTGCATTTCTAGGGGCACTGTGGCGGGTGCAGAGATCCCACCTCAGGAACACAGCTGGGTATTCGTATCCCTCCGCTGTTTCCACCACGTGAGGCGGGCCAGTAGGGAGTGCTCCTGTGTTGAGCCGCCCACCTCCCTGCGCCCGACCACCTTCCAGGCTCCGAATGCCTCCCTAGGGGCGCCTTATGTCCGGCCGACCCCTCTCCCAGAGCACACTCGCTAGTCTGGGGGTAACGTGCCGCCACCACCCCAAGAATGGACTGTCTCGCGGCCCTGTGTCCTTGGGGTAACACAGGCCTAAAGTCCCA
>NW_017729024.1:147380529-147383859 GCF_001723915.1 Gavialis gangeticus | reverse complement strand
GCCCCAGTTGGCTGTCAGCCAACCAATCTGAAATGCATCACCTGTTACCGGGCAGATCCCAGCTCCCCAGGTAGAAACCCCTCACCCAGGTAAGTGATGCAAGTCACGTAAGCAGAGGGAGCAGGTTTCCCCCCTCCCTCAGGAATGCAGCCAGCTCCAGTTCCCTAAAGAGACAGGCTGAGGGTGTGGTCCCCTGTGTGCTGGGCCCATCCTAACTGAATGGTCACAGCACAGAGATTTAAATCACAGTGTCACAGGGCAGAGATTTTTGGGGAGAAACCAAGGTGGCTTTCTGCCACAGGCACAAAAAGCAGCGGCACACATCTGTGTCATGGCTTTGTGCACCATGGTATGCCCCTACATATGCACTCTCGCTCATGCCAAATTGTCCTGGGTGGGGTACAGGAGGCTGGGGCCAGCACCTGTGCTGGCCCTAGCAGCATTATCTGGGGTCCTGGGGGTCTCCCAGGGCAGCAACAGTGCCAATCCAGCCACACAGAACTTGGCCAGCAACCAAAAGATGGCTTTGAACAACCAGGATTCATTTCTGTTGGCACCCACTGCTGCCAGATGTGCTGTACTACTTTTTGCGGCAATTTTTTTATTGTTACTGGGACATCCCAGTTTCAGATTTTGGCACCATGCTGTAAATTTGCAGTGCAGCACACAATTGCATGTTCACCATGTATGGTTTGCAGTCCCCCAGGCAGATCTGAGATGTCACAAACGACGCATGTGCACTTGTCCGGATGTGCCATTAGAGTATAATCCTACAAACACTCTACACATGCTATCTCATTGACTTATCTAAGAAATCTATGCCACAAAGTCTATTTTTACTCAGAGTACTCACATTCTGACCATGGTTTACTGTCAACAGCTCCCTTGATTGATGATGAGCAAAGTAAAGTCAATATATTTATTATTTATTTAATGTACTGATTAATAGGTATTTCATTCTGAAATAGCCGTAGCTACTATGTATTAATGCTTCTGAGCACATCATCTCTTGATGGCATCATTTGTGAAACTATTTTATTTTAACCAATAAAAATGAGGTATGTCAATAAGGGATAGAAGGTGGTGGGCCTCTGATAAAAAAAAATCATACAAGCTCTCATTTGGAGAGAAGAAAGGAATGCAAAAATGAAAAAAAGGAGAGTAAAACTCTCCCTTTCCCAGGAGAAGGCTCAAATCACTAGTTTACAAAGTCATGCCCATTTCTGGGTTCACTCTCTAGCATTATGAATCTTGAATTCTTTTCTGCACACGGGTCTAGTTTCAACAGAGTGCTGCCAGCCAGGACAGCTATAGTCTAGTAAGAAGGGCAATTTTTTGGAATCTATGATGTGGATTTGAATCCTTTCAGGGAGAGGAAGGCAATAATCCTGGGTTTCTCATGTTTTGGACAAGTGCTATTACCATTTTATATCTAAAAAATGGCTACTACCTTCTCAAATTCTATTTAAAAGGAAGTGGTAGTGGTAAACGCATCTGATCCTGTTTGCTGTGTTATGTGAGAGTCCCTGGAGACACATGCCTAAACCCTCTAGGGAGCTTAGATGAATGCCTAGTATCTAAATCAAGGTAGGTTTAGGTGTGAGCTTGGCATCCAACTTTCAGCCCTATCGAGACTGAGACAGTTCTGAGTTCTGTGCTAAAATGCAATTTTGGACATGTGTGGAAATTTAAAGTATAAAAATAATGCACCTATGGAGTTTAGGTGCTTCTAGAGATAAGAAGCTAAGCAAGAATTTTCAGGAATGCAGTTCTGGATATAGGAACCTGAATTCTGCTTTAGGCAACAAAGTCCATTTTGAGATTTGGCCCAATGTCATGACTGGAACGCTACAAAATATTTACATTAAACATCAACCCTACCTGAACTACTGAAGTCACAGGTTCAAGGTTCAGTGAGCTCATGAACATCAACCAATGCTAGTGAAAGTTTGGCAAACATGAACTCAGGTTGTTCACATAGTTGCAAATCTGGAAAACATACAGGCCTAGCTTTCCCCACCATATATTTCTTCAAAACAGTAAGATAGAATACATCTACCACTGCCTGATGAAAACTAAAGAAAAGCTTTGCAGGGGAAGGAATGGCTAAGTATGAAGTTAGGTACCTTAGGGCATTTATAGATGTGCTCTTGGTGTGTGTGGGGGGGAATGGGGTGCTTTACTTAAAGTGGCTCTGAAGGCCACTCTAATTAAAGCGCCCAGAGCATCACGTGTATCAGTGTCCCCCCACTGAAAAATGGTGGCGGGGGCCTTTTAACTAAAGTTCATTGAACAAACTTTAGTAAAAGCACCCTCACTACCATTTTTCAGTGCAGGGTTGCTGATTCACGTGACCTGGAGTCTATGGGAGCGTGATAATTGCCACTCTCCAGCAGATTTGATTAAATGATTCTACTCCAATGTGCTATAATTACAGTAGGTTGGAGAAGCCTCACTTGCACATGTATAGAGTGCCCTTAGAGCAGTGGTTTTCAACCTTTTTTTATTTGCAGAACCCTAAAAAATTTCTCACGGAGGTGTGGACCCCTTTGAATTGTAAGTGTGAGTATTCACATACTTTTGATTGATCATAGTCATCTTTTGCAAACCCCTATACATAGTCTGTAGACCCCCAAGCGTCCTCAGACCATATGTTGAAAACCACTGCCTTAGAGATTTGAGGTAATTGATTTTGAACTCTTAATTTCATAGTTTCATAGTTGGTAGGGTCGGAAGGAACCTGAGCAGATCATCAAGTCCGACCCCCTGCCATGGCAGGAAAAAGTACTGAGGTCAAACGATCCCACCAAAGTGTTCGTCTACCATCCTCTTAAAGACCCCCAGGGTAGGAGCCAGCACCACTTCTCTTGGTTCCAGATCCTAGCCGCCCTGACTGTGAAGTAGCGCCTCCTGATGTCTAATCTGAATCTACCCTCTGTCAGCTTGTGACCGTTATTTCTAGTCACTCCTCATAGTGCTCGGAGGAACAGGGACTCCCCCAATGCCTGCTGGTCCCCTCTGACTAGTTTATAGACAGCCACTAGATCCCCCCTCAGCCTTCTCTTGTGGAGGCTGAACAGGTTCAGGTCCTGTAGCCTCTCCTTGTAGGGCCTGTCCTGCTGCCCCCTGATCATGCAAGTGCCCCTGCTCTGGACCCTCTCCATGTTGTCCACATCCCTCTTGAAGTGTGGCGCCCAGAACTGGATGCAGTACTCCTACTGAGGGGGATCACCTCCTTGGACCTGCTCAAGATGCATCTGTGTATACATGACAAGGTATGGCTGGCCTTCCTGACTGCCTCCCCACACTGCCTGCCCATGTTCATCTTGG
>NW_017729024.1:147378029-147379720 GCF_001723915.1 Gavialis gangeticus | reverse complement strand
CCCTCGTGGCCATGTGCCAGGATAATTCTCTCAAAACGCCTACCCAGGATCGAGGTAAGACTAACTGGCCTATAGTTTCCTGGGTCCTCCTTCCTTAATAAACCTGGAGAGGTTGGTTCAATTCCATTTTCCATCACCCAAACTTCAGGTTTGTTAATCCCAACACTGTATGGTTCAGTGTCCAACTTACTGTGTCCTAGTACCCAGGGCTGTCCCTGGGGGGCCAGCCAGTGCAGCCGCCCCAGGCCCCGCACTCTGGGGGGGGCCCCGTGGAGCCAGGTGCAATTGGAGCAATCCCAGCTGGGTCATGAGAGGCTACAGGGCTTTGGGAGCAGGGCTTAGGGGGCTGGGGGTGCAGGTGGTGTTTTCCTCAATCCTCCCAGTTTTGAGTCATGGGCTGAGGAAAGAGAGGAGGATTGAGGTAGTCAACCAAAGACTATGGCGCTGGTGTCATCATGAAGGCTTTGGCCTCTCTCTTTGGTGAGAGAAGCAGTAGTCTGCTAGGAAGAGACAGCCTCCCCCTCACTGCACTGGGGAGGAAGCTATTCTCAGCTAGAATGGCTGACTTGTTCATCCAAGCTTTAAACTAAGCCCACCAGGAGTTGCAGGGGCCTATCACCACAGCAAGCCCACTGGGCAACTTTTGCAAGTCCAGCAAGCTAAGGTACTCAAGGGAACCCACTCTTACCCCAGCCCCAAAACGATGTGTAGGGAAGATTTGGGCCTCCAATGGGACACTTACGTGCCCCTACACTAATGCTAGGAGCTTGGGGAATAAACAGGAGGAACTGGTCCTCCTGCTAAACAAGAATGACTACAATCCCATAGAGATAACGGAGACCTGGTAGGACTCCACCTATGACTGGGCCACAGGTATAGATGGCTATACCTTGTACAGGAGAGATTGTTTAGCTCTCCTGTACAAGGAGGTGTAGCTCTTTATGTTAAGGAAAGCTAACATTGGCATCCAGGGTGGACGACTGGAGACCCTCTGGGTTCAAATCCGTGGTGAACATGGTACAGGGGGCACAATGGTAGAAGTCTACTACAGGCCTCCTAATCAGAATCAAGAGCTCAACCAGGAATTCTCCAAGGAACTGGCTGAGGCTGCATGCTCCTGGTGCATGGTTGTCATGGGAGACTTCAACTACCTAGACATCTCATGGGAAGAGCACTCGGCCAAATCTGAACAATTGCAAAGTTTCCTCATGTGAGTGTATGAGCTGTATCTGACTCAAGAAGTCTATGGACCAATAAGAGGCAAAGTGCTGCCTAGCCTGGTACTGGCAAAGGGGGATGATCTAGTCAGCAACCTAATGATCCAAGGGAAACTTGGAGACAGTGACCATGAGCTGATCACTTTCACTATCCACCATAAAGCTGGAAAGTCAGTCAGCAATACAGAATTCCTTGACTTCAGGAAAGCTAACTTTGACAAGCTCAGGAGGCTTGTTGGCAAGGCCCTAAGGGACCACAACCTGTAGGGGAGGGGAGTTGAGGATGAGTGGCTGCTCCTGAAGGGAGCGATCCAGAAAGCACAAGCAATGTCTATCCCATCTTGGAGGAAAAGTAGCAAAAGGGCACAGCAGCACCCTTTGCTCTGCAGGGAACTTCTGGACCTCTTGCGTCTAAAAAGAAAGGCCTGTAAAGGATGGAAGACTGGAACCACCTCAAAGGAGGAGTATTGTGCA
>NW_017729024.1:147361639-147373029 GCF_001723915.1 Gavialis gangeticus | reverse complement strand
AAGCACAAGCAATGTCTATCCCATCTTGGAGGAAAAGTAGCAAAAGGGCACAGCAGCACCCTTTGCTCTGCAGGGAACTTCTGGACCTCTTGCGTCTAAAAAGAAAGGCCTGTAAAGGATGGAAGACTGGAACCACCTCAAAGGAGGAGTATTGTGCACTGGTCCGGACCTGTAGGGAGTGAACCAGGAAAGCCAAGGCTGCAACTGAACTCCAACTGGCTACACGTATCAAAGACAATAAAAGTTCTTTTTTAGATATGTGGGGAGCTGAAGGAAAAGCAAGGGTAACATTGAACCCCTGCTAAACCCAGTGGGACAAAAAATAACCGATGCCCAGGAAAAAGCCAACCTGCTTAATGGTTATTTTGCATCATTTTTTTTACCAGCCCCAAGGGACAGCCAGGGTGAGGGAGAATTGTTACCCCACATCAATGTAGACCATGTGAAGTAACACCTTAAGAGGCTGGACACCTTCAAGTCAGCTGGCCCAGACAGCTTACACCCCAGGATACTTAAGGAGCTGGCAAGCATCATAGCTCAGCCACTGGCACGGATCTTCAAGAACTCGTGGTGCTCTGGTGTAGTGCCCAAAGATTGGAAGAAGGCCAATGTGGTGCCCATCTTCAAAAAAGGGAGGAAAGTAGATCCAGGGAACTACAGGTCTATCAACCTGACCTCTATCCTGGGGAAGATCTTAGAAAAAATTACCAAAGAGACCATTGCTGACAAACTGGCTGATGGCAACATCCTGAGGGATAGCCAGCACAGGTTTGTTGTGGGTTGGTCTTGCCTGACCAATCTCATCTCCTTCTATGACCAGGTGACATATCACCTGGACAAGAGAGAAGAGATTGATGTGATCCAGGCCAACCTAGACAGGCTCAGAAAATTGGCGGATGAAAACTTCACGGCATTCAACACCAAAAAATGCAAGGTACTCTACCCCACAGCACACTTACAGGCTCAGCAGAGCTACGCTTCCTAGCACCATGGCCAAAAGGGACTTGCAGGTTATGATTGACCACAAGATGAATATGAGCCACCAATGTGATGTTGCAGCTGGTAAAGCAAGCAAAACCCTGGCTTGCATCCATAGATGCTTCTCAAGCAAATCCCAGGATGTCAGCTTCCTGCTGTACTTAGCCTTGGTGAGGCAGCAGCTGAAGTACTTCATCCAATTCTGGGCTCCACAATTTAAAAAGGATGTGGAAAAGTTTGAGAGAGTCCAGAGGAGAGCCATGCACATGATCAGAGGGGAGGAGAACAGGCCCTATGGTGAGAGGCTGAGAGCCATGGGACTCTTCAGCCTGGAAAAGCACAGGCTCAGGGGTGACCTGGTGGCTGCCTATAAGTATATAAGGGGTGTATATCAGGATCTGGGGGAACACCTATTCACCAGCGCAACCCAAGGGACGACAAGGTCAAACGGTCACAAACTCCTCCAAGACCATTTCAGGCTGGACATCAGAAAAAACTTCTTTACTGTCCAAGCCCCCAAGGCCTAGAATAGACTGCCTCCAGACATGGTTCAAGCACCTACTCTGGACTCCTTTCAGAAACATTTGGACATTTATCTTGCTAGGATCCTTTAACCCCAGCTGACTTCCTGGCCTTGGGGCAGGGGGCTGGGCTCGATGATCTTCTGAGGTCCCTTCCAGCCCAAATGTCTATGAAATCTATGAAATCCATGAAAGGTGGAGCAGCCGTGGTGAATCTGCACTGCTGCTGGTTTCATGGGCAGCCGGCCGCTCGGTACTCCCCTCCCTCCCCCCCACTTCCAAATCCGCCACTGGCTTCCTCGCGTCCGGGGGCAGGGCCCCGCACAGGCTGATTTGCCCCAGGTACTGCACCATGCTCAGGTTGTCTCTGCTAGTACCAGTCCCATCACGCCACTATATACTGTTATTAAGGAAGCAGGGAGAACAGGAAGAAAAAAGAGGAGTTGAACAAAGCAGAAAAGAAAGCACAATTGAAAGGAGGAAGGGAGGGCTCTGCTCCTAACAACCTGTAAATTTTTCACTAGCACAAACTAGCTTTATATGATATCCTGGCATTTATGCTGAGTACTTGCAGGTGTTAAAGTAAAATCCAAAACCCATGATGAAAGCAACTTTACCAAGACTCCTTTACAGTATTAAGCACTTGAGACCAAACTGCACAATGCACAGTACATGAGAAAAATACACCTATAGCACTCTCACCACATCATGTACACTCACCTAGAACTGCAACAGAGGATAGGGTTAAGGAAAGAGAAAGTGATACCTGCATTTGCTACAGAAAAGGAATGTGTTTGTAATGTACTTGACTTTTAAATAATCCCAGCAACATGTATAGTAAAGTTAAACAGAAGGGAAACCTCAGAAATTTTAAATTATGTATGTATGTATTTAATGTTTCACTGAATTATTTGTTGTCCAATGGGGTCTCTCATATATTCATGGCCTCATATAATTATAATGCCATTTGGGATGCTATAAGTTGTGAGCTAAAAACAAAAACAGAAAGGAAAAGAGGGAGCAAGTAAGAGCATTTGCCTTTAAAAGTTATATGAAGAGTCCACAAGAATAATGTGACATTGTGACGACCAAAATATACAGAGCAGTTTTCTCTTAAATTGAGAATGAATGACTTACTCTAAGTTGTGGGGGTAGCTATATACCTAGGTACCAAGAATTAAGATAATTTGCATTTAATGCTAACTAAATAGAGCAGGATCAAATAAATGCAATATATGTTAGTGAACATTAGAGGGCACTTAGAAAAGGGGTTGGAAAGCATAAGAAGATAGAATCATAGAAAAGTAGAAGGAAGGGACTTCAGGAGGTCATCTAGAACAGCACTTTGCTTAAGGCAGGATCATCTAGCTAAGCCATCCTATACAAGTATCTGTCCAACCTGTTCTTAAAGAACTTTGCAAATAGCCCTATTTTGCACAGTTATCAGGCACAATGACAGAGACATCAAAAACATGCTAATTTGCCAAAGGTAAAGTAGTGGGCGATCAAGGCAATAGTAGTGCCCTGTCACTGCAAGGATAGGAAGAAGCTGTTAAATGAACATGATACAGACATTGCAAGTCTGACTGAATAACAAACCTATTAATCACACTGACTGTTGAGAAAGTAACAGTCTTTGTCTTAATTTAACTATGGGCTTTTCTATTACTTCCTAGCTCTAGGTTTGTTAGAACTAGAACCACACTATACTGCTTTGTTTTAGCTGATGAAGCAATTAAACTAATTTGAAACACATGGTGAAAAATACCTCAGTTCTTTGTTTGCGTCTGTTATACTTTTCTTTGTTTGTAATTGGTTCACAAGTTTTTTATATATTAAGTGAAAACAGAGGTCTTTTTAGGAGATACACAAATGAGAGGATAAACATCTGAGAAAGTTTTGAGGCTGTTTTTTGTTTTATCTTCCGTTTGTTTTGCATCTCTTGGAATAAACACTGGATTTTTCTGGTACTAAACACAGGCTTTAAAACTATTTATCAGGTGACCTGGAACCAGAGAGGAGAGGAGCCATGTTTGGCCTTCTGTAATAGCACATTACAAAAAATTATGGCAAACAAACTAAAGTGAACTGCTCGTGTTAGCAGTGTTCTGCCGAGCACTTCTGCAACTTGTCAGTATTCTGCAGGGTTTGGTTGTGGAAGAAATGCTGAAACACAGAACCAAAGGACTTGGGCTAGCCAAAGCTAAATCATTTTCACTTGATTATTCCAAAATGCCATCACTGAGCAACCCCACACTTAATCTGTGATGTTCTTGACCCAGGCACTACTCTGGCAATATTATTACATCTTTATCCTCTTGTTAGTCACACCATTTACAACAGCTACTCATAACCCCATGCTCAGTGATTGTACATCCTGATTGTACATTAGTCCTAGGACTAATTGATTCAGAGAAGCATGAGATTTTGTAGACTACTGCCTGTTTTGTCAGATGCTGTGACAAAGCATCTGACAAAGTAGGCTATACCCTACGAAAGCTCATGCCTCCCAGAATGAATTGGTGTATAAGGTGCCACCATGACCTGCCTTCTGCCTACCTCCAGCCTGACATGGCTAACTACCTCTGTATAATCCTAGAAGTCAGTGGAAATTACAGTGTATGTGCTTCAGTAGAATCAATTTTGTTTGTTACTGTAGTGACTTGATTCCTGTTTACAGCAAACCATCCCATTACACAGTGTAAATCAATAAGGTGATAATGTAACGGTTTACTGTACTTACAGACTTGTCTATGACTACGACTAGGATATGCCGTTTCCTAGTATGGAAAGCACTTGCCTTTTATTTCCCCTTGGAGTAGGGCTGACATAACTCTCAGGTACTAGCAAATCCCACTATTCCGCAAAATGATACATTTTTTAAAGATACATCTGGTACATGTTTATAGTAAGCAGAATAAGGACTTGTTTTGATTATGCATGTGGATTTGTTCTTTGAAGAGAAAAAGTACATGTTACCACGTGCCCATATAAACCCAGTAGTAAAATGTGCCCAGACCAAAGCCTACATGCTGTTACTTGTACATGTACATTACACATTTTAGACACAGTTCTGGTCTGAAATGTACAGAGATATATTGCCAGGTACAGGGGGAAAATTAGTTTTCACCAGTCCAGGAACCTGTTTTTCCAATGTCAGACTAGGGTTGTTCCCTCAAAAGAAAATGTATCCTCTTCCATCCTGCAGTAATTTTGCCATATGTCAAATATTTAAGCTTAAAAAGAAAACAACAAGAATAACTAACTTGCTTGGAAAAGTCTGTCACTCCCCCCAGTATGGAAACTGGTTACAAAGAGCCTTGGGTCCTACTTTGTGAAGCAGGAAAATGAGTGGCAGAAAGCAGAAGACATCCAAAGGAATGGAGGCTCCACTATACTTCCTTATTCAGGAGGTTGTATGAGGACTTTCCATGGCAGCACCACAGATGCAGGATTTTGTTTCTTGGGGATATATTCTGCATCTGAAAGAAAGTGTGTATCAGAGACCAAGAAAAGAGGAGTATTTTCAGCTATAAACAGCATACTGCCCCTAATATAGTCAGAAGGAGGCTTGTAGAGATTAAGAGCAAGAAATATTCTTAAGGCTTACATCTTTCTTTCTCTATAATGTTCATGTTACTATTGCACTTAGTTTTGTGACATATGTTAGTGTTATATATATTCTATTGGATGCAAACATACAACCGTGGGTGACTGGTGCCTCCTGAGTCCAAGGGGCATGTGCCTCCCTCAGTGGACAGTCAGCAACCGGGGGGAGTCCCCCCTGTGGCTGATCTTGCCCCCCCCGGCCGATCTTGCTGACCCAGAAGTGCCAGCAGTGCTTCTCCTAGCAACCCCACTCCCCGGCCAGTGCTTGCAGGGGAGGCACCAGTGCTCCCACCTGCCCCCCCTCCCCCTGCCTGTTGCCTAAGTTGTGAGTACTGGCTGTCAGGGGGTGCACCAGTGCTCTCAGGAGGTGCACATGCACCCCTGTGCACCCCATATGTGCCGCCACTGCACACAACACTTTTACTACAGAGTAAAATGGCTTTACTCTGCCATTAAAAGTGGAGTGGGCACACAGCACACAGCCATACACTGGTGCAAATTTCTCCACCCAGGGTAAAGTTACCCCTCAGAAAATGAGAAGTAACTATTCACTAATGTAAATTACATCATTGTATCCATTGTGTGTCTGCTCCCCTAGTCATCCTCGCGTGGTCTTTTGATCAATATAAACTAGCTTTCCAATCATGTCATGGCCAGGCACTATGACAACACCTACTATGGGCAGCCAGCTTAGAAGAGTTAGCCATGTGTTCCTGTTTCTTACTATGGAGTAAATTTCTAATGGAGTAAAATCCTGTAGTAATTTTATTCAGTGTCTTGAGTAAGATCTTGCAGTAATGCTTATTCTAGTTGCTGTGCAGTTTTTTGAAGCTGAATATAAATCAGCAGTTGGCAACTTTTTAAGGGGCTGGATTCATGCAGTTCAGGTCAAAAGTAGGTAGGTGCTAGAATCCAGCTGCTGCTGCTGTTTTCCATATGGGGGCAAGGGGAAAGGGAGTGCTACCAAAGCCTCCTGCTGCTGAATGCCACCAAATGCCACCAAAGCCGTATGTCCACAGGCTAAATCAAGCAGCACTGAGATTTATAGATTCTTTCATAGATTCATGGATTGTAAGGCTGGAAGGGACCTTGGAAGATCATTGGGTCCAGCCCCCTGAACCAAGCCGGAAAGATAACTGGGGGCCAGGGGACCCCAGCAAGGGGACTGTCTAGTCTCCTTTTGAAGATTTCCAGGGTAGGTGATTGCACCACCTCTGGAGGGAGATTATTCCACAGTCTGGAAACCCTGGCTGTAAAGACGTTTTTCCTAATGTGGAGCCTAAATCTATCTTCCAGGAGCTTGTGGCCATTACTCCTGGTTATCCCCTCAGGTGCCCTGGTGAACAGTTTCTCACCGAGCCCCTGATGTACTCCCCTAGTGTTGTGGTAAGCAACTACCAGGTCCCCTTTCAGCCTTCTTTTCTTCAGGCTGGAGAGTCCCAGATCCCTCAGCCTTTCCTCATATTGCTTGCATTTTAAGACTCTGATCATATGGGTGGCTCTTCTTTGGACTCTTTCAAGCTTGTCCATGTCCTTGTTAAAATGTGGTGCTCAGAACTGGATGCAGTACTCCAGCTGTGGTCTCACCAGTGCTGAGTAGAGCAGACAAATCACCTCCTTGGTTTTGCTGGAGATGTATTAATTGATGCATGCCAGAGTATTATTTGCCCTACTGGCTACACCATCCCACTGCCAGCTCATATTCATACTGTGTTTTTTTATTACCCCCAGGTCCCTTTCATTTGTGGTGCTAGTAAGTTTGGTGCTGCCAAAACTGTAGGTGTGTTGGGGGTTGCTTGTCCCCAGGTGAAGCACTTAACATTTCTTGACATTGAACTTCATGATATTCCAATCCACCCAACTTGCTAGCCTGTCTAGGTCCACCTGTATCTGTAGCCTATCTTCAAGCGTGACCTCTCTTCCCCATAACTTCATGTCATCCATGAACTTGGCCAGTGAGCTCTTCACCCCCACATCCAAATTGTTAGTAAAGATGTTGAAAAGTACCGGACCAAACACCGACCCCTGTGGGACACTGCTGCCCACTTCTCACCAGGACAACACAGATCCGTTCACTATGACTCTCTGGGTCCTATCCTGCAGCCAGTTCTCACCCACCTGACTGTCTCAGAGTTAAGCCCACAATCCTCCAATTTTCTCACCAAGGCATCATGGGATATTAGAACAAAGGCCTTTTGGAAGTCAAGGCATACCATGTTAACTGCTCTCTCATGCCCAGGTGGCAAGTTACCTGGCCATAGAAGGAGATGAGGTTGGTAAGGAAAGACCTGCTTGTGATGAAGCCATGCTGGCCGTCATTCAGAATCTTACCTTCTGCAACCTTATTGCAGATAGACTTCTTGATGAGCTTTTCTAGGATTTTCCCTTGGATGAAAATTAGGCTGACTGGCCTATAGTTACTGGGGTCCTCTGTCACAGGGTCACACAGGTGCCCTGTGCCCAGGAAGGGTTAAGGGCAGCTGCCAATCACCCAGGGAGCCCAGGTGGCGGTTGCTGAGGCAACCGGGCTGGTCACATGACCAGGAGGGGGCAGGGCCGGGCCTTTATAAACAGCCCCAGCTGGAGCCTAGTTGGCAGTTCCCTTCTGGTAGCCTGATGTGTGGGGGTGCTGCAGTAGAGCTGAGCAGGGCTGATGGTTGCAGTTTGACCACCCAAGCAGCTACAACATGGTAAGGGTGGAAAGAACCCTGATGGGGAGGCTATTGATAGAGAGGCAAATACGCTTAACCCTATGTTTGAGCAAGGAAGCTTGTTATTGAGTTACAGCCGGTGTGCTTATGGTTCTGGTTAGTTTGTTGTGTAAATACCGGAGGACTGGGTGAGGCTAAAGGGGAGGTTGGAGGGGGGTGGTGCTGTATTTGGGGTGTGTTGACCCTGCCTGGTGTGGGCGAAAACTGGAGGAGCCTGAGTAGGGCAGAAGACTCTAACGGTGGGTCAAGGGGGCCAGGCACGGCTACGGCCACCTGAGCCTGACTGTGGAAAGCATGGAGGCAGACTGAGCGGGGTGCTGCCAAAACAGAGGCAGGCCCAGGGGGGTGCTGCCTGGTGGGGTGAAGCCCTGATGGGGGTCAACCCCATTGAGATGCCCGGTGTGGGCGCGTATGGGAAAGAAGCCCAAGAGAGGGCGCACATAAAAGAAGCCTCAGGAGGGGGCACATCTGACTGATAGAAACCCCCGTTGGGGTGCAGACTAGAAAGAGTCCCAGAGGGACTCCACTGTGGTGGGAACCTGAGGGACCACAAGGGCCAGGTAAGGCTTATGCCACCTGAGTCCAGTTGGATAAAGAGTATTGACAGCAACCCAGAGGGGCCAGGGAAGGCTTAGGCTGCCTGAGCCTAATAGGACTCCTACTATTGGTAGGAATCTGGGGGGGTCAGATCTGGCTTAGGCCACAGAGCCCACCGGGGAAGAGTACCATTAGGAAGCCCGAGAGGGCTAACGAATAGAAGGGGTGCCGGGTGTGTGGCAAGCCCAGGGACGCCAGAGAAGGGGCGCCGGGTGTGTGGCAAGCCCAGAGGCGCCAGAGAAGGGGCGCCGGGTGTGTGGCAAGCCCAGAGGCGTAGAAAGGAAAGGACCTGATAAAGTCCAGAAGATCTGCGAGGCTTGGGGCGTGCTAAAGGGGAGGTTGGAGGCACGCATAGCCCATAAGGCTGGGGGGGTGCACCAGGTCACCCCACAGAGAGTAGGAGCCCAGATAGTTATGGCACCATGTCCAGGTGGACTAAAGGCAGCCTCCTATATAAAACTATAAATGAACAAGACATGGCGGGCGAGAATAGAGGGTGCTGGATCACCTACTTGACATGGCAGGGGGCGCTAGAGAGATCACGGCCAATCCTAGGCCCCACTCCGTGACATCCTCCCACCTGCCCTTCTTGTGGATGGGCACAACACTAGCCCTCTTCCCATCCTCAGGGACTTTTCCAGAGTGCCACAACTTGTGGAAGAGTTTTGCCAGGGGTTCCGCAGTGACTTCAGCCAGCTCGTTCAGCACTCTCGGATGAAGATCATTCAGTCCCACTGACTTGTATATGTCTAATTTTTTTAATTGGTCACAGATACAGCCAGATACAGGGCCAGTTGAGGGCCAGATACAGCCCACAGGCTGTAGACTGCGAATCCCTGGTATGAATCATAGAAAAGTAGGGCTGGAAGGGACCTCCAGAGATCATCTAGTTCAGCCCTACACCAGAGACAGGATCATCCGAACCAGGGGAAGGAGCTCAATCTCGAGTTCTGTTGAGAACTGACAGAGACCACAGGTGCACAGGACATGAGCGACTTCAATTATCCAGACATCTCTTGGGAGGAACACTCAGCCAAGTCAGACCAGTTGCATTGCTTCCTTGAAGAGCTCTTCCTGACTCAGGAGGTGCATGGGCCAGCCAGAGGTATTGCTCTCCTAGACTTGATCTTGGCCAAAGGAGATGATTGGGTGACCAACTTGAACATAGAGGATAACCTGGGTGACAAAGACCACAAAACCATCACATTCGCTGTCCATTGCGAGGCAGGCAAATTAGATAGCACGGTTGAAGTTTTGGACTTCAAAAATGTAAATTTCAACAAGCTCAGGACAATAGTAGGGGAAGTGCTGCAGGACCAGGGACCGAAGGTAAAAGGGGTGTATGAAGAGTGGTTGTTCCTTAAGGACATGGTCCTTGAAGCACAAAAGAAGTCCATTCTCATATGGAGGCTGGGAAGCCCTCTTGGCTAAATAGGGAAATCATGGTCCTCTTGAAAAAGAAGAAAGAGGCATACAAACAATAGAAGCTTGGGATAGTCCCCAAGCAGGACTATACAACAATGGCCCACACTTGTACAAAGCAGATTAGGAAGGCTAAGGCAGTGACTGAAGTTAAATTAGCAACTGAAATCAAGGACAATAAGAACTCCTTCTTTAGGTATATAGGAAACAGGAGGAAAACAAATGGGAGTACAGGGCCATTGCTCAACAACTTAGGACAGCTAGTTACCGACACAGGAGAAAACTGAACTCCCAAATGACTATTTTGCTTGGGTATTTCACAGAACCAAGGGGGAAATCATTCTAGATAGTAGCAGAATGGGCATGGTGGGGAATGACTGCCTTCCTGCTACTGGTGTGTGATCAGTTTTAAAAAATAATCCTCTGTAAGTCAGCAGATTGGGTGAACTTTATCTGGGAGTGCTGAAGGAGCTGGCCAAAGTCACTGTGGAACCCCTGGCAAAACTCTTCCAAAACTCGTGGTGCTCTGGGGAGGTCCCTGAGGACTGGAAGAGGGCCAACGTTGTGCCCATCTTCAAGAAGAGGAGGAAAGGGGACCCAGGCAACTATTGGCCAATTAGCCTAATGTCTATCCCAGGGAAAATCCTGGAAAACTTCATTAAGGAATCTATGTGTGATACACTTGCAGAAGGTAGGTTTCTGAATGACAACCAGCATGGCTTCGTCACAGGCAGGCCTTGTCTTACCAATCTCATTTCCTTCTATGACCGGGTGACTCACCACCTGGATAAGAGAGAGGAGGTCGACTTCCAAAAGGCCTTTGATCTGGTATCCCATAATGTTCTCACAGGAAAATTGAAGGGTTGCAGGCTTAACTGCTTGACAGCTAAGTGGGTAGGAAGCTGGCTGCGGGGTAAGACCCAGAGTGTTCTAATGAATGGATCTGTGTTGTCCTGGTGCCAAGTGGCCAGTGGTGTCCCTCAGGGGTTGGTGCTTGATCCAGTTCTTTTCAACATCTTTATCAATTATTTGGATGTGGGGATAAAGAGCTCACTGGCCAAGTTTGTGCCTAACGCCAAGTTATGGGGGAACATGGTCATGCTTGAAGATAGGTTGCAGACACAGGCAGACCTAGACAGGCTGGCAAGTTGGAACCAGATGAAGTTCAACATTGAGAAATGCAAAGTGCTCCATCTGGGGACGAACAATCCCCAACATACTTACAGGCTTGGTGGCACCAAACTAACTAGCACAACAACTGAAAGGGACCTAGGAGTGATAACAGACCATAAGTTGAATGTGAGGCATCAGTGCAATGCTATAGCCAGCAGGGCAAACAACACTCTGGCATGCATCCGTTGATGCGTCTCAAGCAAAACCAAGGAAACTATTCTTCCACTTCACTCATCACTGGTGAGACCACAGCTGGAGTACTGGATCTAGTTCTGGGCGCTGCCAATGTCTTGCTATGAGGATGTTAAAATATATTTGACAGGTCAAAAGAAGAGGGCCATGCACCCACTAAGGAGAAAGGCAAATCGCACTTCCCCCC
>NW_017729024.1:147360959-147361268 GCF_001723915.1 Gavialis gangeticus | reverse complement strand
CTCTCCCCCTCCCCACCTCTGCCTGAACAAGAACTGATTAGAGGAAGGACCTACAAAAGACAAGGAAGATGCAGTGAGAGACACACCTAAAGCCCTCCAGACAAAGTCAATAGGAGTGAAGCAACTCCCATGCTCTCATTTGCGTCAGAGGTGGAACCGGATGACAACTCATTTAAATGGGCGATGGGACAAGCATGCACCTTCATTAGCATTGAGGGTGGAGAACAGAGATTCCAAGGCAAGGCCTGCACTAAATTCTGGGATCAGAAAAGCAGGGGAGTGCTGCATGATGGGGAATTCTTGCTCCAA
>NW_017729024.1:147354942-147355959 GCF_001723915.1 Gavialis gangeticus | reverse complement strand
TCCCTGAGGACTGGAAGAGGGCCAACGTTGTGCCCATCTTCAAGAAGAGGAGGAAAGGGGACCCAGGCAACTATTGGCCAATTAGCCTAATGTCTATCCCAGGGAAAATCCTGGAAAACTTCATTAAGGAATCTATGTGTGATACACTTGCAGAAGGTAGGTTTCTGAATGACAACCAGCATGGCTTCGTCACAGGCAGGCCTTGTCTTACCAATCTCATTTCCTTCTATGACCGGGTGACTCACCACCTGGATAAGAGAGAGGAGGTCGACTTCCAAAAGGCCTTTGATCTGGTATCCCATAATGTTCTCACAGGAAAATTGAAGGGTTGCAGGCTTAACTGCTTGACAGCTAAGTGGGTAGGAAGCTGGCTGCGGGGTAAGACCCAGAGTGTTCTAATGAATGGATCTGTGTTGTCCTGGTGCCAAGTGGCCAGTGGTGTCCCTCAGGGGTTGGTGCTTGATCCAGTTCTTTTCAACATCTTTATCAATTATTTGGATGTGGGGATAAAGAGCTCACTGGCCAAGTTTGTGCCTAACGCCAAGTTATGGGGGAACATGGTCATGCTTGAAGATAGGTTGCAGACACAGGCAGACCTAGACAGGCTGGCAAGTTGGAACCAGATGAAGTTCAACATTGAGAAATGCAAAGTGCTCCATCTGGGGACGAACAATCCCCAACATACTTACAGGCTTGGTGGCACCAAACTAACTAGCACAACAACTGAAAGGGACCTAGGAGTGATAACAGACCATAAGTTGAATGTGAGGCATCAGTGCAATGCTATAGCCAGCAGGGCAAACAACACTCTGGCATGCATCCGTTGATGCGTCTCAAGCAAAACCAAGGAAACTATTCTTCCACTTCACTCATCACTGGTGAGACCACAGCTGGAGTACTGGATCTAGTTCTGGGCGCTGCCAATGTCTTGCTATGAGGATGTTAAAATATATTTGACAGGTCAAAAGAAGAGGGCCATGCACCCACTAAGGAGAAAGGCAAATCGCACTTCCCCCC
>NW_017729024.1:147353150-147354223 GCF_001723915.1 Gavialis gangeticus | reverse complement strand
AACCTGTCCTTGGATGACTTGCCTCCCAATCCCTTTTATCACTTTTGTCACCTGCCTCTGGACCCTCTCTAACTTCTCCATGTCCTTTTTAAAATGTGGAACCCAAAACTGCATACAATGCTCTAAATGAGGCCTAAGCAGTTGTTACCTCTCAGCTCTGTGTTCTTGGGGAACCCTGGCACAGCACGCAGCCTGTCTGACTCACAAAGGACTCTCCCCCTCCCCACCTCTGCCTGAACAAGAACTGATTAGAGGAAGGACCTACAAAAGACAAGGAAGATGCAGTGAGAGACACACCTAAAGCCCTCCAGACAAAGTCAATAGGAGTGAAGCAACTCCCATGCTCTCATTTGCGTCAGAGGTGGAACCGGATGACAACTCATTTAAATGGGCGATGGGACAAGCATGCACCTTCATTAGCATTGAGGGTGGAGAACAGAGATTCCAAGGCAAGGCCTGCACTAAATTCTGGGATCAGAAAAGCAGGGGAGTGCTGCATGATGGGGAATTCTTGCTCCAAATGCTAATCAACCCACATCTACACACACCCAACTCAGCATTTATCAGACCGATTCTAGTAATTACTCCTCTATTGGTACCCAAAACACTGAATCTGCCTGTCTGTATTGTGAGTTCCCTCAGGGTAATGCCACCCATAGCCAGGAGTGACCAGTTCCTATTATCCACCATATGAGCCCTAAACAAACCTAGCGTTCTCCCTTGAGCCATTGTTAGTTCTCTACAAAAACCCCTACCCAAGCTCAAGTTTCTGTCCTGGTGCTTGGATCCAAAAGCTGCACCAGTACCACTCTTCTCTGCCTGGAATCCCTCCACGGGTCGTGCTCAGGACTCTGCCTGTCTGCCGGCTCCAACAACACCTGGGAACCTCGACTGGTTCAAGCTTCGCTGGGTAGTGAGACCCCAGCGCTCGCGCGTGCGCTCTCTCTCTCTCTCTCTCTCTCTCTCTGACTCCCTCTGTTTTCTCACTCCAGGAACAGCTTTCTACACCAGAGTTCTGCTGCTCACTCTCTCTGTCTCTAGGAACCTGACTTTTATTCTCTTACTCCAGACAC
>NW_017729024.1:147342660-147343002 GCF_001723915.1 Gavialis gangeticus | reverse complement strand
GCTAGACTTCCCCAAAAACGTAATTGAAACTATGTAATATTGTAACTGTTTATTTGTCTCTCTTGTATGGCTACTATTACTGGTATCATCATAAGTTCATATACCTGACAATAAATAACTTGTATGGTAAAGCTAGTTGCTATACTCTCTCTCTCTCTCTCTCTCTCTGAACCTCACTTTTTCTTTCCCTTGACCTCCTCATTTGCTGTGCAGCAACACTTCTTTTACCTAAGCTAAAGATCCCTGTAATGCCCAATACTACAATGGGATCTGCTCATCAAGGGAGTTACTACTAGGACCATTGTAACAAGAGACTGTGACGTGCTGAGTTTTGAGGCACAT
>NW_017729024.1:147337430-147337660 GCF_001723915.1 Gavialis gangeticus | reverse complement strand
ATATCCAATCTAAACCTACTTTGCTGCAACTTCAAGCCATTGTTCTGTGTCCTTCTCCCTGCAGCAAGAGATAAAAGGTGTTTGGCCTCTTCTTTATGACTTCCCTTCAAACATCTGAAGACTGCTATCATGTCCTCTCTTAAGCACCATTTCCGCAAGCTGAACATGCCTATTTCTTTCAACCTGTCCTTGGATGACTTGCCTCCCAATCCCTTTTATCACTTTTGTCA
>NW_017729024.1:147317108-147332430 GCF_001723915.1 Gavialis gangeticus | reverse complement strand
TGAAAGTGCTGATTGGACCCAGCCTGCTCAGACGTACTCTGTTAGCATATGTGTTTGTGCGTCTAACTGCATTTATTATTGCCCTGGTGAAATAAGGTACGAACTGAGTTCAAAGCACGTGAGGGTGTCAGCCTATCAATGCTGAATAGTCCAGCCTGGCTCAGATGCGCTCTGTTAACCCATGTGCTTGTGTCTGACTGCATTTTATTGTTGCCCTGATGAACTGAGCTCAAGGCATATGAGGGTGTTAGCCTGTCAATGCTAAATAACCCGGCCTGGCTTGGGCATGTCCTGTTAATCTGTGTGTGTGTGTGTGCATACATGTGTTGAACTGATTCGGTGGTTGGAGGAACCCAGTCCCACTGAAACTGAGTCCCGCAAGATAGCTCCATTGGGGGTGAGAACTGGTAGAAGGGAGAGATACAGCTCCATATAGAAACACAAGTAACACAAGCAGCACATTGATAGAATTACAGAAACCCCAGAAACATACCCCTAATAGATGAGCACACCCCAAAGTGACAGGCAAATCTGGTAATACAGTGCCTGAGTAAAGAGATTTTTGAAGCTCTTGTCAAAAATCTAATGCTTCTACCTGTTTAATATAATTTTGGGGGTATAAAGCTGTTACCTTCATGTTATGCCCATGGAGACAAAGAGAAATATTTCATGGTCTCAGAATATCACTTGCTGGCTTCTGCTGTATTTAGACACTATTCTCCCTCTTTCATCCACAGACTTCCAAGCTCTTCCCTCTCTACCTAGTCTCTGTGAGGCAAGGTTTGTTTTCCTTCTTGGGCATTCTCTCTCCCTCCCTCAGGTTTGGCTGTGTGTTAGTATAGTATGGTTCATATAATTTTTGCATAGAGATTTTAGATCTCCCAATATTAAAGAGATGATGCAGAAGGCAGGGTAGAGATGCACCTTATAGACTAACTGAATCAGAGATGCAAAATCTTTTGGCTGTGTGTAGACGAAATGAGAGGCGCGTGTGCACAACACTTTAAAGTGGGCTAAATGCTTTTGCACCACTTTAATGGTGTTGGTGTTTGCATGCCTTGGCAGTGTATTGCACATTAATTCTAGCCGCTGTAGGAACTTTGTCAGCGTAATGTGCCTTAAATGACTTGGGGTACAGCAAACGAAAACTCCTCGAAGGAGTTTTAGTTTGCTGCCCCCGCAGCCACAGAGCGAAGCACCAGGCTACATGTAGCTCCACGACTCTGTAGGAAGCCCGTGCAGGCAGCCTGGCAGCGGCCTGGGGAGGCAGGCTCCGCCCATGAAAAACAGCAAGCCTGATCTTTTTTTCCCCCCCCCCCCCCCCCCGGAGCCTGCCTGAGCTGCACAGGGGCCTGGTGCTTCTCTCTGTGGCTGCCGTGGCCCCGGGACCACCCAAGCCAGAAGCCTGTGGGCAGGTGCCGCCTGAGTGGGGGAGCGCCACTACCACAGAGGGAAACACCAGCTCCACACCCGCAGCCCAGGGACCGCTCTGCCTGTCGGCAGCTCGCATCCCCTCCCTGCCAGAGAGGCAGGTAAGTCAGCAGGGTGTGTGCACAACATGGGGGTTTAATCAGCCCAATATTGAAGCAGTGTTTTTTAAAACCCACCACTTCAGTTTAGGGCCCCTATTTCATCTACACATGCCCTCTGTGAGCAAGAGTTCATTTCATCAGATACTATGAAAAAGAGTGTTATTTGAATACAAAAGACAGGGAAGGCAGGAAGGGAGGGGGCATGCTGAAAGAAGCAAACAAGTTATAAAACCATAGGGACATAAAGTTCAAAAGCATCTAATCAAGCTAATCCAAGCAATGGGATAAGAATCTGTAACTCTTGTTTAAACCATACTTAACACAATCCAGTCTGTGGATGATTTTTTGTTCTGCAATTTTGTGTTCAAGTCAGCTTTTAAAGTCCCGTTGTTTAAGAAGAGCTACTGTGACATCAGCAATGGAAGTCCAGGAAGGTTAAAGTGTTCTGCCACAGGCTTTTGTGTGTTTTTTGGACTTGATGTCAGATTGGTATCCTCTCATTCTTTCACACAGGGATTGCCCCGTTTGCCCAGCATAAAGAGATCATATCAGATGAAAGATATTCCCTGTTTTCTGGCAGAGTTTCTACAATAATATTGAAAAATAACAACCTTTTAACTCAGATGTATCTGTTTAATATAATGAATACAAATCTTTCTTGGGGGGACTTCGCATTTTCTGGGTTCAAATTCATTTGCGCTCCAATTAACTATGTTAGCAATGGCAAAGTTAGTAATGGCACTTGGCAGACAAAGCAAGTTATAAGTATTTGAACAATACAAGGTTAGTTAAGTTAAAGGAGATGTTGTGCAGAGCGTTTCAAATTGAATTTGGATAGTGGCAAGCATCTGTGTGTTTAGAAATCTTCAAGTTTCTGCCTGAAGGGTAAATTGAAGCTTATATAAACAAGAACTTGTGATCTAATGTTTGGGCTTCTACTGACACACACAGACACACACACACATGCATGCAGCTATAGGAGGCTGCAACCAGGATGAAAAAGCGGGAAAAGGTATAGGAAGAGATGTTAGATGTCAAAATAATGTTTTTCACTCATGTAATCCAGTCTGGCATGCCTATTTCCATATTTCCACCAAGCCAGATCTGTGAAAACAATTATCTGTCATCATAACGTGAATCAAGCTTGCGACTGCTGCGTTTTTGAAAAGCATGACAAAGTTAATTGAAATGTAGGCACTGAATAGTTTGCACTTCCTGAGATAAGGTGTGTTTTCAGGGGAAATTTGTTGCTACGTTGGATCCAGTTAACTGTTCTTAAGTCTCTTGTTAAAGGATTTGTGTTATTTCTGTGGGTGGATCATAGTCTCATCCAATTATGACTGCAGCAGAGCCAAAATTTGTGTCATCTGCTTTACTAGCCCATACTGGTTTGCACATTCCTTTCACTTCAGAAAAAGTTTAAAAAAAAAAAAAAAAAAAAAGCCAAAAAGAAAACCCTCTCAAGCGATTAAAAGCAAGTACTTTGGAAGTATCCGATTTTATTGAAAATTGCATTTCACTCCAAAAATATCATTTTGGGAACTTAGTGGTATATTATTTTAGCATTTGCAATAAAGCTGTTTGAAAGTTGGCATAAACTGTTAGTTCCCAGCCCAGAAGCTGAATACTGTTATATTATTTTGAATGTTTACCATCAAAGTCATTTGAGTTGCATTATAGCACATATTAGTTTTTTCCTGGTTTTGCACACTCTTTACTTTTGGGTTTGTTTTTTTTTAATTTAGCCCCATACATCAACAATTGAGATGCTGAAGATACTGTGTGATGTTGATAGGAAAAGGAAAGAAAAACAGAACGTTCTGAGTCCCAGGTGCATCTTATCAGTCTTGCCCTTCACCTGGTTTTGTGCAGGTATTTTTTTTGTTGAATTTATTGTGTTTTTGAGTTTTTTCTAATGTAGACTGTTATAAAGATGTGATCTGGCAAGGTACTAGTCATCTTCAGGCTTTGCTAAGAAGACTGATCAGAAAACAGGTTTTCCAACCCATGAAAAATATCAAGATTTCATTTACTTGTTTTTTGTTTTGTTTTGTCCCAAGCCAGGAAAAAAAAACCCTCAGCTTTTCTGCAAAATGAAATGCCAGTTCTCACTTAGAGTCAGTTGAAATGTTTTGTTTGGATTTGGACCTTTTCCTTTTTGAAAATTCTTTTTACGATCCAAGTCCAGCTCAAAACAAAAATAGAAATTAAAAATTTTATTTCACTTTTTTTCCAAAATTGTTTTGCTAAACAATTTCAGGATCATCAAAATGTCATTCTACAATGGGAAATCATGTTGACAAATATTTTTGGACTAATGCCACATCCTGATTCCAGCAGCAGTGAAAGGTCCTCAGCAATACCCAGGTTCAAACCCTTGGTAGGAAGAAATTGAGGCCTAACAGGACACTTCTAACATTTCTCCTTTACAAAAATATCAAAAAGCCAAAGTGACCAAAAAAATCTCTGTTACCAGTTTCCAACAGTAGAAACAATGACTCTTTGAATCTAACTCCTTGGACACCTCAGAAACTCTGAAGTATAGCATGGGGCTGTGAATATATAAGAGTTCCCTGCACACAGTACTTAGGAAATTCCAGGAAATGCTGAAGCCTATGGGGCTGCCACAGGCATTACCATAACTAACACAGGATGCCAGGAGGTACTTAGCAGAGTGGGCCCCTCCAGCCTTCAGAACAGCCCAGGATTGGAAGGGGACAAAACTGACTTTAAAGTACTAAAGCCCACCTCTGTCTTGCACCTCTTGCACAACACAAAATCTCATTCTCAATCACTCTGTGTTCAATATGTAGCCCCCAACCTAATTCCCAGGAAAGTCAGTGGAAAGATTCCCACAGACATTAGTAGGAGTTGGATTAGGCCATTAGGTGTTAGGATATCCAGAGCAATGGAAAGGACCTGTCTTTTTATTTTTTTTTCCCCCAAACTAAACCATAGAAGAACCACTGGTCCTGAATCCAGTCAAATTAGCTGGATAAGCATGTTGATTCCTAAGGTACCATAGTTCACCGCCCACTGTCAGAGCAAAATTGTAAAATTTTACCCCAGCAGAGGCAAAGACACAAACCAGGCATGTGAGGGAGTACACTCGGAGATGGGGCTGGGTGCAGCTAGTATCAAACACAATATTCTGATTATTCCATGCCCATGATAGTCACAGTGGAACTTCCCAGCATAGACCACTACTAAAAATTATAATGTGCTGAAATATATTGTTCCTTCAGTTATCTGCATTAGGTGTATGCAGCAACATCAGGCTTCCGTGCAACTTCCCTATTTTATCGTATCTACTTTTACAATCTCCAAACTGTTGCATTTTTAATACTTGGTCACATACATTATTTAAGCATTACATTTCTTCCGATTTGGCCTGCAGCCATGCCCCTGCAGGCAATGAGCTCATCAGATCTCACAAACTAAAGCAAGGTTAAGTTAGGTCAGTGTGTGCATGAAACACCTCCAAGGAAAAACAGGGTGCTACAGAAAGTGCTATGGGTGATTCAGTAGGTGGCACTCTTACCTTTTGAGTCAGTATTGAACCAGTACCCACCATGGTATAAGGAGGAACTCTTCTGTTGTAGATAATGTCGGGGTGATGATGTATCTGTGATGGTCCAGGAAAAATGCCAGAGGAAAGGATTTTTATGGATGATCACATTTTTGTGGGTGATCACTCACAAAAAGCGTTGCCTCTGTTGTAGATATTGATTTGTGGGTGAAATATAAAACCTAGGGTCAACTATCCCACAGAGTTTTCTTGAGAGAGGAGATCATTAGCAAAATGTTAGTGTAATTTTCATCTTGGTGGCCCAGATGTTTTCTCACCTTCTATGCTGGCTTGCAACTACATTAACTTGTGTGTAGACACACAGTGGTGGAAGGTTGCTGTGGCACTACATAGCTATATTTTTACCGTGCCGACAGAGCCCACAAGCAGCAGCACCATTGAAACTGTGGTTATGACCAAGCAGCCAAGAGACATGCTAATTCAGAACATACCCACCCCAACTTTTCCTGGTGGAAATAAAAGCTCCCCCACCTCCCTTGCAGCAGAAGGTCTGAAGGATGGTTACAGAAGATACACTGCCTCCTGTCCTGTGAAGGGACAGTTTACCTTTGTGAGATAGCAAAGTCAGGTCCAAATAAGTTAAACCTAAATATCTATGATTTCCCCTGCTGTTTCAGCTGAATGACTTTCTGCTGCATGGTGCTGCCATGCCATCTTCAACAGCAAAGTTTTAAAGCTTTCTCAGCACTAGCCACAGTTTAGGTAGAAAAGTGCTGTCTAACCAGCAGCTGTTACTGTTCTCTTTCCATTTAAAAACCTCTTGGTCCGATAGTTATCATCTTTTTCAGTGTGTATATCGCTTGGTAAGAGAAAGACACTGATCTCCCTTGTCCAGATTCCCTTCAACCCTGCATGGCTCCCAATACATTAAATTCTGTAGACCACCAGGGAGGGCTCCGTAAACCACTGGTGGTCCATAGACCGCAGTCAGAGAGCTGCTGTATTGGGCTACTGTTAAATGAAAGGAAATTAAACTCAGAAAGCTGTTAAAGTGACATTGCATGCAAGTCCTGGCTCCAGATTGAGTAATACGTGAGTTATAACGCACTTGTCTTGTCCCCCTGGCTGAGAGACCCTGACCTTTGAATTCTGGTTATCCTATCTTTTAGTAATAAATATCATGTTCCATTATTATGGAAGTAAACAAAGGGTCATTCTTTGTCTGAGAAACAATGAAGTGTGAGAAACAGAAATATAATAAGATGTGTATGACTGAGTACACTACTTGTGTTTCGGCTACTGACATGCACTGAATCCTTTTAATTTACAGTGAAGCTCATTTGAACAAACTTTGCCAAAACACACTTCCTTTTCACATTCTCCATTTCCAAAGTACACTCAAATGCAGCTAGCCACAGATTCTGCCTGCGTGTTCAGTTAAAATCAGGTTACAGCACACAGGCTCTGAGATAACAGCACTGTCTGCTGCTAGAAAAGTGCTGCGGTACCTCTGTAAATATACAGTGCATAACAAGCAAATTATGTGCAGCTGCATATGTGACATTTTATTCAAATTATTTATTGAGCAAATTTGCATGGTGGAAGATAATTTTCATATATTTATGAAGCTGATCTTAAAAACTCTGTAGAGCTAGTGCTGGAGAAAGGCCTTGCCAAGCAATAGCCTCTCATAGCCACTGGCCATGGCACACCTTCATAAAACAGCCTCTTGACACTAATCTATGGCTGCCATGTGATTATATATTGTATTTTCTCCTCACAGCAGTGGTAAACAGCTTTGCAACCAAGACCCTCACAGCTACTACATAAAGTTAGTCTAGCTGACATGGGACTCTGTTACTAATAGATCTTCTATGATCACTGGCTTGTAAATGGTAACATGCCACACATTTTGCCAGCAGGTGACACAATCCTTTATAATACAGAAATAGAGGGACTCCCCCTCCCCAGGCTAACCCTGGCTGGGAGCTGGAGTCTCAGAGGGGCTTTAGATCCCCCCTTCCCTGGCTCTGTGGGAGGTACTGGCAAAGACCTGACACAATCATCATATATATGTGTTGGAGATGGAAGTAAGGGAACAGGAGAGGGACTATTTGGGCTGGTGTGACTAGAGAAAGCAGAGAACTACATTTACATAATAAAATGGCAGGAGACTAGAAGACTCCACCCCTTCCCACCTCTGGCACAGACTGAGGCAGGCAAGCAGTTAATAAGGGGAGAGGAAGGGGGCGTGATTCCCCTCAGCTCCCCCAGGCCAAGGAGGAGGGGGAAGAGGCTGGGGAATCGGGGCTGGAGGGACTGGTCCCCTGCCACCTGTGAACCCTGGGATCTCCACTCTGACACCTGCTGATTCCCCAAGAAGGACTTTCTGAATACCTGGCTGCAGCAAGACACTCTACCCTCAGGATTATGTAAGACTTATGTAAGGAGTTCTCTTGTCGTCTTGGTTTATTACATTCCATTTTAATGAGACTTAGTCGTGTTTGCACTCACTGTCTTTTGCTGGGCTGTATCTTAGCTTAGGCAAAGATTTTTTTAGTTGTTCTGTGTTGTGTGCTTGAGATTGCAAATTGCTGTGTTCAATATATGCTCACTTCAGAGAAAGCACTATTCTTGTTCAAGCTTTTATGAATTCAGTGCCACTACCTTTTTCCCCAACCACCCCCTCCTCAGCCTGGCAGCCTTGTGTGGGGATTGGGGGGCAGGGAACGAAGAAGAGGGCTGGGGTCCCCTGCGGGTCAGATAAGGGATTTAAACTCCCACCCTCCAACGGGCTAGCCCGGGGCTGGGGCCTGGCCATGTACCCTCCACTGAAGCAAGGAGGGGGGAAACACCTTGGAGTGGCTGGCAGGCTGGGAAGCCTGCTTTAGTACCCCCTAACTTGTGGTCTGAGCCACTGCAGGCATCTGGCTGCACTTCCTGAATCAAAAGTGTATGTCTGTTCACTTGCTTCTCAGTTTAATCTCTGCAGCTTAGACTAACCTGCAAAGACTGAATCGATTCAGCCTTGGGCTTTTTGACTGTCTATACTTACCCTAGAAGCAGAAATGTAGTGGCTTACTGAAGACAAGATGGCCATAGATTTAATGTTTGCTCTAAAAAATCAAACGTGACCCAGACTTGGATTTGCCGTACAGGGGAATTTTCCCATCTCTCTCTGAGGTGCTGTTGTATAACTGCCCAGTTACTTTATTTTTTAAAAACCAAATCAGAATGATACTTGTCTGTCACCTTAGACCTGCACAAAAATAGGAAGTTCTCAGGCAGAGAAGTCTGGAGGATCTCAAAATGCCTGGTACCCTACAGTACAGGGTATCCTGGGAAAAATCTCCCATTTTAGCAGCACACCAGCCTGTATAACATGGCTAACTAAAATTTTGGGTATCATGTGAGTTGCATGATAGTGGGCAAGTGCTGCTCCACTATGCACTAAGCCCTCACTTAGAAGCTACTGACTTAACTTACGTTATTAATCTGTAAGAGGTTGAATAGTTGAGTTCGGTTCCATTTATATAGAAAAGAAAAGATAAAATTATAGGAAACTGCAACAGAACACAAGTCAGCAACCCTAACAAAGTTAAAGAGAAAAAAAAGTGACATAAGCAAGGGTCTAACCCACAACCTTCTTAAAGTATTAACCCTTCAGTGACTTGGCTATAGTCCATAGCTCATACCTTCCAGCACTATGAACCTTCCACTAATAAAAATATATGGGTGGTAGTGTAAATGCATAGGTAGAGTTCAGGGAGTGAAAGCAGGGCCAGAAATGTACTGGCCAAGTCTCCATAGTACTAACTATGTATATACCAGGCTGACTGTCTGAGTTTAGATGGCAGTTTGACTTTGTCAGTCAATAACATAATAAATGGGCAGGTGTTACATCCCACAATAGCTGGTTTGTACAGCCTGGCAAAGCAAAAGATCCATAAAGTTGGTGGAATTGAGGCCCTCTTTACATGTGGAGGTAAAGGCACAATGGGATCTAATGCATGATTCACACAGTCATGCCTCCTGTCATGCCACACTTACATAGGAAGAGGTATGACTGTGGGATCACACACTAGATCCCATCACACCTTATTGCTGGTGCAGGTGGCACCCAATGCCAGGGTTCCCCTGCACTGGCAAGAAGCAAGCTCTTATGGCTGGGAGTCCCTCACTACCACCCCCCCCGGGGGGTTTCATGCACCCTCAGGGAGGGGTGATCACTGCTGTGGTGATCTCCCTGCCCCAGGGATTCCATGCACTCTCGGGGCAGGGTGATTGCTGCAGTGGTGATCACCCTACCCTGGTGGTTTCACACTCCAAGGGATTTACTCACCCCCAGGGCTGGGAGATTATAACCCCACCTTATAACTGCTGGGGCCCAGCTGGTCTCAGCACTGGAAGACACACTGCAGAGTCCACAGATGCTGGGCTGAGAGGGTGCCTATACATGTGCAGCGAGGCTGCTCCGACACGCTGTAATTACAGCAAACTCCAGCATCCCGTGTATCAGCATCCCTGCACTGAAAAATGTCAGCAGAAGCACATTAACAAAAGCTTGTTCAACAAGCTTTAGTTAAAGTGCCCCCACCTCCATTTTTCAGTGTGGGGCCACTGATACATGTGATGTTCCAGACGCTTTAATTAAAGCAGCTTTTAGAGCCACTCTGATTAAAGTGCTTCCCCCCCTACCCCTCCACCACCACTCCCGGAGCATGTCTATAAATGGCCAGAATCCCCAGCAGTTACAGTATTCACAGCCTGGGCTGGCTAAGGTGCACCCCTGTGCCTGACAGCTGACACAGAAGCTGCCTCCCAGGTATCCCAGCCACCAGAGAGAACCTGCTACATGTGCAAATTAAACCTCGACAGCAACCAGCTGTAAATTTAGTACACAATTTCAAGGTCTAACTTTATAGCTTGTTGGAGCTTTTTATCAGATAATACTTACTTTGCTCGTGTAGTTGGTTTCCAAGTAACTGCACAATTAACCAGTTAACTGCTCAATACCTGTAACATGTAGAGGGGGCCTAAGAGAAGGATACTTTCAGACACTGTGGGAGCCACTCCCTTCCAGGGACCAGTAACAGGGCACAATCCTAAGTAACATTCTGAATGCCCACCAAAAACCTATCAAAGACAAAACTGCCCAATTACTGGTGGGGGCACACTTCTCACAAGACAACCACTCTTTCTCCAGTCTCTCAGTTTTAATCCTCAAAGGGAATTTACAAAATGCCTTTCATAGATGAGCCTCTGAACTTCTCTTCCTAAATCTACTGGATACAAAAAATCATGGGCTAAATATAGACACTGGATTTATGGCACATTATAATCTGATAACCCTAGGTAACCTCTCTACATTTTACAAGCTACATTTTATCACTGGTCAACATTCCCTTCTTTTGTTTCCCCCCCACTGCCCACCTACCTGTCTCACGCCTATTAAGTCCCATTCCCTCTGATCTTCCATGCATTTGCATTTTCACAGACCTGCTTTTTGCATATTATCTTAACCTTCTATTCCACTCAGGAGAGCACACAACACCAGCAGACTCTCCCTATGCCTGAAGAAGGATGTTTGTGCCCAAAAGCTTGTAAAGAACAATTTTTCCAACTATTGAGTTGGTCAAATAAAAGATATCACATTTACTCAAAGAACCTTGTTTGCCTATGTTCTTCAACCAACACGGCTAGAGCCAACACTCCCAGAACATATAGGTGTGCACTTATAGCTGCTCTATCACCAGTGTTTCAGACTCTTCATAGCATATAGGTGCTATTGACAACAGTAGAAGCAAAATAAAGTCCTAACTATTCAAAATGTGCTGTAGTACAATAGTTTGTTGTTATACCCCACAGTTTAGTTCACTGAAAACAAGGCATTATAGCATATTACTTTCCTCACCTTACTTTTTTTGCACCTATTTATATGACTCAGTGTACTCCATTGCACCTGGTGCCTTTTGATGATTCATTATAATGTATTCAACACATGTTAACACATGGACTGACATCAATATATATCTGTAGTACAATGTGAGTAGCCATGGATCTATGCCCAAAAGGTTGTTGACAATGACAGAATAACAAATATAGTCAATATTGTATAATGTGAAAGAAAAGCCCACTGAAAAATCCTGTTCCACCAAAAACACAGTGCTGCAGCAGTTCTGATAATATAAGTCCCAGTTCCACAAAGTATTTAAGTACTTACTTCTCTTTAGGAATGTAAGTAGCTTTATTACGTAAAGTTAAGCACAGGCTTTTCTGCTTTGCTGAAACAGAGCTGTGTGTGGATGTATGTGTGGATGGGAATTTAACTTGAAATGCCTGTATGAAAATTCTACTGCTAGTATTAAATTGTTGCAGATTATTGCAAAATTCACCAAAATGTCATTATTCATAATTAGATAGCACCAGTAACCTACAGAATAGATCAGTCTAGATAGATCATATATCTATAGGATTTGATCTATTTTGCTGAAATGAATATTATTAATCTAGAACCGTGATTTTCAACCAGGGTGCCATGGCACCCTTGGGTGCCTGGAGAACCTTTCAAGAGAGCTGCAGGGTGCCACACATTGTTAGCGCTCTTGGGCGTGCAAACATGATTCACAACATAAACTCAGACATTTCAAATAGGAATCCATTGTATTAAAACATTCTGACCTGCAGCAGTCTGAGTACTTTGCAACAGAAAAATGGGGGGCAGGGGGGCGGTTTCTGTAGTCAAAAAAAGAGTGAAAACTAAAAGCTGGCATTTTCTAAGGGGCATGAGAGGGCGACTTGGGTATAATGAGGGGTGCCTGGAGCCAAAAAAAGGTTGGGAACCACTGCTCTAAAAGAATGTATAATGTCACCCATTGACAAAAAATAATGTCTGTTGCAATCCTAAAGCGTGAGTTGTGAGTTAGTTATCAGTCCTGCCTACTTGCTTACCTTTAAGAATTCATATTAATTTTAATATACCTAAATTGGTACTGTGCTATTTATGTCCCAGACAGATAAAATAAAAACAGTGTTTTTCATTTAAATTGTTTTGCTCTTCAGTCAGCTTGCCTTAGTCAAAGCAACAGAAGACCCTTGACTTCATTTATATTTCAAAGCCTTGGCACTATTTGACATCTGTTTTGCTGGAAGTTTAAACTACTTTGCTGACGTTGTGACTTTATAGAAATGTTTAAAGACAATTCAATAAAGTGCAGTTTCTTCAAGACAGGTACTATCATGTCAGTTTGAAGTAATCGTAGCCATGCCTGCCTACATGTTTCTAATGCCATTTGATAGGTGTCATTGACTTTTATGAAAAATCTTTGAGGCACTTCCTTTTAGACTGTGTTTGGAATTACTGTACATATCTCTTTTCTGGCCTCTGGCTGAATCTTGTGATGTAAATAGGTTCATATGGCTGGCATGGGGAAGGATAAGGTGTGTATTATGAGAACCAATACATCAAAGGGGGTATGCATGGTTTCAACCAAAATTAAGAACAGGAGAGCCCTATATAGACACTCCTGTGTTTTGTTTTCTTTCTTTCTTAACTTTAGATCAAGAATGTCTAGAGGAACACTTTCCAAAGAATTAGTTTAAGTAGTTTAACAAAAGCTAGTGTTATCTTCTCCAAAGTTAAGAAAAATCTCCAGTAATAAGGGCATAATAGTTCAGCCAGTAATACTGAAATGTGAGGACCATTCAATTATATGCAAATGCACTTATATTGAAGGTGCCTGAATAATCTGAAAGGTGAGCCAAGAGACAATACAAATGTTGATACTAGTTATTAACAATCAGAGTATTTTAAATATAGTGGGATGTCCAAAAGAAAATTGGCTATCAAAATGGTTTAAAAAGCACTAAGGGTGCTGACAGACGTGGGGAAAAATTTTAAAACGTGCTTTACCAGAAGAAGCAGCGCATTCATTGGGCCCAGCTCTGCAGTGTCTCTATAGATTAGGCACTTCACTGGGGCTTTTTGGCACTTTTATCTGAAGCTGATTCAATTAGCTATTAGAAAAAAGTGCCAAACAATCCCTGCTGAAACACCTGATCTATACAGACGTTAGGAAAGTCAGGTCCAATTAATGCAATGCCTCTGCTGGGCATGCACTGGGCTCAGTGCAGGGGCGCACAGAGTTTAAAGTAAAGCACCATTTTTGTTGGGTTTTTTACATTTCTAAGCAGCTTAAGAAGCTATATTCTAGTTAAATATCACCTTTGCTCAAATTTAATATGCTGTTTAAGAAATTCTATATTCATTGATGTCACATTCTTTTTTACTATAAAAATTTTAAATGTCTTTGTAACATGCTTGCATGTCTATAGGATGTAGACCCTATGGCTTGTGAATAGATGGTGAATATCAGGTCTCTGGGTTAGATTGTTAAGGGTGGGACATAGTTATGCTGCAACAGGAGCAACTACATTTTCACTCAGTAACAAGGCCTGAGAACTATCAGCTTATACTTAGAGTGACACTTCTGGAGTCATGTGACTACATCAGACTCTCCAGTTTTCATTCAAATTAGATTTTTAGTTCACAAAATGCTCTCCAAAATAGCTTGGAGAGCATGGCCCAATGCCATGTCTGATGACCTAAAATAAAGGTTTGACAGGTGTCAGCTGTCCCAAGCATCTCATTGGGATGTTATATCCAACAATCAATATTTGGACAGAGCCCTCTAGCACCAGCCCAACAGAGCACTCCGCTTGATGCAGGAGACAGAGTACACCAAAACCCATATTCAACTAACATGAAACAATACAGCACCCTTCAATGCTATTCCATGGTGCTCCACGTTCATAACCCCCTGGTGGCGGTGGTGGAGCTCTGTGCCCTGGGCTTCCCCCAGACATCGGGACCCTGGATGGGACCTACATACCTGTCACCTGCCTGCCCCATGACAACCACCCCTACTATAGCCAGAGGGGCTTTCACTCGGTTGTGCTCCAGGCCATTGTTGACCACCACAGCACCTTCACAAACATGAGTGGCAACTGGGCAGACAGTGCCCACAATGCCCACATGTTCTGCAACACTGCCCTGACAACCATGGTGCAGAGCAGCCACTTCACACCAGGGGTGCCAGATCTGCAGCTGGGCACCATCATGCTTCATTGGGGACCCCACCTACCTGCTCCTGCCCTGGCTCATGCAGCCCTACACACGCCAGCTGGATCCCCACCAGATCCACTTCAATTGGTGCCTGGGCCAGACCTGCACCCTGGTGAAGTGCACCTTCAGCTGCCTCAAGGGACCTGGCACACCCTCACCACCTGCCTTGAGTTCAGCAAGAACAACCTCCCCCAGGTCATCATCACAGCATGCATGCTGTATAACAGCTGCAAGGCCTGGGGGGAGGTCTTCAACAAGGCCTGGGTGGAGAAGGTGCAGTGGGTGGAGGATGCCTGGCAGCAGGAACACCACCAAGGCTCTGAGTGAGCCACACACATGCCCCCAGGGGCCAGGGCACTGGCCATGAGAGGCGCTGGCCGACTAGCTCCACCCTGCACTCCCTCCTGTAGTCTGCCTGGGTAGCCACATATGGACACCCACACACCTCCCCAGCCACCCCTAGCACCATGCTTGCCGCAAATACATCTCAAAAGGGCAACAGTTTTTATTCCCCTCAACCCAAACAGACTCCCCCTCCTCCCTCCCTCCATCCCCGACGACACAGCCCCTCCACCACCCACTCGACCCGCTAGCAATAAAGCACTCTTGCCTGTGCAAATTATTTACAATGTGGTTTGTGTGCTGTCCCAAGGTTGTGGGGTCATGGGGCGGGAGTGCCTAGGGGCCAGAGCCTGGGGCAGGTGGCCAACACCCCAGACTCCTGGCTGCTGGAGATGAAGCAGGATCTCCTCCCAGGTCTGGCTGCTGGGTGGGCCAGGCAGTGGGGCAGCACAAAGTCAATTGACCAGAGGATGAATATGAGCCACCAGGGTGACAAAGTCACCAACAGAGCAAATAAAACTCTAGCATGCATCAGCCAGTGTGTCACCAACAGATCCAGAGAGGTACTCCTCCCCCTTTATTTGGCATTGATGAGGCCACAGCTGGAGTACTGCACTCAGTTCTGGGCACCACAATTCAAGAAGGATGTGGAAAATCTTGAAAGAGTGAAGAGAAGGGCCCCCCTCAAGATCAAGGGCCTGGGGGACAGGCCCTATAAGGAGAGACTTCGGGATCTGGGACCGTTCAGCCTGAGCAAAAGAAGGCTGAGAGGCAACTTGATAACTACCTACAAAC
>NW_017729024.1:147309906-147312108 GCF_001723915.1 Gavialis gangeticus | reverse complement strand
CAAAGTGTATGCTAGATAACACAGAGTTAAAGTGTTGACATGCGCAGACAGGCCATGGAAAATCCCCAGAGGGCAGACAAGCATGCCCAGCACGTGTCCCCTGTACGACCTCTGGCTTGGCAATCATGGCTCTGCCATGAGGTAACTTAACTTGTTACCATGCGCATGCCTAGTTCTGCCTGAAGAATGAGGTAATCTAACCAGAAAATTCTAAGAGGAAAGCAACCTGATTGGCCACCTGGTTGTCTTAAAAGGCTCGTGAGCCCCCGCCCAAGGGGGAGACCAGACCCAACCTGAGAGCAGAAGCTGCTATTGCAGGGACTGCTCCTCAGGAGAGCCTTTAGGCCTAGAGCCCTGGTTCGCTACCAGAGCTCCACTGGTCTCCTCACAGCTGCGGTTTCGCGCTTGTTCCTCTTCGTCTTCGTACGGATTTTCTGGCTACCGAACTGACCTTTGGCATCGACACTGACCGCGATCTGACAGACCCAAGCTGCATCTTGACTACCAGTCATGACACTTCTACATCCTTCGGCATCGACTACGGCATCGCACTCGACCCATCTTTCGTCCACGTTGGACTTCCGTTTCGTTGGACTCTCATCGTGTTACAGTTCGTTGTTCGTTTCCCATTGATGAGCTGTTGACCAGTCCTGGGACTATTGAGTTGGGCAGCCACACCTAGCCCCCAGGCTAGAAAGCAAGGGCTCAGCTTAAGAACCCCGTGGACCAACAGACCCCTTCCGTTGTTTGTTTGTTTACTGCAACTGAACAAGCAAGCTTGTCTGCCTACGCTTCATCATCTTGTAGTGTAAGTCAAAATAAAATCCACTTTATTCAAAATGGCACGTGTCTCCGCACCGCTCAGACTCCTAGCCGCTAATCCCACGTG
This sequence comes from Gavialis gangeticus, assembly GCF_001723915.1. Classification (NCBI taxonomy): domain Eukaryota; kingdom Metazoa; phylum Chordata; order Crocodylia; family Gavialidae; genus Gavialis; species Gavialis gangeticus. Next base: position 147,311,219 of record NW_017729024.1, on the reverse strand, counting down.
TTCCGTACCAAAACCCTCGGCCCACCGTGACCTTGGGGCCACTGTTCCCCGACATGGCGTCACAAACAGGATCAACGGGAGGCGAGTTTGAGACTGAGTTGCTTCAAAGCTGCCCATGGTGCAGCGAAGTCCGTCCAACCAACGATCCAGACGACTTGTGGGATCACATCGTATTCCACCAGGCCACAAACCCGGCCGCAGGAATGATTAATGGTTACCTGTCCCTCCGCGGGACAAGCAGGAAGGAATGGGCATTCCAGCTCAATCCCGGATCCCTGGGTTGCATTATGAGAGACCCCCGGGCCGTTTATCGCCCAAGCGAAGAGACTGGGTCCGTATCTCTGGCCCGCGTGAAACCCTCGAGCGCGGCAAGCTCCAGCCCGACCCAGGAGTTTGCCCGGTGCGTAAAATATATGAAGGAGGGAGGCGAGGACACCCCTCCGGACGGGTTCAACTGTCCATGCCTTACGACCGGATCAAGGGGGCACGAGCTGCTAACCCAGCTCCGTGAAGTCTCGAACGGGACGGGAGAAAAGAAAAGTGGACAGGGCTTAAATGGGAAAAGGGTCAGATGATAAACGTCCTTTTCTGAGAGTACTTAGTGATACTGAGAGAACTCTCCAAAAATTTGGCCACGCAGCCATTACAAGATGCCGCTGGCAGGGCGGAGAGCACGCCGAAAGCCGCTCTGATGTCACCGCCCGCTCTGCCCACTCCGAGCCCACCTCCGGTCACAGTGCCCCCTATGGTTCTACCCATGTGAAACCCGCCTCCGGTAACAGCGCCACCCACCGCAATTACATTGCCACCGCCGTGCGTGGACCGGCGCCACCTGGAGGAGGTATGAGCAAATGAAGACAATGAAAACGAAACTAAAGCAAACGCAAGCATGAGAGACAGTGCAGCCACGCCAATGGGAACCAGCACGAACGTACCAACAAGAACGAACACCAATGAACCGACAAGCATAAGAGCAAATACAAATGTATCAACAACAACAAGCAACGAACCTGGGCAACGACCTGGTGAGGGGGCTGTGGATGCTTGACCCCCTGGGCGACAGTGACCACTGCCTGCTAGAATTTACCATTCACCGCAAGGTGGCAAAGAGAAGCAGTCAGGTGGTGGCCCTAGATTTTAGGAGGGCGAACTTCAATGAGCTAAGGAGGATAGTTGGAGAAGCGCTGAAGTCTCAGAGGGGAGGGGAGCCGGGTGTCCAAGGGGAGTGGTCGCTCCTTAAGGAGACGATCCTCCAAGCCCAGAGGAAGGTAATCCCCAGGAGGGTCAAAGGGGGCAGGAGAGCATATAAGCCT
>NW_017729024.1:147307657-147309201 GCF_001723915.1 Gavialis gangeticus | reverse complement strand
AACCAGCTTCCAAGTGAGGTGGTGCAGGCTCCCACCCTGGGGGTTTTTAAGAGGAGGTTGGATGACCACCTTACTGGGGTCCTTTGACCCCAGTACTCTTTCCTACCATGGCAGGGGGTCAGACTAGATGATCTGCTCAGGTCCCTTCCGACCCTAAAAACTATGAAACTATGAAACCCAAATGATACGAACCGGAACCTAGCAAATTATGAAACGAACTGATACGAACTAAATCTGAACCTGAACCCGAACAGTACCCGATCAAAAATTTTCCCACCCATTCTCGATGGGTAGATCAGAGACCAACAACTCGATGCCAATGGCAGCCAATACAGAATTCACCACCAACAAAAAGATGGAAGCAGTCATTCCGAGCCAGCTACTCACCCCCACGGCGAACACCTGTGGAAAGGGCGATGTTTGGATTTTTACTGAAAAAATCTGGCTTATAGAAAGAAAGGTTAAGACAACTGGGAGATGAGCATCAACGATCCCTTGTGAGGGCCCTGGGCTTCATCGAAAAAGTGACAAAACCACGAGAACGAGTGACGGCCATCGGCATCAATGCGCCAACTGATGGCACGTCATGTACTGACACCGAATCAAAACGAACCGAAATGAAACGAGAAGAATCGAACCCAAATGAATCGAACCACGATGACATGAACCAAAGCAAACTGATCCGAGACGTATCGATCCGAACCAAACCGATCTGAATCAAACAGAACCTGAATGAAGCAAACTGAAGCGAATCCAGCCGAGTGAACCCAAACTGAACGAACCGAACGAACCGAGCCAAGACGAACCGAACGAACTAAACAAACCGAACTGAGATGAGATGAGCCAAACTGAAACAAACCGAACCGAGATGGGCCAAGGCGGAATGAACCGGGGTGAACCAAGCCGAAGCGAACCGAGCCAAGGCGACACAATCCAAAACGATATGAACCAGAACGATACGAACTAAAACAAAACGGACCAAAACAATCCGAACCGATTAACCACAAACCGAGGCAATATGAACCGAAGCAAAGAGAATCGAGATGGAACGAACCGACGTTGCAAGCCCTGTATAATAGGCCCTTAGGGTAGTAATGCATGTAGACTTACTTTAGTACATGTTCTGTCCAGTTTTGTTTTCTCTTCCAGAAACAAGCCGTTGATGATGCGACCCCTGACTGGGTTCGCGACTTCGTTGGTCACCGTCAACCTGCTGGTCATTGTTGCTGTGGGATATACCCTGCGTGACCACTCAACTGAAAGACTGCGAGCCAGTCGATGAGATACCGCTCCTCAATACGAAAATGAACTAGAACTGGGACGCTCGGCAACCGCAAAGCAAAGGACGCATGTACCGCTAGTTGGCTTGATGATGTTGTGCTTTTGACTAACATTACTTGTTATTACGTTGCTTTTCAATTTTGAAATGGAGATTGCAAAGTTTATCTGTTTTCCTGTATACAAAATTACCCCCTAACGTTAATGTAAAATTTGAGAACGAAGACGAAAACGAAAACTAAATTTGAAACTCCTGTGTTACCAGC
>NW_017729024.1:147298390-147302657 GCF_001723915.1 Gavialis gangeticus | reverse complement strand
CGAGGCAATATGAACCGAAGCAAAGAGAATCGAGATGGAACGAACCGACGTTGCAAGCCCTGTATAATAGGCCCTTAGGGTAGTAATGCATGTAGACTTACTTTAGTACATGTTCTGTCCAGTTTTGTTTTCTCTTCCAGAAACAAGCCGTTGATGATGCGACCCCTGACTGGGTTCGCGACTTCGTTGGTCACCGTCAACCTGCTGGTCATTGTTGCTGTGGGATATACCCTGCGTGACCACTCAACTGAAAGACTGCGAGCCAGTCGATGAGATACCGCTCCTCAATACGAAAATGAACTAGAACTGGGACGCTCGGCAACCGCAAAGCAAAGGACGCATGTACCGCTAGTTGGCTTGATGATGTTGTGCTTTTGACTAACATTACTTGTTATTACGTTGCTTTTCAATTTTGAAATGGAGATTGCAAAGTTTATCTGTTTTCCTGTATACAAAATTACCCCCTAACGTTAATGTAAAATTTGAGAACGAAGACGAAAACGAAAACTAAATTTGAAACTCCTGTGTTACCAGCAAGGGGGCATGTCCGGACCAAATTTTGAATGTATGCTGGCAACACAAGAGTTAAGTTTGATCATGCGCAGACAAGCAGGCAAGGCCTATGGAAAATTCCACAGCGTGCCCAGCATGTGCCCCCTGGGTGACCTGTTGGCTTGTCAGTCAAGCGTGACCTACTTTTCCACCATGCGCATGCTCAGTCATATACAGAATCTAAACAGAGGCACGCTCGGTTTAGCTAAGAGCATGACTTCATAGAACTAGAAAATTCTTCAGAGCAAGCAACCTAATTGGCCACTTGGTTGCTATAAAGGGTTTGTGAGCCCCCACCTTTGGGTTCTATCTGTCAGTGTGGTTCTCTCTGTCAGTGTGGTGGTGGTTGTGTGAGGGCAGACTGTGTTCGACCTGTAAGCAGAGGCTGCCTTGGCAGGGACTGTGAGACAGGGAGAGATCGATCCAGAGAGCAGAGGCTGCGGCTGCAGGGACAGCTCTTCTGGAGGGCTTCAGGCCCACCAGTCTCCTCCTCATTGCAAATTGGCTATTCGATTCCCCTTTGTTCTCGTATTGATCTCCTGGCTACCGGACTGAGTTTGGCACCGATCCTGACCACGTTTCTGATCAACCCGACTCACTTCGACTACGGCTTTGTTTTACCATACCCGGCACTGACCTCAGCATCACTCTTCATTGACCTTGGCACCAATCATCTGTTTGTCCACCTTGGACTGGCGTCACACCGTGTTACAGTTTTCGTTGTTTGTCACCCGTTCAATAAGCTGTTGACCAGCCCTGGGACTACCGAGTGGGCAGCCGCACCTATCCTTCGGGGTAGAAAGCAAGGGCTCACTCAGAAACCCCATGGGCCATCAGTCTCCTTTGTCATTCGTTCAATTCGGTGCAACTGTAACTGAAGCAAGCGTCCCAACCTACGCTCCAGTAGCGTAAGTAAATAAAATACACGTGTTTTGAAACCGCACCATGTCCCGTACCGCTCAGACTCCTCGCCGCTAATCCCGCCTGTTCGTATCCGATACCACCCTCGGCCCACTGTGACCTTGGGGCCGCTGTTCCCCAACATGGCGTCACGAACAGGATACACGGGAGGCATGGAGTCTGAGTTGCTTCAAAGCTGCCCATGGAGCAGCGAAGTCCATCCAACCAATGACCCGGACGACTTATAGGACCATATCGTGTTCCATCAGGCCGCCACTCCGGCCGCGGCCACGATCAACGGGTATCTGTCCCTCCGCGGTACCGGTGGGAAGGAATGGGCCTTCAGGCTCAACCCCGGAGCATTGGGTTGCATTATGCGGGACCCCCAGGCCGTCTATCACCCAAGGGAAGAGACCGGGTCTGTATCCCTGGCTCGCATGAAACCTTTGGGCGCGGTGAACTCCAGCCCGGCCCAGGAATTTGCCCGGTGCATGAAGTATATGAAGGAGGGAGGAGAGGACACCCCTCCGGACAAGTTTAGCTGTCCGAACCTCACGCCGGAATCAAGGGGGCACGAGCTGCTAACCCAGCTCTGGGAAAATCTCGAATGCGGTGGGAGAAAGGTTAAGTGGATGGGGCTAAAATGGAAGAAGGGCAAAATGATAAACGTCCTTTTCCGCGAATACGCGGTGCTTCTGAGAGAAATCTCAGATATGGGAGTGCAGTTCGAGACCGCTGCCCGAGCTGCAGCCAAAAATTTGGCCGCGCCACCATTACAAAATGGCGGAGCCAAAAAGGTGAGCATGCCGAAAGCTGCGCTGATGTCACCGCCAGCTCCACCCACTCGGAGCCTACCTCCTGTCATAGCGCCACCCACAATTCCACCCATTTGGAGCCCGCCTCCTGCAACAGCACCACCTGTTGCGCCTGCGTCACTACCGCTGTACATAACCCAACGCCATCTGGAGGACGTACAGAGTAACCTCAAGCATGAAAACAAAACTGAACCAAGCTCAAGCACGAACGTGCCAACAGAAACCAATACGACCATAAGAAGCACCGCAACCGTAACCAACACAAACGTACCAACAAGCAACGAGTCTAGGCCTAGACAACAACCATCATCGGAATTAGTAACTGCGTATCCGATCACAGTCCAGAAGCTAGTAACTGGCCCTCAAGGCCAAGGTACCCAGATAACAGTAACGACACAAGCGAGAACCCGCTCAGAAATGAACGAGCTTAAAAAGGAAACTGGAATAAGAAACGACGAAACCCCGATTGCATGGCTGGGACGACTAGTGGCTGAAGCTGGGAATGAAACGGTGGACCAGGACAAAGCCTTACAGTTAATACGAAGCACAGCCTGGAGCCGAGCAAAAGTCGTCGACTCGATACCAGTGCTGGCGAATTACTACTGGCCCATACCGGTTCCAGCCCTAGCCGTTGAAGTATTGCAGTGTAAAGTTCACTTGGGGCATGAGGGTGCAGCCAACCGTATCAATGCGACCACATTGATTTATGCAATCATCGGGGCGTCCTACGCTCTATGGAACCCTATGCACCAAGCCTTGAACCTAACACCTGTTCAAGTACAAGGAGCCTGGCCTCATAGATTTGTAACGAGCCCAGGAGACGTGCCCTGCCTAGCGGAAGCGATCGAGGCAGCAACGGAGATTTATGGAGGGAGCCAAAGCATCACGGCGCGACTCCTGTTGAGCTCGTCGATCAACAGTCCAGTGATTCACACATTAGGCCAACTTGACCAATTACAAGGGGCTATGAAACAGAAAGCCCAAAAGACAGAGTACCCCGTCACTGACGGAGAAAACGGAGCCACATTTGCCTACCCAATCGAAGATCCTTCCACCTATCCTCGATGGGCAGACAACAAATCACGAAATCAAATTTACCAACGGCAACCGACCCGGAAACCACCACCGATAATGAAATATTGACTCCCACGCAACTCACCACCACCAGCCAGGAACCAGTCATCCCGAGCAAGCTACTCACATCTACAACGAACACCGGTAGAGAGGGCAATGTTCGGTTTTCTTCTGGGAAAATCTGGTTTGTCGAAAGAAAAGTTGAGATTACTGAGATGAAAGCCAACAAACCCTCGCGAAAGCCCTAGGCTTCAGCGAGAGTAATACAAAGCCAAAAAATGAGTAACGGCCGTCGGCACCAATACAGTGACCGGCGGCACTACGTATAGTGAACCAAAACGAAGCAAACTGAAACGAAGGGAACCGAAAACAAAACCCGAAAACCCTGTAAGAAATTCAACGAAAATACAGGAGGAGTAATAAAAACAGCTGAACATTACCCAAATACTTACCTGGCAGAACTAGAAGAGAGTGGGCAGAATATATTAGTCCACCATAACTGGCTGGCTAGATGATCTGTCGCCAATGTTGCTACATAGGCACTTAAATCAGTTCTGTAAATAGTCCTACCGAAGAGCCTGTTCTGTCTTGTTTTTGTTTTATTTTTCAGCCCTACCTAACATCCAGCTGCTGATTGAAAGAAAGTGTGTGATCCAGTCCTGCCATCCTGACCATCCAGGGTCATTGAAAGACATCGTTTACTTTCAGATAAGGACCACAGCGAACCAAAAAGAGAGATCAAGATGATGTTGACCAAGAACCGAGTGACTTTGTATATAGTACTAATGGTTACTAAATTTATTCAAGTTTGTCGGTGTTTGTATATACCAGTGTACCCAACCATGTAAACTTACAAGACAAAGACGAATGTTGAAGGTTAGACCTTAACTCTTGTGTTACCAGCAAGGGGGCATGTCCGAACCAAA
>NW_017729024.1:147297633-147298379 GCF_001723915.1 Gavialis gangeticus | reverse complement strand
GGGGGGAGGGCAGGGCCTGGGCCTGGGGCAGGGGCAGGGGCCAGGGCTGGGGTAGGGAGGGCCCACCCCCAGTGCAGGGCTTACCACGGGGATGCGGATGGTGTGGCCAGCAGTCTGCTTGGTCCCAGCTGGTGGCAACGGTGTGCAGTTCCAGGCTGCCTCCTCAGATGGTGGGGCTGTGGGCGCCCAAGCAGAGGCCCCCCCCAGGGAGGTGTTGGCACAGCTGGCATCCAGCAGTGACATGGCTGGCCATGCCTCATGGCTGGGGCTGAGGCTGCGGAGCTGTCGGGCAGGCACTGACCCAGGCTGGTGGAGGCTGCAGGTGGGGAGCTTGGCAGGACAGGCTGCTGGAGGCCTGAGAGGTCCAGTCACTGCAGGCCCTAGGCTAAGGCAGGGGCTCAGGCAGGCTGCCCATGCTGCTGTACACAGCAGGGCTGCAGCCTGGGTCCCAGGGCACAAGGATTTCTGTCAGTTGCTGCATAAAGGGCATGGGCTTGCAGGCACTCCCTGACTGACAATTGTGGTCAGTGATGATGACCCACTGTGCCCGCAAGGCCTTGACCTTTATGCAGCACTGCTGCACTGACCAGTTCTGCCCTTGATCCCACATCCAGCCTGACAGAGCCTCATAAATGTGGGTGTTGGAGCACCTGTCCCACTCAAACTGGCACAGCACTTCTGCCTAACCTCACAGTGCCACAAGGTTGCTTCCTGTCTCTGTGGCTCAGTTTCCTTCTCTGTTAAAT
>NW_017729024.1:147272200-147292633 GCF_001723915.1 Gavialis gangeticus | reverse complement strand
AAGGTTGCCAGTCTCCTCCTGGCTCCAGCTGGGGCCTCGGGTGGATGGCACAGGCATGCAGACAAATGTAGTCACAGGCCTGAGCAAGGAGGAGGATGCCATGCTGGGTCCTGCACCAGCTCTCTGGGCTCCCATGCAGTTGTCCCTGTGTTGCCCAGTGCAGGGGCACACCAAGGGACTGGCAGCCATGCAGCAGAGGCAATTCCCCACAGTACCTGCAGGCACAAGGCAGGCTGCTGGAGTCTGCTTTAGGTAGGTGGTGCTGGGCCTGGTGCCCAGAAGCTGCCTGCAGGCAGCCCTGACAGCACTGCCTTGGCAGCTGCACAGCAGGGCAGTGGCAGGCAGCAGAGCTGAAGTGCTGGCAGGCAGGCACAGATAGCCTATGACCTGACAAGGAGGACACATAGGGCCTGCAGTGCCCTCAGGCTCCCTGGTGAGTGTACCTCAGGGCTGAAAATGTCTGCAGGCTTTAATAGTAATGTTCTTTTGAAGACGCTCTATTGACAGGCAGGTAATATGTGAAATTCATCAGTGTCATTTTTATTTGAGACTTAATGCCAAATCATTAAAAATCACTGTGTCACCATCCAAGACAATATTACTGATTTTTCTTATAGTCTTCCGTGTTCCATTATATTCCTAGAATTTGCATGCAAGCTTTCTATGTAAAATAAAAAATGTTAAAACAAGAACTTACAAGGATGAAAGATATCTTGTTTTCTACCTCCTACAAATACAGATTTGGCTATGTATTTGTTCAAATATTTTTTACCTTCTATTAGTTCCTGATAATTTAGTTTTCAGCAATCATTACTATGTTCCTTTGTTAGTCAGCAGTAGAGTAGTGTAATGTTATTTTCAATTGAAACCCAAACTGTATGCTTTTTGTGTATCTTTTGCCTTTAGGCTAGGGACAGACATTCAAAAAGCCTAAACCTGAATTGATTCAATCTTTGCAGGTTAGTCTAACCTGGCTAGGCTGAACCCATTTTTAACTGGATAGACATTCTCTCTGGACTGAGGACATTTAGGCACATGCCTGCAGTGGCTCAGGCTAGAAGCCGGGGGCAATAGAGCAGCCCTCCCTTTCTCTTCCACAATACTGAGCTGAGGTGGAGTGTGGCCAGGCCCCGGCAGGACCTCTGATTAGGGAGATCTGCCTGCACCATCCCAGGCTTTTCCCCGCTGGCTGCTCAAGGGGCAGGAGTGTTGCCAGACCTCTGCTAGCACTCTGAGGCAAGGGGGGTATACAGTGCATGCATCTGTTGATGATATGGAGCTTTTCAGTCTCCCTATCCCTGCTTCTTTATACTGTATGCAGCAAACTGACAGGCAAGTGAGCCAGCAAGGGGCGAATATCACCTCATCAGCAGAACAATAGCCTCTCTCCATTAGTTCAAACTCTTCTTAAATAGCTTACCAGCTGACCTGTTGATTAGTTCCAAAAAGCCCTAAGCAGTCATTGTTCTGCCTGCCTATCCCAGTGAAATTGGAGACACAAACACACAGACACCTCTCAGCATTAGCTAGCAAACCACATGCCTAGGGATAGGAGGGAGGGAGGAGAGGATCCCTGCTTGTCCAGCAAGCAGCAAGGGTCGGGTAGGGCAGGGGGAAGGCAGACAGACCTTGCTGTACCTGCAGTCTCTGCCAGAGCTGCAGCCAAGGAGCAGAGGGAAGGGTCCAGCCCTGCTGTGGAGCAGAGAACCCCGGCCAGCCAGAAAGCATGCTGGGATGCTGGGGGAGTCTGGTTTAAACCAGCAAGGGGTCTGGGACAGACATTGCACAACCTGGTTTGAGCCAAATCAGTTAAGTCTGATACTACATTCAACCAGGTTTATCTCAAACGAGTTTCATCCATTTTCAAACTGTTTTATGTGCATTGAACATTTGTTCTGTTACAGATTTAAACCAGTTTCTGATCACTCAGACTGGTTTATGTGTCATTTCTGTCCCTAGCCTTACTGTGCTGCATGTCACCCATCTCATACCTTCAACTTGGGTTGCTTCTCTTCATTTTGCCCTGGAAGACTAATGACTGTCAGTTTTCCAACAGCCTGAATAATTCTTTTGGCTGACTATTTTCAGCTCTATTCATCAACTCTAGAGATGCATATGATTGTCTCAGACATGGCTTTAAAGTCTTATACTGCTGCAGTTAGGGTTTGGGTTTTTAGACAATGCCATTTGGTCCTCCACAAAGGACTAGGTATTTAATTGGAGAGTATTCACTAGAAATTTGGAATGGATGCTCTCTAAAAAATTGCATAGCTTGCTTTGATTGGCAATGGTTTAACCTGTACAAGAAAAATAAGAACCTTTTGATTCTTTAAAGATTCTTAGATGTGAATCTAGTGAATGCCAATAAGCTTACATAGCACCTACATATGTGTTCAAAGCAATTTTGAAACTGTGGCAAAAGTGAAGTATCACAATATGGGACAGTCACCCAGTGGACTGCAAATGGAACTCCCCCTCAGGCCACTGAGTCTGAATAGAGCTATGTCACTGTTAAAATCACTAAAGGCAGGTCCAGGTGCATACCCGTGTCTGCCATCCTGCCACAGCCCTGCCATTTTAGACCCTAAAACCAGTACCTCAGCTTTCCTGAGGTGCTTACTAAGTAGGCTTGCTTCCTTGGGCCTTTCAACCAGACTTTGTCTCTCCCCGAAGCATCTCTCAGCAAGCCTTAGTACTACAGTCTTTCACTCTGCAGGCCTTTGCTACCTGAAACACCTCTCAGCCTGCCTCAAGTTATATACAGTCCTTGACCACGCAAAACAAGCAAACCAAGGAACCTTATCATCCTGGACCCTGAGATGGGTTTGCTGTGATTTCAGGCTTCCTTTCTCAGGTTTGTCCTCATCCTAGCACAGAAGTTCCCTGCCTATGGTACTTCTCCTTCACTCCCTTCTCCCTCCCAGCCTCTCCTTCCTCTGCCTACTGGGCTTTTTGGGAATTTATACATGTGCTCCGGGAGTGGGAGGGGGGGCACCTGAATTACAGTGGCCCTGAGAACCACTTTAAAGCGCCCAGAGCGTCTTGTGTATCAGCATCCCCATGCTTCAAAATGGTGCTTTATCTAAAGTTCATCGAACAAGCTTTAATCAAGATAATTAATTGAGTTTGTTCTGACGTGCCAGAAGTACAGTGCATTGGAGCAGCCACCCTGTTCATCTATAGGCACTTTTTGATTGCCAGTGCCACAATCTCATTAGCCTTCCCACAGCTGCAGCCCTTCCATTTAAATAGCTGCTTTCTCTTACGGGACAGGCCACCCTATTACACTTACATTCATTCTTTCAGAGTTCCAGGGTTCTGTGCACACACTTAATTAGCCCCTTTAGGGAAAATGTGGCATGCACATGAAAAGCACAGGCTCAACAGCAGATCTCTTTAACCATAGTTATTTTTATTTTTAAGGAAGCGGTTGTGTGTTTTAAGGAAACCACTGTTTATAGTTGTATAAGGCTAGACTATAGACTATGGCTGGATAATCACCTAGCTGGGGTCATTTGATCCCAGCATTCATTCTTGCCCTTGGCAGGGGGTCGGACTTGATGATCTGCTCAGGTCCCTTCTGACCCTAACAGCTATGAAACTATGAGGCACACTGTGCCATATACATTGTACCTATTTGGATATTCACGAATGTGTACACATATAAAAGTTAGACACACACATGCATGCATGTATATATTTCAGTAATTTACAAGGTGTCTACTTGCAAAGTTGATGCAAGGTACACACACACACATATACTCACATTTGCAAATTGTTTAATTGCAAATGGCTTCCATGTGAGCAAGAGCTGAAAGAGTTCCTGCCCAATCAGAAGGCTCAAAAAACATTCAGTGACCAGAGTATGCCTTAATGACAGTGTAAGTGGACTGCTGAATTATGAAACTAAATAGGCAGATTTTCAGCACTCATTTCATGACTGGTATTTCACTTAGAAATACAGTTGATTTTTCTATTATGCAATTGTGTCCAAGGATATACAGTCTGAGGAAAATGACTTGTTCAGTGACTGTATAGTCTAAGTATCCACTCTCACATGGGTTTACACTGAATGAATGTTACCACTCTAGCCCTTGCTCAGTTCTAACATTTCTGAAATTGTGCAACAAAATACTCTTTTTAGAGTAGATTTTTTTATATAAATATATGTGCAAGTATATAATAAGGATCAAAGATAGGAATACTTTATTATATATAATTAATAGAAAACAGAAGAATTCCTATCCATACACCAAGTATAATCAGAGAAAACAAGTAATTAGAACTTAATCTTTGGCAAATTGAAGAAAATAATTAAGAAACCTTTGTTAAAAGCTGACTTCGTTGTCTGACCAGCATTTCTCATCTTAACTGGAATAGCCCCCTCCATTATGTGCTTGCTTAATGGATAAAATGGCTGTCGATTTGTATCCTGGACTCCATTTGTAGACTTCGACCTTTCAACCTATTGCATTTAGGAATGCAAATTTTTTTCTTATTTTTCAAGTCACTGCGTATCTTGTGTCACAATTATAGAGGTGCAGGTTGGCATATGTATTTCAGCTCACTGTCCACAGGGTATTATTGATGTCATGGGGAAAAATGCAGGTGGCCTATCCTTTCTCATTGAAACTAATCTCAGTAGGTTGGTCCAATTACAACTGTTCTCCAATGCCTATTTTGTTAATACTGAGGATTCAGTACCAAGCATAATTTGAAGCTTCTGATTGTCTGCACACATGAGAGGAAGCACAGCCAACATAAATTTGATCTTCAAATTTGCACTCACAAGCCTCTTGGCTTCCATTCTGCTAGAAAAATCTATGTGCCTAATAGTGCTTTCTCAAGATATGGTATGCATTCAAACATTCATCTTACTCATTGTCATTTGAATGTGCATCTTACATTCCATTTGAGGCGGCAGAAAAGTTCATGTGAGTAATAACTTCTCACCCCCGCTGTACATAACATATAATTAAATATTGGATGTTTGTATTACACAGCTTTTTAAAAAGCACAGTTCTACTCATTTTTGTTTCAAAAAAGAATGCCAGTGATTCAGTACTGAATTGATGCTTCATGATACGTGTATGTGTGTATGTGATCAGTCACTTGAGGCATGGTATCGTTTGGACAAGATGGAATGCACACGCCTTAATGACTTTCATGTAATTAAATACATGTAATTAAAGTTTTTAAAGAGGATGTAGTGTTAGCTCCATATCCTAGCTGACTTATATCTCTGGCACTTATACCCTACAGATACATACACACATACACAATTCATGTTTATGATGCTTTAAAGATGTACAGGCCTGTCTGAGTGCTATCCATTATCATTGTGATGATAATCACAATTTTAAATAGAGTTTAAGGCCAGAAGAACACAAGAACATAAGAAGTGCCATACTGGGTGAGACCAATGGTCCATCTAACTCAGTATCCTGTCTCTAGCAGTAGCACAAGTGGATGCTTTAGAGGGAAAACATGTAAATATTGTATATCTAGAGTGGTCTATCCCCTGCCATACTCTCCCTGGTATCTAGCATCATTGGTTTAGAGATATATCTCTGACTGTTCTGTTTAACAGTTATTAATGGATCTATGTCATGACATGAATTTTAGTCCCTTTTTAAACCTGCCTATACTTTCTGCCACTACAGCCTCCTGTAGTAATGAGTTCCACATATTAACTATGTGCTGCATTAAAAAGTACTTCCTCTCGTCAGTTTTAAACCTGTCTCTTCAATACGTGCCCTATAGTTCTAGTATTCCGGGATTTAGTGAATAACATTTCCCTATTCACTTTGTCCACAAACTTTATGATTTTATAGACTTTTATCATATCCCATCCTCAGCCTGCTCCTTGCCTGGAGAGTCCTTGCCTTTTTAATCTTTCCTCATATGGCAGCTGCTCCATACCCCTGATCATCCTAGTTATCCTTCACTGACTGCATCTACACATGCACTTAACTGCAGTAGACTAATTAGCTGCAAAGTAAAGCATCATCAACTATACATGTGATACTATTAGACAGCAGTAAACTAATTAACACTGCTATAAGATAGTACACTCAGCGACAGTACTATCTTATGGTGGGGTAATTAGCTATGATTAAATGCATGTGTAGATGTTAACTGCAGGAGTAAATTGTGCCCAGCCAGCCCAGGCAGCAGGGGACCAGACTCATGCCTGCCACCTAGCTACATGGCTCCGCACTTTCAGCACCCTTGTGCCCCAGCCAGCCCCTCCACTGCCCAATGCCTCAACCTGGATCCCGGGACTGACCTCCTGTACCCCCAGCCATAGCATAAATTGCTCTGACCCTGCTCAAGTTGCTGCCGTTCTAGTGCATATGTAGATGTTGCACCCAAGAGTAGTTTACTCTGGCTCAAACTGCTCTGGAGTTTATTGCTTCGAATTAATTGCACGTGTAGATGCACCTATTGAACATTTTCTAATTCTACTACATCTGTTTTGAGATGTGGAGACCAGGACTGCACACTGAAGAGACAATTATATCATGTCATAGCCTACTAAATTTCATTCAGTTAACTCTGTATTGAGATCAATTACTTGGGTTTGAATAAATCACAACTTGCATGTAGCTCTGGCCAGGAATTTCCATCTGGCTGACCCTTTGTCTCCAGTACAGTCATCTTGCTGTCTCTCTGCACTCATTATTGCTTAAAAGAGTACAGCAGCTCCTCTCACAGGACCAAATTCAGTTCTGGTTTACATTGAACAGTACATTGAACAGTATCAAGTTGTACTCATTAACACCAGGTTTGATTGTGGCCCTATCTCTACCCTTTATTTGCTTCTCAGTGTTATGGCCAACATATATATATGACCCAGGTTTTTTGTCAGTTTGTGCCTTAATTTCATCATTTTCTCTTTGATGCATTTCATCCAGTATTAACCCTCATTACTTTGTGACATGCAGGTTAGCGTGAGACAAGACACCCTGCCACCTATGTCTCTGTGTAAAACAGATCCTTGCTGATTCAGTATTGAGTTGATAGCTTAGCGAAATCTATATCACAGACATTTGACAGGATTTGCATGATAATATTTCTGTTAATGGAGTCACTTCACTTGCTGTCAGCCACTAGCTCCAGAGAAATAGTAACTCCAGTACACTTTACACATGCACACACACACACAGAGTTGTTCTTCCTGTTTCCCATTGCTGGGTGTTTTTCTACTTGGACTTTATTCTCATTAACTTTTATTATATATGATATGGATCATCAAAAGTTATGTCCTGCAAACATAGGACGTATGTTTTGGGTTGATGACATGTCTGGATTGGATATGTTCACTGCCAAGCATCCTTGCAAAAAGCATCCTTGTCAAAAAGCAATCATTGAGTGGTTTTCTCCCATTCCCATATCAACCACCTAGCTAAGGTTTGCATGTATAAAGAGTCCGGAAGGCACTGTACAAAATCAGTATGAAGCAAACACAATTTTAAAACCTCAGTGAAATACACAAACCTTCACTTGACATTCATAGTAGAAGATGAGCCAGTTTCACTTATTGCTTTCTTGATCATTTCCAGTTTACCAAATACATATCTGTTGAGGTGATGGGAGCAGCTGAAGATGGGCATTACCATATTGCTCTTTACACAGGAAGATGACTCTGTTGTGCTTGAGAAAAAATGGCATTAGCCCTCCAGTGACTCTTTCCACAGCTGGCATGAAAACCCCCGGGGTGGAGGCACCATCCGGAGGCATTTCCCACCTTCAACTCAGTTTTTCTTTTCCAGAGCAAGTCTCTGTTGTAATTCTATTAGATTTTCAGGTTCTGTGATGTTCACAGTTACTTTGGAAGGGGGTTAAATTCACTTTCATCATGATAGGAATGATTGGCACAGAAAGGCCTTTAGCATTTCCCAAAAATCTCAAGAAGAGCTGTAGGGAAGGTGACCATGTAAGGGTGCTCTTCAGCCCATGATACCATGAGTGTAGCTCAGCAAAGGTGGAGCTCAGCTAAGGAAGTAGGGTTGGCTTGTGCCACCGCTATGTGATGCTGCACTTCAGATACGTCATTGGTCTTAGTTTAAAAGAATAAATTACTCTCCGTGTCTCCAGTGAAAGTCACCCACACACAGCCAATTCATTCCACATTGTCCACATAGTTTTCATTTTCACGGTGATGCAGATTTTTGTCTTGGCTTCAAATAACTGAATTGTAGATGCTGTTAACAGAAATACAGAGGTTCTGGTGGCTAGATAGGGTAGTAGGGGTCTACCCAAGAAGGCACTGAAGGGCTTGATGAGGTTTTCTTGGTATCTGTGAAGCAGTTGATGCTCTTGATTCTAAAATAGGAATGCAGATCCTCTTTCCCTCCATATTTTGTGTAAGGTCACAGATGACTTTTAAGTTGGGAGAACTTCTCCATGCAGCAAACTCTACTGACAACCAGTTGTGTATCTGAAGCGCAATTCTACTTCAAAAGCACATTTGTGCTAAAGTGATCAGTAGCAAAATAGTTCTTGGCATGTAAATGATCACAATTCAGAATTAACACTCTACTGAGATGAATAGCAAAGTTCACAGCCCTCTCAAACATTATTTCATGCCGTGGCAGATTCAGACAGGCTTTATTGGTTTATGCTTGGTTCATATTTGGAGCGTTTTCTTATAGTTGTAAGGAGGCAACATTTTTTAATGAAATCTCAGAGCATTTTTACACGTTTTTCAGGAGGTGACGGGAGGTGCTTTAATTAGCAAGCACTTTTAATTAAAAGTGCTCAAGCGCCACACTTAAAAGTGGTGGTGGGGCACTTTGAACTAAAGCCCACTGAATGAGCTTTAGTTCAAAGTGCCCCAGCTCCATTTTTCAGTGTGGGAACACTAATACAAATGATGCCAGAGTCGGCTGGAGTACGTTTATTTCCAGCCTCCAGCAGACTCAATTACTGGAGTCTGCTCCAACATACTGGATTTCCAGTGTATTGGAGCTGGCTCCCTGCATGTGTATAGGAGCCCTCAGATTCTACAAGAAAGTCTGCAATCATTTTAAATATTCCACAATTTTATTACAGTTTATACAGTCATGGAATTGCCACTATATGTGAAATCCTAATTTTGATCTTTTTCTTCTTCAGGAAGCCCTATCACCAAGTGTTATTTCTAGCAGGGCTGCTTGGTCTTCTATCACATTACCTTACCAAACTCTTTAGGTATCTTCATTGCACAAAGTAATATAATAGACAGATAATGCTAATTTAAGAGTCAACATATTCTGTTGTCTTTCCCCACAAACTGCCAAGAGGTTTTACAATGCCTCATTTAAAAAAGATTCACTCTGCTCATTTTAGCAAATACTTCCTGTTTTCCATCCAGCTACTCTATCTGGCAGGTTTTTCCTAAACCAGTCTCCAAAGTCAATATATCAGATGTCATTCAGGTGTTTTTCTACCTATGTCCAAGGACAGCATTTTTATTTTAAGCTTAAATACTAATAATTAATTGAATTACAGTCTAAATTAGGTGTTACCTTTAAATAGATTTATAACATGTACCTTACTTGCAATAGCTAATTTAGGCATTTCCTTCCCAGTACTTATGTTTCCTGGCCAAGCTGACTCAATGCTAAGATTCTCTTGTGAAGTGTGGAGCTCCCCTGACCTCCCAGTGAGTTGAGGGCATTAAGCATTTCAGCAGATCAAGTTAATAGTCCTAAAAAGTGGCTGCAGATCCACCTGCATGGCAGTGAGCTACATTTAAATCTTGACAGTGTTGACCCTATCCTCACTGGGGTAAGAATGATATAAAGATGGTCACTCATCATCTGACAATAATACCATGATAGTGTACTCTCCCAGAATGCTCTTGTATAGTTTATATATTTTCAGCCCTGCATTACAGCTTGGAACACGGAATGAATGTGAATACAGTGGCATCTGTGGGGGGTCCATTTGGGTCATATTCAAAATAATTAATCTGGCTGATTAACCTAGTTTCTTAGCAGGGTGATGCCTGATGAGATACGTAACTGCAAGCAAAGGTATTACACAGGAAAAAAACAGATTCACTATTTAATTCATTGTACATGGGGGTTTTAATATGCATTCATGTCTTGTATGCAGAACAGAGCTTTCACCTACTAGTAACAAGTTATTGTTACATGGTCTTCACAACAGTCAAGGCAGATTTTGCTTCCAAGTACCTCATTTCATAAATGTAGCTAATTCAGTAAGATAAAGCCAGACCAAAACATCCAAAAAAAAACTTAAGATGATCATTTTGTCCCAGCTGCTGTATACTTTTTTGTGCTTACATCCTGCATCATGTACAAGCAAAATATTATGCGCTAATGTTCTTTGTTCTTCATGTATAGATATATAATGGGCCTACATAGGCAAATAAGTTATACAGCATTTCAGTTTATGTTCTTGGCCTCATAATTTCCTTTTACTTTTTCTTCTGCACGGAGGAAGACACCATTTCCATTACAAATTTAAATCCATGCATTATGTCTGAAGTAAGCCTGAGCAGCCAGCATAATGCCCATGAAAGATACATTACTCAGAAACCTCTGGCCCTAAGGTTTATGCTTATATCTAGTACAATCATGTTGCATTTTTGCACCCACAATGAGTTTTAGTGCAACATTGAGCCTACAGTGATTTGCACTTACAGGTCATGTATGGTCTGATTCAATAGCCATGAAAATTAGTAGCTAAACAAAATCCTGTGCTAGCACAGATTCTACATCTGTAGGCCATTTACTGATCAATTATGTAGTACAGTCCAGTAGTTTTATGTTTCAATTAAATACATTTCAGGCATAATTTATTTTGGAACAAAACTATATATACAGTGATTTTTTCATGTAATTTGCAGGCACAAGTCTGAAGGATGAGTTCTCAGAATCTGGCCCTGGAGTGTTCTCCTTCATTTTTTACTATATTTTAAATGCCAAATCAAAATTATCTGATTTAATTTACTTTAGTCTCAGTAGGTTTTTCTTAGATTTATGAATTACCTTGGATTAATTGCCATATAGCATTCTAGTTTTATAGTGTAATTGGGTGTGTCTGGTGTATCTAAGTGCGTTCCATTTTATGACTTGCTTTAGGGTATATTTTGGATGAACTGCACAATATAAAATACATTTGCTGTTATGTTTTATATAATGCCAGAGAAAAGCACAAAAACTGCATTTATGTTTCTAAGTTTATAGGATCTGTGTCTGGAAAACATTGGAAGATAAATCTGCTTTTTTCAATTTTCCTCAGTCTCAGTCTCATTTTTTTCCTTTTCAATTTAATCAATATTTATTTTCAGTCAGATGTAGTGAACAGTTCATACCACATGATTATATAATCTTTTATATCTCTTATCTGAATTTCTAAAGCTCCTACCACATAGCATCACATGTATTGATACCTGATTAAGCATCTAGCAATAGTAATATTGTTTGCCCTTCTTTCATACAGATTCTTAGCGTCTTGCAGGGTGGTGCTGCCAAATTATTCTTCCTTTTTCCCATTTAGAGATGCTGTAGTGAAGAGTGTTGCATCTTGCATGTTTTGTGTTACACCTGACTGACACCCCAAAACTAAGAAAATCTTCTCAAAGAGAGTTCCCCTACCAATGAAGCTTTAAGTCGCACCCAAATAAAAGAGGATAGTCAACAGACCTTATGACCTTAATGGCCCATAGGACCTGATAACACAATAACTTTAATGGCCCAAGTACGTAGAGCTGTCCTAAGGATTTTGGAGGTACTGGGCCCAGTGTTGGTTAGGGGCCTCTGTGCATATAGTCACATGATCATTATCACAGTGACTGTGTTTGACCATGTATATGGGTGCATTCAACCTTTCATATATTTGAATATTGATATATCTGTGTGCTCATGCTCTGTCTTCATTTTGTACTCCCAAATGTTTTTACCTGTGGTGGACCAAGATGGGGTACCCCCCACTTTGAATGTGTAGCACACCGGGAAGCCAAACCCCCCCAGTGCTAGTGAGCTCTCCATCATACTACCTGCTTTTCAAAATCTCAAATCTGCTCTTGTTTGCACCTTACACAGAGGCACATGTTGAATGTACCTTGTTTCAGTACGGGTCAATGAGTCTTGGGGCCCTTTTGGACTGGGGGCTCGAACCCTTTAGGTTCATGTTTTAAGACACACTGAAGGGCAGAGGAAGGCTCAAACTCACACCTTTGGAGCCATCGCAAGAAACTTTAACCACTCTGTACCATGCCAATTTCTTAAGTTACAAGGTAACATGCTATTGTTCGGGCTGTCTTCCAGCTGTTCATGGTGTTTAATAGAGTATAAAGATCTTTTACATGAACCAGTGTTTTTCCCTGAAACCTAATAGAAACTGAGGCTTTTGGCCTCTTTTAGGAAGGGTTTTCCCTTTTCTGCTTTGGTCAGTCAGTCTCTCTCCCCTGTGCCTCCTTCTGTGCTAAAGAGAAGCATCTGTGTGAAGAAGACTGCACATCAAGCTAAAAGGAGCTTCAAGAGTTAGGTATTCACATGACCTCTTTATCTGCTTTGGAATTTCCACCAGTGACTATCACAAACTTTAAGGTTTCTGAGATGTACTACCTTTGTGAACAAATAGACAATGTATGCAAAATTAAGTGCATATTTAGGCCACTATAGAAAAATGTCCATCTCTTCAGGGGAGTTGAATACTCACAGCTGCCATGGAATACATACAGGTCTATAGGCTGCAGTTTTCATATTGGACATTCAAGTTTGAAATTTTTTTACCCCTGTCTGGAAAGAAGCAATCAGATTTAGAGAAACCAAATGACCAGATAAGAAAAATACCATTCACGAATCATTGATAAACAGGATTAAACTGAAATGGCAAATGAGTCATCATTAATGTTATGTTAGAAGGAAAACCACAGTGTGCTGACCTGTTTGAGTTACTGTACCAACAAAGAGCAGAAGTTTTCCATGTGAATGTCATGAGGTTGGCACTGACATCAGAAGTCTGACTAATGAGTCACTGATGTGATGTAACAAGAGTGCTTGATACATTGCCTCATAACATAATGTACAAGAGAAATACTCATTTCTCAAAATTGATTTAACGTCTGGAGAATGAATCATTCTAACAAAAAGAGAAAACGTAATATTATGTTGATTAGAGGGCACAAGATAAATAACATGAGATACATTTTGTAGGCCAAAGTAACAGCTGGCTCATGGGTCCCCTCATTGATTTTTGAAAATGGCATCATTATAAAATGGTTCTACAGTTTGAAATGGTATTTGAAGGTCTTCTAATAGCTCACTTAAAAGAGCATAATATGCTAAACAACTATACTTGCACTTCTATAGGTCTTTCCATCATAGGCTTTCAAACAGCATTACTATCTGACTGAGCCTGACTATGAACAGGATATAGGACATATTTTCTTGCTCTGGTGAGAAAGTTGAATTTCTCACCCATGTCCAATGACATAGGACACCCCTATTCCTAAAGTCTTTGCAAGTTGTCAGGCAATATTATTCCTGCTTTACAGATAGGAAAACATGAGCAGAGACAAGGTAAAGGGACTTCAAATGAATTTTGGTGTTTAGAGATGCAGGTAAGTGATGAGTGGGATTTCAACAGCAGGTTAGATTAGGAGCGAGCAACCTGCAGTCAACAGGCTGCATATGGCATGCAAAGAGGTCCAATCTGGCATGGCAATTGGTGGGACAGAGCTGCACATCACTGTCCCCCCTCCACTGTGGAGGCTGCTGCTCCACCATGCTTGCACTTTACACTTGCTGCAAAAGCTCAACAGTGGGGGTAAGCTTAGGTTGGGGAGGGGTGGAGACTGGCAGCCCATGGCAGGGCCCAGGTTGCATAGGGTAGCCCTGGCTTCTGGGTTAGATGTCACTGAAATTAAGGAGGATGGGGCACTTAACTGGCTTGGGTCCTTTAGAATGTCCCAAATTGGATCTTCTAGAATTTCTCCACTGTTAGGCACCTAAATGTCTTTGAAAATCATTTCTAAGTTATTTGTCTAGAGGCACACAGCCAGGTTTTGACAGGATCCAGAAAAGCAGCAAGTGCGAAATGGGTAAAACCGGAACATCTCAGATCATGTGCACTGTAAGTAACTGCTCTGAGACTGCAAATTAACACACACCTGGGATTCTGCAATGTTGCATTGTGTAAAGATGAAAACATCTGCCTGCTATTTGTTCTGCCCTCCCAGTAATCTCTGAAAGTTTGTGACACTTCTATTTAGTATGTTTTTAAAGGAGTAATTTGATTTCAAATGTGCTACACACACACACAATACATATCAGTATATAAGAATAACCATCTGTGTAAAGACTGAGACATAGTGAAGATTAAATGCTAACTTTATCTGGGAGCTTTTCACACTCCTACCCAATCAGCTGCCCACAAACCACAGCAGTTCACCACATGAGCAAGCAAAAACGTTGCTTGGAGGGACAGGATGATGATTTCCAGTCCATGGGATATTTATCTCCAGACATGTTCATTCATCTGGTGCATATTTAAATTTCTGCTTTTGACCATTTGTTGCAGACATATTGAAAACAAAAGAGCACCTCTTTCTAATAACGGTCCCATTCTGCACTGACTTATAAATAAATACAGCCTAATCTAAAGCAGTAAAAACAAAGTGCCTGTTCAGGAAGTACAAGCCACCAGGAAGGGTATTCTATAGCAAAGATACAGATGCTCTGAAGGAGGCACAGTGAACTGTCTAGAGCATGAATCCACTGAGCCAAAATCTTACATAAGGAAGGAAGTCTATATACACTGCCCACCTTTAACGTGCAGTACAGTCTACAGGCCTGACTGGTGTTTATCACAGTCTTCATCTTCTGTCTTACATGACCAGATTTACACTCAGCTGAAGGCTGCCCCCAGTTGACACAGCTGTGAGTGGACATATGGTCATCAAGTTGGGGAGATGATGACAGCCAGATGTGATGCTAGCCACATTGCTTCCTTGCGTGCTATTAGCTACAAACACTGTTGGGCCTTAACCACGCTAGTCCGGTGATTCATGTAGGCTCATAATGGATCTAGGACTTGTTCTCAGATCAGGATTTGGACAATAGAGGGATTTATTTTAAATGAGCAAAGTTAACAGGGGTCTACGAAGTGGCTTAAGAAGAGATTTTGTTAAGGGCTGAGTTACTTTGTACACCCATTTAAATGAAGTAATTTAGAAAACTATTAAACTAAATTAATGCAATCCCCTTTGATCATTTTAAATTGGTTGGAGAATGCTGTTTGTTTAGTTTGGCTATACCAGTTAGTGCACAAAGTATGTGTAGGTGATGCATCCTTTATAAGGGAAAACTGTATTGTCACACATGTCTTGTGCTTTGATATGAACAGCTTTGGGTCCAGTTTCAACACTTCCAGTAAGAAACTCCATAAATAGGACCCTGCTGAGAAACATGTTTAGCCATAGCAGCTGTGACTCTAAAGGAGGGATCTCTCTCACTGCACCATCCCTGAAACTTATGACTGACTTGTAGGGTACCAATGTATACAGATGGCCCTGACATTGTCATGTCCAACTTTGTGAACAGCTTTGTAGACCACAGCCAAGACTGTGAATTCTGTTCTGCTATGAATATGCAGCTACTGAAGTTCCCAAAGCTCAAGCGAGATATTTGCACACTGACCCTGCAATGTCTGCTGATATTTGCACACTGACCCCACACTGTCTGCTGAGTGCTCCTCTGGTCTTCCTGTCTTTGCAAACAGTAGTTTTATTCAGCTCTGCGTAGCATAAATTGTATTTGTCTAACATACAAGTGATAAAGGAGAACAGTTAGCACAACAGGACAAATGGTTCTTCATTATTTCTTCACATACTTCAACCACGTATGACATGAGCCACAATGTTTTTCTTACTGTACTTTCCCCATCCATCTTTCTTCCTTTTTAACTTTAAAATAATACCTTTCAGTTGAGGTAGAAAATGCCTAAGAAGCTTACTGAGGAACTTAATTACTCTGTAAAGTTTTTCATCTAGTTCTTTGGCTCTATCTTGTCTAATCATGGAAAATGTCATTTC
This sequence comes from Gavialis gangeticus, assembly GCF_001723915.1. Lineage (NCBI taxonomy): Eukaryota > Metazoa > Chordata > Crocodylia > Gavialidae > Gavialis > Gavialis gangeticus. Next base: position 147,276,579 of record NW_017729024.1, on the reverse strand, counting down.
TAACTGCCATTTACAAAATGACACTGCTGTAGTTTCTTTACACTGATCTCCTGCACAGGTCTGGGCAAGACAAGAAAGTTTGAATTACAGCATTCTGCAGTTCTACTATCCTTTTCCTCTAATGCCCTTTTAAGTGTTCTGCTAACTCATTCAATGCTAGGTGATAAGGAGCTGATTTAATATATTTTACTATCTCTTGAGGAAAATTTAAAATTTCTCAGAGGAGAAAAAAAACCATTGTAGACAACCATCCAAAAATGAATTTTCCTTGCAAATCATGTGCAACAAACGTATTCCTTGCAGACCCAGTAGTTTCAGTAGCAGAAGTATTTGTCATACAGACCACTCCTGGGCACCTGGAATAAGCATCAGTCGCAGCTAAGTACATTTTCTTATTCGCCTCTGCAAAATCAATGTGTTATCTTTGCCAAGGACTTAGTAGTCCAGGGATGATGTGGCACTGTCTGTGCTGTAATTTGGTGACTACTCAGAGTTAATATTGTTCAATTTTAGTACTTTGGTCTATGACTAGTAACCAAAAATAATGTCTAGTCAAGCTTTGTATTCTTTCTATGCCTTAGTGACATTTATGTAATTCAACCAGCTTCTGAGAAATTTGGTATTACTACTTTTATATCATATTTCTTATGCTACTTCATCTTCTGGCAAATATTGATGTGACGCTCTCAAATACTGGAACCACAGATACAATTAATTTATCTGGGTAAAGAGACTCCTGTCATTTTCCATACTATCTTGCTACTTATTATTTATAGTAAACTAGTGCCCAGAAGTCCCAACAGCAACCAGGGCCCATTCTGCTAGGCAGAATTTGAAATTCAATCTCCTGAGTCCCTGGCCAGTTTCTCAACTGCAAAACTAGCCAACCCTTTTTGCTGTAATGTGACCTTCACCTCACATCTAGGGAGGAACTCTCTCTTTATTTACCAGACATTTTGCAAGACCCATAGCTATCTATATCCACTGATTTTTCCAGTTTTGTCAGTGAAATATGCCCAAGTGAGTCTCATTGAGACATCTGAAGCACATGAATCCTGCCTTCATAGTTTCTGGCATCTGTTCTTAAGGAAAAGCTAGTCTTCTGCAAAATGGAGGAATAATGGAGAAAACGAATTGTACTTGTTATGCCCTTCCATATCATGGGTTTAAAAACACTCCTAAAGTCTTTGCACAAACTTCAAAATCTTCACTTTTTTCAAGTAAAATTTTCTATGTTCCCCATCATGATCACTTTTGGCTTTATACTTTATTTCTCAAGACTTCTAATTTGCCTGCTGTCACTCCACTCACTTTGTTGTTTGAAAGGAATCCATCAAAGTGATCCCATCCCTTCGCTGTTGCCAGAGATTTTTGTGTTAGGCCTCCCAAGCTCTTGATCATGTATATGTTTTTCAAATTGGGGCCAAAGCCATCTGGAGCCAATGTCATAAATGAATATTTATGATGTTGCTCAGAAATAATCTTCTGAGGAAAGATGATTTATTTGTCATACAATGCTAATCCCAGTTACTCTGCTGCTCTGTGTTTTTTTGTTTGGTAGACAAACTGTAAGGAAAAAAAAAACCCAAAATGGGACATACATACATCATCTTACTGAAGTCCATGGACGGGTTAGATTATTGGAGGAGCATAACTGTACCCACATATTGGGGAGAACAAAAGGACATGTGGGTTAAGTGTTAGGTTAAGTTCTGTTTCTGTTCACCAGAAGCATAGAAGTAGACCCCATCCATCAGAAGAGCTACAGACTGAAAAGGTGCAAACTCTCCTGCCATTAAAGTATGCTCTGATACTGTTATTTTTAGTGTTGTGCAGTTTCTTCCAAAGATAAGTTTAGAACTGATCCCATAATTTGCTCATAATCGCCAAGATACTTTCAACACAACAGACTCCAAAACTAAGAGACATATAACTGTGGAAATCCTTGTTTACCTTCACTGAGTGCCCCCTTAGGAGAACATTGGCAATAAAGTTACAGAAATATTTCTCTTTCCTCCCTCTTTTCCCAGTACTGTAACTTTATTTTTCAAATTTGAGGCCTATTTTGTTGTCATTGTACGACTTCATTTGGTAATCTTCAGTGAATACTGTTTTTTCCTAAAAAAATATGTGCACTGTTAAAACAACAACAAACTGCTTTTTTGTAGCTTACGGTAGGAATTGGTGGGCTGTATCTGAGAGCCAGAATAAACTACCTTTAAGAATAGTCTAAAGTTATTACCCTCTCCTCCTTCAAAACTCTTCTAATGACCCAGGTTACCACAATGCTGACAAGGAATTGCCAAAGAAGTGACATATTAGAGGATCAAGAAAAATAAGGCCTTTCAAAAAATTATATACACATATAACATATATACACACACCATATACATATATACATACATACATACATACACACCATATATATTTATTTATATATATATATACACACACAAATAATATATACACATATACACACCCCTATCTAGATATATAACATATACATATATATAATTCCTTGCTTAACCTTACTCTTTCTGGGTTGCTTGTCTTCTCAGATAGAGAGTTCTTTGGGATAAGGGCAGCATGTTTAGGAAGCACGTAGCATATTGTTGCTACTACAGTTAACTAAATAATATGCAAGCCTTTTTACTCTTGTGATCTGCATTGTTGGCTGGGTTTGTGAGGGCTTGGATAGCAGCCTTCAAAGGCAAATCCCTCAGTGCAGTAGGAAGCAGTGCTGGTGATGAGCCAGTAGGTGCCACTTTATCTCTGAATCCAATACCTCAGTATGATGTTTGTGAGCACCGAGCTAGTGAAAATGCTGCCTTTGAATGAGATGTAAAACTAAGATCCTGACAAGTCGCCCTTGTTTGAGACTCCCAGGCATTCTTTGCAAAGGCCGCTTTCAGAGCTGCTTGCAATTTTGTTAATTTTCAAAAAAAAATCATCATTGGAATTAACTACTCAATTAAAAAAAACCCAATAAAATATGTTTGAATAATTATGAAGAATTTTTCTTACCACTGTTCTAATCAGTTCTGCTACAGATTTAATCTTTAGTGCCCTGGCAAAGTTTGGGAAAATATATCCTGACTGCTAAATTCTCCTTGCAGTTTTAAGTGGAGATGTCATTCTTCTTTACTTTGTATTTTAAGCTATTAAGAATTGTATTGCTGCAGCACTATTGAATCACTGCTGCGTTGCACCTGCATAAAATGCCCCATGAGCATTTGTAGAAAGGCACATTATAAATAAAAAAGCTAAAATCTCATACGAAATCATAAGACATATTTCCTGTACCCAAGGTCCAATCCTGCTTCAAATGAAGTCAGTTTATAAAAGGGAGTATATGACATGGTCACCTGTTGTTGTGGACCAAGCTCAATGACCCAGGAAGGTCCTTTCAGTCTTTAACAAAATTCTCATTCATTAGATGCTAACACGTGTAACCTTTCCAAATGATTGAGACAAGGATTATTATATTTACTGATGTGAGGAATAAATGGTGAAAATGGAAAGTGCCGTCACATTGAGACAGGAATAGGTAACACAGAGAATTCCTAAAGATCCTCTGAGAGTCAGATTCTGCCTGCCCCTGACAGGGCTACATACCATGTGAAAGGACACAAAGGGCCTTTTACTTGTGCAGCCCATTTTCAGATCCAGGCATCGTTGCCGAGAGGACTAGTAAGAGAGAACAGAAGGCTGCTGAATGCACTTCCCTGTAGAGGCATGCCTGAGATGCAGGGAAAGCAGGCTGCGCCCCACGAACAACTGCAGTAGTGTGCAATCTTTCCCTGCAGTCAAGGAATTCCAAGACACTGCCTACTTCTACAAAGAAAACATCCAAGTATCTCTCTCCAGGAGTGATGCAATTCTACTTCAGCAACTAGTAGGCACAATTTATTAAATCTATTCATTGTTCCTATTAGTTTTCCCCATTCTCATACACAAAAAAACTTTATATTTGTTTGGATACATTCCCTGGGAAATTGAGGTTTCAACTAATTTTGAAAGGAGAGCTAGCAAGCATTCATTTTCCCGAAACAGAATATAGTCTATTTTTTCTTAACCCTTTTCATTCTGGCAATTCCCTCCTGCTCTAGATCTCTTTAAGGAGAACTAGTTCTGCTGGAACAATATCGGAGGTTGACAGGATGCAACATTCTGAGTTGATGTTATATTTATTATAGTTTCCTATTAGTCAAGCCAAAAGTCACCTAGCAATTGTTGACTATCCATCTCTGTCAAGAAATGATGTAGTAGAAAAAAAAACCCCACCAAAAAAACCCCACCAAAACCCCCCCAAAAACAAAGAAAACCCAAAAACATCCCCCCTAAAAACACATCTGTTTAAAAATCAAAGTTCTTCTAAA
>NW_017729024.1:147259375-147267200 GCF_001723915.1 Gavialis gangeticus | reverse complement strand
AAAAAACCCCACCAAAACCCCCCCAAAAACAAAGAAAACCCAAAAACATCCCCCCTAAAAACACATCTGTTTAAAAATCAAAGTTCTTCTAAAAAGGATTACACTGTAAACTTGACAATATAAAGCAACATTTTATATATATAAAATGATATATAGATATCTGCAGAAAACAATGAAGAGCAAGAAAAGGAAACACAGGTCACCAAAATACATGGAAATTATTCCCCACAAAAGTTTATAAATTGCATTTTGTTATTAGGTGTTGTCTATGCAGGACAATGAAAATGCCTGGTGTCTGAAACAAATCAGAACTTATGTAGGGGAATAAAGGTGCAGGGTTTCTGAATTAATTGGAACCTGAGCCAGTTTCCAGGGAGTACCAACTTGGGCTGTATTGTGAGTAACAAAGGTTGGCCCAGCTTTTACTGCAGATAGTAACTATGCAAAGCTCACTGGTTTCTCATAGGTTCAATTTGAAACCAAACAGTCCTTCAGGTTTTGGCTGACTTTACTCTGAGCAAACCCAAAACTCAGAATGAAACTCAGGAGACCACAAAACATGTTCATATCAACCCCCAGCAAACCCAAGCATCTGAAATTGCACAGCTGTCCTAAGTAGTCTGGGAAATGTAAAATCACTGCTGAGAACACAACATCAGTAAAAACATGATAAATCTTTTACAACCTATTAATATATGTATGATTCACACTTGCCTTATAGATATGTACAGAAGCCAAATTCCCAACAGAATAGTAATGTGTTGGCTATGATATGCCTGTTTTATCTCTTTCTACCCACAAGTAGGACAAAACAGCCGTCTTTGCAGGGAAGGTAATTCTTCCAGTTGTAAATGGAGGAGCTGGCTTTTAGCTTAGCCTATATTGTGGTGACCATTCACACCTAAATTTATATTCACCCATATGTTGTAATTTAGAGAAACATACTTTTCAGAACTTGTAGTATTTTTTTTATTTGTTTTGATTTCCTAGTGCAGACAGCCTAATAAAAAATGTCAGAGGACACCACATTCAACTATGGACTGTCAAGTCTCCAGCAAAAGAAAAAAAAACATACTAATGAAAATGCATTAAAATCAGAGAAAGTGTTGAAAATCTCAAACTTCATGTGAAGATATAAGAAAGAAAAAATAATGCATTGATAAAAGGGAAAAAAGAGGAGAGAGAAAAAACTTCAATTGAGAGCACTTATTACTGACACTGTTTGATTGTCACTGCTACTTTGTGCATGATGCCTTTTCTCTTGCATGAAATCTGACTCAAAATGTGCATGTGTGTGTGTGAAAACTAAAGTTACTCAATTAAAAATCACTTTAAAATGTAGTAGGTGGTTTTTTTTAATTTGGTTTTAATCTAACATTACCTTGTACTTTTTAATGTTCAGGCTTTATTAATTAAATTGTAAGTTAATTGCAGCAACAGACAGGAAGCAAGGGGAAAATGAGGTATTTGCAAAAGTTGTGCCATAGTTTATAGAAGGCTTCAGTTGCCAAATTTCACAGCATATACCATAGCATTTCATTGTCATACAATATCACATCTTTTACCACATATTTAGAAAGTCTGGTATGGTTGATTTTTAAAGATACAAAGCTGAAGCCTTCCTCAACTTAGCTGAAAATAGAGAAGGCAAAGGTAGGTTTAAGCCACCCCGTGGTTTCTGTGGCTGCAGAAGGCAGTTCATTGCCTATTGTCTCCTGCTTTGAGTTTTGCTGATTTCTAAGAGGGTTGTCACACCAGCTGGAAAGCACTCCATCCATACCCACTTGTGCTCTGGCATGCTGTGAGGCTTTCTGTGATAGTGCTGGCCACAAGACAGTGTCATAAAATTTGCTGTATTGGCTTTATGGAAACAAGGATTCATAGAATCTGAGGGAGTAAGCTGTAGCCTATGAACGTTCTATATTAGGCCTGTGCAAAGTGGCAAGCATTGATTTCAGATTCAGATTTGGCCGATTCAGAGGGGCAATGATTCGATTTGGAGATTCACATCACTGTCCCAATTTGATTGGGCTGATTCAGATCCAAAGATTCAGCACTGATTTGGAGATTCAGCCATAGACTAAACAGGCAGCAGTCCTCACCGCACTGGACACAGCTGCCTCCAGCTGGTAAGTCTGTTGTGGTGGGGGAGGGGGGACGGAAGAGACGTGGCAGGGGGGCAGATCAACACCCCCACAGTGAGGGAGGGTTTGGGGCTGGGACAAGCTGCCCAGCTGGGGCAGGGGGCACAGGACTCAGTTGCGGGGGCTCACACCACGGTGCGCCGCTGATCCAGGAGGGCATTGGAGTGGGCACGTGCCCCTGGATCTGCATGGGGAAGGCTAGGCCGGCCTGCACTCCAGATGGGTAGCAGAAGGTGCTGGGAGTGGAGGCTATGCCCTCCTGCCACTCGCCCAGCCTCCCCGCACCTTCCATACAAGCTGCAGCTTTGCCCCGGTTGGGCAAGCAGTGGCAGGGCATGGAGTCAGGCGTGTGCACACAGATTGGGGACGGGCCGGTGGCAAGGGCTATGGGCAATTTGAGTGGCTGCAGCCCCTCCACAGCCCCTGCTCCACTGCACTCTGTGGAGCGGGCAGAGCCAGGGATGCACTCCAGGCTGCAGCTGGGACTACCCACCCAGCGTGCAGCCCTGGCTCCACCCATGCCATGGAGCGCAGCCCGGTGGCTTGCAGCTGGGGCTAGCCTCCCAAAGCTCAGCCCGACCCAGCCCACCCCACACAGATCTGAGGGCACATGCCTACTCCCATGCCCTCCCAGACTGGCAGTGCACAGCAGCACGCAGTGGCATAAGCCCCCCTCCTCGATTCCCATGCCCCCCTGCCCCTGCTGGGCAGCTTATCCCAGCCCTAGCCCCAATCCCTCCCTCCCTGTGGGGGTGTTGATCTGTGTCCCCCCATGCCCCTTCCTTCTCCCCTCCACCCACCACAATAGACTTCCCAGCTGGAGGCAACTGTGTCCAGTGTGGTGAGGACTATTGCCTGTTTAGTCCTTGGCCAAATCTCCGAATTGGCGCCAAATCTTTGGATCCGAATCAACCAAATCGAATCAGGACAGTGATTCGAATCACTGTCCCTCCAAATCTGAATCTGAAGTGAATACTTGGTGCTTCGCACAGGCCTACTCTATATCTCTCTTCACCTAGTTAGACTCTAAAGTGCCACCCTGCAGGCCTTTTTCCTAACTTCAGACTAACACTGTTAACTACCTCTCTCTAAAAGATTACGGCTATGTATTTGAGATTCTGGCCATACATTTGTGCTGCTGGTTCAAAATGCACACTGAAGTCAAATCCAAGCTGACTTTGAATGCCTTCAAGGCCCAAGTCAAATATTCCACTTGCTTCTGGTTTAAAGTGGAAAATGAAAAGAGATCACAACTCTTAACCTAATAGTCTAAAAGATTAATACATCACTTCTTGACATTTGTGACTCTTTGTATGAGCTTAGTTGCCTGGTTTCTGCCTTCACAGAATAACACTTGCAATTAAGTTATAGGTCATGGAGGTAGTGATTATTAGATCATTAATTATGCATTAGTTATTGCTGCTGCTGTTGTTCCTAATTTTAAAATCAAGTTCAAGGCCTACCACTAGACTGGCAGAGGAAGATGTCAATTTTCCTGACCAACTTCTAACAACCCATTGGGAAGTAAGATTGGTACCATCCTCTGCCAGAGTTAATTATGTACCCAGTCACAAGTCTTCTCCTTATATCCCCAGCACACCTCCGCACTTCCAGAGGCCTTTCAGTCTCCATCCCCTCCCAGGCCTAAGACAAGGGGGCAGTTCCAACTGAACCTACTCACAGCTTTCCATGCCTGGTTTTGCAAGGATGGAAAGTGACCGAGGAAGTGGAGACAAGATGACAAATGTTTTATAAGCAGGAAAGGAGGATGAACATTGCCCAGAGCTGCTATGCTCTTTGTACTTCTTTCTCTCCCATAATATGGGCATCAATTTTTGTTCACTTTTCTATGCCTAAGTTTAGGAAGGCTCTGGAACATAGGGAGATTGTTCAGCCCACCTCCTGTAGCAGCTGTGATTGGCTGGTCTTGACCAGGAAGCACTGGTAGCGAAAGCAGCCAATCACAAGACAGTTCTTTTGAGGGAGAACTTTAAGAGCTGGAGTCAGCCAGCACTAGTAGTTTCAGTGTCTTATTTTATTCTCTATGGCAACCTTCCTGATCAGCTATTTTACAGCTTCATCTACAAGGGGAGCTAATTGGTCCTCAGCATTCTTCATAATCAAAGCCCCCTGCTTTTGAAGCCTAAATACAGAGTGGCATGGACAAGCTGGAACCAGCTGTTGTGTTGCATAGGGTCTCATATTACACAATGCTGATTAGCTGGAAAAAATGACTCCTTGGCTCTGAGTGATTTCTGAACTGGGAGGAAAATCAACTATGACAATATCCTGAATGGAAGAATGGAACAGTGAAAAGTTCCAGAGTTGAAACACTACAGAAATGTGGATGACAACTGGAGAAGATTTAAAAAGTGCTTCAATGTATATCTGCCAGAGAAAAGAAAATCAGTCAAGAAGTAGCCTTATTTCTGACAATAGCTGATTCTCAAGTACTTGACATTTTTAATAGTTTTCAGTTAACTCAGGCAGAGGAGGCCAACTATGGGACTGCATTACAGAAATTTGAGAAGTGCTTCACTGCATGTAAAATGAAACATATGACGACTGATACTGTTTAAACACAGAGTACAAAAAGATGTGGTAAACATAGAAAAAAAAATCTGTGACTGACCAATGATTGAAGAGCCAATCTTGCTCTTACTAAGGGCTAAATAAATCCTTGACGAGACTGAGTCATTATTGGGATGCAACACTGTGACAAAACATTCAGAATTAACCCTCAACAAAGCACCTAGAATTTGCCAAACAGACAAAGGCATCCAATTCTGACAGGAGCTCTACTGTAGACTGGACATGACATGGATATAGAATATTAAATTAGAAGAATTCTTCATAAAAGCAATGAGCAGTGCTACAGCAAAAGATGAATGTGCCACTAGCCAGAAAGTAAATGGGAAATGTATTAATTTTAATACATTGGAGACAGATGTGCAAGCCAATGGGGTGCCATAAACATTGATATTAGCACTAAAGAAAAGCCACAAACACTTGAAGGTAAATGAGTAAGACTCAAGGCTTGAAGAGGATCTTGGTCCCATAAGAGATTATGTGAACTAAAGCTATGAGTAAGTAACAAACTGAAGAAGATGCAACTTATAATAACGGCAAGGGAAAACATATCCATTGTTGAGACGTCAAGCTCTTGGGCTCCGTAAGAGGGTGTTCTCACTAGGCAGGCAAAAACCACAAAAGGTTGAGAGAGCTGAGGCCCACAATATGGAATGACCAGAACTAAAAGACTTACCACTGCCAGACAACAATGATACTTGCATGTGAGGAGAAAACTCATGGCTCCACACAATAGTGCAGGACATCTCAGAGGTTAATTCAAGCAATACATGTTAGTTCAGGGGTGGGCAAAATATGGCCCACAGGCCAAATCTGGCCCACCGGCCAATTCTACCCAGTTCACGGGGCCTTAAAAAAAAATTTAGAAAATTAATTTATATTTGCCTGTGGCCGCCTGTCAAAGATGACATGTGGCCAGTGACAGCAGGACCCAGTGGGAGCCTGTGTCTGAGCAACAAAGCTAGCCCGGCTCCACACAGCCCCCCACCCCTTCCCGCCCTCATTCCCCATTTCCCTGGAGCTGTTCCCCCTCCCTGTCTGAGTGGAAAATAAGGTAAGACTGGACAGAAATGGTGGTTGTGGGGAGCGGTGGGGGCTGCATGGAGTGGTGTGGTGGCAGGGGGGCTCTGGGGAGCAGTGAGGGAAGTGGCAGCTGCAGGGAGCAGCAGGACCCACGTGGTGCACAGCAGGCAGCGGAGCCACAGTGGTCCCCGGTGGGCAGTGGGGCCGCAGCAAGTCCCAGAAGGCAGCACAGTGGGCCCTGATGGGTGGCAGAGCCGTGGCCAGGCCCCAGTGGGTGGCGAGGCTGCAGGGGATCCCAAGAGGCAGCAGAGCCATGGCGAGCAGCAGAGCCGTTGTGGGCCCTGGCAGTTGGTGGGGTTGCAGTGGCTGGCAGAGCCGTAGCCAGGCCCCAGTGAGCAGCGGGAGCCGGTGGGCGGCAGAACCGCAGTAGGACCTGGTAGGCGGTGGAGCCCCAGTGGGCAGTGGGGCCATGGCAGGTCCCTGCAGGCAGCAGAGCCACATCCCGGCCCCAGTGGGCAGTGGGGAAGCAGTGGGCCTCAGGAGGTGGGCCCTGGTGGGTGACAGAGCCACGGCCAGGCCAAGGCAAGACTTAACAGGCAGCAGAGCCCTAGTGGGTGGCGGCGCAGGCACAGTGGGCAGCATAGCCATGGGGGGCTCCAGCAGATGATGGAGTCACGGTGAGTGGCGGGGTTCTGGCAGGCAGTAGAGTCACAGCGGGGCTGCGGCAGGCGGTGGGCCCCAAAGGGGGCTGCGGAGAGCACTGCAGGAAGTGGGGGGCTGCAGAGAGCAGCAGGCAAACCTGCAGGAGGGAATGCAGGGAGAGGTGGTAGCGGGCAGAAACATGGAGCCTGTGCAAGTGCCCTGGGATGGGCAGAGACCCAGGGTGGGGTTGTAGAAGCACAGAGCCTGGGCATGGGGCCTGCCTGGCTGCATCATGTGAGGCTCACATGCAGTGTGTTAGAGCTGCATGCTATGGAGCTGGCAGTCCAGCCCCAGCTCTCTCTCTCTCTGCACACACCCAGCCACCATACCCACACCTCACTGCAAGCACACACACACACATATACACACACACTCTTCCCAACCACACCACCACTTATACCCCCTTGCTGCCTACACAAAACACACAGTAAGACTGTATTTTAAGCTATTATGCAGCCATCTCTAGATACACTTTTTGTAAACACAGAAATCAGTAGACAAATATTTTTAAAAATTAAAATAGGTTATAGTAGATGTTTTGTGTGTGGGTGTGTACACATATATATAACTTTTTCACAATGTCCAGATCACAGCACCCTTCCTCCCAAAAGAAGTACTTCCAGGGCAAGGAGAGGGACTTCCAATGGCAAAGGTCAGGGTCTAGGAGGTCGGACTTCTGGTCCCAATATGGTGACCGAGACAGGGCAACTGTCAAGGGGTGGGGCTACCCACCACAGCCCTCAACAGCTTCCCAAAACTTGGTAAGTGGCCCAAAATAATTGCCCGCCCCTGTGTTAGTTCATATGCAGGGGCAGATCCAAGAGGGGTGTGATTGATTGTTAGGGCACTGTAAGCTATTCTGGGATGCATCTGCAAGGCTGGCATGTTTTCTGAAGTGTGTCTGGCCAGCCACCTCTGCCACTGGCCACTTTGCTCTAGCTGCCCAGCGTGCCACTCCAGGGCCATGATATGGTAAATTCAAGTTGTCCTTGCAGCACAGCAGGGAAGCCACTCAGGCCTCAGGTGCCCTGCTCCTAGACGCTCCCAGATGCTGGTGCCAGAAGCCCTGCCCATGCTGCTAACGGGGCTTGTTCAGAGCCCAAAAGCAGTGTAAACAAAAGAAAAAGTTACCTGAGGAGTCATTCTGTTGTCTTGGGGCAGCAGCTCCTCTGATTCCCCCTTCTTCCTCAGGGAGTACACCCAGGGACAGCCACAGCTCTGCCTCTCCCCTTCTGGCTGCCTTGCAGCTGGGAGCGTCTAGGAGCAGGGCACCTGAGGCCTGAGTGGCTTCCCTGCTGTGCTGCAAGGACAACTTGAATTTACCATATCATGGCCCTGGAGTGGCACGCTGGGCAGCTAGAGCAAAG
>NW_017729024.1:147249797-147254375 GCF_001723915.1 Gavialis gangeticus | reverse complement strand
CTTCTTCCCTTCCCTCTTACTCTTTCCAGTGTCCCTGATCATTTGACCTCCTCATGGCTGACTTGGTGACTTATCAGGTGTGCTGAGTGCTGGGAAAGGAAATATAGCTATCTCTGTGAGCCACACTCCCACAGCCCCCAGAGAGGGATCCTGAGGTGAGGGAAGGGGAGGCAAGGGAGAGGAAAGCCCTAGCACAGCTTACTTTAAGCCATGTGATGATAGAACGTGTCCCCACTTGTGCACATAGTTACTAGTGCCAGGAGCCACATCAAGAAACTGATCTAATTAAGTAAGCATGGGAGGGTCTGTAGAGCGGGTCTGCAGAGGTGCTGGGTGGGTCCACGGGGGCTGGTGGGTTTGCAGAGAGGGAGTTGTTCCTGCAAGGGTGGAGGGGAGGGGGCTGGAGGGCTAAAAATATCCCAGTTGGAGGTGGGGTGTGTAGGAAAAGCACAGCCCCAGGACTGAGGCAATCAGCTGGGCTTTCCTAGCCCTGAGGCTGCACTCCAAGCATATTCACACGTTCAACTAGATTGGGCACATAGTACACCTCATTTTTGCCTGATCTAAACTTCCTGAACATATGTAAAGTTCAGGACTTAGATTTACCTAACCCTGGTTAGGTTGATCTAAGTATAATGTCTGCACATATCCTTAACTGATGCTATTGTTATCTTTAGAAGGGTGATGGGATATTGTACCTTGAAGGAAGGTGTTCTCTCATAAACCCTTTGGAACCAGTTGTGTTGTGCAGATCGTATTAAACACTGCTGATTTGTTAGTACAGGGGTGCTCAACCTCTGGCCTGTGGACCAAATGCAGCTCAGGGAGGCATAGCATCCAGCCCACAGGGCTCCCCGAGAGTCAAGAAATTTGGCAGCAAGAGAGTGGTGGTAATTAATATTGTCACCCTTCCCCCGCTGCCAAATTCCCAAACCCCAAGTCCCAGGCAGCAGGTCAGAGCAGGGCTATGCCCCCTTCTCTCCACATGGCCAGATTGGGGCTAGGCCATTCCCCTTCACCTCCTTGTGACCATGGATGGGAGCCACATCAAGCCCCCTTCTCGCACATGGCCAGGGTGGGGCTAAGCTGTTCCTACATCCCTTGACATGGCCAGATGGGGCCATGCCCACCCCAGGCAGCAGATCATGACCACCAGCCAGATCCAGCCCATGGACAGACCAGGCACTGCCCATCCAGCCCACCAAGGAAAGAAGGTTAGCACTACTGAGTCGGAGCATAGATGCTGAATGGAGGGGACTGCCGAGCTCTGTAGTTTCTGAACCTCACATCCTAGTTAGGTCTCAAGGTTTCAGCCTCTTTTCTGACAGAAAGTTTGCATCAGTTCCAATATTTCAATGCTCCTGATAAAATGCAGGAGTTGACAATACAGCTACAGACACAGGAGAACTAGGAGTGGACCTCCAAATACCTTATTGAATCAGGGCCCAAATCCAATTCAGTTCAGAGTATCTAAAGAAACAATATTCTGATTACAGTGACTTGGAGCTAAACATTCATATTTATCCATTTATCTTTCTATGACATTTTCCAGAGTTTTGAGATTTCAAATGGTACTTTGATTACAATGAAAGATATATGGTAATTCCTTTTTTAATTGTTTGATAGGCAATAAATTCCATTGTGTACATGTGAGCTGACTTAAAAAAGACACTGCAATTGATATTGGTGACATGTAATATGAGGCCAATCAAAAAGTGACACTAGAACTTAGTATGAAAATTGTTTGTGTTAACTTTGATATCCATTCTCTAGACAGATTTTTTTCTCAAAAATCATAATACTATGCATTTCTTTTGTTTTTATCAGGCTTTGTTACCAGAAATAAAAGCTACCATAACTGTGTTTTAGTATCCCTGAGGTAACTTGAATTTACAAAGGTGCTCTGTAGTAAACTGCCCTTCAATATTTAACAGTCTGCTTAGATGATCATTTGGCTCCTCCTGACAGGTTACTTGGAGTCATAAGCAGAGGTAGCAGTAATAAATAAAACTAATAAAACTGTTCATTTCCTGGAACAGTGGAAAAAGATGTGTAGGCCCAATGTTACCAGAACACTGTATTCACTCTTGCAAAATTAAAAAAAAAACAAAACAGACAAAAAACCCGGCATGTTCTAAGGTGATTATGTTTAACTCTCATTAGTTTTCCAAAGTAGCTGCCTACAGCTTTGGATGTATAAATACCTTAAATACACCTTCCTGTCATTTTCAGCGCCTAAATCCAACATACAGATACCACTGACATCACCAAAATCCCAGCTCAGGTCCAGGCTAACCTAATAAATGTCTAATTTTCCACTAGTAAGCATCTGACACCTCTCAGCAGCCTGAGGGGTGCCTAAAAGTTAGACACTTTTAGGAATTCACTTTTAGACATTTCAATGCCAATTAGGCCAATATCTAAATATCATTTGAAATATGGGCCTAATGCATCTCAAAGGCATTTAGATGACTAATTCCCATCGTGAAGATCTAGGTTAAAGTGCTTTGCAAACATTAGCTGAGACTTACACAGACTTGAGATGCCTAAGTCTACAACTGCAACCATGATAACCCTTATCCAGCTGCTGCCGAACTATAATGATACTTAAACTCCACAGGTGTCTTACTTTTCAACTAGAAAGTTCCCAAGGTACCTGGACTTCTTCATTTGTACATGCCTAGAATAACCCCTGTCTTGGCAAGGTCAGTACCTAGCTCTCATACCTAAGCTTAATCAGGATCTGAAAACTAGGCATTCCACTACCCAAATATCATGAGGTCTTTCCTCTGGCTAGGTGTTCTTAGAACACACTTAACACACACCACCAGGATGAAGCTCCCTGCAAAATGTATTTCTTTTGAAGGAAAGAGGAATATGAGGAGGTAGATCCCTCCTTTTATATGCTATCCTCTTAGCTAGGGCATTCTCCCAGGATGTGGGAGAACTGGATTAAAGCCCCTTATCTGTCAGAGGGGTTCAAACACACAACTCCCACCTACCAGAAGGATACCCAGTCATGAAGCTACAGGCTTTTTTGGGTGGAAGGGTGCACTCTTCACCCTTCCTGTTGAAACTGTACTACTCTGCAGGGGAAAAAGTATTCAAGATTCACTAGGCCAGAAACAGAGAAAGTGCAAGAGGGAGCAAGACTGTAGCTAGTGTTTAGGTCATTTGTTTGAGGTCTAATCTCTGCTCGCAGCACCATTTCTCTATTTTACATTACACAAGTATTGGGTTTGGTATAGGCACGGAGGGGTTAAATGACTGGAGAACAAACACAGCTGGGGCTAATGAACCTATTAGGCTTAGCTGGCAAGCATACAAAGGAAGAAGACTAAAACACTTTGGGTGGAGAAAGTGATTTGGGGTTTTACTTAGGGAGTAGGACTGTGCTGTTCTGTCTGGATTGTAAAGTGGGGAAGATTTTATTTTTTGTTTGGTTTGAAAAATAGAGGAGTTCTGTATTTTTGCAGTGGGAACAAATCAGGCTGGTGAGGAATAGATGACACCATGATACAAGACAACTGTAGCTCTCCCTTCAGCTAAACAGCAAAAAGAACATTTAGTTTTGTGCAATAGTAAATGAAGAGGAATAGCTATATAGTAACATACACAGTATGAGCGCAACATATATGGTACTGAGTGTTACACAACAAATGTGAATTTCAGACTAAGTTAAAAAGAGGGAAAATATTAAACATATCTAGAGTAAAATACATTTTATAAAAAAGATGGGGGGGAGGGGAGGACAGAGTGTGCAAGAGAGCAAGAGAGAGAAGTTCAGGGAGGTAAGTAAGGCTAAGTACAGGCATTCAAAAATCCCAAGGTAGAAGCTGTCTAAGTTTCGCACATTACTCTAAACATCCTAAGTTAGGCTGGAAATGAACAGAATAGATGTTTGTCCTTCAGTGGAGGGCGGGCAGGGTAGGCTGCCTACACTGACCAAGGCCAGCAGGTTGGGAGTGCCCCCGCATGCCTCCTAGCGGGCTGCCAGAGAATGCCAAGACCAACCAAGCAGCTAGCCACTCCTGAACGGCCAGCATGGCCCTGGCCCCCACCAGCAGCCAGCTGTCAGTGGTAGCAGGCATAGTTGTGGGGGAGTCCACATAGCAGGGGGCTTCCCCCATGCTTGGCTGCCCAGCCCAGTGGGGCCCCTAGCCCTCCAAGACCTGGCTGTCAGCAGTGGCAGGGATAGGGAGAGAGGAGTGGAGGCTCTTGCCCTGGCCTCCTCACACCCAAGCCAGCACAACTGAGGGGGCCCTATGTGGCAGGGGCTTCCCATCTTCCAGCTGCCTGGCCCAGCTGACCATCACATCCCCCTATCTGCCCCTGTCCCACAGTGGCCAGGTAGAGGGTGGAGCTAGGAGGAAGCCCCCACCATGCACCCCCCTCAAGATGTGCTGGCTCAGGTCTGAGGAAGGGGTGGCTGGCACAGGGGCCTTTGCTTTCCCTCTCCCTTCCTCCATTGCTACTGACAACTGGTTGCTGGAGGGGGTAGGATTGGACTGGGGGCCATGCTGGTCAGCTGGGCCAAGATGGGTGGAAACCCCCAACCACATCCCCCCCCCCCCCCCC
>NW_017729024.1:147218987-147249752 GCF_001723915.1 Gavialis gangeticus | reverse complement strand
CCCCCCCCCCCCCCCCCCCCCGGCCCATCTGTGATGCTCAGGTCTAAGACAGGGGGCCTCCATCCTTCCTGTCCCTTCTCCCCACCACTGACAGCCGCCCAGAGGGACAGGGCTAGGGAAAAGGAGTCATACTGGCCAGCCAAGCCATACAGTGTGGGTGAACTCTGCAATGCAGCCCCCCTCAACTGTGCTGGCCTAGGCTGGGGCTGGGTCTAGCCAGCCCCCAGGCCACTCGGATGCAGCTGACATCTGGCACAGCCTCCAGCCCCACCTCCTGCCTGCAACTGGCTTTCTGAGAGCCTGCTTGGCCAGAGAAGATGAGTGCGGCCAAGGCTAGTCTGCACCCTGCAACGGAGATGCTAACAGGGGGCCACAAAGCATCCTGGGATTCTGGGAGACTGACCTAACTTGACTTGGGAGGGGATCAGGTACAGATATTCAATAGACCAGTTTACCCTAAATCACTTCAGTCTGATACTTCATCCATCCAAGTCTACCTTAGACCAGGTTTCATTATTTTTAAACTGGTCTATGTGCACCAAGCTTCTGTACTGTTATGAGTTTAGATCGATTTTCAGTCACTTATACCAATTTATGTGTAATATCTGTACCTGCTCTGAAAGTTCAGGAAGATGTCTCCACCTTCATGAAACATGAGTCAACTTTCAAGTTACTGAATCACATTCAGATCAGGATCTCTCTGGTCAGTTAAAAAAAATCCTTTTCTAAGTTCCTTGCTATTCAGTAGGTGTGGTTTAGTGAAGAAAAGCCAGACCAATACCAACAGCTGCAAAGAACTTTTCCACAAATGAAAGGTGAATAATTATCTAAAAAGTTATAACAGCAGCCCCCGAAGGGGGCTGAGTCACTACCCCAATTTAGAGTTATGTTATCTTGTAATGAACAATAAGAGGGAAATCTATGCATGTCCTAACAGTTCCAGTGAGACATCCTAAGCAGTGCCTCAAAAACCTCAGGAAGGGAGTGCATCTCCAACAAAAAAAAAAAGGACGAAAAGATTTTGTGCAATTTATTAGAAGTCAAAAGAAAGATCACTTTACTATAGTTATGAAAATATTCACTGAGAGGGAAGCTGTGGGTTGAAGACAAAGGGGAAAAGAAGAAGAGAGATGAGTTGTTCTGACAGAATTTTACCAATTACATAGTCAGATGCGTCTTGTGTAAGAATGGAACTGCTATTATCTAGTCCTTTGAAAATCCATGCACGTGTTAATCAATCCTCTCAGCACTGACATGAGGGAGATAAAGAAGGTATAGCTATTTCCATTATACACATTGAAGGAAAAGGTTGGAGCTACAAAGTGCCTCTCCCCTACTTTCTTTCCATGGTTTTTGAGTTAGTTCCTTTTGATTTTTCAGTACTTTGCAGAGTGTTCAGGATTATAATTTCACAAGACTTTAAATATATTGCACAGTAGATCTAATATATAAGTTCAATTTTTCCTTTGGGGGATCAAATCAAATTGTTCCACCACAGTGGTAAATGGGGATGTAATCCTGACTTTTCATTTTCTATCTGCAGTGTGAGGGAATGAGTACCTCACATTTTCTTCAGCCAGTTCAGAAATCCTATTCTGTAGGAAGCCATGTTTCTTCTCAGCCAGATCAGTCCAATGTGAGAGGAAGATCATGGGTGACTGTCTGACTGGCAGGTTTCTCAGAGTTTTTCAGAGGGGTTCAAAGGAGCTACACTGGAAAAAGAATGCAGACAGCCTGATTGAAATCACACTCATTTTGAAAGAGCCAAGCCATATGATCTCAATCAAATAATAGGGTGGGTTTTTCACAAATAGCAGCATAATTAAATATGTAATTTTTTGAGATAAAGGAAATAAATGTAATGTAGCTTAAAATGACATAAGCTAGAACAATTTGAATATCTTGCTCCTTTGTGGGGAAGTGAGTTAATGTTGATGAGTGTGCTGCTGAGTAATTAAGGAAGTTTAAAAAAAAAAACCAAAACCCTCTCTCACCTGTTCCACAGACGTAGTTACCACATCTAGGGTCAAAAGGCAGTCACTAACGTTCTCTCTACTGTTGTTTGGCCATCATCAAATGCTGACTTCCTTAGTGCTTTTACTGGATATTTCAGTTGTGCCACAACAAATTCTGTGATCAGCTACAAAAAATTTCCATAATACAATAAAAATAGGCAGAATTTAGGAAAGAAAAAATTGCATGATGGGCAATAAGAATGATTAAAACAGTACAGGGAAGTCTTCAGTGGGTTACTGAAGACACAACTAATTCCATGTTCAGTGTAGGGCAGTGGTTCTCATCCTTTCTGGATTTGAGAGAGCCCCTCCAGAATGTTGTGAATAGAGTGGCATACCTTTTCCAAAACTATATTTTACAATGCTTACCTCCTTGGAGAGGGGCTGGGCAATCAGCGTGGGGGACTGTTCAGATAGGGACAAGGCTAAGCCTGTGTTCATCTACTTAGCACACTTGTTTATCTCCTCACACCTTGAGGCACCCTTCAAAACAGCTGGCAGCACCCCAGGTACCCCAGGACCTTGCCTGAGAATCACTGGTACAGAGGATAGCTACTTTGAGACACTGCCGTGCACTATTTTTTCCCTACTGGGAGGAAAGGAAGAATTGCTATAAGACAGTAGAGCCAAACCGCTGTGTAAGCCTTGGGCCTAGCTGAATCCCTAGGTCTTGGAGAGGGATTGAGCTCCCATGACTACCTAATGAATAGTGAAAGGTGACTGAAGGATCCACATTGGAACAAATTAATCATTTAAACCCCATTCACCTAAAAAATGCCCATAAATGAGGATTATCAAATAAAATCACTGTTTATATTTGTCTCCTAATGTCTCACACATTTGTCAAAAGGAGTGCCTGGCTCTTTAGACAGAATACCAGCCACATCCCGAGTAATAAGCTCCTACTTTAACTGATATTTCAGTGAATTGTTTTCTTGCTGCAGCTCAGACAGTATTTTTTTTAGCCTTGACAGAACGGCTAGACTAGGTAATCCACACAAACAGCTGCTGCCTGCAATGTGATCTTTTTCTCAAACCTTTTAACAAAGAGTTCTGAACTATTCTTTGGTTTGGGATATGGTAGAAATAACTGGAAGCTCAAATCTCTCAATATAAGTATAATTTACATATCTACTGTCTGAGCTATACTGCTTGGGGCTTGAGAGGTGTTCCAGAAATATTAGCTAGAACTGTATCAGCACCAAGCTACCTTATGATGAGAATACAGGGATCCCCCTGTTTCAATCCCAGTATCATAGAGCAATTGTTCACTAAACTTCAATCGTTCTGTATGTTTTCTAATCAGAAGGAAACGGTCTGGTTCTTGCTAGTCTGAGCTTTGCAAGTTCTTTCACATCTAAAAAGAAATTTGGGGTTCAGATTTGAAAATGTGAATGCTGTTTTTTTCAGGAAACATAACTGTTTTTGACCAATAATAATAAACACTTTTAGAATTCAAGAAATATTAAACCTTCTAGGCAATGGGGAGTTGGAAATATCAATAAGGAGACAAAATAATACAAAATCAGCTCAAAGAGATATGAAAAATGAATGAAAGATAAAAGATTGAACTCTGAAAAATGCAATCAAATGTATTTATATTCATAGTCATAGAGTAAGTGGACTGGAAGGGGCTTGTAAGATCATTGAGTTCAGTCCCCTGCCATAGGCAGGAGGTTAAAGAGCTCAAACTAGCTCAACCAGGTACTTAGCAAGCCTCCTCTTGAACACCTCCAAGGCTGGTGACTGCACCACCTCTGCTAGGAGTATGTTCCAGGTTCTAGTTGCCCTTATGGGGAATAAGTTCTTCCTCATGTCCAGCCTAAATCTTCCCTCTATTAGTCTGTTGATTCTCATCCTCCCAAGGGGTGCCTTCCTGAAGAGATGCTTTCCTAGATCCCGGTGTTCCCCCATAACATATTTGTAGGCGGCTATCAAGTCACCTCACAGCCTCCTCTTACCCAGACTGAACAAACCCAGCTCCCAGAGTCTGTCCTCATAGGGCCCATCCTCCAGGCCCCTAACCATGTGGGTGGCCCTTCTCTGCACCCTCTCAAGCTTATCCGCATCCTCCTTGAAGTGCGGCACCCAAAACTGGGCACAGTACTCCAGTTGCGGCCTCACTAATGCTGAGTGGAGAGGGAGAAGCACCTCCTTGGATCTGCTGGCAACACAGGAATGTTGAAAGAGGCAGGGAGGTTATAGTGAACAAAAAATTAGACCTACATTTTCAATAGGATACAGCAATCACAGGCTGCATATGTAGAGACAACATCCTAAGACAATTGTCCCATTATATCCAACTCTGGTACAATCCCACCTTCAATAGTCCGTTGCATTTCAAGCACCCTGTTATGTGAAATATATTGTCAAACCAGAAAGGACCGAGAAAACAGTGACAACAAATGTTATGGGGCCTAAGAAAGTGATTGTAATGGGGAAGATTGGTATTAAATATGCAAATCTTGACTACAAGGCTACATAGCTAAATAGCTGAAGAGTGCATAACACTAAAGGAGAAAAGGAATGATTTTAGGGTGATATAAATGAATTAAATGAAGAAAAGAAATGAATCCAAGTGAACATGACTGGGATTCATCAGACTGTAGAACAGTCTTCCAAGGAGAGTGGGAAGGAAGACATTATTTGGAAAGAGCTGTCCAACTGGCAGCCCACAGGCCACCTGTGGCTTACAAGCAGTTAAACTGTGACCCATGGTTCTTGTCATTGTAGCTGCTGGAGCCAGTGAATCAGTGTAACTCCAGAATGCATGGGGTGAATGCTGGTGCTCACCCTCTACCCATTTCCCCACCACTGAAATCAGGGTCATCCATCACTGCTGGTGATTTAGAATCAGCAACAGGTGAAAAAGGGGAGGCAAGGAGCAGTAGCATTTACCAATGGTGTTCTGGAACTATGTCAATGCAGCAGCTCTGGCAGCTGCACTGATAAGCTGCTACTGCTCACCCCATCAGCAGAGGATGGTCATCCAGCCCACAAGAAACCACAGAGGCCAGGTCCAGTCCACATGGCCAAATGAGTTGGACACCACTGGTATGGACTATTTAAGAATGGAAATGGAACCAGTAACAGGAGGGAACACTTGGGAAACTTGCCTAATGTGAATGATTCTGTAGGCAAAGACCCAGTTGAAGTATTTCTATAAAACCCTCTTTCTGTGGAACCTAGCACTATCACTAGCTGTCATATATCAAAGACCTTGATGGGCTACTGGAATTTGTAGTATTCTCTTAGCTCTTAAGCTGTCTATCTGCTTACAAAGGACCTGTGTGACTGATACACTGCTATCTCATCCAGTGCCAGCCCAGTATCCTGCTCTTGCATGGCAATGCATCACATTACAGTATACACTTCCATTAGGGCTGTGCAAAGCTTTGGGTGGTGATTTGATTCAGAGGAGATTCGGCCCAATTTCAGTGGCTGAATCTCCGAATCCAAATTGAATCAGGGACCAATTAAAAGGTCTGAATCTATTCAAAGCTCTCCAAATCTTTGGAAAATATTTGGAGACCTTTGATGATTCGGACAGTCCCCAGTGGTTGCAGCAGGGAGCTGCAGCCAGACTCTGAGCTGGTAAGGAGGGAAGGAGGGGGTTGGGGGGACTGTGGGAGAGGACCATGCCCCCTAACCTCTGCCCACTCCACCAGCCCCCCCTCCATGGCTGCCCTGCCCACCCCAGCTCCTGATGATTTAAAAAAAGCCCCACTCACTGGGTGCTACCAGGCAGGGGGGAAATCCTCACTGCCCCACACTGTCCTATGCTGCATGGGGGCTCTGCATGAGCTCCCGCCCCACCTTTCTCCCCTAGCCCCCCCTCACGGGTGCCTCGCCCTTTAAGAAAAAAAACCTGAGAAAACCCCAGGACTCACCGCTCCTGCAGTGGCCACAGGGCTTCGGGGGGCTTATACAGACCCCCCACATGGCACAGAGCAGCAGGGATTGCCCCCTGCTGGCAGGAATGGTGAGTCTGTGGTATTTCTTTTTTTTTTTTTTCTTAAAGGGCCAGAGCTGCAGCCCAGGGTGGGCACTAGGACAGCAGGGGGTTTGGGAGGCTCATGCAAAGCCCCCCACACAGCATGAGGTAGTGGGGGCAGTGGGGATCATCCCCCACGCAGCAGTACCCCGTGAGTCAGTGTCTTTTCTTTTCAAGTGCTAGGAGCTGGGGCGGGCAGGGCAGCCATTGCCGGGCTGGGAGAGGAGCAGGGTATGGGCCCGGCTGTTTCAGAGGTTCAGCAGCAGTCGAATCTCCAAATCAGATTTGGCCAAATCAATCTGGGACAGTGCTTCGAATCACTTACTCAAATCACTGTCCCCCAAATTGGCCAAATCTGAATCCAAAGCAAATACTAGCCACTTTGCACAGGAATAATTTCCATGTGTAACTCATTAGAAGAGTTAGCAGGCAGAATCTGCTAAATAAGGCCAATATACTAAAACTTCAGTCATTGCTTTAATCTGGAAGAAATGCATCTGCTGTGCAGAGTTCACATCATTCAAGGGAATGAAGATGGGGCTATAGAGATGTTCATGCTCAACTCATTACAGCTAAAATTCCCATTGCTATAGAAAAAGTCTAAGTAAAACAAAGAGATTCCCTTACCAGGAGGTTGAGGTAGACAAAATAAGGATTGGCAGGACTATTTGGTATCATCTCTATATCCTAGAGTACTGTGCGAGTCATCTTAGTCACATCCTCCCATTCTTAGAAATGCTAAGAGTGAAAACTTTACTGTCAAATGTAGGCAAGAATCAGAAACATGTCCTGTGGCATGGCAGTTCATTCAAAATGGGTTACACCTCCCTAATGGTGGCCATAATATTAATACCTAGTTGTTAAATTGCATATCTTATGCATAGATCTCAAAGACCTTCCCCCCTCCCATTTTATAAACAGACAAAATGAAACATTCCTTGCTCATGGTCATTCTGGAAAGCACTGGCAGACCTGGGAAGATAAATGCTATCTCTTGCACCCCAGTTTATTGCTCTGTCCAGTGGATTATGCTGCCTTAGGTTTTATATTACTTTTGTAATTTCTAATGACTTCTTGTAGAAGCTTGGAATCAAATCACTGTGGTTATTATTTGGGGATGAATAGTGCAGCTAGGGTTAAATGAGTCCTGACTCTGAACATAAGACTCTTAAAACTGCAAATGCCAAATTCCACTGAATTTACATCCAGGCAACCTCTCTTGAAGGCACTTGGGGTATTCCATCTAAGCATTTTGTAACAGGGGCCTTCTCAGGGCTGATTTTCCTGTGGCCCACCCACCTGTTTCTGGGCTAGCTGCCTGCCTTCTCGCCCGCCATGCCCTTTTGTTAATTAATTGATTGATGTTAATTAAGCAGGAGGCTGCCCATTTTTTGCCCCGATGCCAGGGGGCACTGTCTGTGGCTCCGTTCCTTCCCTACACTGCAGCCCAAGCCTCACAGATGGCATCCAGCTGTTGTCAAATCACCGGCCCCACACTGGACGCCAGAATCCTTTTTGAACCCCACCTGGATCCCTCCATTCAGGCATCCTATTCTGCCTTCATTCCAGGCTACATAGCTCCCTGAGCTGCTTCCTCCTTACGGGTGTGGTCCCCCCGGGATCTTTGGCTCTACTGGCCCTGGCCCACCTCCAAGCCAGTCGAAACCCCAGGCCCTCAGCTCTGGGTGTCCCTCACGGTGAGCCCCTGGCCCTTTTGACCCTTCCAGTCCTGGCCCCAGCATGGACCAGTCGGGGGATGTCAAGACAGGTTTGAGTCTACAGCCCCACTCTCTTGCTGGGGTCCACCTTCCAGACCCTAAAAGGGGGTAACCCACCCAGTTGTGGGAGCTGGGGCTAAGGCACCCCAACCCACCTTTCACCAGGGTGGTAACTGGCCTGGCATTTCCTGGGGACTCCCACACCACTGAGAGGCCCACCAGGCCACCCAGCCCCAGCAGGGTGCAGTTTTAGGTCATGCCCAGGACCAGGAGCCTTCTGACCATCCCCATACAGCTCCTCCCTTGCTTCCAGATGATACCTGCAGCCAGGCAATGTTGTTGCCTGCCTTCCAGCAGCAAAATGCCCTGTTTATATGGGCAGCCCTGAATCCAGAATGGCTGCCCTCATCAGGCACCTGCCTACGGCTGTCTTCAGGCCCTTAAAGTGGCAGGCACAAACAGTACCCTGCCACACATTTCAAGGTACTTCCTGCTGGGTGAGTATCACCAAATTTACACTGAACAAAATAAAACTATTCTGAAGATGATTCCCTTTGATTTCTAATCTTGTATCTGCAAAAAGAGGATGGATCATTGCTTCTATGCTATTTTTCTTCTCTTTTTTAATCACAAGAGTAAAATTACTATAAATAGTCAAACTGCTGTTGGTCCAGTTTTACATTGTTACTCCACTAACATTTGTGATTGCAAAGCTAATTGAATGTGATGGTATACTGCTGTGTCCAAAAAAAATCACCTGAGCATGAAAAGATTTCAGTCTTCACCTACCATAACACTGAGAGAGATTGTTTGTAGCCATATAACAAGCAAATTTTAGAGTAAGTTAGATTATGCACATGTCCACAGAGGCTTGCTGTGATTAAAAAGAAATAGAATATAAAAGCAAATAATCAAAGCACACTATATTTTAATTGTAGATCCCAAAACTCCAAATACCATGTTTTCTTACACCTAGAAGCTTAAAATATATCAAAGTAAATTTAGAAGGAAAAAAGTACTAGTCTGGGACACATGAGACTACAGTTTTGTTATTGGTTCTACCACACACACCCTAGGTGACACCTTTGACTACAGCATGAGATGGGAAAGAGATGAATGAAGCTTACGTTGACTTACCCAAGACAGCTTACCTAGGTAGCCTCAGACACTGATAAGAGCGTAATCCTAGCATCATGGAACTTAATTCACAGTCACTGCCCAAGCATTATATCCAGGAGAATTTAATGACATTCAGGTAGAATAGAATTTGAAAATAAGTCATCAGAAGCACCTACCTTGTCTTCTCTTCAAATTTCCCTTTATTTTCTATAGTCCATCCTGAAAAAAACAGTGAATCATCAAGATAAAACCATTGCTTTCTGGTTAGCAACTGCAGAAAGTTTAGGGAGGACAACTAATGGCTGAGGTTTCTAAAATCATCTCTGGGACCTAGCCACATGCCTTACATTCACTTTAAAATGCTGCCTTGGGATGCAGATCTTAACTGGAAATCTGTTTCTAAACTATGTCCAAATCATGAAATTAGATTACCTTAAATCAACAGGGCAAGAGTGGCTGGGAATGTCAAACCTGTAAAGGACACATGTTAAAGAAAAGCTGTTTATTGCCAGGTAAGGGACCAGCCAGATGGTAAATAATGTTGTATCATAATTATATGTATTTTAAAAAAGCACTTAAATAATCATGCAGAAAAAACGAGTGATCTATGTTTGTGTTTATGAAAGCAAAGCAATAACATGACCTAGATTAATATTAAAAGCAAAAGCAATAACTAAATTATTCTGGTACATCTTCCCTTTTTCCCATAAAACCTAAATATATCTTGTGCTGCCTTAAAAAATCATGGAAAGCATACACTGATAGTTAGAATACAGATAATGGCATTAGATAGATATGATATTTGCAAAGTACAAACATATGCAAGAATTGTTTCAGAAAGTATTATGAGAGTCAGTGTAAGGGAAAAGCAGAATTAATGTCAGAAAGGGAAAATAAACTATAGAGTGCACACATGTTTGAGGAAGGTGTGGGCATTTGGAATCAGATGCTCAGGTGCTGAATATCAGTTCAGGTGCAAATCCATGGAAGTATGCTGATTTACACCAGTGCAGGATCAGGCAAGTTGGCTTTGATATACCTGCAAGACTATCCATGCTTAACCATGTGCCTACACTTTGGAAAGGAGGCTGGAATTCTTATAGAATAAGGAATCCCAATAATATTTCTTGGTTTTCTGTATTAATCACAAACACAGTGTGAGCAGTTCTATTGGTGGGACAGTACTTCATTTTTTTTCCAAAAAATTTGAACCACATGACCTGCTGGGCAGCCTACAGCTGGTCAAGATCCAAGTGCAGGAAAGTGCAACTAAAGAAAAGACTATTGTCCAAATCAACAAGATCCAAATGGGATCTTCATTTGTCTTCTAGATTTTGGATTCTGTAATACTTTTCCCATGACCCAACTTATAACACAGGCTTTCCTGACAATGGACTGATACCAGTGTACCCTGGTAGGAGAAGAGCTAGAAGTTAAGTAGATTAACACCTGGGACAACAGTATACTGTTCACTATGGTGCTGTGCACAGGGAGACTTGCACACATGATGATGTTAACGTGTACACATGACGAAAATTTCCCTTTGTGTGGCTTAATGGCATCACACTTTACACTTATGCGAGTTTTGGGGGTTTTAAATAAATTTGCATTGTCACAAACTAAACCACATCCTGATGTAGTTTAGTTTACAACGTTGCAGCTTGGAACATTGCAACCATTAATCTATCAGCTCACCCCCCAGCTGCGAGAGAGGCAGGCAGGCTCCGCCAAAAGAAAGCATCAGGCTCCTCGCTGCTTCTGTCTTGAGCAGGCACCTGCAGACACCAGAACAATGACATGTATACAGTGACAGAAAAATAAAACCCATCGTTTCAATTAAAAACTCACCATTTCAATTTAGGGGGCATAGAATGCAACCACATAGGACTAAACCCCCACCACGTGTACAAATGCCCAGAGACAATGAGAAACTTCTTTCTCATTCTTTTTCTCTCAACAGTTTGTCATCCCTACTATCCTTCTCAGTTGGGTGGATCAGGCTAGATTTAGGAAGACTCCAAGTTCACTGAGGAGTTGTCTATCAACTGGAAGCAGTTCTTAATCTTCCCCTTCTGTTCATATCCTACCTGTGCTGGCTTGTATTAGAATTAAATCTCCATTGAATCTATGACAGGTGTAGTAGGGATACTGTAAATCATACCAAACTTCTTAGCACTCACATTATAGATGGGAAGAGATATGGGAAGTATGAGGTGATCAGACATACCTGGAAGTGCAGTGTTATTGATCCTGCCTCCAGCTTAGGGTTGGTCTGAGGACAGCTCAGTTCCTCATTCCATTCCATGTGGAAATTGGGTATACATTTCCCATCTGTTCTTTTTGAAGTTGTAGCTTTACTTTGACAGCGCTTTGAACTGCCTCCCAATCCACATGAAAAATTCCACAATGTGCTCTGTTTAATCATGCTCGGGGATTTTGGGGAAATAGCTCTGATTAGTTCCAAAATTGCTAGGAACTTTTGTGCTATGTTTTTACATGTAGAAGCTATTGCATTTCTAAATGTAGTGTCTATAAGTACATGACCCACTGAAACATTACCTTAGGAAGGCAAAAGAACAAACAAGAATATTCACTGAATGTTCATAATCCTCTAAAAAATAAAGATGTCCTCATCTCAGCTGTTAGTTCTGTTTCCAGGCTATTCAAATGGGAAACCAACATACAGGTCCAGAAAGCTGGAGTATTAACTGAAAGGAAATCTGGCCCTGATTTCACTCCCACAGTAGCCAGTGGGTGTTAATGGCATGTGATACATAATAGTTTCTCAACGTAGGAAGAATAGATATGAGTTGCAATATGACTAAGTACCTCAGGCTTTTATTTAAACAAATTGCTGTAGTGTCAGCAAAGCAAAGTAGCCTATTAATTAAATAAATATGTGAAAAATGGGATTCATGAAATTATAACTGACTATGTAGGTTTCTCATAACACCTTTCAGTGACTCTTGTTGTATGTGAGAAAATATGGTAGATAAGGGAATCTCAGGTAGGAGGAGGGATATGGCATTAACTCTGTATTTAACAGTGGAGTGACCACTGCTGGAATACTGTATCTAGTTCTGGTGTCCACAGTTCAAGAAGGATGTTGATAAATTGCAAAGGATTCAAATAAAAGGTAGAGGAATGATTTACAGGTTGGAAAATGTGCACTATAGTGAAAGATTTCAGAAGCTCAATCTGTTTAGCTTACTCAAGAGGTTATGGAGTGAGTTGATTACAGTTTGTAAGTACCTACATGGAGAAATAAATCTGATCTTTGGCTCTTCAGTCTGGTAGACAAAGGTATAACAAGATACAGTGACTGGGAGATAGACAACACAAGAAGTAAGGAACATATTTTTAATGGTGAAGGAAATTAAAAGTAAAGGTAAATTAAGCATGTACTAGTGTAAGTTACTATCCCGAGTCAAACAAATCACAGGAAAAGATTACCAGTTATAAAATAAGGGCTAAATGCTGAACAGAGAAGAATTAGACTATACTTGCAGACCATTAAATCATATACCAATGGGCTCAGTACAAAATTACTGGAAGTTTACCTACTGGATTTCCAAACATCTAACAACATCCTGGGAAGAAAAGTCTTGCCCACAGATATTAACACAGGGCTTTGGACCAGAACAGAGATGGGATTTGTTCCTAGATAAATTGTGCCTGTGTTTGTCCCAGAACAAAAATATCCCAGGATTGGGTGTCCCAGGATATGTATCTTCTATACATATCTGCCATTGATTCAATGCTGCAATCCCTGGATAACTGTGTAGACGTATTTGGCAATGTCCCAGGTAAACTGTTACTACCTCTTATCTAGGAAAATTTGTCAGGATTCATCCTGGGACAATGGATCTGCATGGCTGTACTTTGACCCAGGATAAAACAGTTTATCCCAAGATAAATGCAGCATCTGTTTGCAGCCTTTGAGTCTGACTCCAAATCAGTCCCTAACTCCTCCTTAGACAAATCACTTTTATGATCTTTAACATGCTTAGCTTAGAGCTGACATTTAAAAACATTAGAGATATGAACTATATTAAAGGTGAAATTATTTTATTTTCTTAATATTGATCTGTCAAAAGTAGGCAGCACAAAACAGGAGGAGAAAAAGTTCACCGTTACAAAACTTTGGGATCTCAAGATCAATAAGAGTGCATTCAGTCCAAAGGAGAAAGGGGAAATGGAGATTCTGAATCATTCTAAGCAAGCTGGGACCTATCCTTTCATTGATTCAGGTTTTTCCACGTGACACAAGATCAGAACTTTGCTATGTACTGTACCCAGAGACTATCTCTAACAGGAAAAAAATCCTACCATGTGCAATAGCAATTCCAATCGGATGAAACACAAAATCAACCTATCCTAAAAACTGAAGCAGAAAATGTATTTTCAATGCTTAAAAACTAAAGAAAGGATTCATATAGAAATAAATTGTTTAGTTTTATCAGAATAAAAAAGACAAACATAAATAAACAATATTTACCTGGATGTAAATCTGACATTTCAAATTCTGATCTAAAATAACTGAGAGCACAATTTGATGCATTCTATTTCAGCTATGAAGGAAAATAATCCTAGAATCATGTTTGTAAGGTCAGAACAAGCTATGGCTTAACTCAGGGATGCTCAGCCTCCAACCTGCAGAGACCTGGAATCCAGCCTGCGGGACTCCAGAAGGGCTGGGACATTTCGTGGCAGTTAATACTGCCATCCCTCTCCACTGCTAAAATCCCAAATTCCACACAGTGAGTTGGAGTCAAACCACTCCCCCTTCCCCTGCGTAGCTGACTTGGGGCACACAGTCCCTTCCTTCCTCCTGTATGGATCTTGGCCATTCCCCACCCCTGCATGCCCAGTTCAGGCCTAGCCATGACCCCTTCCCCCCAGAGCTGGATCAGGGCTGGGTCATGCCTCCTCACCCCCTCCATGTGGCTATGTGAGGCCCTGCTGGGCCTGTCCTGGTTCCGGATTGGGTCTATTAACCAGATCTGGGCTGCAGAGGGCCTAAGCACCATCCATCCACCTGTAGGTCAAAAAGGTTGAGCACCACTGGCTTAATTAATTGCCTCAAAGGGGAATTAACTCTGACTTCTTTTTTTTTTTAAAGGTACATTGCATGATCAGGACAGTAAGA
The DNA here is from genome assembly GCF_001723915.1 of Gavialis gangeticus. Taxonomy (NCBI): domain Eukaryota; kingdom Metazoa; phylum Chordata; order Crocodylia; family Gavialidae; genus Gavialis; species Gavialis gangeticus. The sequence continues at coordinate 147,235,757 of NW_017729024.1, read as the reverse complement.
TGTCTTAAGTTGTACAACCATTGCCATATTATAATTAATGCATATATATTGACAATTATATACTCCAATAACTGGAGAACAAAGGTTTTTGTTGATGTGTAAATACCAGCTCAAATGGAATTGGTACAAACAAGTGCTCTCCCATAAAACATGATATAGTTCACATTTCCCATAGAGGAAGAACAATGCAGGGAATAGGGTTAAGCATGGGAGTTGGAAGGAATGCCCACAATTCCTTGTTCTACCACAAGCTTTCTGTGCAACCTGGGGCAGGTCATTTCTCTACATAGCAAACTTACTACTTACTACTATTTGTTCTGAAAATACTGTAATACGGTGTCTCTGATTCCAGCACAGCTGCAATGATGTAAAATTTTTTAGCTATTCTAATATTTTGTTTTACTTTCAGGTGGCCTTTTGTTTGAATTGAATGTTTTACATAACTAAATTATTACTTTAGTCAAAGAATTACTATTGAAAAGTACTAAAAAATCTCTGTAATATTCTTTTGCTTCCAATGAACCCCAGGAAAAATCCAGGTTTTCTTGCCCTCTTATTGAAACCTCCACCCTAGAAGTATAAGCAACACATGTGAAGAACGTCTGAATAATGAGTAATTCTGAGTCATGAGTAATGCTTCCAGATTTGCACTTTTGGCAGCTGAAAGAAGGATTCCCTGTTCATGGTATGTTTGGTGCTTTCCTGATTATTCCCCCTCTGAGGCCCTCATCTTGCTATGAGATCAGGACAAACCAGGCCTTATACCTACAAGGCCTATTGATTTTTGTAGGGTTCCACCCAGGTATAAGGATTAAGGAATTGTGTATAAAAGACTGAGTCAGGTTTTTAAATGTATTTTTAATGTATTCATTTTAATGACATCTTAGGGTGTGTCTACACATGCATTTAAGTGCGACTCAATTTAATACACATTATGCTAATGCACATTAATCAGTTTTTGGCAAGTGTCTATATGTGCAGAGACTTGGCACTAAAGTTAGTCCCAAGTCCCTGCTGCACTGCCATGTGCCCCTGTGGCTGCCAGCCGGAGGTTCAGCCTCCAGCCACATGGCTGCCAGCACTTGGCAGCCATATTGAAGCCAGAGCCATCTGCCACCACCTGGCAGCCATCTGGGAAACTCTGGTCGTTAGCCAGCCCCTTCTCTATCCAGGAGCCACATGTCCAGCACACAGGCAGCAAGGCTCCCTCCTTGACTACTAGGGCTGTGCAAAGCTTTGGTTGCTGATCCAATTCAGAGGAGATTTGGCCTAATTCAGCGGCCAAATCTCCAAATCCGAATCGAATCGGGAGACTGATTAAAAGGTCTGAATCGATTCAAAGACTCCGAATTGATTTAGAAAAGATTCAGAGAAGATTCAGCGATTCAGGCAGTCCCTGCTCATTGCTGCAGGGAGCTGGACCCAGGCTCTGTGCTGGTAAAAACGGGGCAGGCTGGAGGACAAAGGAGGAGACCATGGGGGGGCCCCCACGAGGCCCCATCCCCTGCCTACTCCCCCAGGCCACCTAAGCACCCCCTGACCCCTGCCCACTCTCCCCATTCCATAAATGTTTGCCCCACCTAGCCTCAGCATCCCAGCACTTTAAAAATAAATAAATAAAATAAAAAGCCCAGCACTCACCGGCTACTGCAGCAACCATTGGTGCCTCTGGGGGCTCATGGAAGAGCCCCCCCCATGCAATGTGGAGCAGTGAGGGGCAGCAGGATCACCCCCCTGCCTGGCAGGAGCCGGTGACAGGGCTGGGAGAGCGGGTGGGAGATTGGGCCAGTTTGATTTGGAGATTCAGCCAATTCAGCGGTGGCCAGATCTCCGAATCAGATTCAGCTGATTTGGTGGCAGTCGAATTTCCAAATCAGATTTGGCTGAATCGATTTAAGACAGTGATTCCAATCACCGAATTGAATCGCTGTCCCCTGAATTGGCTGAATCCAAATCTGAAGTGAATACCAGCCACTTTGCACAGGCATATTGCCTACTCTGCCTCCCCATGATGGGGCTGCCCCTGCCAGAAATGCCCAGTGCCCTGTTGCTCCAGCCCAGCCCCTGCCAGCAATGACCAGTGTCCCATGCTCCTGCTGGCTATGGTGCTGGCCCTGCTGGCCTCAGCAGTCCCCCCACTGCCCAGGCCCCAGAACAGCTGTGCACACACCAGCAGGAGCCAGGGCACTGGCTGTGGGAGGCCCTGCCCAACCCCCTCCTCCTACACTCCCTCCTCCAGCCCACCTGCCCTGCCACCCACACACCCCCTACCCACCACCACTCTCAGGACACACACATGGATGAAACAGCAACAAAAAAAACTTTATTACCCTGTCACAGAGCACTCAGGTGCCCTGCGCCTGAGAGCAGAAGAATGGCTCGGGAGAGACCACTAGTGGCAAGAAGGGGGAGGCTCAGCTGTCAGTCACCAGGGCAACCAGAGTCACAGGTGCTGGTTGCTAGGGCAACCAGTGGGGCCAGCTGACAGGAAGGGGCAGGGCTTGGCCCTCCTTAAGCCCAGGCGGTAGGCCAGGACGGCAGTTCCCCTCTGGTGACCAAGGAAGGGGGAGCTCAGCCAGTACAGAGAGAGGGGAGAACCCTGACTGCATGAGCATCCCAATTGCTGTGACGGGTTGGAGTATTTCCCGGTAGGGAGTGAATGTTGTTTTGGCCAGACAGTTTAGCTTCTTATGTTATAGCCCGGGGGCTTTGTGTTTTGTGTTTGTTGTTGCACTGGAGGACCGGGTGAGGCTATTAGGGGTTGGAGAAGGCCTCATAGGGACTCCACGGTAGCGTGGGGACCCTGGCACAAGAGAGGGCACAGCATTTGGGTTGCATTGGCCCCAGCCCCAGAGTAAGGGGGCAGTAAGAACCCCCAGAGTAAGGGGGCAGTAAAGAGCCCGGAGAGAGGGCCGTGAGGAGTGAGAAGCCCCAAGGAAGCAAAGGAAAGGGTCAAGTCACAACAGGGCCCAGGTCAAAAACTACATCAGTACCATCTGTGAGGCTTGGGCTGCGGAGTAGGGGTGGAAAAGGAGCTGCAGATAGTGCCCCCTGGCACTGGGGCGCATAAAGTAAGCAGCCTCCTGCTAATTACATCAGTCAATTAATCAATTAAGATCAAGTTGTGGCAGGCAAGTAAGCAGGCAGTTGTCCCAACAGGAGGGCGGAGCCACCAATAGAAAGGCATCAGTAGAGATATTCCTGTCATATACCCACACAACACCTGCTCCCATCCCTTCCCCCTCAAACAGAACATCTCTCCCCTCAACCAACAAAGCTCCTCCACCACCTTCCCTAACCACCAACAATAAAAAACCTGCTTATAAGTGGGACATGATATACTAGGGGAAAATTATTTACAGTATTTTGGGTATTCAAGCCCAGAGCAGGGGGCCATGGTGGGGCCTGTGGGGGTAGGGCCTTAGGGCAAGTGCCAAGCACCCCAATCCCTGGATGTTCCCTGGGGCTGGGCTCAGGCTGGCCACCTGGTGGCAGGGCAGACCCAGCACTATTGCACCTAAATTTGATACCTGCATTTGCAGGTATCAAATTTAGGCATGATTAGCCTAAGTTAATGTGTATTAAGAGTGCACATGTGTAAATGTACACCCGTAACATGCATTAACTTAGGCTAATGCATATTAAATCGTCTCATGTAGAGACACCCTTAAAGATGTAGAGTGGGGTCTAGTTAGATCCTCTAAAACACATAGGTAACAAACTTCTATTGAAATTGTATAGAAGTTCACACCTTGGCACCTGTGAAAAATCTACTTGGTGCCTCTCTTTGGGTGGCTAAATCCTGTTAGAATTCTCTCTCTTCATTTCATAGAGCATGGTCACTAATATCATGTCAAATTTTCTATCTATTTTCTGTTCTTGTACCATAATAGGACTGAATATTAATTAGCAAAAAATGAAATACAACATGGACTAATGGCTCGGTCTCTTAGCTATGAACTATGGTGTGAATGCTGTTTCATCTACAACTTATTACTTTAAATTCAATCCATGTTACTATCCAATTATGTACACTGTTACTCTAATGACTCCTGGATGCTCTTTATACAAAATGGTGATCTCAGCGCACTCCCCACTGGACAACTGTCTAGTCACACTACTTTACTGATTTATTACACATTACAAAACTCTTTCAGTTGATGAGAAATAAAGGAGTAATTCCCCTAGGAAGTCAAAGATGTTTCTATTGTCTGTCTATATGGATATAATGAGAATAATCATTATTTAATATTTGACAGTGACTGAGGAATTTCCCTATTAGTGGTGGCTGACTCTTGCAAGAATCTTGCCATACGCAACTGCTTTGCTTGCCACATAGCTGAACATTTTTTACTTGACATTCAGTGTGCTTTCAAAAAAGGAAGATAAACAATAGATATGATCTTTGCTGCACAGCAAATACAAGAGAAATGCAGAGAAAGGAATATTGGCCTCTTCTGTTTCTTTGTTGATCTTACAAAAACATTTTACGCCATCAGCAGAGAAGGCCTGTGGAAACTTCTATCTAAAAATAGCTGCCTTGACAAATTCATCGTGATTAGATAAATTTCATGATTACAATAGCGAGATAGAAAGAAAATGAAAATATCTGATTTATTTCCATTAACAAAGTGTAAAGCAAAGGCCATGTTCTCACACCCACATTATTTAGTGTCTTGCTTGCTGCCATGGTGTTTGTTGTTTTCCATGATCTTGGTAAGGAATTCAGATTACTTTTGGGATTGGTGGGAAGCTGTTGAATCTCAAATGGCTACAAATGAAAATAAGGTTGTATGAGGAACGTGTCCATTAACAACTATTTCCCAATGACTATGCCTTGGTTTCTTATTCCCAGGAAGATACATAAGTCATCATGGACTGCTGTGTAACTGCATGCTTATGCTCTGGACTGACTTTTAGCCTTAAGAGAGAGGTTATGTACTGGCTTGCTCCTTGTAAGCCATGCACACCACCAGTCATCACCCTTGCCAGGCATGTGCTTAAAGCTGCAAATAAATGCACTTACCTGGGTAGTACTGTCTCATGTACAGTTCACATTGAGGACGAAGTCTCCAACAGTTTCTGAAGCTAGCACAGCCTTTAGAAAACGTACATGAAGGTCTCTGGGATAGGAAAGATAATTTTGCGGATAACACTGAAAGTCATGATCTCTTTCATCTGTGCCAACTTATGGACACCCTACAGCCATCACATCAGGAATCCAAACTATTTCCATCTAAATTGTCTAGGAAAGCTAACAAAAATAAAAAGTCAACGATGGAATCCTCCAGCGAGCAAATGTGCCAGGTATATGCACTATGATTATGAAGGCATAATAAAAATGGTTAAGCCATCTAATGAGGATGTCTGATAACCAGCTCCCCAAGAAAATTTTCTACAGAGAACTGTACTCTGGCAGACAAGACTGTTTTAAAAGCAACTCTGAATCAATAAAGTTTTGAAATTCAAAGCTAGGAACAACAAACACATGACTACAACGCATTGCAAAAAGTGCCCCATTGTGGTGTTCCCAGCTTTGAGAAACATTACATGAGGGATACAGAGCACAAGCTCTAACAAACAATTTAGCATCAGGATCGAACTTCACAGTTCACAATATTAATCATTGTCTGTCCGACCCATAACTGTACATTCCAGGCAAAAATTGGGCTTATTAGCCATCAGAGAACCCATTGCTGAATACTTCTACCATAAAATGAAATATCATGGTGGAAGATATCCTTGCTAAATGGGAAGGATAACTTAATCCCCAAAATGAAAAGACAATTACATAATTTACCAATTTTCTTTACTCCCCATCATAACTTTTGGCATACATGCCATCTTTAAAAGCTCTGGGCCAAATCTTCCAGCTAGGGCCTATCAGCAGAGGTTCATTGACTTTCAGTGCCAATAGTATTATTTCAACCTTAGTGAAAGGCTAGACTGTAACATTTGCAAGAGGTGACTTATCCTTGCTTCCCCACTTGCTAAAGGCGGGAAATTATCCGCTGCTGGTTCTTGTCAATAGCATATTACTTCCGTTTTAGTGATTGCTAACCAGCATGTTTTGTGGGGCAAGCCTTCACTCTTCCCATTCCCAGTCCTGTGAGGATATTTGCTGACTGATTACATACAATGACAATTCAGCTTATCTCCCATTCTGGGACCCTTGATGACAGTAGCATTTGCAGGGGATTAAACAGGAACCTTATGCCCCTTTACTCCCTTGCACAGCTATATAAGGCAAAAAGCCACTTTATTAAGGACCCAAAGGATCTAAGGAAAAGGTATAGCTCTACAATAGCTCTCCCTGCATTTGCATTTTAGTCAATGGGAAAAAATATCTGAAACACACAAGATGAATTATTTGTTTTTCATTTTCATGCTATAAATGTTTCTGTATTGATTTGAAACACTCAATTGCTTCAACGTGTTGTAAATCTGAGCAAAATATTATAGAAAGCAGATAGTTTGTGGGACTATAGGTTTTAGCTGTTGCTTAACTACTTCCTCCAGCCTGAGAATTTTGAGGTCAATCCAAGGCCAAGCTATAGCTGAGTCAGTCTGTTCTGGTGACACAGCAATGCATCCATCTGCTGAGTGAAGCAGCAAGGGAAAGGAGGTTGGGAACATTGGATCCAGCTTCATAACTTCACTCTGTGGCTACAGGGCTCCTTTAAAATGTGTGACACCATTACTAAGACTATATAATGAAGGGAGAGGGATGAAAACCTTCAGGAATATTTGTACCAATATTCCCAAAACTCAATATTTGAGTTTTCAAAATTCAGATCAGAGATGGAATGATCACTTTTTGGTGTGTGCATGGGTCATAGTATGAGGGAAAGAGACACAAATTGTGTTAAAGAACTGAATGTGAACATTGAACATTTGTTTACCATGATTTCATGAGGCCAATAAATGGACCACAAGAAGCATCTGTCAGAAATATAGTGTTTTGATTTCCAAGAAAGCGATGGTAAAGCCATGTCATTTAAAGAGAATACTTTGTAAATTTGAAGAATGCCAGCTTATAAAATGACACTGAGAACTTCTCATTAAGGAATCTGGTTTTGTTTGCACCTTAAAAAAACACAGCAAACAAAAAAAAGACCACTAGAAAAATGCTCCACAATCAATTTGATTAAATTAAGTAAAAACAAATACAAAGTCCTGCACTTGGGAGGCAATAATTGCATGCACAAATAGTGATTGGGGAATGACTGACTAGGCCACAGAGGAGGATCTGGGTTTACAGTAGACCATAAGTTGAAGATGAGCCAACAGTGTGCTCATTACAAAAAAAAAAAGAGGAGTCAACAGCATTCTGGGTTGTATTAACAGTATTACTTGCAAATCAAGAGAAATGATTCTGCCATTCTCTCTGACACTGGTGAAGCCCCACCTGGACTTCTGTGTTCAGTTTTGGGCCCCACACCTCAAGCAGGATGTGGACAGATTAGGAAGAGTCCAGCAGAGAGAGATAAAATGAACAGAGGCCTAGGAAGCATGATCTTTGTGGAAGGGCTAGAAGAGTTAGGATTATTTAGTCCCTCAGAAGAAATGAGTGGGATTTGATTACAGCCTTGAAATACCTGAAGGGAGATAGCCTGTTCCAGTGCTTAGCCACTTTCACAGTCAGAAAGTTCTTCCAAATCTCCATCTAAATTTCCTCTCCTGAGGTTTCTGGCTATTGTTCCTAGTCCTGTTCCCTACAGCCACAGAAAACAGACTATGTAAAGAAGTTGTGGAATCTTAATCCCTCTAAGTTTTCAAGAGCAGGTTAGACAGACACTTGGCTGGGATCATGGGTAGATTTAAGATTTTGAAAATGGGGATTCAGATGGTGTGGCACATCACCTATAACACAACACATTTTTCTGTGGTTAAAGAAAAATTAGATGCTTTACTAATATGCTAGGGAACTAGCCCTATATTATTCAGTTTAAGATTAAAGCAAAAACAGCTAAAATTATCAGATCTTGCACTAATGTGCTAGATTATATATTAAGTTTTTAAAAAGCACAACAAACTCAGGAAAAAATAGTCAAAATAGTCAAAATATACTGTTTCATTAGTTCTGTGGTCATTATAGTTGAATATCTATCTCTTGTTCAGATTCATAAAACACAATCTAGTCTTCCTGAGCATCTGGACAGTCCCTCCAATACTTCACTGTCATTCATTTCTACACATAAATTAATATTACCACACCCAAGTTGTGGTTTTTATCTAGAAATATAAACAGTCTTCAGGGCTATAAAATAGGAGAGAGACATTACCAGGAATGGCTAACAGACAGCAAAATTGCAAAAGAAAGGATAGGTTGAATGGTGGAACATCAAAGCTATTAAAAAAGAGAGAGAAGTTTGTTAGCATCTTTAAAGTGGAGAGGGATTACCAGGAATCAGGGAGATGATAATGAACCATAAAGTCAGTAGAGTCTCTCACCACTGCCTGAATAGAAATGCCACTCCCCCTCCCAGGTTAGTTGGTTTTAAACTTTGGGTGGAGCAGGAATCAAAAGGGTGTTGGGGAGAGAGAGTATGCAGCTGCACCTCTCCTGCATCTGGCTCTGGCTGGGATGACTTAGTCAGGGATGTTCCTGGTTTGAGCAGAGGGCTGGACTAGATGACCTTGTGACGTCCCTTCCATCCCTACTTTCCTGTGATCCTATACAACAAACCAATACTAAATAGTTTATTTATTCTTTGGGTTTATTAAACCCAATTGTTTGGTTCATGTAAAACAATTCAATATTAGTGATATAGCCTGTCAGGTTGAAATTCCACAAAAGGCAGTGCTCGTTTTCAGATCCATATTCATTGTTGTCATTGTCATCTACTTAGCACTGTAGTAGCACTTAGTTCACACCAAATGGCTTGATGAAGCTATGTAAACACATAATAAAGACCTTTTCTAAGGATAATCCATTCCTCTATCATCATGCACAACAGTAAAATAGATGTTTGGCTCAAAGGGGTCTACAGGAATATCCATTCCAGACCCTTGCATGACTGGCAGTCCAAAAATCTCCCCCAAACCCTCTAAAACACATTTAGGATTTTCAGTACAAAACTAAAGGCCTCAAACACTACAGGGTGCCACAAGAGGTAAGTAAATGACATGACCAATACAACACAAATTATGAAGCTGGAACACCTGGAAGTTGTGGTTTGTAGGGGTGTGCGAAGTGGGCCCTATTCGATTCGGATTTGGATTTGGTCCAAATCTGGGACAGTGATTTGATTTGTTGATTTGGATCACTGTCCCTGATTCAATTTGGCTAAATCCAAATCTGAAGATTCAATGCTGATTCAGAGAATCAGCAAGTTGGACATAGACACAACTTTAAATGTATTTTCTACATACCTCAAGGTACCAGCATGGCTTGTGAACGCTGCAATGCTGGGGCACATGGAGCATCCCACAGGAGTATGGGGGGGCCCTTCACATGCTTGGTGGCAAACCCAGAAGTGGACTGGAACTACTTCCAGTCCACTTCTGGTTCTGCCAGGGAGTGCATTGAGGGGGCTCCCCCACACCTCCCCCGGCTCAGCGACTATCCATGGGGGAACTCCAGGTGCCCCCCCCCCAGATCCAGGAGGCACCAGTGTCCCCCAGTGCACTCCCCAGCCGACACCAGAAGTGGACCAGAAGTGCTTCTGGTCCACTTTTGGGTCTGCATGGAGTGTTCCACAGAAGCACAGGGGGCACCCCAGCATTACAGCATTCATGAGCATTCATGAGCCACCTGCTACCTAGAGGTATGTAGAAAAAACATTTAAAGCTGTATCTATGTCCAAATTGCCAAATCTTTCCAAATCAATTCAGAGGTTCTGATTTGTTTTTGAGAGATTAAAGGGTCCTCTTATTCAATTCGGATTTGAAGATTCAGCCACAGGATCAAGCCGAATCTCCACCAAATTGAATCAGAGACCAAAGCTCCATACAGCCCTAGTGGTTTGTTCTTTAGTATAGTAGCACCTCTCGTTTCAATAAGATGAGTGTAACAGGGTAGTCTGTCCCTTTAAGAGGGAACTGACAGCCCTGTTAAGAGAGCCCAGCTGCAGGGCAGGGATAGTCAGAGAATGTTCTGCTAAGAGATTTTAAAAGGTCCCAGAATAATAAGCAGGAGAGGAGGAAGCAGGTTGTAAATACAATTGATTGCTACAAGAAGGAGGTCAGGTTGCTGTGCTGGGAGTCAGAGACAATGTGCCTGCAATAAAGCAAAAGGGTCTTTCATAGTTGGTAGGGTCGGAAGGGACCTGAGCAGATCATCAAGTCTGACCCCTGCCATGGCAGGAAAGAGTACTGGGGTCAAACGACCCTGGCTAGGTGATTATACAGCCTCCTTTTGAAGGCCCCCAGGGTAGGAGCAAGCACCACTTCCCTTGGAAGTTGGTTCCAGATCCTAGCCACCCTGACTGTGAAGTAGGGCCTCCTAATATCTAGTCTGAATCTACTCTCAGTCAATTTATGGCCTTTATTCCTTGTTACTCCCAGAGTCCTTGTTACTCCCAGAGTCTTTGTTTTATTGGTTGCCTAAATACCGTATTATGAGAGGGCTGGCTGTGGAGCTCCTCAGGGAGAAAAGCCCAGGCTCAGAAGCCAGCAAGCTAGGTAACTTGCTTATATGACTGGTTTCCCCTTTCCCTCCCCATGTTACTTAACATTTTGGCTTTCTTTCTATAACTCAGTTAATTCATTTCATTGACTGTGTGGCTTATCACTTCCTTCAAAATACTAGGGGTCTAATTCTTATTTCCATATGATGTTAGATGATACTTTAGTCACCTGATTAATGGGAGTGCCTTTGAAGTAACAGATATCTTGGTGTTAGCACAGGTATCAGAACAGACTGTAAAGATAAAACTCAACACATTTCTGGAAATTTCCTGATGACTATTGTGCAAGGCAGGCAGACAGTTCAAATCATGAGTGCTCTGAGATCTTAATACTTTCAGTTGTAACTTACAGCAAAATTATATTGAAACTCATATCAACAAAGCACATTATGTTGTTATGAGCCTCTAGTTAAAGCAACAGACTTTAAAGGTGTGCAAATTGTTCACCCCAAAGCAGCAAAACAAGCTCCTGTCTAGTTTTAGACTGCATCAAATACAAAACTCAGAGGCAGTTTGCCAAAAGTTCCAACAGGTTTTGCAAACTATTGAAGCAAACCTGGTCATATCTTTTTTACCCATCATGTGAAAATTCTAATTTTGAATTATAATGACCAAAAACAATAAAAATCAAGTCAAAACTACTTTAATTTGTTCTGCAATGACATTTTAGAATTGTTCAAGTTCAGAACTCTAAGTGGAGCTCAAGGTAAGAACTTGTAAGGATTTAAAAATAGTGTTCAGTTAAACCTCTGGGGAGTATGTATAAATGATAAGTTTTGCACAGCTCTAAAGACAACTACAGTTTTCAGCTTAATTAGAGAAATACATCAGTTCACTGTGCTCTAATCACTAAAGTAACTTTCTGGATTATATGTGAGCATTTGTTTTTCTTGTATCTCGGTGAATACAGTGTGCCATAAGCCTATGGAAGTTATATTTCTTGATTATGGTAGTAACGTGCCTGCCTGGTGACATCAGAATTTCTGATGATCTGTTTGGTGGTTCTCTAATTTTTCCATCATGCTACATGAATTAGTTAAAAACTTTTCTTGACTTCAGTGAGGGTTCTGTTTAAAGAATGAAGGCAGGAATTGACCCATTGTAATGAGCTCTAAGTAGGATAATATATCCCATGCTCCACATTGTTACACTCTTAGTGCCAGATAAATGGCTTTTGTCACTGATAGGAAAATTTACCACAGCTGAGGATCTGCCTCTTGGAGTTTATACTAGGGTAAATCCCTGAATCATTTCCCCAAGATGATGCCAGCCATACTGCCCTTTCAGCTCCCTATTTACTAACAACTCAGAGACCAGGAAAGAAGGGACAAGATAAAATCTGGATGAAGGAAGGACAAATAAAAAAGAAAAAGGTTCTTATTACCAGAGACTTCTCAAAGCACTTTATTTATTTTTGTTTTCTTGGTGTAGAATGGCTGGGTGGGTGTTTTCGGGAGCAAACTTAATTCCTTTAAGTCCCTCTGATCTTTAGGAACTTTCTGTGCTTTGAGACCACTCAGAGCCATCTCCTGTTCGGGAGGAATTAGGGTAAGTTCTAATAACAAACAGATTTTTGAAAAGCCTTTTCTATTTTATTACAGGACCATCAAAAAGGAAACAAAAAAGGCCTGAATGGGGTTGACTTTCTTTTTGGCCTGAACAAAAGTCCCAGAATTTAAGACAAAAGCAAACAAACCTATTTAAAAAAAATGACACATGCCAGTGTCCTGGCTCAAAGGCTAAAAACATTCTCATAAGGATTTTATCTGAAGGGAAAGCTCAGCTGGGTTCCGCCAAGTCCAGTGGAGCTAGGACTCTTGAGGATGATAGGCAAGTGATTGAGGAACTGGCCAGAGGTGTTCCAAGCTGGTGTATGTGGCACAGAAATAGGAAGGCCAGGTTTTGAAAAAGTTCTAGCAAGAACTCAGTAATGTGATGCTCTTCTTATTAGGTGAAATGTGCACTTGGAAAAACAAAATTAAACATAATAATAAAGAATGGTCAATCAAGTGGTCTAGCGGTTCTAAAAAATGTAATATACAAATATTATTTTAATGTTTTAGTTACATTTACTCAGCCTTCTCTTTATCACAAAAGCATTCATGTCTAACACTGTGGAATATTTTTTCACAGAAGTGCAACATGAAATTAAAGTTGGATACAAGTTACAAAATTCAGGTTTGTACCTCTCCAAATTCTGGGGACACTGAGATCTGTTACCCTGGCTTGGGCTCATTAATTAAAACTACTCAATTAGTTAGTTATTTATTGAAAAAAAAAATCAGTGATCTGCATGTGATGTACATATTGATACAGTCTCCTCCTCCTCTCACTTACATCAATATGTCAGAAGTATAACCCCAATGTTCTACGTAGCACTTAAATCTCTGCAATGTTGGTTTAGGCAAATGGGTTCGTCATTGAGCTTTGATAATTTACATAGGTTGAAGAGCTTCCCTTTGGAGCTTAGCAAGGTAAAACTCTATTGTAGAATTTGCCATAGGGTTGGAATCTCTCTCAGTAGGAGTGCACATGATGTACTAGTGGCTTACTGAGGAAAATGGAAGTTGATGCCAAGGGTCCACTAAGTATACTTCTACATCTAATGAATATGACAGAAAAATGGGTTTGTGATATATCTGGATGATTAGATAACATGATATATTTAGTTTGTAAAATAAGAATTATTGGCACTAATGCAAAAGTACTGTAAAGATACAGGTCAGAAAAGAAAACCATGGCAGAATATCACAAAATCTTATGAACCCCTCCTCAAGTCAGAAAAGTGCAGTCATCAAGCTGAAGGAACATGTCATAAGGGTACAGGGGACAAAACCTAGAAGTGTTTGAGCAGATCTGGCTGTTCAGTGTGTAATAGGATCTGCAAGATACCTGGGAATAATGGACAACTGTCTCCAGCAGTTATTAGATTGGGCATGCTAAGAATACTAGGAAACAGGAGACTGAAAATTGAACCACCTAACTGGGTTCAAATGGAGACTGACCAGGTACATCCCCATGAGTGGTGATCTGCATTCCCCAGGGCCAAGTAGCAGCAGCACATTTGTGCTGCTGCTGGTTGTCCCTTGGATTATGCCCCTGCATGCAGACTCTGGTACACAGCAAGTTGCCCCAGGTGGGGTAGGGGAGGCTAGAACCAGCACCTGGGCTGGCCCCAGCAGCCTTACCTGGGATTCTGAGGCCCTCCCAGGGCTCCAGCAGCAGCAATCTGGGTGTGCAGAGCCTGGCTGGACAGACTCCAGTTTTGGGCAACACATGCTGCTAACATTTGCACCGCCCCACTGTAGAAGAGTGCTACAGTGCAGGGACTGCCTGCTGGCTAGCCCCACACTTGAACACCCTTGTGCTCCAGCCAGCCTCTCTGCAGCACACTGAGCCAGGGCAGAACAGCCCTGGGCTGGCAGGCTGACACCCTGGGCTCCATACCAGCCTAAAGCTACTACACCTTGGCTCAACATACTGGGGTCCTGAGTGAACATGTAAATGCTGCACCCAGGAGAAATAAACTCCAGCATGAACTGCACTGGAGTTTATTTCTACATGCTAACTGCACATGTAGATGCACCCACTGGGCACATCTACATGGGTGCTTTAATGTGCAGTAGACTATTTTACTGCACATTAAAGCATCACATAAAAATTGTGACATTACACTAATGCACAGTAAAATAGTCTCCTGCACATCAAGCATCACAAGAAAGTGTGCAAATGCACTACTGCATATTAGCACAGCCTACCAGGCATTAATTTAGCACCTCACATGAGAGATGTGAAATTTAATGTGCATTAGAAAAGGTGCACTAATGCACATGTAGATGCACCCACTGAACCATATCTCTCTCTTTTTACTGAAAAGTGGTAACATAGAGTAAGATCATTTTGGACCTCTGAAATTCTAGCAAGAGGTTTGGATAGATGAGATAATAAACCAGCTAGTAATCAGTTTGGATTTCAAAAAAGCTAGTAAATGTGCAATCAATTAAAGGTAAAATGCCCTGGAATCCAATCTGTGGAAATACTATACAAAGTCATGGCCCAGGTGAAAAACCTGGTTTGTAGGCAATGCATTTGCAGTGAGCAAGTTGTTCTGCCACTATGGACTGAAAAATATAATAATAACTACATGCTGTGCTAGGTTTCCAGCAAAGGAGATGAGATAGACCAGTGAGTGATGGGCATAAGCAACACTAGAAAATATTTGGGCAGGCTGGGCAGTGCAGAGCACGCTCGCAGGACCCTGCCCCTCCCTCCCGCAGGGCCGTTCTGGGGCCAGCATGCACTGGTGCAGTGCAAGAGCTCGCGGCAGAGGCACTGGGCATGGTACTGCAGCGGCAGTGGTGCTGGAGCCACCGTCACCAGCCCAGTTTAGGGGCACTAAGCCCCATTAGCTCTGGCCTTCCGCCACCTATGGTGATGGGTTTGCCTGGTTGTAGCAGATACATTGAAAATAGAGGTTCTGTAGTTCTGTATCAGCTTGAAAACTATTGGACATTGAGGATGTAAAAAAAACCTAAGCCTACTAAGCAAGAATTTTTATTGGTAAAACACAGTAATTGTGAGCAGGAGCCATGATGCTTGTATTTCATAAAATCCCCCATGTAGTAGTATCTTGTGAGGGCACCAATAGTGTTATATTGCCTGGGAGAAACACATTTAGGGACTTATGCTTCTACCAGACCAGGCACCTTTTACTTATGACGCAAGATCCACAAGACTGGCAATGCAAGATACACCATTGTCTCTGATATTGGCACCAACTTGAAGGGAGTTTCTGCCTGTGTTAACTCTATCCTGTACTTGTAGGCCACCAGAGCAGTCAGCTATTTGAAGGAGACCACAGATTTCCTCAGGAACTTGATTCCATTGACAAACTTCTAACAGTGACCATATGACATCTCTATACCAACATCTCCCATAAGAAACAATTACACGCCATAAGGAATATTATCCCTGATGATGGCACCATTCTGTTTCCATTAAGCTCTACCTCACACAGCTATTTCAGATTAGAAGACTCACTGTACCTACAAACAAACGGCTCTGCCAAAAGTATGTGCATCCACCTCCCTTGCCTCCCTGCACTGATACATCTATGGGAAGAGATTTGAAAGAGTTGACTTGGAATAGTTCCACAAGCCTACGTAGGAACCCTGGCTATGACTTGGGAAGGATCCTGGACAGTGCTTACCTAACTACAAACAATTGGGTCCCAGGACCAAACCCAAAGTTAGGCACAGAAAGGACCATCTGAGAAGATAGAAGAGGGACAGCATTTTTATGGGTCAACACCATAACCAAAAATGCAGCTGTGGAAGTTGAGACCAGGAGAGCTGTGGCAGGTTCCCCAGTAGATCAAAATGCCCAGAATCTCTCCCAGCCTGTAGATATCACTAAAAGTAAAATCAGGCTGAGAGGGAGAGAGAGAGAAGCTCCAAGACTATTTGAATGGAAATAAAATTACTATGGGCTGGTGATGTGAAAAAGTTCTGACAAAAAAATATCAAGGATGTAAACAGATACATACATAGTTTAACTGGCTGTATGTGCAATTCATAAAACATTTATTTTTTCTATTGAGGATGTGCCTCTGAATACCACTACTTCAGATTCCATCGAAGCATTGGAAAGAGCGGAGATTGGGGTTTAGTTATGATGGGGTTTAAGTAAAGCCTCATTGATGCTGAGAAGCAGGGTCACCATTCTGTATTCAGCATGTATAAGACTTAGATCACCTCTTTTCTCAGGTCAGACAACTATAGATGCTACCAGTCACTGCCAAACAAGTGAGTTCAGCCAGGTTCCAAGGTATGGATGTGGGAAAATGTTGCTGATGGCTGAATGCAAATGAAGAGAGACTGGTTATTGTTGGTGGAGGGTATGCTGAGGGCAGAAGTAGCCAGAAGCACCTACCAAAAAAAAAAAAAAAAAAAAAAAAAGAAGACAGAAAAATGGAAAGAGAAGCACAGAAAACCAAGATAAGTGAGAGAGAATTTGCACAGCCTTAGACACAAGCAATTGATTTTTTGGCCAAACTGAATTAAAAACAAAAAAAACCCAAACACACACAATTCTGATAAAAATGAAATGTTACTATATACAGCATATAGGTATCAGTTGA
>NW_017729024.1:147196153-147213987 GCF_001723915.1 Gavialis gangeticus | reverse complement strand
AACTGAATTAAAAACAAAAAAAACCCAAACACACACAATTCTGATAAAAATGAAACAAACTATGAAGCAAGAACCCAGGTGTCCCTTCTCCCAGGTAACAGCCCAAAGCACCAGCCTATAGAACTAGTGAGCGTATCTACATGAGATTCTTCAAGTGCGGTAGACTAATTTGGGGCACTTTCTCTGGATGCTTGGAGACATCTAGCCTGCCTGAGAGGACTTGAACCTACATCCCCTGTCTTCCAGAAGAGTACTTTAATCACTCCTATAGACACATGCAGGGAGCCTGCTCTAATGCGCTGGAAATCCAATGCATGGGAGCAGACTTGAGTAACCAAGTCTACTGGAGCATGGAAATTGACATGCTCCAGCAGCTTTCCACATCACATGCATCACCATTCCTGTGCATCCCCATGCTGAAAAAAAATGGCAGCGGGGTGCTTTGAAATAAAACATTTTCAATGAGCTTTAATTCAAAGCACCCTGCCGCCATTTTTTCAGTAAGGGGGACACTGATGTACATGATGCACAGGCACTTTTCATTCATACGGCTTGCTAAGTAAAGCCCCTGGTGCTGCATCCGAGACAATGTGTAAAAAAATTGCTCTATGTTGTAGTGTATTCTGGAGTGTTCCACCTTATATAATTACTTAAAGAAAAAGAGACAAAATGAGAGCGGGTGCATCTACATGTTCAATAATGTGCCATACCTACAGCACATTAAGTTAAGTACCTGTAATGACAAGTTCTAACTTAATGCATCGTAATTGGTGCTACTGTGCATTAACTCAAATGAACAGTCTCTTTGTGATGTTAATGTGCAGTAGACTAAGTCTACTGCACACTAGCATGACTTTTGCTCGCTGTGCTAATGTGCAGTAGAATTAAAGTGAAAGCATTCTATTTGGATATTTTCAAAATTGAAGTTTTGAGTGTGAATTTTTAAAAAATTTAATTTAAGTACAAGATGTTTTTAATATTTAAATAAGTCCAGATCCAAACTAACTGAGTTCAATTTTTGTAGATTAGAAACAAAATGTTTTCAAAATTCTATTTTATGAAAGTGTTGATATTATTGGTTTTCATTCTAATTTGGCATTTTTTTTTTTATTCAATGGAATTACTTGTGAAATAGAAAATCCAATTCCTGACCAGTTTCAGTTACCTCTTTGGTATGCTCTCCTATTTGCTCAGCCCCACAGAAGTCTCTTTTAGGGATTGTTTGGAAGAGATAAGAAGGGGGCCTGGTAGTGAAAATATGTGGAGATGTAAGCCTAAAGTTATGTTTATTATAGTATTGCATACTGTGTAAAACAAAATCTTTTTAGAAGCCATTACATGAGTCATGATGCCATTACTGGCTACCCCAAGCCGCTTAATATATACTATGCTACATAAATATGGCACAGTGCATTACATTATAGAATGCCAATTAATAAAGAGCTTTAAACCACAAACATCAGCACCTTTCTATACCACAAACCTTCTGCTCAAGGTATAAGACTTTTCTTCCACCTTCCCTTTTCCAATGTAAACCTACAACACAGTGCATATATTTAAAAAAACGGGGTGGGGGGAATGAAACGAAGAAAATTTTGCCTTGGAGAGAGAAAGACGGAAAGAAAGAGCAACTCATGAAAAGTCAATTAAGGCCCAATACTTAAAAAAATACAAAATCTAAGACTCAGCACACTACGAGGTGTTCAGAAGCTACGGTGATTAAACTTCACAGAAACATTAATAGACTAGTCTAGATAGGCACGTAAGTACATGTGACCTGATTTCTGAGATGTCTACTAACCACAACCCCACTGATTTTTTTTTGTGTGTGTGTGTAAATCATACAGAAAATCTAACTTGAAACCAGATCTCATTTCTTCATTCTGTGCTTTGTTCATTCTTCCTGCCAAGAAGATTATGACAGAACTTTCCTTCCTACAAATGGTCAGTCTGGCTCTGGGCTGCTAAGTAAACAAACTAGCTTAATATTACACAAATGACAATAGTATCGTCATGATAGAGATAAAACTACTTTCAATGACACTATACAAAGGAAAATTCAGAGGAAAAATGGAACGGGTTTGTTCTTGACAGGGGTACCATAAAAGATATGCAGCTTGGTTGCCTTTAGGTATTATCTTTCTTAAGGCAGAAAGTATTTATACAACAAACTTCTATAAAACTTTAAAGTTTTAGGATTAAAGCCTAATTTATTGAAGACAATTGAGAAGATCCCATTGATTTCAATGCACCATCTTTCTTCTTATTCTTTTCAAGAAGATATTCTTCTTCTTCTTTGTTCACTACATATTTATTATTTACAGGGCATTAACCCATGACACCATCCTCTATTTCAGGACTGTCCAACATCCAGAAAGCTGGGGACCACAGAGCTGGGCACCACACACTGCATGGGAAGATAGGCTCCCACCCACTCCAATGGCTGCCTAGGGCCCACCCTTCCTTCACCCCCACACTCATACAGAGCAGGCAGCCCAGCTCCCCATCTCTCCTGGCTGTGCACACCATGCAAGCTGCCAAGCTCTCTACTTCATACAGCAAAGGCAGTTTTGCATTGTGCAGCAGTGCCCTCCCCTCCTCCTCCTGTGTGCATACATACCTGCAGTGTGAGCAGCCAACTCCCTTGCTTTTTGCACATGTAGTTTGGGCACTCTAGCTCCTTCCCAGCCTCTGAGGCAGGAACAACCTGGGGCACAGAGAGTGGCAGTGAGGTTGGAACCTGAGGGCCACATGTAGCCCAAGGGCAACTAGTTGGATGACACTGCTTTAATGGAAGGAAGGCAGGCTAAAGAATGCCCTAACACTAGGAAGTATTAGCTCTTGGAATACAGGTTTCCCTTGATTTATGCGGTACATGTGTTCCAGAAAAAGTGTGCATAAATCGAATTTGCGTAAAGGGGGCAGCACTGGGCTCTTCCTGGCACTCAGCAGAGGTACTGGGAGGGCAGGTTGTAGGGGTGGACTATGGCAAATTTTGGGGTGGCAGCAGCCCTCCTCCCATCGCCATGGCCCGCCCCAAGAGCTGGGAAGAACCTGGTGCCACCGCTGGCCCCAGCCAGTAACGGCAGCCTGCTGTCATCCCACATGCAGATCTGGGGGTACGTGCCCCCAGGAGGAGCCCAACGGAGCTCCCCAGCCCTCCTGGGCTGCATGTAGCAGCAAGAACCATACCCCTCTCCCCCTGTCCCACACCCACTCGTAGTTTCATTTGCTTTTCTCCCTGCTGTACCTCAGGAGCACCCCTGCCGCCCGCCCCTTCTCTTACAGACTTACTTAACTGTGCCCCAGGCCTCCACTTAACCCCACTCACCCCAGCCCCTGCTGCAGTGGCCCCAGGAGCAGCTGACACCACCTGCCTACACCATGGCATGGCGCAGCCCAGGGGCTGGGGCAAGTGGAGATAAGTGGAGCCCCAGAGTCAGTCACATTAGAGTATTCATTATACCTCGCATATAATGAATCTGGGGTATAAAAAGAGTCATTGCATAAGAGCGAATTTCCATATACAGAACCTGCATAAAGTCCAGGAAAACCTGTAGTTCCTCTAGAAAATTGTTTTAAATCACTAGTGAGTTTTAACTATTGTACTAAACACCATTAAGTTTAAAGTAGGGAATTATCAAATGGTGGCAGGGAGACTGAATGGATGATCTAGTAGACACTTCTGATCTCTAGCTCCTATGATTCTACAAAGCCAGTACAGTTTCACAGGATAGGTTGTGTGTCAGAATACAGTGCGCCACCTGAAAAAAATTAAGAGACAATAATATTTCAGTCAGCCTGTGGATCACCAAAAACTGCAGTAACAGTATCCTCGGTTTTTTAAGAGGAAGCATGCCTGGTGTTTGAAAGAACATTCTTTGTGCACAGTGACTTTTAAAATATGGGCTACATCTCTGTTATACCAACCTTTCCAAATTAATGAGTGATGAGGAATTTGAGAAGTCTGGTGCACATGTGGCTTGGCAGGTGCTTTATATTTAAAGGCACATGAGGTTGTGTCAAATTGTGTAGAGCGGCTCTAATCATAACCTCCGAGAATCAGTCATTGTTTACTTTAACACTATCATAAGCACATCTGGGTAATTCTTTAAAAGAATGGTAAAGGTAATTAATAATGAATTGGATTGCAAATCTGATAAAGTATTTATGACATCCATATTAGTACCAAATGAATTCATCATGGTTATTGTTATTATACAATACTAAAAGAATAATAATATGGGCCAATATTTGAATGTGTTACAACCAGGTATAATAAATACTTTCAAGAAGCATTGTTTTTTTATGGAGACATAATAATAGCCTTGCAATTTTTATTTTTTTTATTTTATTTTTACATTTAAAGGAAATATATTTTTTCATCATTCTCCAAACATAGGACATAAATTGATTCTGTGTATTTTATCTGCTAAGTTTTCATGATAATTTTGCAAGATTTTATTACAGCAATGGGACAAAATTCACTGCACCTTCAACTGTCTTTACAACAGCTTTATTGTATGAAGGGTATAGAAATACTGCGACTCCAAATAACTGGAAATGACTAGTTACAATGGCCCCCGTTAGATTTTATAAATTGGCCTGGCTACATTTAAGTCAATGAAGCAATGTCAGTTTACAGTAGCCAAGGGTCTGACCCAATGTGCCAATGAAAGTAAGAATACTGTATGGAATCTGGTAAAAGCTTAACATTAGAAGTATGACATATTTGACCCATGTATCAGTAAGAAACCTTGAACCAGAATATCACATACTCGGACAAAGCATCTAGCAGTTAATATATAAAGTTTCCTAAAAAAGAAGCCAAAAATGTTTTCATTATTCACCACTGACATAGAAGTCATTTAACACGAGGATGAGAAGTTTCTGCCACACTCATCCAGAGAAAGAGGTCTTGTGATAAACCTGCTTGGGAACAGGAAGAAAAGATAGTGCACTCTTGACACACACACACACACACACACACACACACACACACACACACACACACACACACACACACTATTATCCTGCTATTTCCATTTACAGCAATGTCAATCCTCAACTGACTTTGAACTGACTAGTTTTGAAATGTCAGACCCTGTGGGATTTCCAGAGCTTAACATCACAGTAAGTCAGCCCAGTGCAGAAAACTGCAAACACCATGTCCCTTCAGGAGCATAAGATTAGCTCTTCATATAGCTCTATCTACATTTCTATGGCAGTTACTCCCACATCTACTTTTCTACCCACTTCAACTTCTCCCTTTCCACATAACCTCATTTTGCACCTCCATTTCCAAAACCTTTTCCTGGATGGCCTCTTTCTTCTCTCAAATTTGCTGTGTAAAAATCTTGTGTTTGCCCTCAAACCGACTCTTCCGCTCCTTTAATTAGCTAATTACTCCGCTAACTTTTCTAAGATATCTCCTAACAAATGTAGGTACGTGGTTGCATACCAATTTTGCATCTTTATAACTCCATTGGCTTTATTAAAGTGCTCTTGATTTATATCAGTATGAGATGGGACTCAGACTCAGTGGCCACGTCCACATGTGGTATGATAGTTTGGTTCACCAGGATCAGCTAGCAGCAGTGCACCTTGAGCCACTGCTACTTGCCCCCGGGGAATGCCCATGCCACTCAAACTCTGGCATGTGGCAAGTTGCCTTGGAGGGGAGGCTGGGGCTGGCACTGTGCTGGCCCCAGCAGCCTTACCTGGGGTTCTGGGGGCATCCCTACACGCAGCAGCAGTAATTCTGCTGTGTGGAGCGTGGCTGGCAGCTGCAGCACACTTTCAGGCGGCCTGGCTCTGCTTTTGAGCAGCGTGTACTGCCCATGCATGTGCTGCTCCACCTTTTTCTTCATGTTTATCCAAGGGTCAAAAACCCCTCCACACTGCTCCCTTACAGCATGAAGAACAACTGAATGTGCAATATGTGGCACTGGAGATGTGTCTGCACCACCACATACTGCGCGGCTGCACTAGTTTGGATGCAGCCAGTGAGTATTTTCTTCTTTCTCTCTCCCCCTCCTTCTCACAAATCCTGTTGTTTTTCCTCTACATGTCATTTAAAATTTCCCTCTCCAATTCCACCACTAATGTCTTAGCCTATGCCTTGGTCACGTTGTATCCTGACTTGTACAACTTCTTCCTCTCTTATCCTCATTTGTTTTAGTCTGCTATGATGAGTTTGCCACCTACTTTGCAGGCAAAATTGCCCACATCTGGTATGGCTTGGCAACCACTGTTTTTGCTTCAGTCAGAATCTGAGACTGAGGAAGCTCAGTCTTGTCCTCCTTCTATAGATTACTTTAAAATTGTTATTACCCACTGATACAGATACTATGCTTGAAAGGATGAGACAATCACCTATGAACCAGGCCCATGCCCATCCTGGGTTGTAAGTCAGCCAGGGAAGACTGGAATCACTGCAGACAGGGGTTGTGAGCACCTCCCTTTGGGAGAGCAGAGTATTGGATGCTCTTAAATCCATGACTGACTAGCCCCTGCTCAATGAATCATCATTTGATGCTGACTCTCCAACCACCCCTTTTTGGAGAAAAGTCATTGAAAGGGTAATCACCTGACAGTTCCAGATGCATCTAGACACCATTGATTTCCTGGACCCCCAGTCTGGCTTTTCTCCTCCATATATCACAGAGACCACACTCATGGCCTTGGTCAATGATCTTTACCTGGAGATCAACAAGGGTAGTTGTGCCCTACTGATCTTATTTGATTTTTCAGCACCCTTTGATACAGTTGACCAGGAGGTGCTGATAAAAAATTTACATGATCTGGTGGGTATTGGTGAAACAGCTCTAAATTGATTCTGCCCTTTCCAAGCAAGGATATCAGAGAAGGAGGTGATGGACTTCTCAACTCCTTGGGTTTCCCCTAAGTTCCATCTTGTTGCCCCTCCTGTTCAATAGGTACATGAAGCCATGGGATTAAGACAGCAAAGATTTGGAGGGAGGTGCCAGCAGTATACTGATGACACCTAGCCCTACCTTTCCTTCACTTCTGACCCTGGCCTGACAATCTCAGTCCTTTTCCCATGCCAGGCTGCATTTTGGGACTGAATACAGGAAAATAAATTGAAACTGAATCCATATAAAACAGATTGTGGTGAATGGCCTGGGAGGAACTGGAGGGGAACTTGTTGTGGGAAATAGGACACCTATCATTGATGGAGTTCACTTTCCCCTTGTCACTCTGGTTTGCAGCCTTGGGGTGCTTCTGAATCTTCTACTGCACCTGGATTTTCAGGCAGCAGCCATGGCATCTTTTACCAGTTCCATCTAGCAATAAGACTGTGATCCTTTCCTCCACACTCTGATCTGGCCACCACCATTTGCACCCCTCAGCCTTTGTCCACTGTATAAGACTGGGCCTCAATCTGTTCCCTGCCCCCATGGCCCTTTCTTCCCACCTTCCCTCACAACAGACATCCCAGCCAGACACTGCTCTTCAAGCTACCTGGCTGTATACTGGTAATCAGATTGGTATCAACTGATATCATTCATTAAAAATTGGCCATTGGTATTGGCCCAAAAAACCTCTATTGGTGCACCCCTATTAATGACATTACAACATGTTGGGGGAAAAAAAATCTGGAAAAGTTTCAGTCAGAGTTGGCAACCCTAATCTCACCCCAGCTCCCCTAGGTGGTTTTGGTACCTACCTCTCCATTTCTAACAGCGCCTCTCTCCTGGAAAATCATCTCCCTGCTACATACAAGGACCTTCCCTCATACGGTCAGAGACTAGGCTTATGTCCCTAAGCCTTCCAGCCATGTGATTGGATCTGCTGCACCCAGGGACCAGGTGCAGCTAATTGCCTCATTAGGCACCTGACCTTTTTAGCCCTTGGTTCAGTCCACCTGAGCTGCTATTTCTTGCTGCCCTTCCTGGCCCCAGGTTTCCTACCCTCTCAGGCCTTCCTAGTAATGGGGCATGGCTTCCCTGTTGCAATGTTACTATTTTGTTTTATTTATGCTAGTTGCCCTATTAAGTTGTTCCGTTTCCCTCACTAAAAGCCACCCTGAACCTTTGTTGGGAAGGGCACCATACAAATTGCATAAATAAATAAATAAAAAGTTTATTTTAACTTGCCTCTAACCACTCAAAAACACATTACTCTCTTCTTTGAATCCCTCACTGGCTTTTGCATTCTTTCTGTGTTGAGCTCAGCCTCCTTATTTTTCCTTCCAAAGCCATTCACAGCTGTACTGCTGATTTAGCATTTTGCCCTTATTCCCACTGACATACCTTGCTCTGCCTAAGTCTCCTTCCTGGCTACCTACATTGAATATTCCTGCTCTACTCAATGTTTGCCTTTATGATTGGAACTGCCTCCCTTTCATACAGCCTGCTCATGAGCACCTTCACCAGAAATCCTCCTGTTACAATTAATTGTTTTTTGGGGTTTTTTTAAACCAAACCTTCTTTTCAACACAGTTCTTCTACAAATCCTTTCTATACTGATCAGTCTTCAACCTTGCTCCTGCTTTGAGTGTACATTCACATTAGTTGCCATGTAATTTCTGTCTAAATCAGGTTGCAAGCTCCTTGAGGAACTGTATGTCTGTGTAGCATATTGCTGGCACTCAACACTTTAAAATATAATTTTATCCCTTCAAAATTATGCCTTTATTTGTTCTTGAAAAAATTTTCTTGCTTGCCATATATTTTCTCCTCCTCTTTGATCCTACAGTGAAATCATAGTGGTGTATTTGTGATAGTACAGTCTGTTCCATGGCAACAAACTATGACAACACAAACACAAGATTTATGACTTCTCTGCAAAATCTAACCAAAGGAGCAGCTGAACTCCAAAGAAGAAAACTATCGTTGAAATACCAACCGTCTCTAACAAGTGCAATACAATAATTGGGAACACCCAACACACTGGCTAATTAAATGTCTTTCTATATACATTTACTGTTTTTTATAAACTTGTTCAATTGAGCAAGTCCCTCATTTGGAGGTGGAAATATATTTTAAAATAACTGTTAAAAACATTTTGCAGCAAAGTACTAAAATTTAAAAGACTCTGACAAGTTAAACAGAATGGGGAAAAGGGGGTATGATTAGGAGATAATACATAAAAGCATTTCATGGCACATATTTCTCACATTTGTACTGCCAGTCCACTGAAGTCCCAATGACGTTTAAGGATGTACTTGCGTAGATTATTTACAAGAACTAAGCAATGATTAATAAAAAGAATGAACTTTGAAAACATCCTCTCTGATGTTTTTGTTATAAAAGTAGGCCCAGCTTTGTAATCAGAAATCGTCAGAGAGTAGCATATCCCAAACTGGAATGAATCACAACTAATTTCCTGCCTTCTCTCACTAAAAGCAGAGCAGAAAAATGAAAACCTTTAAAAATGGCTAGCTATTCATTGGAAGATAAGACATACTTGACGAAAAAAATGCTGATGTTGAAAAGTGGAAAGTGTTTCACGTGAATGTTCCTAAAATATTTATTGTTAAGGTAATACTGTGATAATCTCACAGACCCTCAAATCTCAAATAATGTTCCAAATATTAACTCAATGAGTTGCTTTAGAGCAGGTGTTCAACCTCTTGCCCAATGGGAAAATGCAGCCTGCAGAGTCTTGCAAACTGGCCCACAGGGCTCCCCATAGATAGGGAAACTTGGCAGCAGGGAGCAGTGGCAGTTAGTACTATCA
The DNA here is from genome assembly GCF_001723915.1 of Gavialis gangeticus. Lineage (NCBI taxonomy): Eukaryota > Metazoa > Chordata > Crocodylia > Gavialidae > Gavialis > Gavialis gangeticus. Next base: position 147,204,282 of record NW_017729024.1, on the reverse strand, counting down.
CCCTTCTCAGCTGCCAAAATCCTAAATTCCACATGGTGGATCAGAGCCAGGCCGTGACTGTCCCCCAGAAAGACCTGGTTGGGGCCGGGCCAAGCCCTTCTTCCCATAGGGCCAGGCCACACCCCCTTCCTCCCACAGAGCCAAGCCATGCCCCCTCCCAGTGCACAGCTGGGTTGTGACAGGGCCACATACCCTTTTCCCCTGTGGCTCTCAGACACCCCACCCCCTGCCGCCTGTGCCCGTGCCCGTGCCCTACCAGGCTGGATTAAGGTTGGGCCATGCTCCCCTGCCCCACCCCCCGACCAAGGGCTGGTTTGAGGTTGAGCCAAGCCCCCTGATCCCATGCAGCTTATCAGAGCTGAACTGCCCTCTACTCGTGTCCACATGACTGGATGGGGCCCCACAGCACCCTCTCTGGGCACCAGATTGGGACCATCGGCTGGATCCAGCCCACAGAGGGACCTGGCCCTGGCCATCTGGTCTGCAGGTCAAAAAAGCTGAGCACCACTGTTCCAAAGGAACATATTGGTGGTGGACTATTCTGGTCACTTTGAGAACACCAGTCCTTGAAGTAGCTAGAAGTTTTGAAGATTAAGACAAAGTCTATGAAGTGGATCCAACCAAGAGCCATTGCCATTGTTGGTCACTATAACTGGGTTGCTACAGAATAACATTTCACCTAGGAAAGATTCTACCTACAAATGTTGCTTAGCAGAGAATAGAGCCATATATATAATCTCTATGAATTTTATGTACTATCTTCTGGTCACACATAATTAGAAGAAGACATTTCTAGGGACCAGTGCTATCTGGCTCTCCAAAATCCAAGAAAATGAGTCAAAAAGGACCCCATGAGTGTGTCCAGACATGCGTGGACATTTGGTTCCCTGGGGACAAGTAGCAGGGGTGCACTTGCACCGCCGCTTCATGTGTCCAGAAAATGCCTGTGCCACATGCGCTTTGGCACTGTGCTGGCCCCAGCAGCCTTACTTGGGGTCCTGAGGGCCTCTTGGAGCTGCAGCCATGGCGATCCTGCTGGACAGAGCCTGGCCGGGAGCCGCAGCTTGGCTCCAAGCAGCCCGACTCCCGTTTTTAGCAGTGCAGGCTGCCCGAGTGTGCTCAGCTTTGGAGTTTTTTCCACAGTTTTTTTTTTTTTACTCCTGGATAGTGAAAAAAAATGGGGTAGTTTTCCATTTTAACTAGCTGATCACCTGTTCTTCATTTAGCATTGTAGTTGGTAGCTCTGAAGTCTTATGGTGCCTCAACATGTCTTTGTGTGCAAAGTTTATCTGCGCAGGAAGTTCTTGAAAATAGGTAATGCACATAGTGATTCCTGCAGTTTCAAGAGAATGTCTTTTCTGTGACATTCTTCTTAGTACACAGGGTGGGGTTCTGAGAATGAACACAGGCATCCTAGGTTAACACAGCACTTTATATTTTAAAGTAGTTCTGCTGGACATATCTTGTGCCAAAAATGAATGACATGTAAAAAACAGCTAAACACCTGATTTGTTCCTACAATTCAAAGTAGTAAGTATGGAGACTCAGATTTCTGCCAACAATTCAAATGAGGATCTGAAAATACAAAGGTAGATTATATAAGAAGGCAACCATCCTAGTTTACATTATAATCTATCCTCAGAGGTAAATTTTCACAAAAATACACATATGGAACTGCCATGCACACAAATGGGAGTATGCTTACCACTGTGCAAATACCAAAGTAAGCAGGCCATTGCTTGTTTGCAAACTTGAATTATGAAGTGAACTATTCTTAAATACAACCAAGTGATATGATTTTTAAAATTCAAATTTAACAGACAAATAAATGAAACCTGAAAACAGATATGAATTCTACAGGTCAAAGAATGTCAATACATATTTTTCTCTGTCATTTGAACAGAAGCCTAGAAGTCAGCATTTCTGAGGTCTATTTTTTTCTGTACCACAGACTCATTAAGATATTTCAGACAGTTCCTTAACTTCTCTAATGTCTGATTTCTTTTAACTTCTGTGAAATGGGTAAGCTACAGTATCATTTATGCCCATAGACTTGAGAGTTTAAGTCACATTCTGCCACCTCCCCTCACTATAGGCACGTCTACACATGCAGCTATGCTGCCATAGCAATACACTACAATGACATAGCATCCATGGGCAAAAACAATGACGCCGCTGCTACATCACCGTAGCAACATGCTCCCTCTTTATAGCACATTGCTATGGCAACATAGGGGCTAAAAATAACTGTGCTGCCTGACTGGCGCGGTACTAAATGACGACACAGTAACAACAGCGCCATAGGGGCACATGTAGATTCACTCGGTGAATCTCACTATGAAAATGGTACCATTGACTTCAATAGAACCATGTGCCTACTAAAGTATTGTTCAGTATAGAATCTGGCCCTTAATGTTTTTAACCTGCTTTGAGATAACTGAAAAGAGTTATAAAATGTGCCTGTTGGATCATCATCTCAACAGAAGTCATTGTTTGCTTCTTAACTAGAAGCCCTCAATGCCCTTGGTTGGTTTATAGGTTGCACCTAAAAGAAAATGCTGAATAATTAATTCTAGGCACATCCTAGCAAAGGTTCCCTGTACCCATGACTATACCCTGGATTATCACAGGAAGCTGATGACATCCAATTCAAAGGTGATTTTGTTACCATGATGACAAAAGAATCCTCAGTGCCTTTCAGAACTACTATGTACTCCTGTGTCTCCACAAAGAAACCAAGCAAACCAAAGAAACCACTGTCCACAGGAATTACAAAGAATGATGTATATAATGAAAAGCCTAGCATGCCTAACATACCACAGGAACAAGATCCATAAAAAATAACCATATATCTTTATGTTACAAACATTTCCTATGTACATTTATAAAGATATAAAACTGTTAGTAAAATGGAAGCTATTTGAAGCTTGTAAAAGAAAGCAGAGCATATTATCTGGATTATTTCCATTTTGGACATATCTTTTTACTTAACCCAATATGAATGTTTTATATGAAAGCATTTAAATATTGGAAAAGGTTTTGGGTTACAGACTGATAGTAATTCCATAAAAGTAAATTATTTTTCCATATCCACAAAATCTAATTAAACCTGTGAAAACAAATGTTTTGTGTAATATTTAGAGTAATTCTTCATTGTTTTCAAGAATAATGAAAGATCTTAGTAATTCACTGTGGACTGGTTTGTTTTTTTAAAGTTTTGTGAATGTGAGGCTGGTGCCTGGCTTCCTTACCCTGATGCATAATATTTCTCAGTATTTTATTTTTCTTTTATTCTTTTTTGGCTGATTTTGGCTTAATTGTTTTTTCTAGGTTTTTGTGGTTTTAAAAAGTGATGGATTGTAATATTGGTAGTTTCTAAGAAGTTGTAAACACAAACTTTTGGGCAATGGATCAGGTCTCCAGGCTCAGCGCAATCTCCAGGCTCAGTGCCACCTCCAGCTTTTTGTCTTCAACCCCACCCCTAAACCCTTGCTTTTTAACTTTTTGCTTCTTCTCTATAACATTGTTGAAAAAATTATATCCTACTGCTAAAATCATGATGGAAGCAGCATTATCATCTCTTTCTGGATTTTCTGCATTTCATATTGCTCGCCCACACTTCATCTCCCAGTATTCTGACCGTTTGACACCACTCACAGAATCCCTTCACTATATTCTTCTCCCTTTCTTCATCCAGTTTGAACTTGTCACCTTAGTTTCAGCCTTAGCACACCCCCTTTATCTACATCTTTGCTCTTCCTTCTCCCTTTCCTCCACTTCCACTTCAATGCTGTCAAAATTTCTTCTTAATTGTTGCTTTGCAGTCTTGTCGGCAGACTTTCTTCTATAACACTCTTTATATCTGAACTCTATCTGCCTCTGTCTTTCTATCAAAGCATTCAGAGCATACTTATCATCTATGAGGTCAGGTTTCTGTTCTCTGGCTTCACTGCTGTTCTCTTCACTGGTTCTTCCAGGATGATCCTTGTATGTAAGATCACACTGGAGGAGACAGCAAGGTCAACTACACTGGCTTCTCTTTTAAAGAGCCCATAGGCAAATATTTGAGTTTTACTATAATTTTCTTGAGACCAGGATCTTACAACATTGTTTTTCATGCTGTCAAAAGCCTGGTTGCAATGAAGTTATTTTTGATTTTTTTCTCACGTTTGTAAAATAAGCTGCTGTTTTAGCTTTGCAAGAATGTTGTGTTGTTAGGAAAAAATAGCTAAGAAAGAAGTAGCATATACATTTTAGTAGACTGCAGTATTTTTAAATCAACTGTTTATTACCTGAGTTCAAAATCCACTCTTTTGTTAAGATCCTTTCCAAAAATGAATTGAGAATTACACTTACATTTTCAATAAATTTAAATGATTTAATCAAATGACCTTATGAGACAATGACAGTGAAACTTAGGAGAAAAAGAAACTAGCAAAAAGTGAGAGGTTTGGTTTGCAGAACTGATTTTGCTTCAGCACAATGCCCCAAAGACTGCTGTAGTACAACATTACAATACAGTTAAATGAACATATGTGTTCACCAACCATACGTTCATAAAATAAAAGGTAACCTTTTTACATGCATGGCTATTGACTACAAAAGGAATAAGAAGAGAAAATAGCATATTCCATTCCAGGAAACAGTAGAATATCTAACCCATGCAGAATGGTAGGCTTATGTCTCTTCTTTATGTTCTATAAGAGCAGAGATATAAAATTAATCATCAACACTGTAATTAAATCATCAACAGTGTAATTAAAATTTTGTCTTTGCTGTTATATCCTATCTGATGTATTTATTGTATATGGATGGTTTCTGTGAACTTAATATGGGCATAAATGTATAGACAATGTAATACACAGCTTTACAAGTTTGACTAGTTATCTGTAGGAAACTGAAATATAAAAGGAGTAGTTTTATAAAAGAGATGCTAATTAAACAACTAAACAACAACTAAACAACTTACAAGAAACCAACTGCCCCAATTTATGTAAATAATAAAATCCTCTACCTTTTTTCCAGAAGTCTGGTTGTGTATTTGGCGAATTCCAACTGTCCTGGAACTTCACTTATAAATGGTATGAATCATGAGACAGAAATGGCAGAAGGATGTTAGCCTTTGTGTGTGGTGATAAGATGCTATCGTCGGACTATAAGAAGATTAATGGCATCATGCAATGAAAACACTGTTTCATGAAGAGACAGTACCATGACGAAGGGCATTTTTTCAAGGTTTATTCCTGTCAAAACCTTTTAAAGATGACCTCAGCTCCCAATCTATCTCTATGTTTCGTGACCGAAACCTTGAAATGATACCCTTAGGTAGGATGGAAATCCTCCAGAGGGTGATGACTTTTCTTTATTAATATGGGGATATTTTAATTGGAACGTGCCATGAAACCATTCCATATGAGACCTACACTTTAATTTGTGCAAAAAAAATTCCCCTTCATCAACAACATAAGATCATACAAAAGTAGGTCTGAAAGCGACTTCACAAGGTCATCTAGCCCAGCCTCCTACTCAAGGCAGGATTGTCCCTGACAAAACCATCCCAGCTGCTCTTTAAAATTTCCAAGGATAAAGATTCCACAAAATCATGAAAATCTTCAATGGAGAGCAAAGTCTTCAGAGATGTAATCATGCTCAAAGGAGAATGGATAGACAGCTTTCAAAAGAAAGCCGTGGCAAGCTTTGTGAACTCTTGGAAAGGTGTCATGATTTAGTTGTGTGTGGCGCTCAAAAAAGACATGGGCTCATTGTGTAAAGCTTTTCAAGTTTTGCTGCAAATATAGTTCACCGTCAGGGACAGTGAACACTAGAAATTTTCCAGTGTTAAAGTTTTTGATTTGCTGATAGATATGTGAATGAAACGAGAGGCCAAATCCCTAAATAGTGTGAAAAGACATCGTTCCACCACTGGAGTCAATGAGAGTCTAGCTCCAAAAGCTAACATTGATTTTGAACATGCTCTGTCTATAAACACATTCCTACTACATTTCTCACTACTGATATTTAATATCAGAATCTTTTACCAAGAAGCTTCAATTGTTCCTACTGCGATTCCATGAATAAAGAATAATTCCAATGACATCATTACAGCTACACCCAGGGAAGCTGGATGAGAATCAGGAAAATCAAGGAAGTCAGATTCTGTTCAAATTTACATTGAAGTCTCAGTCCTTTGTGTTAGAATAAGACTCCTGTGTCTTTTTGGTCTTTTAGCTTTTCACCAGCTTGTTAACTTTTTCTCTTTTTTGATCTTAAAGGTAGGAATAATGCCTGCTACCCGCTGTCAAGACTCCTCCCAATTGACTGTAGAAATGGATAACTACCTAGCAGTGGCACAAATACATGCTGGGGTTAATACACTGCACACTAAAACCACCATCTTTTGGAGGGATGGATTAGTAAAAGATCTAAGGATTCTGGCTGTGCCTACAGAAGAGCCTGTTTGAACCAGTACTCATTTCAACCATAGGTTGCAAGATTGGATTGCATTGAAAATAAATTGTAATCTCCTGAGGACAGGGATCGTATCTTCATTGTCTGGGCAAAGCATCAGGAGTATCTATGGGACTATATACACATGTTAAACATCACAAATAACAGTCAGTGTTTTGCTGGATGTCCATGCAACAAGGCATTGTTAATGGAGTGCTAACATCCTTGAATTCCTCTCTGCAACATCCCTTGGCCTTGCAGTTCAAACACCTTCACTTTATTTCTAACCACAAAGAGAAAAAGGAACATCACCATCATGGAGGCAAAGAATAATATATTGATCTGTTCCTTTAAGGTGAGAAGAAAAGATAAAGAACATTCCCTTGCTGGCCTGTGCCAGCTTCCCTCTCTGTTTTTGAGCCTCATCATTTCACTGTACAGGACCACTTCTGCTGAGAAAAGTCCTGGGCCCCTGATCCCAGTGGCAAAGCGAGACAGAAAAAACGGGGGGAGGGGAAAGGAAGAGTTGGGAAACAGAGGTGTTTCTGGCTCCTTAGCTATTCTTTCTCCCTAAACAGCCATGTCTCAATGGAGTTTTTACAAAAGGGGAGAAAAAGCCTTCATAAAATCCCTGGGCCTGCTAATTTTCTTTTCCTACTTGTTTTATATTACACAACCAAGTGTGCAAACATGAAAACACCAAATCATGCATATAGAAGTATGAGTTAGAACAGCTGTAGCCACAGTGTAAGTGCCCTTGAACACACTGAATTTTTCTAGTGTATCACAATTACAGAAACACCTGTGCTAAACAGCTTTCTTCTGATCCTCTATAAAAGTTCACAAAGCCCTCAAATTTTCTCATTTCATACAGGTCTGGGTTTCCTTCAAGCCAGCTCAGTGCTTCTCAATCTGGAATGCTGTAGAATTGCTCATTTTCATGCCTCAAGAAGAAAAAAAAAGTGCAGGTGCAGTAGTAGACATGCGATTACATCAGTTGATTATTTGCTTGTCAAAGTGCATTGCCTAAGACACTGTGGCTAAGATCATTTTCACAGTAAAAACACTTTGGCACACACATTACTTTTGCAAAAAATGTAAAAGCAAAAATATTGAGACCACAAATATTATCCATGCTATGGTATTTAGTGAAATATGTGTCCTAAATTTCTGTGGATATAACCTGTTCCACAAATATTGTAAGCTGATGTTTTGCCATGTATTATGTTTTTCTGTTTATATTATATGCATTTGCCACAGCCAAAGTTTCAAGCTTGAATACATTTGGTTTGGTTGTTCTGCCACAAATAATAGCATGACAACTGCATTACCCTTAGGAACTGCTGTCCAAAGTCTATTAGGTTATTTACATTTAAAACTACCTAAAGTATCTGTTCATAAAGGGTCAGAAGAAAGTCATCCTTAGCAGTCATTGTGGAAAGCATGACTGACTATCTTTCAGGCAAGGCTCCAAAAAAGGGAAAGGGAAAAGTCAGAATTCAGCTTCCAAGCTTAAGTGTTCATCTAATTATTGGAGTCTGAAGATAACCAGGTTTAAGCTGCACTTCATCCTGTGTATAAAAGGAATGAGTGCCAACAAAAAGGGAGACAGTCAGATAGCAGCTTTATTTCTGGCAAAAGCTGGTTTTGAAGCACTTCCCATAATTCTGAGGTTTTCATAA
>NW_017729024.1:147189759-147196112 GCF_001723915.1 Gavialis gangeticus | reverse complement strand
CTAATTATTGGAGGCTGAAGATAACCAGGTCTTATGAAAGCTGAGGAGAATGTAACCATTATGCAGCCTCTCAAGGCCTGGCTCTCACTAGTCATTTCTAGTTGCATGGAAATTTCCCTATATCCAAAAAATGGTTGAACAAAAATTGTAATAATAAATAATATAAATAACAAAACCTTTTTTTTTCACTCTTAAAATAGAGAGCCTTCCAACGTCCTCACTTGCGCAATCCAACATAGAAAACTGCTGAGGATTTTTCCTACAGTGTGCCTAGCAGAAAATATATAATAATACTGCAATAATGAAGTAAGTAATATGCAATGGAAAGAACAATTGGAGTATTTCCTCACATTGAGCTGTAACCACTCAAGAAAAATAGCTGGGTATCACTATAAATAGCTCAGGGAAAAAATCTGCTTCAGTTTCATTGGTAATGAATAAAGCAAATAATTTTTTAGGCTGAATTATTGACAGTAATACTGAAAATATTATTATGCCATGAATATTTTGTTCCAAGTTACCCCATCTGATGGAGGGCTTAGCAAAAACAGAAGATGTTCACAAACAAATCAGAGCCATTGAAAGACGAGAAGTCACCATAGGAGTACATACAGTAAAATGAGTGAATTGGATACTTCTATTCTGATTGTATTTTCTGTCCCATTCCTTTATCTGCTTTTGTCCATTTAGATTGTAAGGTTTTCAGGGCAGGGACTGTGGACCTCAGATAAAAAATTATACTGAGACTAGAAGCTTAGTATGGTTTGAAGTAATACAAGAAAATTACTTTATCGTCCATATTTCTTGCACCTCCCTCGTGGCATTGATACTGAGTACAGTTACAGGATTCTGAACTAGAAGGATCAGTGGTCCAAGTCAGTATACGTGTCCTGCATTCCCAACACATATTTCCCTTAAATTTAAATTCTTTGTAGTACTGATAAAAAGTAATACTTTACGCAACTCACAAGATAACAATGAAGCAAAGAATTTTGTAGGAATCAAAAGAATTACATGTTGAGATAGGTCAAAATGTCCATGTGAGTTACATGAGATGATCAGGAGCCTGTGCCTCAGGGCATAAGCCAAACACTAACTGACTAGCACCAGGAAGAATCTTCCCTATGGTCAGGCTATTCCATATTTGTCTACTCCGGGTTTTCTGCACCTTGCTCAAAAGCATCTGGCACTGATCAATGTCAGAGACAATATGCTGGGCTTTGTCATTGATCGCAGCCAGTATGACTATTTCTGTATTCCTGTGTAGATGAATGATATTCCTCTTCACCCATTTTATAACACTTTAGTAAGGAGAATAAAGGGGAAAAAATTAAAAAAGGTACAACTGGAAATTCAAAATCTTACAAGTTTATACATTTTGAAACAAGCCTTTTCAACCTAAGCACCTGAGATAAGGATGTTAATGGTAGGTGAGATCAAAAATAATATTAACATCTTCCAGCTATAGTGTTTATGGTTCCAATTTTAGCTTTATAAACTTACTTGCATTTGCTGTCTATTGCAAACACTCGCACATATTTTTAAAGTGGGTATTGTGAATAGTATCTGCAAATACAAGTTGACATTGCTTCCCTTGCAGCCCCAGAAACACCTGCCTCTGAGCTCATTTAAAACCTGCACCATGGCCATCAGCCACTTACTGGTTTATTGGAAAAGTTCTTGATAAAATGGATAGGAAAGATTGTTCTTTCTCTTACTCTTCCACATGACGTAAGTTTGGCATTAACAAGTCACATTTTATGTCCGGCTTTATAGGTTGCTAATAATACATAAAGATATCTGATATGTAAGATGGCAGGTCAAATATTTCTCACCTTATTCATACAAGTAGTCCCACTGTTTTTATTTACACTACCAGCATGAATAAGACAAGTTTGCCTTTAGTCTCAAATGATTCTGCAATATTATACAGTATCTCTCAGGACAATGTATAAATGCTGTCATTAGCACTGAAGGATATGCAAGTCTCTATTCCTTTGTTCAGACTGAATTATACAAGATGATGCCATTATATGTGTGGATATATCTATGTCTTCTTTTGTATCTATACACATACATACATATATATACTCACTCACTTGCAAATATAAATCTGATTATGTAATATATTTCATTGACTCCTAGTATTTATGATTCACTACAGTAAAAGATCTACCCTTTACATCCTCTGTTTAATGTACCACATGTGGTTCTGTCTGGGAAGGATTATGAAAATCCAGTTAACCACTATTTACTTAACAGTATGAGGGGTTTTCTCTCTCTCTCTCTCTCTCTCTCTCTCTCTCTCTCTCTCTCTCTCTCTCTCTCTTGTTTATAAATTATTGACGAACCCAGGTTTGTACATGAGTCATTGCTTTCAGTTACAATATACTCAGCTGGCATACTGTATCTTAGTCCTGTCTTATACTTAGGTGGGTTGTTTTTGTATAATTACCATGCAAGTAATCAGGAAGTGGAATTTCTTAGAATGTTTATAAACATCATGCAGAATCAGTACTAAAAGTATCAAGACTTGGAAAATAAATATTTCACATGGGCTGGAAAACACAGAGAAGAGGTTCAAGTTCTGATACTTCACCACCAATTTACACAAATGAAAAGGAAACTGTCCATTAAATTAGAGTTGGGCATAAGCATCTAAATTTGGAACCAAGTCTGGATACAAGTTTGAGAGACTCTGGATTTAGAGTTTAGCTTTGGGCTCATGTCAAGATAAAGAAAAACAACAGAAAATTTCCACTGTGTTTGCAATTTTATTGGGAATGAGCAGATGGTGCTTTCATAGGGCAGTTAAATGAATATATAGGCAGCTGGATTTTGGTGAAATGCTAGTATTAGTTGCAATGGAGCTCTGGAAAAGTTAATGATGTATTAGCAATTGTCATTACACACAAGTTGAGAGACTGAGTATAAACAGAGAGACTAAAATCCCATCCAGCCCCACTAGAGGGTGGCACATAGAGGGTACACTAGCAATAGGGACAGACCTTGACCACAATACATTGTGTCAACCCATGATTTTCATTTTCCAAACATATGAGTATAATGCCTATTTTATGTCCTTTCACTAGGGATTTTAAACACCATTGCAAGTGACGCATGTACTATTTATGAGACACGAAAATGATTAATACTGAATGTCCTCTGACTCATATCTCTGACCACCCCCCCCCAATCTCCCTGCTGTTGACCCTGCTGTCTTCAGAACAAGCAAGTGTACTTAAATGCTACATCAAGACAAACACTGTTAACTGTCATCTTTTTTGATGTGCCAGAATGTGTCCAAATGAGTAGCTTGGCGATGATAAAATACACTAAAAAAGAAATTAATGTAGAACCATTTAATTAAATACAGGCAATGTGAGATTAATGACAGTTAGCTACTACAGAGATGGATTCCATAGTAAAACTTAAAGGGAAAACAGAATTGAAGGTGATCTAATCACTATACGTTAATTTACATTAGTGTAGATGCACAACACGGACAAAATGTAAGGCAGGGTCTCACACCTTAGAGATTAAGTAGTTCAGAGAGGCAGGAGCTTTTGTACATCTTTAAGGTGCAGTCTTGCCCTACCTTGTACCTGTCTTTGGGCCAATATAACTAACCACCTCTCAACACTCACACTTGCAAATTTAACCAACACAGATGTATATTAACAAAGAAATATGAATAAAGCCATAACCTTATCTGGTTAAACTGTCCCTCATATTCTTCCTTTTCTCCCTACCTGTTTTCCTTTTTCTTTGTGTCAAGTTGTCTTTTTTAATGGGAAGCATCATCTCAACCAGGATAGGGACCCTACATTTTAGACTTGTCAGTGCAAGAAACATGATTTTATGACTTCTATAAAAAGCAATGCATGTTTTGTTTTGTTTTTAACAATAAGTAGCAAGTAAAAATCATCCTTATTATACTAGAGCTCTACAAGAAGATGATAAAATGTGCCTAGATCTATCCTGTGATAGTAACAAGGGATGAACATGTGCTAACAAAACCTGGTAAGGCTCAAAGAAACTCTTTCAAGTTATACAAAACTCTAAACAAAACAAGATAAGAAGTGTTTTGTTTAGTTTTTAAGTGGTTCCAAAGGTTTCTGATTGTTTTGTTGGTAAATTATATTTTGTTCAGAATAATAAGTCACTTCATTCTAAGAAAATGCTACTGCACTTTCCATCTGGTTTTTAGGAATTGAATTTTTGATCCAAATAGCACACTGAGTCTGGCATTAAAATGTCTCATACTTACTGCTTGGACTTGTTACTTCATCTTTGACTGATTACTAACCCTTATAAGACTCAAGCATGAACAGTTTTAAGGACTTGTATGTTATTAGTAGAATGTATTTAAAAAGCATCCCTGAAAGTCTGGCTGAAGTATTAAGCCAGCATTGCAACTTGTTATTTTGATTTCTGGCATTTTTTGCTATATTCCAAAATTATTCATGTGAAATACAAATAGGTTCGATCTTCAGCAGGTACAGAACAGTTTGTTATAGTTGTTATTATTAACATTAAGTTAATACATTTTCAAATTTTTCCATGTGTTCCAAAAATCTGCCTTATTGCTCTTTACTGCCTCACCGCGGACAGACAACATTCCTTTTGACTTAGGTTACCAGTTTTGCTTGGTTACCCTGCCAAAAGGTGATGATGCCCACCAATGGCTGCTGAAAGGACAAGTTTGTATTGATTCCTCTGCACCTACAGCATCATAGTGAGGCCTGTTTGTTCAGCTACCTATCCTTACAATTCATGTCATGTGCAAAAATAAGTTCTTTAGTTATGAAGACAACAATTTTACATAAAGAAAAGTTTATTTTTCTGATCTGCTCTGGATCACATTTCCAAAAAGTGGACCTCTATTGCATATTCTACTCTTATGCTTTTGAAAGGGAAACCTGTTATATCTCACAGGTTTGGGGTCTTATTTTAAGATTTACCAACTATTTTGATTGTATCATAAGTCATGTGAAGTCTGGAGTTTTCCTGCTCCAGCTTCTGGAATGAAGAGATTGCATAAGAGTCTCAGCTTTTTGTTTTAAACAAAGTTTCTAGTCTTTTTGGTTGTGGAGAAATACTGAAAGTGTGACTGAAGTCTCAAATTATATTATGTTTATTTAACTCATATTTTAAGCTTATATCATGATTTTGCAGGACTTAACTCATGAATTTGGAATGCTTGTTGTATTTAATTAAAGAAAGAAACCAAAACTAATGAAAAAGCAAAGTCCCAAGGATAGTCACTCACCTCATAAATGAATTAGTGACAATTGAAGAAATACACTTTAGACAATTACTGTCATAATAAGACTATAATAAAGGGACCTAACCTTTTCAAGTCTAACCCTGATGTTCTGCCTTTGTTCATGCAAGTAGTCTCACTGAATGGCACTCATGGCATAACAACACTCAACTGTAAGAGCTGACAAGGTTTTACCTTTAATTTGTTATGAGCCACTAGGTCATTTTGGGACTTTTCATACTTTACGCACTGATTTCCTCTCCTCCTTGCTGAACGAGGGCTCTACAGATTCTGATTTCTTCCCTCCAGAACTTCTGAAGAGCACTTCATGAGTTCAATAACTTGTACATGGTATAGAGAGTAGAGGAGTGATAGACCAGTAATGATATTTCCACAGCTCCTCCTCTGCATTGAACGTGGCTCTCAAAAGCAGAAAATGAGAACTACACAGGAAGTGAAGCCATGCCATTGTTTCTTTCGACAAGAAAATAAACCATCCCCTGAATGGAAAAATACAAAAGGAACTTCATGAAGTGTAACCCAATGGAGGCATTAGTCCACAACAAGAAAGGGCAGTCCAATGGAGGGAACGCTAGATTGGATCTGAGACCTGGGTTCAGTTTCCTGCTATGCCATAGGCCAGGAGCAGGCAATTATTTCAAGTGGAGGACCACTTACTGAGTTTTGGCAAGCCATTGAGGGCCGCATAATAGGCAGCCAGGGGAAGATAAATATTAATTTTCTAAGTTGTTTAGGGGCCCCACGGGCCAGATAGAATAGCCTGGCAGGCCGCATCCGGCCCATGGGCCGCATTTTGCCCACCCCTGCCATAGGTTGTGTAACTTTAGGTAAATCCTTAATCTCTCTGCCTCGGTTTCCCCTCCTAAAGTGTGGTAAGGAAAATTCTTTAAGTGAAAGAGTACAGTAAAGTCTCTGTTATCCGGCATTTAACTAACCGGAAATTCTATTAACCAGAATTTCTGGCCACCTGGACATGGGAAATCTCGCATGCAGCCATAACCCACCAACCTGTGTTGCTTCTGCTCCACAAAGGCCCACTGCCACACTCCCCCTCTGCGGTCTCTGA
>NW_017729024.1:147176226-147184759 GCF_001723915.1 Gavialis gangeticus | reverse complement strand
TAAGTGTTCAGGAGTAGTGTAACTAGGGGTGAGTGAATAGGACACTAGAATGGCACCTCTCCATTCCTCCCTCCCCCACCCTGGAGAATCTGTGCCACAGCAGCATCAGTCCCATGGCCCTACTGTAGCAGGGGCAGCCAGGTGCAGGGACACACTCTAACAGCAGCAGGAGCAACTGAGGCTCACCATGTCATAACAGCAACAAGTGGGGGCTTGAAGTCACCAGTTGCAATGGGAAGTATTTTTCTTTCCTATGGTTATTTTTTTCAAGGAAAAGTACTAGAAGTTTTTCAAAAACAAAAAGATGAAGAAAAGGAAGAAGTGAGAATGTTAGGCATGACATTTCTAAGACCCCAGAATCCTGAGACATTCCTCTAGTGTTTAATTTCATTATGAAACCATAAAAAGCAGTCCCCACTTTGGCTTCCATCCACTACTGCCTACAGAGGCTTTCCAGCAGCCAGAGGCACCAGCAACAAGTTCTCTCTGAACAGGAGCAGTGTAGGGGCATAAGAGAGTTCTGATGCTAGTGGAAGTGGCTAACTCCCACAGTATGTACTGGAGAGCCAATAAGCCCTGAGCAATGCTAGTTCCAGAGGGCTGCCTCTACCTCTACCCCAGCAGAGAACAAAATAGACAAGAAACTAAAAGAAACAGCTAAGTACAAGCTACTCTCAGCCTTTTTCCCTTCATGCACTATCAGGTAGTAATTGCAGAAGTGTAGTGACTCCCTACAAAACTTTCTTTTTGGCTCCAGACTAATGCAAAGCAGGTTTGCTTCAAATTGTGCAGTTCAAGACCAAATTAGGCCTATAAATTTCTTATTTAACACATAGCTAACAAAATAATCCCTTTATTTTGTGCTTTTTTGATGACAAATTCATTTCCAAAATGTGAATTACTGATGTTTATCCAGCAGCACTATTTTTTTCACAGACTGAAATAAAAATACAGGTGACCTATAAAGTGCTGAAATGTGTGACTGATGCTGCAGCAAGTTTTGAAATGAAAACATATTTCAACACGTGGTATATTATGAACTACTTATTTCAATACAAAAGAATTAGAAAATGAAAGTAAAAAAGGATTTAGGACAGCTGTGAACTACTGTTCTGTTCATAAAATGTGAAGACTCACCTCAATGCAACATTAAGATCACAATTTTAAGCACGCAAAGCATGTCCTTTTTAAACTTTGTCCGTTGCCAGATTGTCAAATAAAATGTATGTTAAGGTTTTGAAGAAAGGGTTTATTAAGGTACAGGTACTGAAGAAAGAACTCAGACATTTTGGCATCTATATACCCATACAACCACTGATGGAGTCTAGCAATTCCCATGGGGCCTAGCAAAGCTAGGTATGCCCAAACCAAATATCAGAATAAAAAAGTAATATTTGTTCTCCTGATCTGGACCCAATGTTCCTCTAGTCCCAAAGAGAGGCATTTAAGCTGCTCCAAGTCCTCCCGCATAGCAAGCTCAAAAGACATGCAAATAAATAACAGGCAATAAACCAAAGTTCTCCAAAGAATTGCAGGACCTTCATGTACAAGTCCAGTCAAAACAAAAGTGAAGAAAAGATTGCATTTGACTTCCTCTCCTGCACATGCACACATTTGTACACACATGCATGTACAGACTCCCTGTGTATATATCTCCCAGGGTGATGAATCCAATACAGATTTAAGTACCCTTTTCTCCCATGCGGATGAAAATATTTGACTCTGTGCAAGAAGATAGTTCAGAGTCACTGTATGTTCCACTAGCTAGAAAGTTATACCACTCTTTTTCAGAAAAGCTACAACAGGGTGGGAGGGAAAAAATCTTTTTTGTCTCCATCATACATCTGACCCTAACATAAAAAAAAAGTTACAAACCCTCTGACTCAAAAAATTCCCACTCTAGTCTTTTCCTGTCCCACTCTATCATAATTCTTGCCAGAGGCTTTTTCTGCATCTTGGGCAGAAACAAGCACTTTGTGCACCCTGGGCAGCAACAGTGCCCAGGCTGGCAGCAGCAGTGGCTGTCATGACTGAAAAATAGATGTCTGGATCTGATGCTGGAGACATCGACCCTTTGCTATGCTTCTGGTTTCTGTATTCACCAAGGCAACATATAAGAACAATAGACAAGAAGTGACTTTTGAGGTCTACAATATGCACAATTTAGAGATGATTAAAATGTCCCCATACCTTATCAATGGGAAAACAGCATTCTGGAGTCAGTCTGATTGGACACTTTTGCCATCCAATATGATCTGTCTCAGAACTTGCAACTATACTGGGCAAGAGTCACTTGGCTAAACTAGTGTCACTCAAATGCAGTGCAGCAGCCTGCTTTCTAGTCCAACCTGCATTTTATCTCTATGCCAGAATCCACAGTCAAATGAATCCATTTTTGGGTTACAAAATGATGCAGCTTCACAAATGCAATGAGTCAAACACATCTTCCACATTAATTTTAACAGTCAGACTAACAGAAAGAAAAATAAAGTAACAGCAAAATTAACTGAGTTTTCACAGTAGTTATTTACCAACTCTATCCATCTCATTTTAATCTTAGGTTTAGTCTCCAACCCAGCTCCAGCTGCCACTGGCTGCCAACTGACAAGTCTTTTGAAGTCTGCCACACAAAATGTTCCAGACCTTAAAAGTACAAGAATCACATACAGCCCTGACAAGTCTTAAAGCGCCATACGCTACACTCCTCATCTATAATTTTAAAAGTACAAATTTAGGATTGTATCCCTGATTGTGTCCAAGCTCCATTTGTCAGAGTTAAGGAGCAGGGAGGGGCAGGAACAGTCTGCCTAATATGTAGCAGTGTAGGTGTCATTTTGGACTCAGTGGCCATGTCTACATGAGATGCTAACTACAGAGTTATCACTGTTGACACACCTGATTTACTATGCAGTGGCACCAACAAATGTCTTTTTCATGATGCGACTGCTCAGTAGTCTAATACTGCTGAGCTGTAACGTCACATCATAATTGTTGCCATGCAACACTACTGAGAAGTAGGATTGGGCTACTGCGTATTCAGCACCTTGTGTAGATGCAGCCAGAATGACTTAGAGGAGCCTAAAGAGCTACTTGATCTTAAGCCAGCTGAAAGGGATCACTCACCAGCTTTGCTATTGCTAGACCCTCAATATGCTCCCTTTGTAATGGGGACTGGGTGCCATACAGCCAATGATGTTGGTTTTGTGTCATCTGGGGATTCCCCTCTATATAGAGAGAATTCCCAGCTTCCGGCCTGGGGGAGATTTCCATCTGTCTTTTACTACTAGAACAGCACACAGGAGCCAGACAATGTGAGGATGTATCCAAACCTGTTCTAGGAGGTATTTTGGTCAAAAAATGATGGTCAAGAAAAACAGTTGTCACATTTTCACTTATTAGTTCACATTTATAGATTACTTGTTCACAGTTACAAGTTCATTTTAGAACCAGTTTTGATACTGCCATTGCCATTGGTATTATTATGCTTCCTCTAAAATGGCAGAAGGGTTGTTTTTTTTTGAAAGAAATGGCATTGTCTGTATCCTTTTCAGTTCCTTTTTCTAGTTTCATAACCTTTGCAGATGAATAACAGAGGATCAGTACACCTCATCATGTTTTCATTTTCATTCTTTAGATGCACTCTTGGTCTTAACATTTTTCTTACAGTACATTTTTTCTATTTTCCTTTTTCTTTATAATTTTGAACTCTTGGTTGAGACTTAATAACCTAGGAAATTTTTGTAGATGATTTCTTAATCTGTGGTGTTAATCTTGCTCTTTCATTTTTTCTGGTCCAACCAAATCAGATCCCATTTGTAACTGATACTTAAGAAATAATTCTGCAGGAGTCCTCTGTTTGCTGGTTCATGGTATTGACCACTCTGATATAGGAAGCTGCATGACACAATGTCACAGGGGTTTAACATCATTTTTCTCTAATGGCCTGTAACAAGGTGGCAGGATCTACAACCCTTCATAGGGACACAAGGTTTTGTTATTGCTCTTTGAGTTACCAATAAACCTCAGAAAGAGGGTGAGTTTGACCTTATACAACATGTGTAGACTTTATTTGACTAGAATGGGAATGCCACCTGCTCACATGGCCTTTTAACTGTCTGCACAAAGCATTCTGCTAACCACGCGCACACACAGTTGTTAAAGCTCTGTACGCCACCAGAGACTTCCTATATTTAAGGTCACAGG
Organism: Gavialis gangeticus; assembly: GCF_001723915.1. Taxonomy (NCBI): domain Eukaryota; kingdom Metazoa; phylum Chordata; order Crocodylia; family Gavialidae; genus Gavialis; species Gavialis gangeticus. The sequence goes on along the minus strand of NW_017729024.1, from coordinate 147,180,556 downwards.
CAGTCTTCCTAGTCACACCACATCCTTACTCCCCCCCTTGGCTCATGATGAACCAAGCACACAATAGAAGACATCTGGGTTAAGGCCCTGCAGCAGCATCCAGACCTGCCAGGTCTGCATACTAGGGTATTTTGCTAGGCTTGCTTACCACTCACTGAACAAAGGACAAGTTGGGCATGCTGCGTTTCTTACTCCCAACCAACCCAGGCACATTTTTAATGCAGTATCTGGGTTCCACTGATCTTGGTGAAGAATGACATTTTTTAGTGGTAGGTGGGACAGATTTGCACCATATAGACTTACCAAAATAGATATACCTTCTAACTGACTTAAGACGAACATAGCTTCTGCTCATTTTTAGTGGTGTCTTGTGAACTAGTTCCTGATCAAGGGATGTGTGCACTATCTTAGCAATTTTTCCAAATGAACAGGACTAGGAAGATTTTACTTTCCCTCCTCTTTTTCTTCCTCACCTTGTGCCGCTCTTCTTTTTGAGAAAACCTAGTAAATCAAATACAAAAATTAAAAGATTATTATGGTTGCACAAGAAACTCAAGTCAGAAAATACCAGAGTAAAAAATAAACCAAATTTTTTATGTCTGTCTGCTCTTTTGTATGTATATATCACCTATATGATCACATGCTATTTCTCAAATAATATAGAATGGTGTACATTTTTGTATTGCCTTGGTTATACAGGTATAGCAATTTATAATGCTATATGTACAGATTTCCATGTAATACAGAGTCCATGAATGTCATTTATGCAGAAAGGTCACTAAAAATACCTTACCCACTTATTACTGATGACATTTAAAAATACAGATCTTTACTGGTAATATAAGGGTTTAGAATCAAATTACAACCTTAATTCTTTCAATGACTATAGTCATTGGCTATCACTATCACTGGTAGCCCATTACATCTTATGTTAAGATTTCTAAAATTTCTTAATTCAAGTAAATGTTTAGGATCTGAAATATACATACGCATGTCAGCTTATAAAATGATAAGCTTTCAACATACCTGTCTACTTGAAAAGAGACCAGTAGTATAAAAGTATACATTCTGTACACCAAATCTCTCTCATTAAAGAAACAATTTATTTAACAGAAGTATCAAAAATATTACAAACTTGGGGAAAGAAACATTTAAACTTAAGGCTGTGTAAAATTAGGTATTATTAAAAATATATTTTAAGATGCAAAAGACCTGACCACACCAAAAACTGTAAACATGAATCCTATTAATCTGACTTATTACATGCTTCACAATAAGAAAAAGAAAATCTTACCAAGTGCATACTACAATGCTTGTATATTTAGTGTTTAGAAAATCATTAAAATTCATATATTTGAGGACAGAATACTTATTAGGGAAAAGAGTACATTTTGAGAAATGAAGGCCTCCTCTTTTCTCCTTTTCAAGAAAAGCCAGACAGCAGAGGAAAAAATGACAGCTGTGGTCTCCTACCAGAAAGAGAGAAGGTTTTACTAAAGCAGCAGAGAACTGATTGTCCAGAGCTTGTCTGCAAGGGAGAGCAAATCAGTGGGCCCAAAAGTGTCCCAGTGAGGAATGTAATGTTTTTGAGTGGTCTTCCTCCCTTTCTGTGAATTCTGTGCATGGATGTGGCAGGAAGAACATCAGAATGTTGTCTACTTCTAAATCCAAATCCTTGCCCAAAGCCATTTTTGCTAAATGAAACCCCAGATTCCCATCCAGCCACCCTCCAAATAAAAAAACAAGGAAGCCTAAACCCCAATCATCTGCTCCTGGTACCGGAAAGAGTGACCTACTCTTGCTAAAACTTGATGGCTGCTCCTCTGTGAGGAAAGCAGGTACTGGGAGAGAGTAGGAGAAAATCCTAAAACATCAATAAATGAGTACTGACTTGCGACAGCAATAAATAAAAATCCCATCTGGTAAAAAAACACATAGTTCTTTCACTAGTACGTGTTGCACAAAGTCAGTTTAAAGAATTATTTCTTTCATCTGTATATTACTGCTACCATCCTCAGAACTAGACCAGCCAATAGTTGTGTAATGTGCATGCTGTATAGCTAGATTTTATCCTAGTACACACATAATGTATGTATTAGAAATGGGCCCAAGCTACAAGTCAAATGTAATCCTGAAGCTAAATCTGAACTTTCATAAAGTTTGGGGTTTTCTTATCTAGGTATTATTATTATTATTATTATTATTATTATTTCTTTAGCCACTGGGGCCAGCTGCAAAGTTTGGATACAAATCCAAAATCGTATATTAACATTTATAAACTTCTTGAGAGAAGGTAGTTTTTAAAGCTGACTGTCTGAGAACAGCGGGCTTTTTGTGTGCTGCCTGACAATTCTGTTTCAGACTAGCCCTATTGTGCCTTTTCTGCAATTTACATTTACTTGTTGGCAAAGCAAAAAGAAAAAAAAAGTTGTAAATGGAGGCACACAGATAAATGAAAGAAAGCCTTTTGATTTAACAATGTATCCCTGACATTTAGCTATATGCAAACCCAATATTTAACATTTAAAAAAGACAAAACAATAAAAGAAACAGCAGCTGTTTCTACGTGATGTCAGAGAACAGGTGTGATACAAGTCTCCATACCAGTACAATCATATTGGTCTCCTGATGATGCACACACTAGGCACGTATGCAACCATTATTGACTTATCATGCCACTAATTTCCAGGAATATGGCCAGATAATGCTCCCATATAATAATAAACACTGTCTAGAATCAGTATAAAGACTTAATCTAGCCAATCAATAAAAAGCCAAGGTGAAGCTGAAAAAGCCAGCATGTATTTGTATCACAAAACAAATAGCAAGCTCTCTCTTCACCAGGGTGGCAGAGGCAACAGCAGTTTGTGCTTCCCACACTGCCCTGCCAATGACCCCAACCCTGACCTGGAGGGGCCACCCTCATTTGGGTGAGAGGTAATTCAGTCTTGGGTCTGCCCCTGGTGCCAAACTGCTTAATTATGTGTGCAGCGGTGGTTTTATGATGTGGACTACTGCGCCCGCTGGGACTAGGCTGAGACCCCCAAATTCATTTCACGGATCCCAGACACACCAGAGAAATGTTAGGCAATCCATTCCCTGGAGATATAGATGAGAGAGAGAGAGAGAGAGAGAGAGAGAGAGAGAGAGAGTCTCCTTGTGTCTTTCTGAATGGTACGAATGGGGAATGGGAGGACCCCAGTGAGACGTTCCAGACCTATGACCCTTCACATCTCCTGCATGTTTTGTATTATTTCCTAAGCGCACAGCGCTGGTATAAGGTTAAAGCTCTAGCTGGACTTTATGTTGCTGTTTAACAAGGCTGATTCCAGGGGGAGGGAGACCAGTGTCTGAAGTTATCCCCATATTTTTGTTCGCTGGGCCTTATGGCAGGGAGCAAGAGACACCACGCTTTTCAAAGCACGTTACAACATGAGAATCAAAGCCATCCCCCTTCAATAGGAAATCCAGCTTTTGAAATCAGCCGTTTATTTGCGGCTCCTGAATTGAGGGTGCTTTGCTATTAATTGTTAATGTCATCTGCCATTAGAGGGCACTAAACACCCCTGCATTAATGCTGGCTTCAGGGGGGGAGAGAGAGCGCGCGCAACATGCACAGAGACAGAGAGTGGCACCGATTTAGGAAAAGCTTAGAAAGGATGTGGAGTCCCCAAAGCGTCTGAAGTGGTCAGAATGGGCCGGAGCTGCTCAGGATGATGATCATAATAATAATAACAAAAAATGTAGCGAGGTTAATCATTTACCAGTCTGCTTCTTAATGCGTGTGACTGCAGGTGGTGGAAGGGGGCATTGTGATTCATGCCCACTTTCAAAGCCGGACCACGGCCGGGTCTGAGGCACCCAAACAACTGTCTTCTAATATTAGCACGGCTGTATTTCTGGATCTATTATAGTCTGTCCAGACAGATCCCATTGTAATGGGATCTTTTATTAAAAGATTAGCACTATCTCCTGCAGTTGGTGGAAAAAAATCTGTTATCACTGAGTTATTTGCAGTTGTGGGGAGGGGGCGGGGGAGCCGGGAGACAACAGGGCTGAGAAAAGGGATCCTGGCTGTAGGTGGTTTCCTGTGCCCAGCTTACCTCTCCTTAGGGCACACAAGGCTCCATTTGCCCTGTTGGCCCTCCCCATAACTGGGATCTGCTAGGAGGAAGAGATCAGTGCTCTGTAGCAGCCTCCTCCTGGCTGATGGAGAATTTGCACTGAGGGCCAACCCTGTCCTACCCCACTTGCCAAGAGGAGGCAGGAGTCTGGGCTGAGAACTGGGGGGTGACTGCAGAACGTCATGAGGCTAGGGGAGAGAGGGGGT
>NW_017729024.1:147155079-147171226 GCF_001723915.1 Gavialis gangeticus | reverse complement strand
GGGGGGCGCAGTGGGGGCGGGGAGGCCCCGGCAGAACTGAAGCACCAAATCCCAGTGACCTGGCAATGCCCAAGAATTTGTGTCTGCATACTTTGCTGTCTGTTGTGCTTTGGTGGCTCGGAAAAGCGAAAGGATGGGAATGAAAAAGGCAGCTTTTGAATCAACAATACCATTTTCCGTTAAGTAATCGTTTTGTATAGAAGGAAATATCGCCTACTCAGTTTCATTCAGCGGTGCCAAAAAATGTTATAAATGAGCGACCGCCAACTTTCTGAGGGGAGAATAATGCCAGACTGTGCTTAATAAACTGGTGCTTTCGAAGTTCATTATGGATGTTGCAATCTTTTCTGACTCTGAAAGGAGACCGCCTACGTCGCCCCGCAGCCCGGGCTCTCCGGGCGCAGCCTGGCCAAGCCGGCGGGACCCAGCCGGGACCGGGACCGGGACCGGGACCGGGACCGGACCCGCGCGGGCGAGCGGCGGGCTGCCGGGATGGCACCGACGGGAGCGGGACCCGACTTCAGCACCTTGCCCCTGCGCAGCACCCGGCTTCTCCGAGGAGCTTGGGGCCAGGGGGGTCACGCCTGTCCTCCCCCCCCCCCCGTGACACGGCTCCGGCTCTCGGGTGATAACCCCCGGCCCGCGCGTGCGCGCCTCCTGCTATTGCTGACACCAGTGGAGGGCTCGGCTCTCCCCCCGCCCGGCTCCAGTTACCACTCGGGTTTTACACTCCTTCCTGCTACTACGCAAACAACTCCAGCGAGCCCCTCTGGCGGGTGGGAGCCGAGGCAGGGTGTGCGTGTGCGTGCGTGCGTGTGTGTGTGCGTGTGTGTGCACCTCCGACCGATCACTGGAAAGGGTTTCCAGAAGGTGGAAAATGTCACCTGATTCACACTGAACTTTTTAAATCTCCCCACCCCCGAACACACACACACTCGCACACTCACACACACACACATTAGGAGACCGCCCACCGCAGACAGCTAAGACCCCCTTATAGATTTAAAGAGAGACTGCATTCAGAGCCTGACGTTCATTCAATAGAGCGATCATACGCGGACTGACTAGTGCTCGCTGTCTGTCTGTCTGTCTGCGTCTCTCTCTGCTCCACTTGAGATTGTTTCGGTGCCTCTCTCACTCCCTGGGATACTGAGGATGTTAAATCAGAGAATCCACCCGGGCATGCTTTTATTCCTGATGCTTCTGTGCCACTTCATGGACGAACACACAGTGCAGGGTAAGAGGAGACTGTTTATTTGTAGCTGTGCTTCATTTTCCGTCCTCTTTCTTTTTTTTTTTCTTTCCATATTGAGTTTTCTCCCACTAAACGCCTCTCTCCAAGGTGCAGCGCGACAGAAGTTTGCCGTGGGAATAGGATTGCTTTGTACGAATAGACGGAGGTGACATTTAGATCCATTTCTGATCGGATCTCCCGGCCGCTGTACGTAGTACAGAGGAGAGATGAGGAGGATGAGGATTGCTATTTACTGTTGTTATGCACCAGGAATGAGCACCAGCATCTCGGGCAACTTTCTGAGTCCCGGAATCCAAATCGGTGCTCAAAAGTTTTTTTTTTGTTTTGTTTTGTTTTGTTTTGTTTTGTTTGGTTGGGGGGGGTTGTTAATTTAGCTCAGATTTTTTATCTCGACTGCTGCCCAGGAGAATGGGGGTGGAGAGGAGCCCCACGGTTACAGCTGACATTCTCAGAGATATTAGTCATTTTTCCCCCCGGACACGCTTTTACTATGGGGATTGGGATTCCCCCCCACCCCCATTTTTTGTGAATGATTTTTGGGGGGCTGTAAATTCTTCTACAGTTGGGGAATGTGTTTAAATAAGTTTTCCATGTGACCCCCAGACTCTGATATTGACAACTGTAAGAGCTTCCTGGCTACACGAGGGAATATTGTTTCCTTGATTCCCTCCCCCTCCCCCCCCCAGCTTTATCACCCTCCATCAACAACCTGGATGACTTACCGCTGTTCGTTTTCTTATTGATTTTTTGGTCGCTGGGCTGGATATGTAGGTTAACCTTATGTAGACAACGCTAAGGCGCTCAAAACTGACTTCAGCCTTTCCTTTGAGTTGGGAGGGGGCAACTGTTTTCTAAAGGGTGTTGTTTGTTCAGCTCCAACTCCTGGGGACAAGAGTTTCCCCTAGCCCAGAAATATTGCTCCTCGGGGCCGATCCTACACCCCTCACTGCGGCAAAAGTCCCAGTGGACTAAGGAGATGGGATCGAGCCCCTGCTGGATTAGCACCAGAATCAATTGGTATTGAGTTGCTGGAGAAGTCACATTGGTTATTCACGAGAGGCTCATCCCAACCAAAACTCTCCAACTAAAAAAGGGGGAGTTGCTTGGACTAATGTTCTTGGCGTGCATCCATGACTAACAGAGATAGGAGGGGGGAAAATCTCTGTCCGCTTTAAGGACAGGGCACTTCCCTAGGAAACGCTTGCAGAAGAGAGGGCACCTATAACTTTTCCAGCTCTCCCGCTTTCTAAACTCCTTAGTGGCCTTCCGTCTCTGTGCCCCTGTAGTTTAGGATCTTTGACGATCACCCCCCGCCGCCCTCTGCCTTTGGGGGTCTTTGCCCCCTGAAGTAAAGAAAAGACTTTTGTTAAGAAATGCAGCACAATTTCCAGATTTCGAAAGACTTCGAAACGTTGCCTGTTCCCGCAGATTGCAAAACCCCGTGCAGCCCGAGAACAATGGTGCGGTGCAGGCTTGTAGAAGGAGAAGAATTTGCAAGCGTGGTTTTCTCGTCTGCCTCTTTAAATGCACATCCCTTGCAGCCCCCTGTCATGTGCGTGGAAGTCCCTCTGCTCTCCATATGGAATAAATACCTCGGAACACCGCCTCGTCCTGTTTGGATCAGGTTATTTAAACTGCACTCCCAATTGCTCCAGAGTAGCTGCGGGTTATGAAACGGGACAAATAAAAGTAAACAGTCTAGTAAAAGTCAATGCAAGCCGCACGTGTTGTGTCTGGGTCACTGGTAACTGACATTGATATGGCTGGGGCTCTCTCTCCCTCTCCCTCTCTCCCTCCTGCAGCTGGGAATTGTTGGCTACGGCAGGCAAGGAACGGCCGCTGCCAGGTCCTGTACAAGACTGATCTCAGCAAGGAGGAGTGCTGCAAAACGGGCAGGCTCACGACTTCTTGGACTGAAGAAGACGTCAACGACAACACGCTTTTCAAGTGGATGATTTTTAATGGGGGCGCCCCAAACTGCATCCCGTGCAAAGGTGAGGTCCGAGCCCCTGCCTGGGCGGGGGGAGCCCGCCACGAGGGCTGGGGCTGGGGAGGGCAGCTCATCGCACAACCGCCACGGTTTGGGGCGGGGTGGGGGGGTTCCTGGACCTGGGGACCCCGCTTAAAAAGGATGCGTGCCCGGGAGCAGCGAGCAGCCTCTCCCGCTGTCGGGGGCAGATGGAGCTCACGTTTTCCTTTCTGGCTGGGGAAAAGGTTGGGAGGAACCTGTTCTCTCGCCTTCCGCCGTCGGGTTGTGCTGGTGGTGTGAGCGGGATGGCCAGGGAGCCTGGGCAGCGGCCGGGCATTAATAGGACACCTCTTTCCCCCCTTAGAAACATGTGAGAACGTGGACTGTGGACCTGGGAAGAAATGTAAAATGAACAAGAAGAACAAACCCCGGTGTGTTTGTGCTCCGGATTGCTCTAATATCACTTGGAAGGGCCCCGTGTGTGGCTTAGATGGGAAAACCTACAGGAACGAGTGTGCCCTCCTCAAAGCCAGATGTAAAGAGCAGCCTGAACTTGAAGTCCAGTATCAGGGCAAATGCAAAAGTAGGTTTGCAAATCTAACCCAGCCCCCCCACCCCGCCCCCCAAATGCTTCCGGGTGTGTGTATGGATGTAGGGAGGAGGAGGAGCTGGCCTGGCAATCCACAGAGGGCTGGTCCAAATGTAGAGAGGCAATAAATAAACCAGGCTCAAGAGGCGAGAAGGTACTGAATTGAGAAGCCCCCCCAAGTCTTGTGTTCCCACCAGCTCCCCTGAGACCTGGAGCTTCTCGCCAGTGGCCTTTTGCTGAGGGAAGCTGCCAAGGGCTTTTACTCTGGCATTTGTCTGACTGTGTCGCACATGTCACTCCCCGGCTGGGCGGTGGGATTTCCTATTAATCATTGCGTGTTTCTGTCTTTATTTCAGAGACCTGTAGGGATGTTTTATGTCCAGGCAGCTCCACGTGTGTGGTTGATCAAACCAATAATGCCTACTGCGTGACATGTAATCGAATTTGCCCGGAGCCTACTTCCCCTGAACAGTATCTCTGTGGGAACGATGGAATAACATACGCTAGTGCTTGCCACCTGAGGAAGGCTACCTGCCTACTGGGCAGATCCATTGGATTAGCCTACGAGGGAAAATGTATCAGTAGGTATCATGACATGTCCTAGGAGGGTGGGAGCATGGGGAATGCTTCTTCCTAGCAAGTCTCTCAAGACTCCTGCAAGTGACTTTGTGGAGGCAGATCTTTTCCCAAGACTGAATCCCCACAGTTTTTACTCAAGGAAGGTTTTGCTTGAGTGAAAACTGCTAGAGTCCCACCCTCAGAAGGGCTCAATCCAGCTTCCCTTGCTACCCATGTGAGTTTTGCTCCTGCTACCAAAAGAATTGGCATAGAGTCCATCATAGATGTGAAATACAGCTACACAGTGCTCAGCACTCAGCTGCTCTGGATTGAGTGGTCTGGGCAAATATGACATAATGTCTCTCAGGACATCTGATCCCTTTTTCCTTCCTAAAAATCTCCTGTTAGTAACAGTGTTGCAGGGAAAGATAAGAGTATCATCACAATGCCTTCCAACAGCATGTATCAATACCTACAATGATGGCCAGTGCAATAAGGATGTTGATATCATGCACATTTCGGGTAACTTCAGCTCCAAAAGATAATCTTTGCATTTGAAATATCTCACAGGTATTTGGAAGGATGCATTGTAGATCATCAGGCACCCAACTATTTTAGGATGGTTAGATTTAAAAAAAATAGCTGGTTTGAGGAATACTTCATGAATTGGAAAACTCTAAACTTCATTCGAGTCATGGGGAAGGAAGAATTCCTACCGATTTCCCTGGAAGCAAGGAAGCACCCTCTGACATTTACAACAGGCAAATATCATTCCACATTCCTAAGGACAAATCCTGCTTACTTTGCTTCTGTCCCAAACCCCTGACAATGCACTGCTATATTGGTTCCCAGAAGGATGACATGTCTGAATATAGCAGGCAGGATCTGACCCATAAGCTTCCTCCAAGTCTTCTCTGAATCCTGTAGGTATGAGAAGGCAAAGTGTTTTGCTTTTACTCATGTCTGGTTTTTTTATATCTCTAGAAGCAAAGTCCTGTGAAGATATCCAGTGCAGCTCTGGGAAGAAATGCTTGTGGGATTTCAAGGTTGGCAGAGGTCGGTGTGCCCTCTGTGATGAAGTGTGCCCTGAAAACAAATCAGATGAAGCAGTCTGTGCCAGTGATAACACAACTTACCCAAGCGAGTGTGCCATGAAAGAAGCAGCCTGCTCCTCGGGTGTGCTTTTAGAAGTAAAGCACTCTGGATCTTGCAACTGTAAGTGAGACTTTTAACCTTGCAAACAGTTATGGCTTCTGAAGGCAATCCCTAGGTAATGAAGACTTATGCTTTTAAATATAAAAGAACTTCATTTGGAGATTTAATATATATATAGTATATATGACATATATATATTATACACACGCTTATGTGATTGGTTGGTTGCAGCAGATCGTCAAACAGTCAGTTGGCTTTCACCTTTTTTTGAGGAAAAGTCATGTTATCAGCAAGGGGTTGCCCTAAGAACATCTTTCTAGTTATTTTTCCCCTAATTTGTTTGCTCTCGTGTGCTTTGCTGGTTGCTTTATTAACACCTGGATATACTTTAACTCCATCAAAAAAAAAGTTTAATGTTAGCACATGGGTGGCTGTCTTAACACAGTTGCCTCTACTAACTCTGAATGAAGGACACAAAGCAGTTAAACCTAGACCACAAGAGCGCTTTTTATTTGATTTCAGGAATCTGCCAATAAAACCTGAGCCATTGATTCTTCAGAACTTTCTGCAGTTATGACTTCATAGATTATGTATAAAAAAAAAACCTTATTACATAACAGCAGATGCCAAAGAGCATCTCACTACAAGTCACATAAAAATGCAACGCTGTATTATGGCTGTTCAGAGGGCTTTGAAAACATGCACTGAGCTGCTTCTGCGCTGTTGTTGTCCTTATTTAAACAACAGCTCCCCTATATTCCCCCATCTAGCCATTAATGAAGACCCCGAGGAAGAAGAGGAAGAGGAAGACCAGGACTACACCTTTCCTATTTCTTCCATTCTAGAGTGGTAAAACCTCCATCACTATTGGAACAGCCATTGGGCAAGAAATCTATGTCCATACTGTAAATAAGTGTATGCTTATTTATTTTGGGGAGAAAAAAAGTATACATATAGTTGAGTCTTGTAGACATTTATTTATACTGTGTCATGTTTTATAATTTATACATAAAATGTCTGGTTGACTGTACACCTTGTTTTTTGAAGAAATTTATTCGTTACAGGAAGAGCAGTGTTATTTATTGTGAGGTCCCTTGCTTGTAAAGTAAAGCTTTTTTTTTCTCTTGTAAACTATAAAAGTCCATTCCTTAGATCTTACCCACATGACTCATCTCTTCGATTCACCCATGATAACTCTTTACCATTTTAACAAACTTGCATGTCAGTTTCTGTCATGTTTATTTATTGGATTTTCTTCTTGCCGATTCTGTACATAAAAGATCCCTCGGGTTTTTGTTTACAAGGAATCTTGACTGACCAAAAGGCGCTGTAACTGACTTAAATATACTTTCAGGGTGCAGTGAGGCGATCTTTAAGGAAACTTCACTTTTCTCTGCTTCTGATCACATCATGTTCTGAGGTGATCTCAATGTGCTAAGCATTTATACTGTACTATAAGAATTCTGGACCCAAAGAAATCGGATTATGAAGGTTGTTAATAACTACATGGCTAACTGTAATGAAAATAAAGTTTTTATTTTATTTTATTTTATTTTATTTTTTGTAACATGCATAAATGCTTTATGAGATGTTTCCTTTAAGATGGTCCTGCAGTACCACTTTTAAAGTTATTTTTCCAATCAACATGTCACTAAAAGTTATATCAAAGCTTTATCAGTTCAAGTTTCTTGCTTTTCATAATACTTTTTTTCTGATGCAATTTTATATTTTCAAACATGGCGAGTTAAATATAAATTCATTTAAATATATAGTTTTGTACTTTTCTACCATGTAAATGTCCAATGTATATAAAAGTTATAATGTGTATTTGTAAATAAATGATGAGTGAAAAAATAAAAAATGGAATTTTCCCTACATGAGTTTCTTAATTACTGATTGAAAGGATTGTGAAGGGTCTGCCCTCTTATTCAGCCTGGTGATATTTGTGGTTAGGGGAAAAGTGATTATGATTGACATAAAGCAGAATTGTGAGAATGCACAACTCTAAACTGAAACCCCAAATCCACCTCCCCTATCATTTCAGGTTATTATTAAAGACACTTCTAGGAGAAACACCTTAATTTTGCTGATATTACTTAACTGGAAATTCAGTTGTATTTCTGAATGAGAGTAGGTAGAACCCTTTGTTTGTCTTCCCCTCTTTATATTAATGAGACAGGTTTGTGGTCAATTGAACATCTATAATTTGCATCTTTCTGGGAGGACTTGAGTATATATTTGTACTCCTCTAAGAATCAGATCCACATAAGTTTATGGGGAGTGCAGATCCTTCACCATTCAAGGTGAGGAACTGAAACAACCAAAGATGTTCTAATGGGCCAAAGTTAAAGTGAAGACCCAAAACAAGTATCACAGAACATGAAAAAAATGCAAACAGCACAGTGTCTCTGGGAGATAATTTGCTTCCAAAAGTAAATTTCATTAATGAGCCCAGTATTATCATTATTGTATCTTTGTTCTACCAGTGGATCATTCATAAAATGTCTATTTTTCAAACCAACCAAACTTTAAAAAATAGATTTAGGTCTAGTAGACTGAACAGGGGAAAACAGCAATAGCCTCTTCCATTAGCATTGCAGGAACTTCAGTCTTGTTCTCAAGTAATTTCACTCAACTAAGGACCCATTCAGCCAAATATCCCTATTATCTTCCATGCAAAGGCAGGCAGGGTGGCAACTTCAAGACTAAGTCATTCAGAGATGCATAAGCTTTCTTAGGCCACAGCTAACTTCATCAGATGCTATGAATGAGATTTAAAGATGTCCTTAAATGCCTTGCTGAATAGTGTGACAAGGTTCTTTGGGTAAATCTGATATATTTTTATTAAAGCAACTTAAATAGTTGGAAAAATTCTTCTTTGCAAGCTTTCTGGTATAAATGCCCTTCACCAGGCTGAGGAAGCATCTGCAGCTGGTGTGTGCTTTTCCTGGATGGAATAAATAGTAAAGCAGCCAGAGACTTCTGAATAGTTTACTTGCTGAATAATGTGGAGTCATGTTTGTTCTTAAGTGCATTGCTGAATAGGGGCCTGAGAACAGAATTTGACTCAAGGTGTTTTCTTCACGGTTCATATAGTGACAGTTTAAAAGCAGTTCCAGTTTTCCTTACTTCATCAGCCCCCTATGTAGATTTCCATAATATTTCAGCACTACAGTTTCCCTCTGTATACATTACCATAGAGAATATTTTCCATTTATCTTATTCACAAAAGGTGTAATTTAAAATAAATAAAAGTGATGAGTTTGCTATTTTGTAATATTTGATGTAAAATTACAGCAAAGCATTTACCTACTTCACTTTATTCATACAAGTACCCACTTTGAAAGGGAAGTTTCAAGAGAGAGGAGTAAGGTAGTAGGGCTTTTTGGCCTATTAAAAGAAATAGTATATGGAATAGAAGAGGAGGCGCACCCTGTCAGAAACAACATCTGACTACAGAGAAGAAGGGCAAAGGACTAGTGTGTGGGTAAGGGATATGTAAGGCTGTGCAAGCCCCTCTAAATGTAACTTCTTCAGGAAATAATGACACTTTAAGTTACTGCATTTGAAGGATACTTAGAGTATCAATGAAGCAGATTCTTTAGGAATTAAAATTAGGTGCAGCCCACTTTGCTTCTGACAAGACAAAATAAAAAGGCTGTGTTTTTACTTTAGATAAGAATTTTGGCTGTGTGTTATCAGTTAAAGCAATGGAGCAGGGCTCAGTTCACCTGGGTTCTAGTTTCAGCTTTTCCACTAACTCACAAAGTGACTTGGAAAAAGTCACTTATAGCCAAATTTTCAAAACAGCCAAAAACTGCACTTTTGTGAATTTTTAAAAAATTAACCTACTAACTACATTTAGAATCAGCCTAATTCCAACAGTCTACATAAGATAAATGTGCCTTATGAGATTATAATTACCAGGTTTCCCAGGTGTTTGGATGTGTATGTATAACAGATAATTATGCAGTTGATTCATTATATCTAAATATACATGATAAACTTAAGACAAAACAAAGGCCAGTTCTCGTTTGTCTCTCTACTTACCTTTTGCCCACAAATCCACCTCAGCCAGAACTAGTTCTTATATTCCAAACCTTGCAGCAAATTTCAAACAGCTCCCATTTTTTCAGTTATAAAAGAACCTGACACAAAAATACTTCTTTGCCTCTAAATGGAAATCAGGTGACATTTTTATATGTAGTGCTGTAGTCTAGATCAGTGACACTATGTATACAATGAATTACCAGTGATAAAAATATTTGTAAGTTATCCCTTTGAAGAAGGACTCTATGCCTTCTGCTGACCCATAACTGTACAGTGTATGTAGACCTAGAAGTTCACAGGATACCAGGTTAGCCAAATATACAGCAATTACACCTTTATATAGTATAATTTTGGAATTTTGCAGGTAGAAATATATGAATAATAATGCCAGTAGGCAAGCAGTTTTAAAATTATGAATTGCCTAAGCAAACTGTTCTTACATTCATGGATACATAATGAAGTTTGGTGCTAAGATTTTTGTTGTTTGGGATAATCTGCATAAACACATGGTTTCACAATTCTTGAGTAACATGGCCAATGTAACTTGTATGCCATATAGTGAAGCTACCTGGAGAGAAAACAAAAGTGTACTTATGTAATTTGATGTCATAATGATCAGCTCTGGGATTGATATGCATACATATTGCATGGCTAGCTGTCTTGCAATTAGTATGTAGCTTGCCATGATTTCTGCTTTTACGTGGATTTGTTGAACTTCAGTGAGATTGAGGAGCACTCCATAACATATCAAAAGATGGAAAACTGAGAAGGCATTTCAGACTGAGACTAGAAAAACAGTTACTTTACACTCTCATAAAATAATCAGTTTATCAAAATGGTTCAACTGTTCAAATTCAAGTGCGTGAAGTCTGGCCTCTAAATTCATATTTTAGCCCCTCAATAGAAGTGGCTTGATTTTCCTGGGTGGAGATCCTCTGAAATTCCCACCAACTCTAGTGGGACTTGTAGATAGTCACAACTCTTGACAAATCAGAAAAAAAGAAAAACTTTTAATGGGCCACCTGTAGGTAGATTCAGGAACCTAACTGTAGTCACCAAGGTTTGAAGATTTTAGATTAAATTCTCTTTTATTTAATTTAGGAAATACCACTCATGGTGTTTGAGATGCTTACCAAAGCACCGTGTTAAAAAATCATTATTATCCTGGGGAGCCTGATTTTGTGCCATTAATCTCAAGCTAAGCACCCTTAGTTTGAATTTATACTCAACATACAACTATACACATATCAGACATATATGCATGATTACATGCATAAGTATAATTTTCATTTTTTCTTACTGGCATCCAAATGATTGTCTTAGCAATACGCAATGCTCTAATCAGAAAAATGTTGCTTGCCTCAGTCTTCTGATAGATTTCATCTATATAAATTTATTGTAAGTTTCAATCACTTTCTATTTAAGAGGCACCTAGAACTGTAAGAATTAAACAGAACTGCAGAGAAGACACTGAAATATGCCACCATTTGACTTTTGTCTAAATTAGAGATGTCATTAACAAAGGTCACAGGGCACGATATGTAGCTAAGCAGGTCCTTAGACAGATTACAGAGCATGAAAGTGACATTGATGACATTATAGAATTCTGACAATGAAACAGACTTCCAGACACAGGGAGTGAAGATCACATGATCAAAATGTCTAGCATATCTAGACATTGTTGCTCTGTTTCTAATTTAAGGGAAAAAGTACTCAGAGTATGATTTTGAGGGAAAGTCTCTGTTACTCAAACATATCCTTTACCACAGAGTGATTACATGGCAAAAGAAGTAAAACCAAAGTATAATAGAAAAGGAGGGTTAAAAATTACATCAATATACTTCTGAGTCTTGTGGACATGAAGATTACAGAGAAACTAATAGATAAGAAACATTTCCTAATAGAAAAAGATGCATGGAACAAGAACAGCCCAAAGTGGCCCTTAAATGCAAATTAAATGACAAAGTTGTTTGTTTGTTTTTAAAGAATACATAAAGTGGTCTTTTTTATTTCCTCTCTTCATTATCTGGGGACATGATCCTGAATTCTTTGTCCAGCTATTCTTCCACTGGCTTCAGTGGTAGTTTTTTAACGTACAAGGAGGGCAGTATCCAATCAGAAATTTTACAAATTAAATTGAAATGCAAAACTTGAGTTCCCATTTCTATTTTCAGTAGTAAACACATAAATAAAGGAGGAAGCACCAAATAAAGGAAACGCCATTTAAAACTATGGAGTTGTTAAATTTCACAAATTCATTAAGGCTGAAAATAATTCTGGAAGAGGCAATAACAAGTAAGAGCTAAATTAGTCAGGACAGCAAGGAAAGCAAAAGAAAACAAGTAGAGACACTTTGAGAAATAATGAATAATGCCCACTGGAGCAACTAAAAAGTGCCCTGCAGGGATGTTTCACACAATACCTTCTACCACACAGATGGTTTTGGCAGGGCAATTCAAAACCTTGTTGTGAGCACTGTCCTCATCAAAACTACAATGTTGATAAAATTCTTGGAATAAAGAACAGCCCAGCTTACGAAGTGTTGTGCATAACAGAAATGGATTTTATGATTAAATTTGTAGTAGAAAGTTATACTAGAAATAGATCAAGATTTCAAAAAACTATAACTGTTTCTTTTTTTGGGAACCTAACATTAGAAAAAAAAAGATCCTCACTCAGTTTCCAAGAAGGGAAAAAAGACTGTAAAATGCACATCCCAATCTAATTTGCAAGGAGATAGGCTTAATGTTAGTCATGCAGACTTTCTGCTTTTTAAAACTATAATCACTGGGACTGATTTACTCCTTGGCTTTTTCTTACAGACCTTGGATTGCAATCTCTGGAACCAGTGAAAAAGTTGTGCAGAGTAGAGGTGAAGTGGTTTAATCCATCTGCCATACTATTTCAAACTGGTGGCCCCAGAAGATAGGTGCTATATCTCACTAAGTGGTCAAAC
This sequence comes from Gavialis gangeticus, assembly GCF_001723915.1. Classification (NCBI taxonomy): domain Eukaryota; kingdom Metazoa; phylum Chordata; order Crocodylia; family Gavialidae; genus Gavialis; species Gavialis gangeticus. The sequence continues at coordinate 147,158,694 of NW_017729024.1, read as the reverse complement.
AAGTTACAGAGGGAAGCAGAGCCTTGTGCTTGGGAGCTGTGACAATTCATTTAAATCTCCCACTGAAGGGTTTAATGGTACTGGAAATTTAGAGGCAATTGAAAGTTGCTTTCCACTGATAGGAACCTAAGTGACCTAGCAAACTGCATCCACAGGTGTCTGCTTGGGTAAATCAAACCAAGGTCCAAACCAGAAGTCTGGATCAAAACCTCACACCCAACTTGAAAAAAGTACAATTCTGAATTGAAAATCTATGGCTTAGACCAACTCTCTAAAGGGATGGACAGAGAACCCCAAATCTATGTCCCAGAAAACTTGAGGAATACATCACTTGGTAAAATTAATCTCTTTGGAGACCATCTCACTTGCATCTTGGGGCTCATCAAAATGAATATTATAAATTAAAAATCATAAATAATAGATTATTTATCTTCATACTGCAAGAATATGTGGTGATGTAAGACCTATTTCTTGGTTTTTGTGCTCAGTTGTGAGCTATACATGCAGGCATAGCCTTAAGAGTTTATAATCACTAGATGTATGGGGCCAAATCTTGTTCATGCATAAAGGGAAAGCCAGAGGTTTTATTGTGCTAAATATTCTTGAGTGCCATCCATCCTCACTTTTTGTATTAACTGACGTCTTGGACGTACAGCACATTAACACTGGGGTTATTCATATTATTTTTGTACACCAGGGTAAATTACACTAAAATCTATAAAAGAAAGATGACCAGTTATCCAGGGGTAGCAACTACAGTAGATGTTATTAAAGCAGCAGACTACTAAGATGCAGGCAAGAAGGTAGAGGCCTGCTTGCACAGAACAAATTGCTACCACAGTATGACTACAGGTACATGCCACATACACAGTGGGCGTGTCCACACAAGACGCTACGTCACTGTAGCAACAAGCATCTAAAAATTACCATGTGCTGCTGGGACTGCGCAGTCATTTAGTACTTGCTAAAGCAAGTGAAAGATTCCAGGTGTCCTTAGCACCAGTGCCACAGTTTAGCTAATTTAGAGGGTGGGCACATACCACATTTACATCACTGTAATTTGCCTTTACATGGGTGTTAGAAAGGAATGGGCACATGATATATAGCCTTGCATGGATATAAAACAGAAGTAAAAATGCAACAGCATAAGTTATACTGGGCACGTCTAATGCTAAACCCAGTACTAAATGACTCCGCAGTACCAAATGTGTAGTCAGGGTCACGTGTAGATGTGCCCAGTATAATTTAATGCTGTTGCATTTTTACTTCTGTTTTATATCCATACAAGGCTATATATCATGTGTCCATTCCTTTCTAACACCCATGTAAAGGCAAATTACAGTGATGTAAATGTGGTATGTGCCCACCCCCTAAATTAGCTAAACTGTGGCACTGGTGCTAAGGACACCTGGAATCTTTTCTCCTCCCTGCTCCTGGTCTTGGGTAGCCTAAGGCAGACTTCAACTGCCTGTGCCTTATTTTCCCCATATACAAAGTAAGGCTACAGGCTTAATGATAAGCAGCAAAAAGAAAGGATGTAGTAACAGTAGTAATACGTGCTCACATATCTCTGTTGTACAGCACTTGTGTAACTAATGGTTAAAGAAAAATAGAAGTGGAAGAGACAGACTAAAGAAGAGAAAGAGAAAAAATGTAGAACAAGATGGGAGGAGGGGGACAAAGAACAGTAGGAGTTCAAGGAGAGGGGAGCTGATGATAGATTTTGCTAGGTATAGTTAATTGCTAATGACAATCCAATTTACACTGCATACTCTTCTGTTTGTTTTAGCATATGTGTGTTTGTTGCTCCAGCTGTGGGAACAGTAGAATCTCAGATCTGACACACAATAACTGTGAGAACATTTCTGTGCAAACAGAAAATCTAAGCAGCATATCCAACATGTGAATGAGCAAGAACTAGAGTCACATCTCCAGAAGGATTGGCATACAGTTGTTGCCACCCAGTTAGATGTATAAACATTCCAGAGTGAGAGTACAAGAAAAAGAAAATATATACGAAGTGATGCATATATGAGTGCAAAAGTTTGATAGATGTGTTTGGAAATTTGATGCACATCTAGGTAATGCCTTTGGGAAGATTGAGCACATCAAGTTTTAGGTAGCTTAGGCTGGAGTTTGTTTTGCTGATGAATTTATTGGTTGGCATGTTAATTTTTTTAATGTGCACTTAGGGTGAATCCCTTAGATTTATGGTGCACTTCATTATTGTCAGGAAGTGATGTTTTCAAAATCACCTAGGTTTTTCAGGAGTTTAAGTCCCATTTTCAAAAGTGACTTTGTGCCAGATTCAGTAAAAGACTTAAGCACCTAAATTAGGATTTATATAAAATTGAGGTAGCTTTAAGCAGAATTGGTGTCTAAATCCAGAACTGCAGCTCTGAAATCCCCCGCTCAGCTTCTGGAAGTTAGCCCTGAAGGTTTCCTGACTCCAAAGCCAACTTACATTTTGACCTTAAAGTTCCCCAGGTGCCTAGAGTTGTGGCTCTGTACATGCCCAGGACTGCCCCAGTCTTGACAAGTCTAGACAACTGTACACCTAGCTCATACCTACACACAATCAGGATCCAGAAACTGGGCGTTTCCCTGCCCTGAGGGAATCAATCTGGTAGGTGTTTTCAGAGTATGCATAACACAGCAACAGAATTGGGATCCTCACAAAATGCAGTTGTAACCACAACTTTCTTTTTAAACACAATAAGCAGTGGTTAGAGTACTTTACCTCTGCTCTACCTGGTTTTAAATCCATTTTTCCCACCTCACAGGAGAATACCCTACCATGAAGAAGCCTAATCAATATGTACTTTGGTCAGCACAGTAGCACAGTAGCACGGATTCACCAGATAGTATGGAGAGTGGGTAGAACACTTTGCTTGGAAGCTGAAGATGTAGGTTCAAATGAGCTCATGCTGAGAAAGGGATTGAACATATTTCTACCAGTTCCTGGGCTAATTCTCCAAACATCTGGCTATTATATATCCTTCTCCACCAATAAGTCATCCCTGCTTATTTCCTTAAGAAAAAAGGCATAGGCATAGGCATATACCTTCAGGTGAGGTTTTGGGGCAATAAGTCATCTGTGGATGGACACACATCTATGAAGTCCTCAGTAAGGCACCTAGCTTCCAGAGCGTAGCAAGTTTTAAGGCACATTCCTGTCAGTAGCATTTTGAATTGGTTATCTCTGAGCAGCTACATGGTGAGAGTACTGATTTGAGGCTGCTTAGCTCACTGTCTCTTTTGGATCCCATCTTTAGGAACCTACCTCTCTCTATGCACTGCACAGGGAGCAGAGGCTTCTAACACAAGATTCTGGATTTCACTCAGAGAGACAGGAAATTCAATTAGGCACTGAAGCAGCTATCTTTAAGGCACACAAAGTCCTTTATTGGATGTGTCAGTACGCATCTATCAGACTGTTGTCATCCCTACCCTCTTGTACGGATGTGTGTGGCAGGGCACTGTTGGTGCCTGCCACTTTAAAACCTGAGCCAAGCAGCCAGAAGGTGCTTGATTGCGGCAGCCATTTTAGATCCCTGGCTGCCTATATAAATAGATCAGTTCTCTACTGGCAAGGGAGGCAGCAACATTGCCTGG
>NW_017729024.1:147154214-147154561 GCF_001723915.1 Gavialis gangeticus | reverse complement strand
AGGGTCCAGAGGGCAGACCCCAGAGAGAGAGTGGGGCTAGAGGCTCAGAGGCCTGATGTAGAGTACCCTTGACTAGTCAATGCTGGGACCAGGACCAGACCGGTCAAAAAGGCCAGGGCCCCACTGTGAGGGATGCCCAGAGCAGAGGGCCTGGGGTTCTGACTGGTCTTGGAGGTGAGGCCAGGGCCTGTGTGGCCAAAAGTCCTGGGGGGACCACGCCCGAGAGGGAAATGGTTCAGGGAGCTAGGTAGCCCTGAATGAGGGCAGGGTAGGTCACCTGAATGGAAGGATCTAAGAGGGGTCCTGATTGGAGGATTCTGTGGCCCAGTGACGATAAGAACAGTGGA
>NW_017729024.1:147146415-147149214 GCF_001723915.1 Gavialis gangeticus | reverse complement strand
GGGTAGGTCACCTGAATGGAAGGATCTAAGAGGGGTCCTGATTGGAGGATTCTGTGGCCCAGTGACGATAAGAACAGTGGATGCCATCTGTGAGGTATGGGCTGCGGTGTAGGGGAGGTATGGAGCCGCAGATAGTGCCCCCTGGCATCGAAGCAAAAAAATGGGCAACCTTCTGCCTAATTAAGATCATTAATAAATTAACAATAAGGCATGGCAGGAAAGAAGGTGAGCGGCTGGCCCAGAACAGGTGGGCGGGGCCATTGGTAGATGGGCCCCAAGAAGGGCCCCCTGTTACAATGTGAAATTTGAACAACTTTTCAGAAACACTTGAAAGCTTTGGAACATTACCATCAGCAATGTCTTCAGAAAATTCTCCATATCAACTGAAAGGACAGAAGAACAAAGGCCAGCATTCTGGGTCAAGCAAACGCTGCCAACATTGAAGGCATATTTAATTGGCATCAGCTCTGTGGACAGGACATGTCATAAGGATGCCTGACAACCAGCTCCCAAAACAGGGCCTATACTCCCAACTCACCAACCATCACTGCTTTAGAGGTGGAGAAAAGAAGACATTCAATGACACCTTGAAGGCCAATCTGAAGAAATGCAATATTAACATGAATATCTGGGAGGCTCAAGCACTGAAACATCCCCAATATTGTATGGCAAGGCATCAATCATTCTGAGCAAACACACCCCATTATGAAGGTAAATAGATGAGAGACAAAGGGAAAGAGCTATGATCTGATATCTCCAAGATCTACTTTTTCCTTCTGGAAAATTTACCGTGTCTGCAGTTGAACATGCAGAATCTCAGATCAGACTCAGTCATCTACAGATTTTTCAGCGACTTCCCTATTTACAGGAAGACATTCATCCTTGCATCGGAGTACTGATGATGATTTCTCACATCTATGTATGACTACTGTGGTCTCTAACTACGGTATTCATAGAACTCCAATAAAATATTCCTGACCTTGAGCTATGGAAACATTTTGCAGTTAGATTTGAAGCATGTTTTGATGTGCTATATGCCATTTCAGTCAAGTGAAGGCGTCTGACTGATTTTTGGCTGTGACCTCCCTCCCACTGGTTCTAACTTATTAGTAACTTGTATTGAATTATACCAGAATTAATTATTAATTTAAGTACATTATCCATATTTTGCTGTCACAAGTGGAAAAAAGTGCATGGCTGTGAATAATCCATGCAATGGTTTATGGACCCCAAATTCCCTAGGGAGTATCAGATCTCCACCTGATGTCCCTGAGTGCTGGATTTTGCATTTAGATCTCTGAGTTAACAGATGTGTACACTCAGATACAGACAGACAGTTCCCACTTGATGTGGCATCTGAGGAGGCTCACGGGCATTGTTCATTTTAGTGAGTTCATCAGATATCTTGTGCTCATGAAATTTGTCCCAGATCTATTATATTCAGTATGTAAATAGCTAGTACTCTGCACTGAGCTAAACTTGCCAGGTTTAAGCATCAGCATATTAGACATGCATGTTTTGTAATGTGCCTCCCTGAAAAAAACACAGCCATGATTTAGAACAAAGATCTCTACACCTGAAAACATAAAATTAAATCTTACCTCTAAAATTAAAACGTAAATCTATGGTGATCCTGCAATCTTATACAATTTTATCAGAAACACTAGGAATCAAAATATTCGAAACCATCGTTAAAATGTGCAACAGTCACTCTTATCAGTACTGACAAAACGAAGTGTTCAAATATCATGTCAGGCCTTAAAAATCATGAAAATGATTTAAATATGATGACATTATAAAATGTACATAATTGAACACAATTTAGTTTATTCTTGTTACTTTTTGCTTTTTTGGAGTTTCTGGTCTTATGGTTTCAAGATTTATTTTAAAACCATGAAGGATATATATATTTATTTAAGAAAACACCAAATATTTAAGGACTAGTGATAAAATTGTGACTGTTGGAAACTTTGGCTGTTATACATCTTTAGAAAGCACTTTTAATTCAAAAGTGGGTGACTTTATGATGCCAAGGCCTTGTCCACATTTTTGCCACTTTAAGTTTTACCAAAGAACATAGACACTGTACTGTCAGTCTAAAACTGCTTATAAAGCTCTATCTTATCTCAGTTACATGATGTGAAAACTATACAAGTATGAAGCTCGGTATAACAGTATAACTGCAACTGCAGCCTCAGCTGAAAGTTCCATAAACTCAATGAACTGTTTTGGGGATAAGGCTTAACATTTGTATAACACTTTCCAAAGGAACAATATGAGGAACTTCCAGGAAATATAGATTGATAAAAAAGAGAAGTGGCATATTTCCACAAATAATGTACTGCCATACTTGTGAGGTCAGTTTTAGAATTACAATCCACTAAGATTAATTTATTATTCTAATGGAACCAAATGCAGTAAAAGAAGACAGAGGACATAAGCTTTTCTGGACATTGTCTCCAAAAAAAGTCTTAATTTGTCTTCCACCTGATCCATTCAAGCCATAGGCACGCAGATCTCTACTTTCTGCCAAGAAGGAAACTGGGGCTATGGGACTGTATGGCCCCAGTCCTACCTACTCCAGACCATGTAAAAAATGCTTATTCACCCTAGGTAGATACTTCCTGTGGATCAATTATCTTTTCCATGGAGCTCACATCATTGCCTAGACATTTTTCTGGTGTGTTTTTTAGGGTCACAGGCAGGGGTTTCTTTTTTTTTTTTGGAGGGAGGGACAGGGGGAGACAAATATTTTACTGTTTGTGTAACCTGGGCGGTACTCCAAGAGGTACCCCCTCT
>NW_017729024.1:147133163-147146135 GCF_001723915.1 Gavialis gangeticus | reverse complement strand
GCAGAACAAACAATACTGGTTGGTGAAATATAAAAGGCAGAAAATACACAATGTCAAATGACAAGGAAAATAGGGCCTAGGTACCTAGAGGAGGAGAAAGGGGGAAAATACAATGACTCCTTTCAACTGCAACCAGAATTTCTCCCTGTTATTTTACTCACCCCCACTGTGACTTGAACTTGGATCTCCCATACGGTAGGGGCAGAAACACCACCACACCGCCACCAGTGCTGGTACTGGGCTAAGGGACCAATTAGGGAACATGAAGGGTGAGTCTCTGGGGCCTGATTGATGAGGAAAGGGAATCCCAAGCCCTCCAATCATCTTTTACCCTTTCAAAAGCCCTGGGCTATGTCACTGCCAGCTAGCCTGTCACATTTGTCTAATTAAAACACAAAATACTCAGAAGTCAGTCCTTGTTTTGTTTTAGATAGCTCACACCCATACGCTTCTTATTTTTGTTATTGGAAATTAAAAATACAAAGTTTTTGAAAGTTGTCTTTTTACTATCCTCTCCAAAATGCTGCAAAAAAATTAAACAACATTTTTAATGGAAAATAACATACAATTTTCAAACAGTACTACCTACTCTGCCTGAGGTCTTTGACACAGCTCTGATAAGAAGTCCATGAGACCACTTCTCCAAAGGCGCTCTTGTTAGGTGACCAGGATGTAAGAGCCCAGAGGTACTGCAAAAGAATAGGACCTTCACCTGGAGATGTTCAGCCTCTGAAGAGATTCCTAAATATCTGTGCATGCGCAACGTATGTTTGTTTACAGACTTTTTCCAGAATACAAAAAGCCTCTTCCTCATCCAAACGAAAGGGAGAAAGTAGGTTATCCTTCTGAGATTTCTTTACATTGATTCCTCTCCTGTTAGTAGGAGAGAAGGATGATTTGTGCCAAAGAAAGCGCTACTTGGTGACTTGTTGAAAAGGGAATGAAAAATACCAAAGCAAGGATCAAATTGGACTAGGTTAAAATAAACTTCCCAGTAATAACATTCCTAAGAAAGTCTGAGCTTGGAACTCACTGAAGTATAAGATTTTTTAAGCTTTGGCTGGTATCTGAAATTGCAGATAATCTCAACATGGATTTTTATTTTTTGTTATTTGCCAACAGTAGATTCTGTTTCACATATTGCTGGTGACTGATATATCAACTGGTAGAAATTAAGGCCATTTTAGGACATCTACAACCTCTTCCTCTTATATTGATAGGAAAAGCTTTGGATCCTATGGCGGTTAGTTTATAGATGAGACATTATGTCAGAGGAAGATATTTTTGCTGGAAAACAGCAAATGTAGTGGCTATGTTTGAGAAAGGGAAAAAAGTGATCCAGACACCTGCAGGCCCATTGGTCTGACCTCCATAGGATGCATGGCTTTGGAGCAAAGAAAAGAATAATTAAAGACATTGAGGGAAATGGAAAATGAGATAAAACACAACGTGAAGTTTACCTAAAATAGACTGTGTTAGATTAATCTGTTTTCTGGGAATAAATTAGCTGTGAACAAAGCTGGAAATTAGAAAAGGTTTCCCAATCAGCACAGCAATCAACATCTAGAAAAACTTTCTAGTAGAAAAACCTTCCACGGGGTAAAAAATCTAACTACTATAAAGATGGTTCTTGATCACTTTATGAAAGGAAATATATGACATGGTTGTTTGCAGTAGTAGGGCTCTGGACTCAATGACTCAGCAGGTCTCTTCCAGGCCTATGTTCTTATGTTCCTATTAAGAAAGACTATAATACCCTGTTATTACCTCCCAATGTGTGACTTACCAGCACAATGCCCTGGGAATACTATTCATTCACCAGTTGGGCTTTCTATTTAATTCATCCTCTTGTTCCAGATCTTCACACTGAAAAGCCATCATTGCTAAACCATGTGAGCATTCAAGGAAAGGGAAATTGGGATACAGAAGTCCTAATTGTGATGGAAGATTCTGAATCTGGTGAGCTGACAGACTCACTCACAATAAAGTTAGGAACCAAATCGTGAACTTTGCCCTTTTGGGGAGACTTTAAAAAAAGGAAGGGCTGTTGATGAAGATGGTCAGAAGGATAATCATTTGAGGCAAAGCTCAAAGTAGCTTAGGGAAGGGGACGATTTTAATTTTAATCCTGAGATTTCTAGTAGTAAATCAGTAAGATCTAAATAAGGCTGACTATTAATCTTAGGAAGTCTTTTTTTTTTTTTTTTAGTGAATTAATCGTTTTCCTTACTATGAAATTTAGCATGCTTGTGATGCTGTGGATGGATGTTATCATTTTTTCCATTATTAGAATATCATCCAAACCACATCAGATCAGTTTTCAGTACTTTAAAATCAGTGTAACTAGTGTTCTTGAAGGCCAAGGAATAAGAATGGGAGCTATAAAATGCAATACTTTCTATGCTTTCTGAATGTAGTTGATCTTCTGCACTGTAAGTCTCAAACTTCATAAATAAAGATGATACTTCAATTCACTGCCAAATTCTGGAATGTATTTCATGTTACCAGTGAAAAATGTACGTTTTTCATCAGTGGCTTTTTTGCTATAAAAGGGCCATCATTTTCTTTTCTGAGGCCTGCACTCTATTACTTCTTTTCTAAATATTAAGGGTTTCATTCTGATTTCACACTGATTTTACATTGGTAGAATTCAGCAATATATTTTAGCATCTGCTTGACTTCATTAACACCATGAGACTGCCATTTGAACTCCAGGTACTTAACTGAAGTGCAAGGGTTATGATGGTCTGAAAACAAGAGTCTGGTACTAAGTAGTATGAGTGTATAACATTTACTGAGAAGGCTCTCTTCAAGCTGTTGGCCTCCTTAGATTTTCCTTAAGTAGCTAGTAAGTAGTACATTAGTATAGTTTTATATAGTTAAAGGTTTTTGCAGATGCTTATCATCATACAGATCATCCCTGTGAATAACTATAAAATGACTTTTCATACTAAACAATCTGAACCAACAAGAAAAAACTAAAATGAAATTTTTTCCTGAGAATTTCTCTTATTCAGAATGCTCATGACTCAGCAGAAAATCTAAAATAGCATCTCCATTTCATTCAGCAACCAACCTTTATTTGATCCTGTGTTCCTTCTTCACAAGACAATCACCACTTTCCTCTAGCAACTTCTCCTAAAAGGGTAAGGAATACCAGATCCATAGGTTTATATCCATTAAACTAAACCATAAGGAAACATGGGCTGAGGATTTGTGCAAGAAAATTACAATTTAAGTATTCAGCTTCAGTGCTTACATTCAATTGTTGCAAACACTAAAAAGACCTGAAAATTTAGCACTTTTTTTTTTTTTTGCAAACCCAATGCTCTGGAAAAGCTAAGACAACATTTATGTTGCCAGGCTCGAGCATTTCAGAATGAAGGCCTGGGAAAAACATTTTGCTACATGTTAAACAAAACAAAGACAAACATTTGTTATCTCATCTTTCTCTCACAGTTTTTGGCAATTAAAATATGTATTTATGTGGGCAATTTTTTGACACTTTAGAGATATTATTACTCCTCTCTTTCTCAACAGGAACATGATATACAACTAAAATAAAGAATGAAAATTAGGACATTAAAATGCCTCATGTGGCAAATAAAAATGCAAAGAAGCAAACATGAGAGCAATAGTGACATTTTAGCTCATCATCTACAAAGACAGAAGACATTTATAATGTAAATTACTACTGCATTAGAGCTGTCTGTCTGTTTTTCCCTACTCTTAGAGGATATACACAAGAAAAATAAGTGATAATAGTTGTTTCAAAGAGGATTTGTTATTACTTTCTCTGGACTGATGGGAAGAGTACACAGACACTATAGGGATTACAAGTCTCTTTGATGAAGTCTCCCTCATTTGAACCTGTTTTTCCCTTCTTCATGGAACTAGAGATAATCTCTCTGAAATGAATATTTTCCCCTTTTGAAAAAACTGATTCAAACAAAAGATAATTAATAATGTAAGGTTTCAAAGCCAGAGTAAATGCAAAGGGAAATCATACATACGTGTATAAGATTAGCAGAGGGCCAAGATTATGTAATTTCACAAGCCAATGAATCTCTCAGATGACTGGCTGTTTCAGTAAAAAGCAGGAAGAGAAAAGGTAATGAGCATACGACCTCTTGTAATTTACAAGTTAAAGTCATGCTTTGACAGCACATGGATCAATTAGATCCCCCTGATTTAGTCTTGACATGTTAATGTCTGAGTCAAAAGAGGTTAGTGTAAATATATTTACCTTATTGGCTAAAACTAAACTCTCATGGGATGCCTTTATACTGATTCAGACAGAGGAAAAGATTTATCTGGATCTCTCAGTCCATGTTTCAGATAAAACATGAGTTTAGCTCTGTGGTTTTAGTTAGCTAAGATGAAGTTTGATTGATAAATAAAAAAAAACCCCAAACTTTTACTTCAGCAAATATGAGACCCAGAATTGAAGCAAGATTACGTGAAAGACTTTTTTATTATTTCATTTTATGAGTGGGCAACTGTTCTCATTTGTGGCATATCTCAAAACAATGGTTTAGTTTCATTTGACAGGGAATTACTGTCACTTTTGCTTTGCCACTGTTTCCTGTTGGGGGTAAGTAGTCTATTCTTTAGTATGACAGAGTCTTGCAGCTGAATGGCTGATAGTGTCAAAGGGCTATTAATATGCTAAGCCTTTTAGTGGCATGGGATAGCTCCATCCTGTTCTCTCCAATTATTGCAAAAGAACCCTGAAACTCATCACTTGACCTGAAGAATCGAAATACTGATTTTGGTATTAATTTTATGTCTCATCTGTAAAAGGATAAAATTGCATGGCAGACACTCTTCTAATGTAATTTCACAAGATCTACATGAATAAGTTGGTAATTTTACTACATTTACATTACTTTTTGATCATGATAGCAAACCTAGGCATAAAAACTGTGTAACCACTAGAAGAATAGTCTCCTAATTAATTTTGTATGGTATGACACAATCTCAGCTCTTCAGAGCCAGATAATACTAAAATGCCTGGGCAAAATCATCTTCATTTTTGTGATGGTTGAAGCATAAGGAATGGAGGAAAAAAATGTATAAATCACATCACAAATGTCACTATGAATAAACATCTGCAACACAACTGAATAGAGCTTTAACAGATAGGGTTCTTTATTTTTTTAAACAATGTGAGACCCTAAAATGGTAATCTTAAACATATTTTCAACATTCTAGTCTTAGGAGTTTGAAGAAATAGCTATTTTACCGACCATTTAAAAACACTTGTCAAGACTCATCCTTTGTAACCAATTTGTTCAGATATTTGGGTAAGTAGCGGAATATGAATATTGCATATAATATTCATTCAATTAGTACTCCCACCTGGATTTTTTCAATGCAAAAGATTATTGATCAGTAGGAAAGAAGGATAAAAAATTCAGAGGAGGATATGGAAGGAACAACATCAACAAAATAAGAATAAGCAAACAACAACAGCAAGTTTCAAAAGCAATGCATAGGAAGTCTTGAGGAAAGTGTGGTAAGCTGGATAAGAAAAACTTAGTCAAGCACTTCTGGAAAGCTTTTGAATTAATGAAATGTATTATTTTTTCATGTAACCTGATTTGGGTCCCACTTTTTGTTAGGGTTTAAGATTTCTCTCATTAATTTAGCAAGCAAAATCAGACATACTTTCATTTTATTTCCTTATTGAAGTGTCACAGACTTTTCACTGAAACGTTGTAAAATATTACATTTAAACAATATTCTGGTGATAAATAACATTTTGATATTTTAGTTGCCTGGAAATGGGAATTGTATTCCTTAATAATTCTATCAGTTATTGCTATAAGAACAATACTCTTATCCTGGAGTCATAATTCTCTTTCCAATACTAATTGTGACACCCGAGACTAAAATTTTAAGTGTTGTCAGTGTGGTGAGAATCATAGCCATGGTTTAAAATCTATGAGTGCATTTTAATAAAAGGTTCTGATTGGCCCTACACAGGCAGATGAGGGGATGATGATGCAGAAGAGGTCTTTCACAGAGCAAGCAGGAAGCTGCCAGAATGTTAAACTTGCAAATCCTGATTTGAAAGAGAGGGAGCCAAAAGCAATTAGTAACTTGTATAAAGGTTTGCCCAGGTAGCTCTTTTATATACCTCTTGACTTTTAGAAGCCAGAACTGGGAGGTAAATGCACCCTACATTGTGTACAGGAGGCATCATAGCATGGCTAACTCTCATGATATTTGATGGTTTACTTACACCATCCCAGTCCCTAAATTCACATGATTCACTAAGAAACTCAGCTTCCATTAAAAAAAGGGTTCCAGACTTCAGAGTTATGAATGAAAACTTGAATCTGCAAACTGAGTACATTGAGATTCCAAAATGAGAAGGCAATTAAAAAGAATTTACATATTCCTTACTTGTAACGGTTTTTTAGCCATATCCATGAAATTTGGAGTCCTGACTCATGATTCTTAAACAGGGTTGTGATTAGTTATGCTGGGTGTGTCACTACTGAACGTGCTTCCACAGGGCATTGGTCCAAATCATAGCCCACCAAGTAAAAGGGGGTTTCCACCTTGTTTTGGAATCTTAGAGTAGCATAGAGCTGGCTAGGCAACACCCTCTCCCAAGACACCGCAGGGTTGGGAATCTGTTGGGGGCACAGTGTTGAAAAGAGGTGAGGCAGGATTATGCTGCACTCCAGTGAGCACTGGATAATGTAACAGCTCCTAGAACCAACAGATGGGGAATCAGAACTGGCACTTTCTTCACCCTGATCCGCAAAAAGGAGCTAAATGGCAAACAACAGATGGCTTGCTTCAACCAGGAGAGAAAGCAAACACTCTGTGGCTTAAAGTGTCTTGTAAATATTGCAGCAAGAAGTTTCCTAGCTCCTCTTTGCTGGTGTTTCTTAGCCCAAGGGCATCAGGATCTGATTCTTGTCTTTTTTCTGGCCTCGACTATGAAGTTTGCCAGCAAAACTGAAGGTCAGCGCAGGGTGCTCACACTCCAACCTCCTCTATGGTGACAGAAACCTCCACTATGCTGACAAAATGATTCCACCTCTGGTGAATGGAGTCAGGTTCTAGTGCTGCCCAGCCACCTGCAGAAAATGCATGTACGAACAATCCTATGTCTTCAGCTGGCTGCAGCAGTCTCCTCAGCAAATGGTCCTTTCCCAGAGTATGCTTCTCATTCTGGCAGCACAGGGTGCCAAAAGCACATAGGGTCTCTCAGCTTACGGGCAGAACTTCCTGCTGCCTTGCTGGGTAAGTGTAGACAGCCTTTGGCTTATGTGGCTAGAAGCGACAGAGCCAATAGGCCTTGCAACCACCACCTTTATCTAAAACAGGAAAGGAACAAATCCAAAACTCAGAAAAGGGATTTATTTTTTTCCACAAAACATAAAATTAGATTATGGTACTCATTGCTACAAGATAGAACCCAAGAACACAGCAAGATTTTAAGAGGAAATGGACATTTATATTAATAATTAAAGTCTCCATAGGAGTATTAGATCATGCTAAAAACTGAATGCTGGAAGCAAGACAAAACCTAATGTTTCAGGATTTATCATTTAGATAACAGGAATTAAGATGAGATCTCTGTGTGGGGAACTGATTATCAAATATCTGTCTATTGTGGGGTGTGTTGCATTTTTCTCTAAAGCTGAGCATATAGTGTTGACCACTGTTGAAGAGAAGATCCTGAAATAAATGGAAACCTAGTCTTATCTTTTAAGATAATACCTCTGTTCTTTTATGTCTATTCTGACAAGACATATCTTGTCTGTATAGTGTTCTGTGAGATAGGGCACCCTTAAAAGTTCTTGTCCTTAGATCTAATCATTATTTCCTTACTAAATACCTCTCATATCACTAAAAATCCCTTCCCTTCATCAAAACCACCAGAACTGTTGATATTTGTCCAAGCCCTACTGGAGACAAAGTAAGTAAAGAAATGTAAAAAGCCAGTGTCCAGAAAATTGGTATTTACATGCACTGCGCTCTTCAAAATTACTCTGTAGCACTGTGCTTACAAGGTTAGCCTTTTATTCAAGATCTTAGAACCCTCTCTCAGAGAAACAAGTATTTTTTTTTCACTGCACTATTTCATAAGCTACCCAAGATCTCATTGACTGAGTTTGTTTTGACTACATATTTTTAGGAGTATCTGTTACAGATGCTGAAGGAGAATTAATGGAACAGTATTCATTTAATTTTGAACAGCAAGACAGGCACCAAACAAATTTACAATTAGTCATGATTGGAGAGAAACATTGGAAAGGAGCCTTAATTTCCCATGAGACTGAAAGAAAACAACGAAAAAAAGGCTTCTTGATTATCAATGACCAATTAGTATTATCCATCAAGGACTCTCTGAAGCACTTGAAGAAGTCATAACTGTTCTTCTTTTATTGTTCCAGGGTATTCCAACTGGCATGCAGTCAGATCCACCCAAAATTTTTCAAGAATATCTGAAGGCAGATGACTATAAAAATTCAAAGTACAAAATCTATTTCACCTCCTGCTTCAAGAAAAATAAAGGAAGCACAAATTACCTCACAGATGTTATAGTTGTGGGGGGCCCTTCTTTAATAAACAATACAAAAAAGACAAAGAGTTTCCCGCTGACGTCAAACAATAAAAGCAGTTTCTCAGCAGCGGCAGGCAGTCTCACAAGCCTGAGGGTTTGTACTTTTAGCTCAAGTGACCTGACGTCACTCATCCTGATGTTGTGTGTGGAAGAAGTTATCTCTGCTATGGCAACAATATCAGCCTGAAAGGAGTTTTGAAAGCCCAATAGGCTAGTGTCACTCACACCGGTGGTGGATAGTAGATGGTAGGATCTCTCAGGGTGGCAGGTAGGCAAGCCTAAGGGAAGTGAGCTGCCACCCTAGCAGCCCACCATCACTCACACTGATGGCAGGGGGTCAGTTGGGATTCCTTGGTGGCCTCCAGGGCAATAGTTAAAAAGAAGATTTGGGTTCACATGTCAATGTCTAGCTTGAAAGCAGTGAGTACAACTGATTTCTTTTTAAATTTGTGGTTCACAAATGGCAGCAGCGACGGGGAAAAGGGGAGTTTCTCAGTAGGTCTGTTTGATTGCATGTGAAACTTACAATGGAGCTAAAGTTGCCTGGTTTTAATTTTTCTTTCTCCTGTACAAGCTGTGTTGTTTTATTGAAGACCCATACAAAAGGGGAAAAAATTAAAACCAGACAATGCCAGTTCCATTGTATGTTTCACATGCAATGAGACAGACTGGAAGAAAATTGTCCCCTTTCCTACCAACTTGCCTACCATTTGGGGAATGCATTTAAATCCAAAAGAGGAAAAAAACCCACATTTTACTAGTCACTCTTTTTTTTTTAAATAGAAATTAGCATCTGGACCAAAATCTTCCATAAAATGGTATTCTGGCACCAAGTTTAACAGAGCTTACAAGAGACAATACAGGGAAAATTGGCTTTGTTCCATTGCAAGTGCTTGCAAAAAAACCCCTACAAGTCAAACTGCAGCTGATGTTTCATCAGCACCAGAGATATTCAGGATACAAAGAGGAACCAAAGAAGACACTCCACAATTACTTCTTATGAAGATAAAATACAGAGCACATTTTTTCAATCTAAAATTGGATATTCTTTTAAACTAAAACTTCAATCCTGCAAATATTTATTCAGGTAACTAGCCATACAGATGTTGGGAGTGCTCAGATGCTTAAATCCAGGGCCTAAATCTGAATGTCCATTTAAAGCAGTCTCCATATGTACAAGCAATACAACAAACAAAACCGAAGCTCATTGTATATGGTAATTAACATTGTGATCAGCTTGCTGCTATGTTGTGCCCCTTTCCACCATTCCTCATCTATTCTTTTTCTCTTTAGACTTAAGTTATTCAAGACAAGGACAATGTCTTCTTATATATCTATAACACGCAGCACAAAATATCAAATAATAATAATGTAGGAAATATCAGTAAAATTTTGCTTTATGCTGGTCATTCTTCTGTTTATTTACAGCTATGACATTATTTGTGTATGCTTGGAAGTGGAATCAACCAATTGTCTGAACATGATTCCTACAGGAAAAGAAAAATACTAAAAAGTTACATTATCATTATGTATACTTAGAATACACGCATAATGCACATACATACCGAAAAGCAAAGCATGACTCAAATCTTTACACTTGGGCTAATATACTTTCTCACAGAGTAAAACAATAGGAGCCATGAGGAAGTTGTCCAACACAATAAATGCTGCTGCGCAAACCGTTTCTGTTTAAAGGCTATGCTTCACAGTATAACAGTGATAGGATACCAGCATGTTGCCAGCATTAACCATGCAAAATTTAAGGCTTCTTGAGAGCACAGACTGTCTCAGAATAATTCGTGTGTTGCTGCTGTCTCAAATTGACACTTCAAGTTTCTTAGGAGCTTGTATACATACTGAAATTATACTAGTTTAACTGAAAGCACGCTACTGCAGTTTTACTTAAACTGCTGCCACTTTGTATATGGACAGATTTACACAAGTTTAAATCAGTTGACCAAATCAGCACATAACATGTCTAAAACAACCAAGTATGTCCATAACACTCAGTAATTTAATTAAATATGTGAAACTTTACATTTTTAGTTAAACTGAAACAACTTCTGTATGTGACAAAACCAAAGGATCTGTGTAGGTCCAATCAGTCTGCCTGAGGGATGTAATATCTGAAAATGCTGAGATGTTAAGTAACAATTAGCAGTAAGCAATCATATACTATCTCAGCAAAGATGTTTGGTTTGAAGACAGCATATGTGTCCAAATCCCTGAGTCCCTGGGAATATCATTAGCAACTCTAAAACAATCTTGCCAAAAAACAAAAAACCCAGACATATAAACAAACAAAGGACCCACCCAGCAGCATAAAGATAAAAACTGGTATAGCCACTTTCATTCCTTTTTTGTGTCCTTGTGACAAGGTATTTAGCAGAATTTGCAGATTCGTTGGAATCTGACAGGTCACATCATGAGTGCTTCTGCTTTGGCCTAAAGCGTATGACCTCTGGGCTGTGAACCATGTACCTAAATGCCCATGCCACTCCAACCCCTCCAGTATAGCCACTGAAGGACTCATTTCAAACATATTTTTAAACTACTTTCTAGGCTCTCAAGAAAGAAGTTCTGAAGATGCTTGTAGATAAAGTGCTTTGAGATACTTGGATAGAAAGTGCTATTAGAGTACAAGGATCTGGTCCTCCTTAGCTGATACCTATCCTCAACATTGGGCACATCTGCACAAGACGCTTTACTGCACAGTAGTCTAATCTACTGTGCAGTAAAGCATTACCATCTACACATGCATGGCATTTCCCACAGATTAACTGTGCACTATTTGGCCTTAATAATAGAATCATATCTCTCTGGGGGTCTCCAGAGTTTTGTGGACAGAAATTTCTGTTTTGAAACATTTGTTGGTACTATATATGACTGTGTATTACCACTAAGATAAATTCTTGAAGTGCTTCAGGTGTTAATCCCAAGGTAGCTAATACCTGGGGGATCCCACAGGACACTGTGCCAACTGCCACCAGATACTGTGCTCTTTCAAGGGCCCTAGGACGACCTGCCTCACTGACCCCCTTTTACCTGGTGCTGTTAAATTGTCAACTGTCACAGAACGTCTTTCTGCGGCGGCCCCATCACCTTCCAGTCAGGATCATGCAGATTTCCCCTTAGCAGATTGAACACAATGTACTAGCTGGATTAGCTTGGGTCACACTAGGCAAGCTGCTTTAAGGCTTTTTAATCTTCTACATTGCAAGAAAACATTCCAAAAATGAGCAGTTTGGAAGGGACAGGGGCAAAAAGCAGACTACAATGCTGGCTGGGTACTGGCAGGATGCAATCAAAAATCCTGTTCCAGCCCCTGCCCCAAACCACCTATCCCACAAGCTGCTTCTGGTGCCAGTTTTATCATTGTTTGACAATGCTGGGAGCTGAGGAAGTAAGTCCTAGTGAGGGAAAGGGCAGAAGGAATGGGGATATAGTTTTGCTGGGGAAGCAGGGGCTAAAAATAGCTCCTGGTTCCCTTCAAACTTCCCTATGTACCCTACAATCCCCCAATCCTTCCAAACCCTCTCAGAACCCAGCAACCCCTCTGCAGACCCTGCCTGTTCCCCTGATCCCTCTGCAGATCCATCTTCCCCTGCCCCAATACCACTGCAGCTGCCTCCTGCACCCTTGATCCCCCAGATCATTCCCACAGATCCTACCTGCTCCCTGATCCCCCTCTGCAGACCCCGCTAGCCCATGATCTCCCCCACAGATGCCATCTCCCCCACAATCCTGCCTCTGGATCCCACTTGCCCTCCCAAACCCCGCCCGCACTATGGAATCCCCCAAGGTCTCCTCATCCCGATTTACCTTAGATCATTTTTAACTCAGTCTAAGCTCCCCCTAGCTTGCCTGTGAGGCAAAAACAATGGAACTAGTCAACCTACAGATTGACACCTATCAGCCACTTTAAACAATGGATTGATGTCATATATCTTGACTTCAAAAAAGCCTTCGATCTGGTATCCCATGATCACCTCTTGGCGAAACTGGCCAATTGTGGCCTTGGGTCCACCACGATCCGCTGGCTGGGAAATTGGCTCTGTGATCGGACCCAGAGGGTAGTAATTGACGGAGGTCAATCGTCATGGTGCCGTTTGTCCTTGGACCCATCTTGTTTAACATCTTCATTAATGATGTGAATATTGGAGTCAGAAGCGGACTGGACAAGTTCACCGATGACACCAAACTTTGGGGCAAAGCATCCACACCAGAAGAGAGGAGGGCGATCCAGGCTGACCTGGACAGGCTCAGCAAATGGGCGGATGAGAACCTGATGGTGTTTAATACTGAAAAATGCAAGGTTCTCCACCTTGGGAAGAAAAACCTGCAGCATCCTTATAGGCTCGGCAGTGCTATACTGGCTAGCA
>NW_017729024.1:147124697-147132915 GCF_001723915.1 Gavialis gangeticus | reverse complement strand
TGACCACAAGATGAACATGAGCCTGCAATGCGATGCTGCGGCTAGTAAAACGACCAAAATGCTGGCTTGCATCCATAGATGCTTCTCAAGCAAATCCTGGGACGTCATTCTCCTGTTGTACTCGGCCTTGGTGAGGCTGCAGCTGGAGTACTGCCTCCGGTTTTGGGCTCCACAATTCAAAAAGGATGTGGAGAAGCTTGTGAGACTCTAGAGAAGAGCCATGCATATGATCAGAGGTCAGGAAAACAGACCTTACGATGACAGGCTGAGAGCCATGGGGCTCTAGCCTGGAAAAGTGCAGGCTCAGGGGTGATCTGATGGCCACCTATACGTTTATCAGGGGTGACCACCAGTACCTGGGGGAACGTTTGTTCACCAGAGCGCCCCATGGGATGACGAGGTCGAATGGTTATAAACTACTGCGAGACCGTTTCAGTTTATAAGGAAGAATTTCTTTACTGTCTGAGCCCCCAAGGTCTGGAACAGCCTGCCATTGGAGGTGGTTCAAGCACCTACGTTGAACACCTTCAAGAGTAAATTGGATGCTTATCTTGCTGGGATCCTATGACCCCAGCTGACTTCCTGCCCTTTGGGCGGGGGGCTGGACTCGATGATCTTCCAAGGTCCCTTCCAGCCCTAATGTCTATGAAATCTATGAAATCTATGAAATTTCCTGAGATATGCATCTACACAGATTGTGTCTGTCATTATGTACATTTTCTTGGCTATTGAATAATTTACTGCAAGGACTCAGAAAATAATTTTCAAATACTCAACTTTGTGGAAGTAGAATATTGTTTTAAAACTAAGTGAAATTCTTAAGTCCTCAATATACAGATGCAAATTTCTAACACAAAACCACGGTTACGCATTTTAAGAACAGAAATCATGCATTTCTTTCACTTTCATATAGTTTAGAAAACTGTGAAGCAAATAAAACATAAAAACTTCACACTTAAAGGTGAATATTTGGATTATAATGGAAAATGTTTTTAAATTTGACTACGTACAAGAGTAAGCTATTTTCCAAGAGCAATTACTTCAATAGGGTGTTTAATTAACAGCATGAACAAGTTTGTTCTGTACAAGAGAAAGGTAGTTTGTTAGTCTGAAGTCAGGCAGCAGGCACGGTAGATTTACACCTTGTAGACTAACTAAATCAGAGATGTATACTAGTTTATTAAACTAGTTTATTAAACTATGTTATTAAACTAGTTTAACACACAAACAGCTTTTGTAAGCAGAGGACTTATTTCATCTGCACTGGGAATTAGCATTACATCTTATTTTTTTATAACCGCAGAAAATTACACTATTGCTAAAGATTCATTTAGCCTTTCCAGCAGCACTGTTATTCCTCTTTTTCAGGTTTGAAAGAAGATAATGGATTTATCTTCCCATGATTCTATGATTTACCTACCTCCAGTTTTGGGACTAACCTCCAAACTGTATTTCCAAAACACAGGCTACTCTTCAGAGCATCCCCAAGAGTTGCTCAGAAATGCCAATTGTTTTTTTATGAAGGAAATTTTGTAATATTTTTGTTTTTAACAAAATTCCCAACAAAGATTGTTTGTTTTATTTGTTTTATGTTCCAATGACAAAATGAAATGAAAGACCAGTTAAAATGTTTCCTTTATTTTCAAAATCATAAAACGCTTCTGGCTCTTTTTGCAAATTCAAGTTTAAGTAAAAAAATTGTTTTAAGACACCGAAAGCCAAATTTTCCTTACCAATAAATAAATAAATATTTTTTTCATTTGTTATTAAACTAGTTTAACATACAAACAACTTTTCTTAACTCCCGAGAAGCCAGATCTAAGTGTATCATAGTGTTATGGCAGGGGGCAAGGGGGGCGGGAAGAGCAAGGCAGGGAGAGGGAGTGCATTGTCACAGTTGCATCTTCCTTTGACTTCTCTTCTACCCAAACTTTAAAGCCTGGAAGGGGCAGTGGCACTTTTGTTCATGGCTGAATGCATTTGAGTTCATGGATCATTATAATTAACCCGTTTCTTGCTAATGTCCCCTAATATCATCTAATTCCATAGGTGTTAACAACCCTCTCTCCTTTCTAATGGCCTTGATATTCCACTATCCAAATTATCGTTTCTTCTGCAATGATGCTGTTCCTTAGCCATGCCTGATAAAGTCTCTCTTCTATCTCACAGCCCTGCAAACTGTTTTTAACCCTAGTTAAAAACCTTACCTCAGGTATAGTAATATTAACTCAGGTGTAAAAATGAATGATGAAGTATTGGAGACACTTTCAAGACACTCAAGAAAACTAGATTTTGTTCTAGAAATTTGAATAAGAGATATACATTTAACTATAATGATTGCAAGGCTAACAAATGTGTGTACTATTGTGAGCAATTTTTTGCCTAGTTTCCTGTGTTTTTTAAACTAATTTATAATCTAGCAAATTAGTGCACATTCCAATAAAGTTATGTTTTTATGTTTACTTTGATCGTAAACTGAATAATGTTTACTATTCAGTTATAGGCCCCTAGCATATTAGTAAAGTTTCTAATTTCTCTTTAACTGGAGAAAAATGTGTGCCATGTTATATGTAATGATGCACCACACTATCTGTACCCTCCTTTTTAAAATCCTAGATCCACCCATGGCTACCACACACATGCATCGCAAAACTGAAATTGAGGAGGTCCATCTGGATTGTGATACTGAATACTCAAATCATATGATGAGTAAACAACTCATAACGTCTTTGTTCACAGAACTGCATTTACCTTAAGCAACATGATGTTTTTGGTTGCAACCGTGTAGGCGCTCTTAAAATAATTTTAGTTTTAGGAATATGAGTGGTTCTACTGCAGAACCAGTAGAGTATCCCAGCACCCTAGGGTACTGACAGATTCTTTTTAAGGGTGTCCTGAGGTATGAGGAGATAAGTAGGTAAGTGCAGGCTCAGGCTTATCCCTGCCTGGACCACCCACCACCCCCAATGCCTGGCCCCTCAGATAAGCACCATAATACCTAAATAAGTTTTTAAGATTAGTGCCACTCATATCATGAAAGTTTTGGAGGAAGCTTCCAGTCCACAAAGGTTGAGAACCATTGTTTTAATGGCATTCCCCATTATATAGGGAATAAGGCTGGAACCAGTGCCATAGGACATCAGAACACGTTCCTTCCCTCCCTTGTCCTGGGCTCAGACCTCATATATATTTTAAGCATAATTGGAGAAACTTGGCAGCAGATTAGCTGGATCTGCTAAACTTCAACTGGATCTGCTAAACTTGTTACTGAATCTTAATGCACCAATGCCTGAAGTTATTGTGTGATAAGAGCATGCTTTTGTCTTCTCCTTATACAGGTTAATGTGCAGGGGAGGGGGCAAATAGCTGCAGGTGCCGATTGGCATCTTTGCACTGCTGAGACCATGTGAGGGTGGCGGGCAGGGTTTTCAACTCCCCCACACTTCTCCTTTTCAGAATGGGATGCTTCTGGATGAAAGGCAGCACAGGCCCCATAAAGCCAGCTTTCACCTACCAGATTCTTCCAACACTTTTTTTTTATGTCATGGGCCAAATCAGTTTCAAATTTTATTGACTGAGCTGAACACAAAGGTTCAAGTCTGCGTGGTGCTACCACCAACAAGTACCTTACCTCCCAGACACATCTGTCCGGGGCTTCAGATACTCCCATATCCATGGCAGGCATCCGACATACAAGACCCAAGCATGGAGGTCTTGGAGTTCAGATGCCTCCTAGTTTTGCTTGCCCCTAGCCAAAAGCCAGAAGGAGCAAGTTAGGGGGAAAGCCAGAAAGCAACTCCCCATGGTTGTAAGCTGTGTAGCCCAGATCCTCCTACCAGGAGGCTTTAGCAGACCCTGGCAGGTGGACCTCCTCGCCATGCCATGGAGCAGGTCTCCACCCTCAACTACACCAAGACACCCAAGGCAAGGAAGAAGGGGATCCCCCTCGCAGGTCAGTATAAACACCTGGGCCAAAAC
Source organism: Gavialis gangeticus (assembly GCF_001723915.1). Classification (NCBI taxonomy): domain Eukaryota; kingdom Metazoa; phylum Chordata; order Crocodylia; family Gavialidae; genus Gavialis; species Gavialis gangeticus. The sequence continues at coordinate 147,128,937 of NW_017729024.1, read as the reverse complement.
CATCATCAAGGGATCTCCCCTGCCAGGAAAAACCACCTTTGAGGTCCTGGTATCACCCCAACATTGCTGTGACACTGCCACGGCCTGGCCGCCAGCTTGCGCCTTCCCAAATGCTGCTCCAGACCAGGCCGCATCTCCCTGCCTCGGGGCATTTCTGGCCTCACAGTTCAAAGAAGAAAAGGCAGAACAGGAGCAGACCCCACAGACTCCAGTGGGTACGCCAGGGCTGCCGGCCCCACCCCCTCCCGAGACCCCGCCCCAGCGGGGTGACGCCGCAGCTACCACAGCCGCTCAGTCTCCGCGTTTCCCAGGTGGGCGGAGGAGATTTGTCCCTAGGAGGACGCCGTAGCGCAGCGGGTCCGCGGCTGTCATGGCGGCGGCTCTCTCAATGTCAGCGGCTCTCAGGCACCTTGCGAGGGGTGGAGGCGCGGCCGCTGCCCGCCGGATGCCGGGCAGGTAAGGGGGGTCTTGGGCGCTCCCTCCGGCCTGAGCTCTGCTGACGCCCCTCCCCGCGCTGGTGCTCGTGAGGCCCGAGGCCAGGAGCCTGGCGGGCTCACTCTAGAGGCCTGGGCGCCGGGGCCGCGCTCCAGACCGGGCGCGTAGGAAACTTCTCTTGCAGGAGAAACTGCTCTGAGCCTGGCTCCCCCCACTCTTCTCCTTGAACGCCCGGGGAGTGCCCCGGCCCGCAGACAGCAGGGGTTTCCCTCATATGTGAGGTGAAATCTTCAGCCCTTTTGTTCTGCCTTTAGCACGGTCGTAATTTCTTCAAGCGAAGGTGAGACTTCATGGAAGGTGCTGACATGACCCCTGGCTTGGGGGGAAGCAGGAGAGGGGCTACTGGGCACGGGCTGGAGCAAGTTCCTGCTGTGTTCATTACATCTGGGAGGTTGGGAAAATCACTTTAGGTGCTTATGCTGCAAGCCTCACTCGGCTGCTGCCTAGCTAGCCCTGGAGGTGGGTGTAGCTCGCAGACACCGTTCTGACTTGGGAGCTCCTGAAGTGCCTAATTTCCTACTTCTGGTTGTGCCCAGAAGGGCCTCGGTCTCTCCACACCTGAACATCTTGGTCCTTAACTGAGGCGAAGCCCCCGTGAATTCACAAAGAAGGCATTTCTTGGCCCAGCTCCTGTGGGGCCCAATCTGGAAATGAGATTTCACGCAGCGTAGAAGAAGGAAGTATTGCTGTTGCTGCTGTTCCCAAACGTGGTGACTGTTGGGGACTTCAGTTCTATTTTGTTCATGAGTATTTAATTCTGCAGTCTAGGAGAGTGACCAAGCACCAGGCATGAAGATATTCAGAGGTGTTCTTTATCCTTCCTTTTAAAGTGTTTAAAGTGTTTCTACTTTATGTGAAATCATTCAATATTCATTGGGATACAAAGAGAACATAAGACTAGACCTGACTTTCTAGCTTAGGAGTTGTGGTACGTACCTTGTTCAAATCCCAGCTCCAGTGAATAACTAACATAAAACACTGTAACAAAAAATGGATATCGGGTGTTCTTTCTTCCAGGTATCAGCATCTTGGACCTTTTTTTCTCACTTTCTCTGCTTCACTAAACTGTAGTCATGTTCCTTCTTTCTTTGTCTCAATGAATATATGAATATTCTATGTAAGGCAGATGGCTTCTTCAGGAGGAATTGAGGACATCCGGTCCACTATACCCTGTTGTCTGGTGGTTGTAGTATTTGTTGTGGGGGCGCGGAATGAAAGATACATCTTTCAGCTCATGGATTAGTGTTCTAGCCACTGAACTATTAGATTGAGAGGCAGTATCCATTATCTCCTTCCCCATCAAAAAGGAGCCACCTTTGACTTCTGAAAGAAGCACTCGGTGCATAGTTACAAGAGATTCTTGTGACGGGTCCTGCAATTCCTCGCAACCCAGAGTAAAGTGTTTACATCTCAGAGAGGCAGGATTTGAGTGATGTCCCTGTCTTAAAGTTCCCCATTTGCTAGTTTAGGCGGCTTGCTGCTGAAGGCATCTGCCATTCTTAGACACCTAATGCTTCTTGTGAATTACGTAGCAGTTTTAGCACACTGCTGTATATTCAGTAAACTGTGTATTTAGTAGACTGCAATATGCCTAAAACCTGGACAGCTGCAGTACTTTACATTATGACACCAAAGTCCCTTTTTCCAGTGGTTCTCAATTTAATTAGATTTAAGGCAGCCCTCAGAAAATGCCAGTTTTTTGCTCTCACTTTTTTTTTTAAACACAGAAAAATAGAGCGTTTCTTCTGTTGCAAAGAGCTCAGAAAGGCTAAAATGGGTCAAAATATTTTTGCCACTTCAAATTCCTGTTTGAAATCTCTCATTTTGTCTTGTGAATCAAAGTATTTGCACCCTGACAGTGCTAATATTGAGCAGCACCTTTCTTTCAGCAACCTTACTCATCTAGTCCAGAGGTGCTAAACCCCCAGCCCATGGGACTCCCCAAGTGTGTGGAAATTTGGTGGGCAGAGGTGAGCAAATGGTGGTAATTAATGCTGACATTACTTCACAGCTGCTGAATTTTCCAAGCCCTGGGGGCCAAATGACCTAGCCCTGCAGGGCTGGCCCGGGCTGATGGGGCCCAGTCTGCCAATCTGGCGCGCGCAGGGCTAGGGCTGGGCTGGGCTGGGCTGAGGCTAGGTCAGGTCCAGTCCAGTGTGTGTGGGGCTGAGTGGTGGGCTTGATCTGACGCGTGGGCCCAATATGGTATGTGAGACTGGGGCCCAATCTGTCATCTTTTGCATTGGGCCCCAGCACTGTGCACACTAGATTGAGCCTACAGACCCACCCCACACCAGTCTTCTTGTCTGGGGTCTAAAAGGTTGTGCACCACTGATCTAGTTTTTAGTTTTCCTCTATCAGTGTTTCTATAAAATAGGGAAGTATTCTTATCCCCATCACAGGGTTGTTGTAGATAAATACATCAGGCTGTGAAGTGTCTGTTCACCAAGGGTTATATAAAATTTTAAAAAATCATATGTTGCTTCAATATAGTCTTGTTGTGTTGTCACCAGGACTCAACTCTTTTGAGGCTCTGTGTGGACATAGCAGTCCACCACTGATATGTGAACTGGAAGATTGAGTCAGGGTTCTAAATGATTTTTAAGATCAAATGAAACAAGCAAGGGAGCTAGAAAGTTTTGTGGTCAGTCTGTCCTGGCAATTGTGTTCTTTAGAAGTTTTGTTTTATTGTATTCCTAAAACTTTTTTCCTTTTTTTTTTCTCCTTTTTTTGTGCAAAGGCATGGGTGGGGGAAGTGAAACCATTGAATGTAGGTAAATTAATGCCACCCAACAGTTGCATTCAGACTGTCATTGGTAAGAAGGTAATGAGTCCTGCTTCTGCAATGAGCTCTGCTGACATTCCAACAAACTTGAAAGTTTGTAAGAGTAGGTTAGACAATTGCTTACCTGGAATAGTTTAGTCTGATTCCTCTTTGATCGTGTTGGACTAGATGACCTCTTAAAGGTCACTTTCAGCCCTACTTTTCTGTGATTCTGTGACATGGAGCATCTTTCAGGATCAGATTTCTTGTAGTTTTTCTGTTCTACAATCTACTTTCTAAGAAGACAGTATGTCCCAAGGATAATCGGAGCACAGTTAGGTTAGGAATATAGTGGTAAAATAAACTCCAAATATGTTTTTTGAGCTTTTGTACATCAGTCTTAAAACTTGTTTCTTTTAACAGAAGTATAGTGTGCATAGACTTTGATCTTCTCACAGCTATGATAGATGGTCTTTCTTGAAAGATGTGGTCCCTACAAGACATAATTTTGTAGCAAGGATGTCATAAATATGATTAAGTGTTGTGCTATTTCATAATTACGTGGTTGATTATCAGTATGTGGAAAGAGAAATGTATTTTTATCAAGGGTATAGTAGAAATTCTTCAATCTTGTATATTCATACCTTTTGTCCAAGAAAGTAAGAAACTGAGGGCTGGATTTAAATCTTTCTTTCTTGTTATTAGTGGGTGCTGACAGACATGGGGAAAAAAACAAACAAAATAGCACTTTACTGGAAGAGGAATCGCATCAGTTTGACCCGGCTCGCTCATCGTCTGTATAGCTCATGCATTTCAACGGGGCTTTTTTGGCACTTTGATCCAGCAATTGATTCAATCAGCTATACAGACGCTGGGGAGCTAGGTCAAACTGACAGGATTCCTCTTCTGGGCATGTGCTGCACTCAGCATGGGGGTGCACCAAAGCTGAAAGTAAAGTGCTGTTTCCCCCCCCCCCCCCCC
>NW_017729024.1:147094710-147124645 GCF_001723915.1 Gavialis gangeticus | reverse complement strand
TTCCCCCCCCCCCCCCATGTCTGTAAGCACCCTTTATTTTTATTTGCATGTACTGTAGTCATTTAATGTTCAGAATGGCTGTTGGGTTTTTTTGCAAATGAGAAGTGAGAAGTCAGGGTGTTTAAAATTCTTCAGTGCCACAAAGGTCAGTGATGGATAAAAGCTGGATTTCTGGAGCCTAGGTGAGAAACACCCAAGCTGTGACCCAGTAGGACCAAGGGAAGGGACCCTTGATCAAGGTGAGGAACTTGCTTGTCCTCAAGTTTACAATTGCTTTCATTCTTCTTTAAGCACAAGTAGAAGAAAGGTACGGTATCGAGCCTATAGGCACTAATGGTATTTTGGTATGTACACATTAGTGACTCTTAGCATAGTCCTTACCTAATACACAGGGAGATTAAACTTTTCAAATGCTTCATTTTTTTTAGTGTTCAGTAGATAGATGGCCTGCAAGTGGTGAAGTGATGGTCTGCAAGTGGTGAGGTGAACCTGCTTGGTTCAAGGTAGCACAATACAGGGAGGTAAAATGAGAGAATGGAAGAAGCAGAGGGAAATGCGATGCAGGATCTGAAAACTCTGCTAGCAAAGCACATTGTAGACAGCTCTGTGACACAGGGGAGCTGTGTCCTAAGACAGGAACTTTTCAGTTAATATAGTAATGTCATTTAGATCAGTGTTTCCCAACTGGTGTGGCTCCAGCCCAAAATGCCATCTGGCTGACTGCGTACCACCCCTCCCTGTCCGGTGTGCCGCAGTGCTTTTTTATTTAGGTAAGTGTGCCATGGGATGAAAAAGGTTGGGAAATGCTGATTTAGATTATGTGTTTCATAATACATTGCTGAGTCCACTTTAGAAATGTAATAATATTTTCTTTGGAAATTGTGGGTAGGAGGGAAAGTTATTCCTAATGGGCTGAATACAGAGACTGCATTCACCTGCCTGAAAGGTATACATGGCATCTGAGTAATATTTACTCAGTATTACTAATTGTAGTACTGTTCCTGGGCTTCCATTGCAGCATCTTGGGCCTGAGCCAGTGAGCCACAGGTGTCAGGCAAAGCTTCCTGCCCCCCTACATTGTGGAGTGAATGTGTTGGAAAAGAACAGCTTGAGCAACGAACAGGCATCTAGGGTTGGATAAGGCATAGGCACAAGAGACTCACTCCCAGAACCTAGTGTTTTGAGATGACAGTGGAATTTTGGTTTCCATTAAAAACAGTTTCTGGGTTTTCTAATTGTGGAGATAAGTTTGAAAATGTGACTCAGTTGTAACCAGTGCTGCAGTGGCTGTCTGATCCTGCAGCTGGCCTGCAAAAATGAAAATGCCCCATATGTCTGCATTTGGGGATTGTGAAGGGAAGTCTTCATCAGTTGTGCCTAGATGTTGTCTGTGGCAGAAGAAAAGTGTCACAGGTCCCACCTCAGCAAATATAACCTGTTTTCTAGTTTAAGTACTTGTCTGCTAGATCAGCCACTGGCTTTCATCAAGGGAGGAGAAGGAGAACTTTTGCTACCCCTCCTAAGGGAAAGAAGAGGGCCCTGTGCTTTTGCTTTTACCTCTGTGGAAGTAGAGGTGGGGTAAGACTGTAGTGTTTGCCTAGGAGCCTGGGTTGCTTAATCTAGTCCCACTGTTTACATCCCATACGTGATCTGAAACACCTGTTCAGTCGGTACATCTACACATGCAATTAATGTGAAGCAATAAACTCTGGAGCTTATTGCTCCCAGGCACCCCATTTGAATGTGTGCCCAGTAAGACCAGGACCTGTTTGAATGTGTGCTTGGGAGCAATAAACTCCAGAGTTTATTGCCGTTTGAATATGTGCCTAGGTGCACAGCACGTTGAGCCGGAATGGAGCAGCTCTGGCTGGCAGAGGGCCCAGGGGGTCGGCCTGCCAGCCCAGAGCTGCTCCTCCTAGTTCTGTGTGCTATAGCGGGGCTGGCTGCGGCACAAGGGTGCTTTGGTGCAGGGCTAGTAGGCAGGCAGCCCCTGCGCTGAAGTACCTTCTTGCCTCAGCCAACCGGGGCAACGTCTGCGCATGCACTGTTTTACTCCACAGTAGGACAGTCCTTGTACTTACTAGTACTATCCTGCTTTGGAATAAATTAGTTCACTCCAGCCTAACAGGGGCACACGTGTAAATGCTGAGACATTTACTGTGCAGCTAATTAGTCTACTGCACAATAAAAGTCTCATATAGATGCACCTAGTATGTGTTGATTGAAATCTTCATGTCTAGAGCTTAGCGTCTACTTTTACATAGTAAGGTATAACCATTAACTAAAGCAAACTTTTTCTGTATGTATCGTGAATCTACTAATGCAATGACTTTATATCCTGAAGATTTGTCAGGACAGTGTCTGAAGAGAGAGTAACTGGGGGAAGAGTTGCATGTAATTACTTTAGATTTCAGAAACAAATGCTAACTGTCTTAATTGCCTTGAAAGGGCTTCTCTCACTACATTGCAAGGCATGCGCTTTCATTTGGAATTGTGGGGGGGTAATGTATTCAGAAAACAATGCTAGTTTTGGTAAGTAATTTTTCTGGAGAATTTCTTTACAGTTGGCACCTGCATTTTTTCCCATGCTTAGCAAAAAAAAAAACAAAAAACCAACCAACCAACCAAACAAAAACCCAGCAGCAAATTATGTAAGAATTTCTTCCTCTCTTGAAAAATCAGTATCCCAATGCCAACATAATTATATGATGAGAGAAGAGATTTGAATATCACTTGTCTGTAGATGAGATGTTAAAAATCTACTAGCTAAACAATATCATTTGCCTTAATATAATGGGTTTTAAATATGCAATCCAGGATGTTTATGTTATAGCACAAAAATATTGTGTCTTGGGTTACAAAAATGACCTTGAATAAATTATGTTTGCCTCAGCCTGTAGCTCTAGGCATTTTTATTCAATCGCACATAATTTTCCACTATAAATCTCAATTCAGACGATAGTTGCTACAGTATGTAATTAGACAAGCCAAAAAGACAGTTTTTGGATGGATATTTTGTTTTAATGGTGGTAGAAACTGCTACTTCCAAATCTGTTGTTTTCCCAGGGCAGCCAGCATCAAATTGGCAAGCAAGATGCAAAAGAACTTTTATTGGAAATTTATGAATGATTACTTTTTCATATATGAAACATTAAATGATACTTGCTACTTCTGTTTTGCTTTGTCTGACCTGTCACAATATTGAGGAAAAAAGTCCCATGTTATATGATTATCCAAAATTTTTATTTTTATTGGAAAGCAAATGCAAGTGGTGATGGTTATTGTTAAAGACTCATTACATTTAAAACCAGGGGTATTCAACCCCAGATCCAGCCCATGGATCCATTTATTCTGACCAGCAGGGCTCCCCCAAGGGTCCAGAAATTTGTTGGCTAGGGAGTGGTGACAACACTTTCACCGCTCCCTGACTGCCAAACTTCCAAGCACTGTAGTCCAGAAGACATAGCCTCAGGCTTGGAATCTGGCGTGGGGCAGTGGACCTGATTTGGTGCACATGGGGCTGGGACATTGGAACTAATCTAGTGTGTGTGGGGTCAGGGTTAGGGCTGGGATGGCAGGTCTAATATGTGTAGGGCTGGGGTGGGCCTAATACAGCACATGTGTGATTAGGGCCAGGACAGGTGGCCAATTCTGATGCACTTGTGGTTGGGGCTAGAATGACAGGCCTTATCTCATTGGAGCCAAGTGGCGGGTCCCCATCTAGTACATGGGGCATAGCAAATCCAGCCTGTGGAATGATCCTGTACCACTTGTTTGCAGGACCAAATATGTGGCACCACTGTTCAAGTAGGAGCAGAAGCCAAGATTAATGTGATCAAAATTTAAATCCATGGCTTTGTCGTAAATATGAGAATTGCCTTCATGTTGCCACTTGTATAAATGCCTTTCTAGAAGAAAAAAATGTATATATCACAGTAATATGTTTAGATTGTCTTGAAATGCATACATTTTCCCATCTTAGGTAAGTTAAGTGTTTGTGTATCCCATATTTTGAGAGAGAAAAAAGAAATGGGTTCTTGATGATACTGCTTATGTATATGGATAATAGGAAGACATAATTTTGCTTATGGTTGTTATGTTTATTTTTGATGTTCACGTTTTTCGGACACATAAGTAGCATCTTGCCACCACAAATTTGCACATTGTTGATTCTTTAAAATAACGCAGCACTTTTGTATATCCCTATATAGACTAACTAAATAGGAAATATACCTGAACACAAGCTTTCATGAACCCAAGTTCACTTTGTCAGATGCTGTAGGATGTGCAGAAAGCAAAGTATAAGGAGAGAAAAATTAGAATACAAAAGACAAGGGAGCAACCGAGAGAGGAACAGAGCAGTGCTAGGAGATAAAGGTGCATATCTACCCTGCCCTCTCATGGATTTCAGACTAACAAATACCTGTTTAGAAGAAAACCATTAATTTCTTCTAATGGTTAGAGTCCAGTTTTTGACATGGAAGCTACAGCTAAACATCTACTGTTACTAAAACATTGCAATGGAAGGACTGGTTTTCTTTTACCGCTACTTACATTCCTATTATTGACTAGGTTAGTGGTTGTGGAAATGAAATACTGTGTTTCCTGGAAGGTTGCATACTTTCTTAGGGATGGTTAAACCTTCTAATATACATAGCCTACAGAATAGAGTCTGTGGGGTCTTTATGACCAAAGTGACTTAAGGATTTTCAAAATTATTTTCAACCATCAGTTCAGTTAAGTGAAAGCGAAACAATTTTATGTTCAGATGTTTTGTTTCTGTAACAGAATCAAGTACTTATAAGAAGACAGTGAACACTAACTGGGTTGTAAAAGTGTATCTCCAGATTGCCCAGATGTGGTTTGTAATAACATTTTAGTTGCTAATAGTGATCAGCTAAGGGGACAAGCTTCAAAATAAAATTTCCATTCTTAATAACACATGTTTAGGTTTTAAAATTGCAGTTAAAATTTCATATTGGAGATCGAGCACTGAAAGGCCTATTCTTTATAAGCAGTGAATTGCACACTTTTTTATTTTAGTTTACCTGTCTTGCATTTCAGGGTGACATTTTTTGTAGGCCAGTATATTTAGATACCATTTTGTTAACAAACCACCTCTAGTTGTAATAATTTGTATCCATCTAAATCTTCCTTTTAACCTGTGACTGATCTTGGGAAACTAAATTAACTTTTGACTGCACTAGACAGGCTGTAGTCAGACACAGAATTTGTGTGGGCAAACATTTCTTGCAGCTGTTTAAGAATGGAGTGTTAACATAGAAGGTTATTTTTACACTTGCCTTTAGTTCAATATTTTAAAAAGAGATTTTTGACTCTAATCGAGCCTTTACATTTGCATAAATACCTGATGCCATATCAGCTATGAAATTTGCACTCTATTTCTGTATTTTGCTGAGTTGTCATCTTGATGTTAGTCTTCCAAAGTAACAGTTCCACGAAATGAAAATGAAATTTATATTGATACCATAACAAATCATAATTCTATAAAATAATGCTTATAAGTTGTCTTAACATTTCCCTGTGTAATATTTCCTTGTTAGCATTTATATTGCACTTTTTATCTTCAAGATGTTTTTTAGACAAGAAAACTTGGGAGAACACAATTACGTACCCCAGAGCATCCTTTCTAGGTACTAGAAGACCTAGGTTGAAGCACAAACATGTAAAATAGTGGGTTGTGAGAGTAATACAGTTTTTCATTTTATAAAGGAAGAGACTTTTTTTTTTCCATGCAAAAGTCTAGGATTTTCAGGTTGTGCGTTCAAGGAATCCTTATATGTCCTTTTTGAATTGTCCAAAATAAACCTTCGTAGTAATGAAGTTTTATGTGGGTGTAGATGTGTGTTTCACATCAGACACAGTCAACAAATTATAATTTCAGTTTTGTTGCCTGTGCTTGCATAGAAATTTGTAGCAAAAATAAGACTTTATTCCTTTGTCCTGAGCACTAGTTTTGCCTGGGGGAAGAGGAGAGGAGATGGGCATTCCACTTTAAAAACTAGTCAGCAGTTGCAGGCCTAGTTGTCTCCTTTTAGGGAACAAATAGTTGCCCAAATGGTAAGAGCGTAAAGAGAATATAAAGCAGGGGGGAAGAAAATAGCAAGAGATGCCAGATGGGAATTGGGAAAAGAATAATTTAGTAAATAAATTATAGTAGGAAGTAAGCAGGGTAAGTAGTTGTGTAAGGTTTCTAGAAAATGTACTTTTTCCAGTATTGTGAGGAGCAAGTAAAAAAAACAGCTTTAAATGAAAATAAGAGGAAGGCGTATGGTGAGTGGGGGAGGGGGAAGTGAAGTGAAAATACAGTTGGTCTCAAAATAAACTGCAGTCAAATAGTACTAGTGCATTTTAAACTAATGCTATCAGGTGATTTAACCTTTGTTTATTTAATTAAGGGCTCTTACAAAACAGCAGATATGTACATTATATGGCATTTTACAATAAGCTTGATTTCTAAATCTCATGAATATAATTATTTACAACTCTATGGCAGATTTGCATTTAAAAGTTTGATGTATGGTCTTTGAAAAACTTTAAATGGAGACATTACCAGGAGGTAACTTGCATTGCAGTCAGTCATTTGTTTCAAATCAAAGGTAAGTGTGCATGATAGGAGCTAATTATTCACAATGATTCCCATGACAATTGTGATTAAAATCTTCTTACAAAGAGATAATATTTAATAGTTTTATATTGTCTCTATTTAATCTTACTATTGTAGAGTAATGAGGCTAAGAAAAAAAATACAAAATATCCTGCTGTCTAACGTACCATTAGGAGTTGAATAGGAATGACTTGTATAGTCTAAGTTCTGTCTTGGGGGTTCTAATAATATTTAGAACACAAAGTGATCTGAACACTTGCTTGACAATATTTACTCTTGGACGCAAGATTGCGCCATTGATGCATGTTCTGTGGATGTAACACTAAGTCAAGCATAATAAAGTATTGTGATGGCTGCTCCACTTAAAGTGCTGTATAATGTAAGTCTGCAGCAGACAAACATATGGGAATTGGAAACAAGTCCACAGATGCATAACATGAAATAGTTTTCCTCTAAAATTACAAGCCAGGCTTTGTGTTTTTGATGCTTGGTAGTATATCCAAAATAAAAAAGTATATTATTAAAATATTGCCAATTAAGGAGTTAAGACAAATGGCTAGAAATGCAGTACTCTCAAAACTAATAGTATATGACTTTAAAATAGAAGGGAAGACTTAGTTTGCATTTTTTGTTTAATTTTAAGCAATTCAGGATGCTCTTTTTCTTATACTAAATGCATACATTTTTTCTAACACAGAGGTAGGTTGTGGAACATTAGTTTAATTCACCAGGGTTTTGGAATTAAACCCTTTGACTTTTGTTCTTTTTATTATGAAGAGAGCACAGTTTTTAGTTACTGTTACTCTTCATATGAATGTCTCAGTGTGCATGTGGGGAGAAGATTGACATTTAGAAAACACAGACAGAGCAAATATATGTCACCTGTGTGTTAATCTGTACTCCTTCCACCGCCTTCTGTTAGTTTGTTCCTACCCATTTGACAAACATAATCCCAGTATTGATTGCTAATTAAGGAAATGCTGCATGGGCCGTGTCAAATAAATATTAGAAAAAATAGCTGAATGTAAGAATTAGTTTTCCTCTAATACCATGATTTCCACCAGTTCATGAGGATTCTGCCAACAGAGTATTGTGATCTGAAGTTAATTTGCAGATTTTGAGAGCAGCATTACAGTATTTCAAAGCTACTCAGTCACCTGATATCAATGGAACATTTGATGTATTACTCCATTGCTAAACTAATTAGTGCCCACAGGCTTGTTCTTTGTACGTTATATGTTCTAAAACAGCTAGTACTGTGGTTTGGAGATGTGTGAAATTGCTACCTTCTTAGTATGGTGAGCCACTCAGCCTATTAAATAGGAAATTAGTTTTCCCTGTTTTTATAATTATTTAATATTTAAATGTAATGAATTTCACTTCCGAAGACAGGGAAATTTATATATTCATAGACATTAGGGCTGGAAAAGACCTTGAAGATCATTGAGTCCACCCTGCTGCCCCAGGGGCAGGAAGTCATCTAGGGTCAAAGGATCCTAGCAAGATAAGCATCCAAACATTTCTTGAATGAGTCCAGAGTAGGTGCCTGCACCACTTCTGGAGGGAGTCTATTTTAGGCCTTGGGGGCTCAGACAGTAAAGAAGATTTTCCTTATCTCCAGCCTAAAACGGTCATGGAGGTGTTTATGACCGTTGGTCCTTGTTATCCCTTGGGGCGCTCTGGTGAACAGACCCCAGATCCTGATGCTCTCAGCCTCTCATCATAAGGCCTATTCTCTTGCCCTCTGATCATGGACTTGACTTTGATATATTTGGTAGTTAGTAGCCAAAAGAATGTTAAAATTGTTATTCTAATATTTACTAGCCAATTGCCCGTCAAAAATGATGGAGTGGGGGGAGGGGGCTGGGATGGAATGCCGCCACCTAACGCCGTATACTGCAGCTGTTCTGCTTCCTGCAAGGGGCAGGGTGGGGGAGCTTTGTCTGGTCCCCCTCCACTTTGTCTGGTCCTCCGCGCGGCTTCGGAACCACAGTAGCACTCCCCCATGCTTGGAGCACTCTGGCTGTTTCCGTCAGGCAATCAGAGTGCAAATAAAGTGTTATAGACAGACAGACAGACAGACAGACAGACTTAGGCTTTTATAGTATTAGAATTTTGGCTAATGCTAAATGAATTGTGCCATACAAAAATCCATTTTAGGCACAAATAGAAAAGTGAGTCAAAACACTTGACCATGTTCAGGGGTACACATTTATGGTGTATCTGAGTCCCTCAATGTAGCCATTCATACATAGTTCATAGAAGGCACTATTATTTAATGTTTCCATTCTGAATAATTAATTGCCACTTAAAAGTAATGCCGCACCATGCTGTAGCTTAGATTAAACTAGTTTAGCTTTCCTTTCATCCAGTCACAAACAGTTTGCTGTGTTTACCATTTACTATTATTTTTCATGCAAAGCAAAAATAATTATGTTCCAGTGTTGTCTGAGAATGTCCCTAAACAGTGAGTGGAGGACTTGCAGTTTCTCCAAAATATGATTATCTGTCCAGCATGTGCTACAAAATAAGACCCTTAATTTGCCCTGTTTTGTTTTATAAACTGGTGAATAATTTGTGTGTTCCCTGCATATTACAAGAATAACAAATTTGTTCTTGTGAAAATAGAATATTGGTCTTTTACTTCTCAGTAATTTCAGTACAAGATTGTACTTGTGATCCTATTGCAAAAGAAGTATTATCCTGTTTTATTTTAAATAAGCATTTCCCACAGAAATTACTTCTGAATTTGTATAAATAAAACCCATTAAGCAGAGGCAGTACGCACTAACAACATTTTATACCCATAAAGTCTCTTTTGGACCATATAATTTATCTGTTGTTTCCTCCTACTTCAAAGTAGGAGGAAATAAATTGTGCTAGTTTGTGTTGTGATAATGCTGTTGGTTATGTTCTGAAATTTGTATTATTTTTATTTATATTCTAAAGGCAAGATAACAACATGGACCATCTTGGAACTTCTGAGCATACATGAAATAAATGGTGCCTAATGTTACATCAAATTAATGTATACATTTTTGTTTTGTTTTCATGAGGTTTTTTCTGTCTTGTAGATCAGTATTATTATTTCTGTTTTGTCACTTTTTACATGAACTATAGCCTTCCTGTGGCATAGTTTATGATATTGGCAAGAAGGTCATTGGCTTCATGAGTAACTTTGTTAAATGTATTCAGGAGTTTTGTACTGAAGGCATGGAAGATTGGTATACTTAAAACTTCTTTTACACTTAATCAAAAAACATGCTTTTTCATGAATGCCTTCAAACCCCACTGTTATATGGGGAACAAGACATGGGATTTTGTTTCAGGCTTTCCTCTCTTCTTGTTGTGATCAGATTTCCATTTTTGAAATATCAGATTTTCTTTAATATACCTCCAGCCATTGACCAAAAGGGGGTGCTAATAGATCAAACAGTCAAATGTCTCTCATATAGAGGCAAAGTAGCTATTTTCCATGGTCTTAAGTACTTGGTCAGATCACAGAAATGAGTTCTGCATTTGGTCCTTGTATAACTTGCAACATCAGCATTCTTGTAGATGGATGATAAGTTCAGTAATGTGACATTTTCTATGGCTTCTTCATGTCTTCCAAGGGTGTTTAGAGAAAAGTCTGTCTTATGCCAACTTCTGTGTCAGTCTTCCTCTTCTGCAAGCTTTTAAATTTTTTCTGGTTGTGCATGTAAATGCACAGAGACAGAGAGCTGGAACTGTACAGTTATTAAGGGATGGTTCTTTCAAATCAGTAGGTTGTATCTTCAAAATTTTAATACAAATAACCAGCATTCTTAAGTCAAGTATTCAGTTAATTACCTACAATATTTGTGGTGTTAGAGGGTGGTCTAAATTTTAGTAACTCCAGGCTACAGTCAGTTTTACCAAGTCCCCAAGCTCTTCAACTTGGCTGGTATAAAGTAGGCTTTTTGGTAGCTGTTTTTGGCCAGCTTGAGTCACTGTACAGCAGAATTCTTCAGTAGTGGGGGTGGCAGTGATGGCAGAACTAGTGGAATAGAGAGGGGGAGAAAGTGTTCATGGTATGTCTGAAGTTTTCTGGTATGTCTGATCCTGCCGAGGTGCAAGGTTGCTAAGAGATTGTAAACCAGTAATGTTAAGTTAGAGCTTGATATTAGGCAAGGGTTCATGTATAATCAATAAGAGTTAGGTGTTTTTATAATGTACATCAGGTCATATTTCTACATGTAAGTCTGTATGCTGTTTTAATGTTTGAGTGCTTTTGTACCTTTCCTTGTGATGATGCAAGAGGAGTAAATCTCACTTCCTTAGTAGTTGTGAAAAAAGTTGCATTACTTCTATCTATGGTTCTGAAATGGAGGAAATAAAATGAATTAAGTATAGGAAACACTGCTGTCCATTTAGTCTATAACATGGCTTAATTAATGTAAGCTGTATATGGGCCAGTTATGAAAAGTGGCCCTACTCCCTTAACAATAGGAAATATACATGTTGAGTTTATCATTTGTGTCTACCTTAGTTGGGTATCAATGAATGATAAAACATTTTTATGAATTTAACAGGAAGGTCTAGCAGTGTGTTCATTACTGGTTTAGTACACTGGAAAGACTCAGTTTCCATTCTTGCATCTCTAATCATTAATCAGGTGCAGACATTACAGTTTTTCCGATTTAGATGGTCAGAAACTGGTCTGTGGCCCTAACAAAACAGAAGTTTGGAGCATGTAGACTGTTTTAAAAATGTCAGCTCCCAGTTTAAAATAGACCTGAATCAATGTAGTATCAGACTTACTTGATCTACGTTTGACCGGTTTATCCAGTGTCAGTGCCAGGTGCAGGTAGGTCACAGGGTGCCAGTATCCCAGTAAAGGGTCCCCGCTAATCCCCCTCTTGCAGGGAGCCACAGCTCAGGCTGCTCCAAGTGAGCCCCTAGCCAGCCCCTCCCTTGAGCTCTCTGTCAGCTGCATGCAGGACACAGGTGGACTGGGGGAAAGCAGGGCTGCTGAGTGGAAGTGGTGCCAAGCAGCTCCTGGAAGACTTGCAGGATTTCCCTTCCCCACTCTGTCCCCCTCACCCCAAGACAACACCATATTTCTGGCTGAAGCCACTTTTCTGCAGACATGGCCAAAGGTCCCCAAGAAGTGGGTGGGGGAAGCCATGCTGTTGCAGCTGCAGAGAAGCAGTTTTAGCCAGGAATTCAGTGCTGGATTTGAGGGATAAATCCTGGAAGCCCTTCTTGGAGCTGCTGCAGCACAGAATCCCAGGGCTCAGGATGGGAAAGGGACAGTGTGCTCTGCTGACCCAGCCAGTAGTGCAGGGTGCACCACTGGTACCCACTCCCCACAGCAGCTCACAAGCCGCACTCTTTCCCACCCCACCCTCCAACATCTGTCCTCCCTGGGGTGGATTCTTGTACCCATATCAAGAAGAAAGGCCTTTGAAAGCACACTTACCTAACCTTTCTAAGCTTCTGAGACTCCTAGCAGTCTAATTTAACACGTGCTTGACAAGCAGTAGATCGCAAACCAAAGTTTATCGTGACATTTGACCAGGATTAGACTGATTCTGAAGTTATTACTATATTACTAGCAAGTAGCGTTTAAAATGGACAATAAAAATAATTAATGTCAAGTCTGAAATTGCAGAAGTCTGAAACATGGTTCAAATCTAAGGAGGCTTATAAATTTATAGCTCTATTTTTTTTTCTAACTGCAAACTAATACTGAAGTAGTTGGATACTTCATAGTGTCATATATTTTAACTGTAGACCAGTTAACTGACCAGGCAATGGTAACATGCTAACATTTTTTTCTAAAAGCTCTCTGATATGGGATAGGTTCTTTTTATTAAAGATCTGAAGAATTTTCACCAGAATTTTTAGTGACCAAAGATTATATCCATGTACATTTGAGGGAAAGAAATACAGTATTTGTACATGTAAAGAGGTAGTTAGCAGTGTTAGTCTCAAGTCAGGCAGATGGCAAGACAGCGTAGCATTTTAGGGCACATTTACATGTGCTCCAGGGGGAGGGAGAGCAGTTTAATTAGAGTGGCTCTGAGAGCCGCTCTAATTAATGCATCGCAACGTGTCGTGTATTAGTGTCCCACGCTTCAAAATGGCGATGGGAGTGCTTGAACTAAAGCTTGTTCAAACACCCCTGCTGCCATTTTGAAGCACAAGGACGCTAATACATGAGACACGGAGGCTGACTGGAGCACAGTAATTGCCATGTTCCAGCAGACTTCAATGAATTGAGTCTGCTCCAGTGTATTGTAACATGTTGGAGCAGCTCCGCAGAACATCTACAGGTACCCTTAGAGACTAACTGGTTCAGTATCATAGGAAGTTAAGGTTGAAAGGGACTTCAGGAGGTCATCTCCCTGCTCAAAGCGGGACCATCCCCAATATGAACGACGTGTACCTCCAACAGTGGGAGCACAGCGGCAGTAAGTGAGGGAGCCCCCACAGATGCTGCCAGTGCTGGGGGGGCAGGGAAGGAGGGTGTGTGCTGACCAAGGGTCAGCGACCAGCCACAGATGCCGCTGGCTGTCAGCTGCAGCTAGCGGGGATCGCGGACCCCCTGCGGTGTTGGTGGCAAGTGGTGACCACCTGCAAGCACTGTCAACTGCCTTTTTGTAAGGGATGCACTGCCATGCCCAGGGGGTGTATGTGCACCCCCTACACATTGCCCCCCATCCCCAATTAGATCATCCCAGCCAAAGCTTTGTCTAGTCAGGTCTTAAAAACCTCCAAGGACAGAGATTCCACAACCTGCCTGGTTAACATTTTCCAGTGTTTTACTACCCTCCTAGAGAGAGAATTCTTCCTAATATTCAACTTCCCTTGCTGCAACTTGAGACTGTCGTTCCTTGTTCTTTCATCTCTGTCTCCTCTTCCATAGACTAAATAAGCTCAGTTCCCTTAGTCTTTCCTCATAAGTCATGTCCCCCAGACCCCTCACCATTTTTGTTGCCCTCCGCTGGACTCTCTTCAATTTGCCCAATTCCTTTCTGTAGTGGGGGTCCCAAAAACAAAACAGTACTCCATAAGTATTTGTAGATAACAGCCTAGTCTCTAAGGTACTACTGTGCTTGCCTTGTGCTTAGAAATAGCAGAGGTCTGTCCATGCACAAGTCTGTTATTTACTCATGGGTCTTCTGTTGCTGAAAAACTGTTTTTTGGTTGGTTTGTTTGTTTATTTTTCATTGGGTTCCACATACTATGTTGCTAAGAATTTGCACAGTGTTTGCACTAGTGCAAAAATGGGAGAAAAAGCTAATAATAAGGCGTGAGACTATCTAGGCTTCATTATGGAAAAGGGTTGAGTACCTGTGGGCTATTGCAATCTTGGTGCATCAAGCTGCTGTCTATAATTTTTTTTTAATATGAATTCTGCATTTTGCAGTTATTTAGCTAGTTGCCAATCATGTTTTCTTTTAGCCTAGAGGCCACAATCTTGGATATGGGGTTGGTTAGACTCTAACAAATGTAACAAAGGATGCTTCCTGCCCTTGAGAGTTCAGACTCTAGAGACAACAGATGGATAAAAACAGAGGTCTGTGTAATCATGGGAGGGGAAAAAACAGAGCCTGGGGTCTGTCAGTGAAGTACAGGAAGGAGGTAAGCAAATGATCTTGCCTAGAGACCAAAAGATAAATTGGAGAAGAAAGAACAAGAGTTACGTAATGATGGAACCATGAAAATCGGCAAGAGGTGCCGTGCGTAGTTGCAGGGAATGTTTGTCAGTCAGTAGCCACCAAGAGGTCAAGACAGATGTTGATAGAATGGGATACGGGTTGGAAAACTACAGTAACATTTTCAAAGAAACTTCAGTGCAGCTTCTATGAAAATTTGGCTAATCCCTTCCTTCAAAAAACTTAGGAGCCAGTAGTTTTTGGTTATTGTATGTTCCCATCTTGGCTAGGTTGAGTGCCTTGGCACCTATCTTCTGCTAGAAGCTGTTTGGGATCCACAAAGTCTGCGCGACAGTCCTCTAAATGACTCAGTCCATTTTTAAAGAGCAGATAATGCTTTAACACAGTGCTTCCCAACCAGTGTGCCGCGGCACGTCGGACATGTCAAGGTGTGCCGCAGACTCGGGGGGGGGGGGGGGGCTACAGCCCTTTCCCCCAACTGGGCCCAAGTTGGTCCCCCCCTGATGCATTCTCCCCCCGCCCCCCCCCCCCCCCATGCTCAGACCATTTCTATTACTTGTTTACTTGGGAAACAGGCACAGCCACTTGAATTGGAAAAATGTGGCTAGAGTAAGAGATTTACTTTTGTAATACAATCTAATAGTCTAATAGAGCATTTGTCCAGGATGTGATATCTAGGTTTTAAGCTCTTTTCAACCTATTTCAAGCCAACATTATTGGAGAGTGTCCAACCTACCAGCCTAAAGGCTAAGCTTGACCAGGGGGCAATCTTCTCCCATCCTGCTGAACCTGGGCTGTTGCATAGAAAGAAATGAATGATTGTAGGGATAGAGAGTATGAACAAGAAGCAGCATTAGTCCAGTTTATTGAGGAAGGACACTCACCTAGGAGTTTTGGAGGCCTGGGTCCTGGTCCCTGTTCTCGTTGTTTGTTTCTAGTATTACATACTCATTGGAGAAAAAAATACATAAACTGGTTGAACATAAACAGCCCTGGAAGCCAGGGACCAGAAGCCAACACTTCCCCAGAAGCCTTGTACTACTGATCAGTTTGTTTCATTATTGTTTTTTTTTAAGTATTTTTTCCCTGCACAATATAAAATGCTGATTTTCCAGAAAAAGAAGAAAAATCCAGTGAATTATTTTTGGAATTATTATTATTATTACTTTTTGAAACACTCAAGAACAGGGAGGAATATCTCCACACAATCTAGCAACAAATAATCAAATATTATTCAATATTACATTTGTTATTCCTATGAAGGGGCAAATAAATGAGTACAGAGCATTCATAGGATGCAATATAATGGTAGATACTTAGCATTTTAGAAGAAATTTGAGCATATTCAGTGTGTATTCCAGTACTTGTTCTCTTAATTTCCAGATTGATTTTTCACCAGGACAGACTCTAAAAATAACAAAGTTGAATAATGTTTACTTAGTTCATGAGTTTTAAGTGACTCTACAGCTTCTTACATGCAACTCTAAACAGTGGGTATTATTCTTCTTAGCATTTAATGAAAACAAGAAAAAAGGGGGTTTGTGATGTTTTCACCACCTAGAATAGGATTGTGTGCGTTTAGACTAGTCTGTATCAGGAATTGCTTATTAGCTGACATCGTTTATTGTTTACCTCTTTTTCTCCCTTATGTGAATCTAATCCAGCTGGAAATTCAGCGCTTCATTGCAAAATTATTTTCACTTTGTTCCTCAAAAGTACTTCGTGTGCAGCAAAATTAAGCTTCAGAATTGTCCACCAATTCCTGCTGCTTTCTGGGCCCATAGGTGAGAATATTTGAACAGAAGAGTAATAGCTGAAAACACTTCTCTCCTCTCAGAAAGAAAAAAATGGAGCAAGTTCAGTAATTAGTCCATATCATAGATCTCCACAGGTACATCATCAACACTTCATGCTCAATGATATCAAAAACAATAATAGATTTAAAGATTTCATGGGTGTCTGATCATCACTACCAATAAATCCATAGCTTTCTCTCTACTATGCTAGGCTAAATTCCAAGTTATGTAATATCCACAATTTTGAAATCTGAAGTCCAAACAAAAATTAGACTGTTGTCAACATCAAAATAGTTTATTGAGCAAGGAGCTGATAACCTTTTAAGAGAAGCTATTCTGCAGAGTGACAAAAATTGTTCCATTTCCCTTCTCCCAATAAAGAAGCGGAAGTCACTTGAGTATCTCAGTTCACACATCCATAGCTCTCCAAGAGTTTCAGTGAACAGTACCAGCTGAAATCATGCTGAATAGACTCTGCAGTGACCTCTTCTAGGCCTACCACTACTACTACTACTAGAGAGATGAATGCTTTAGTCTGATCTGGTTGATCGTGTCTTTAAAATACCTTAATTTCCCAATTGTAAGTGCCTGTGAACCTACTGATTGTTCCTGCCCTGCTCAGCTCAGGGTGGGGATCTTTCAGATACTATGGTAGAGGTGAAAAATACTCTTGTCTCCTGCATAGCAATGGTGTTCTCTGAATAATGTTCCAAATTGGAACAAGACTTCAGCCACCAGTATTCCAGTCATGTTTCCTTGTTATTTCCTTGTTTCCTGTTCAGCTGAAAACAATGGCTTGTAAGTCAGGGAAGGTATTTGGGAGGAACAAAGCCTGAAATAAAGTTCCATTAAGCTGTTGTATTTTGCTGTTTTGTCAAATGCCTCAGAGGTTCCCGAAATGTATAGATTATGTATGTTATATTTTGTAGTGCGTTAGCAGCTAGGGGCCCTGCTTGTAGACCCCAGGCCCTATTGGGCAAGACCCTGTACATATATTTAAGAAAATACAGTCCAGGCCCCAAAGAGTATACAGCTTAGTTATGTTTCCAAGTAAACACTGTTTAAAGATATTATCAGATGGGCATACTTTACTCGGCAAAACAGAAATGGACAGTGGCCAGTCCACGAAGGCATATCCCTTCATCCCTCCACCTCTTGCGTCAGTCCAAAAACGAGATCCAGAACACAGGCAGCTGTGCTAGTGTTGAGCAAGATGCTCTCTGGGACACGCATGTAATTGTCACAATAGCTAAGAGATTTTGAGCTAACACAGAAGATTTATCATAATCTGTGTATATGCTGATATCCCCTAGAAATATTGGTCTCAGTCTTTCCGGATCTCCCACAGAAAGTCTCTTGTCAGTTCAGGCAGAAATAGATGATCTCGTGCAATGAAGTGAGATGATATGACAGAGTTTGTACTCAGGGCCCTATTTTACGAAAAAGTGAAAATGAACAAATTATTTTTTTTTAATTGGCAGCAAACTGGCTAGTTAAAGGTAAACTGCATTGTTATTCATTAGGTAACAGAGACCTGTGGAAATACACAAACAAATTAGAACTGAATTTTAGTTGAAACTAAAGTAACTTAACATCTTGAATTTCCCTTCCCCTAACCTTTTCCCTCCTCAGACATGTCAATTAGACTATTTTCTCTAAAATAGAAAACGTATTTAGTTTATGTTGCAAAATGTGGCAAAATTGATGTGGGACTTCTGTCCTTCAGGTTACCTCCAACAGTCATGGAACGAAGAGATATGCAGTAGTACGTGAAGGGCCTGCTTCCCTCCTCAAGTTTTCTTCTGTGCCATTCACTGAGGCAGAGTTGAGCTGACTTGAGAGCAGTTTCTCTCATTTCTGAGCAAGAGGTGCAAAATCTTAAGGTTAGCCTAAGGAGGAGCTATCCAGAGTTACTATGGCCTAACTCTTACCTACCTAATGAACAGCTCTTTTCTTATGCTCTATCATGATTCCAAAGTCAGCTGAGAGCAACTTTCTGCAAGTTCCTTCTGTGCAGGTTTGTTTGGTGAAAATACTAAATTGGGATGGGAGGTTATCATCAAAAGTAAGTCCTCAGCTTTGAAATTCCCTCTCCCTTGAGGCCCATCAGATCCCAAGCATGGACATCTTCCAGAAGTATTATACAGCCTCCTTATTTGGGCAGGTTTTTAGGAGGCGGGATTAAGTTCTGGGGTATTGTTTTGTGAATTATTGATTATGTTACTTTTAATATTTTATTCTATTTCTATCATTTGTTTTTATTGTAAGCTACTCTAAGCCTTTTTGGGGGTGAGATGAAGGTTAGAAATCAAATAAATTAAGACATTTTAAAATAAATAAAGATAATTACAATTATTAAATAAATTAAGTAAATTGGAAATCAAATAGATATATACCTCTCTCCTGTGTTGTATCTGACACCAAGTGGTGAGTGCATAACCCAAATCTTTCATGTTAAATTAATAAAGCTACAGCTTGACACTGTGCCTTATCAAGCCCTGTAGACCTTTTAGATCACTGTGCAACGATATTCAAGACATGCATTTTCAAGTTTACCTTCTTAAACTAAAAACTCTTGAATGTTGAAGTACATTTCAGATTGTTGCCAACTAAAAGTGTACATAGGGGCTATTTTTGGATTAAAATTTATTTCCATTTTTACTAGACCATAGTGTTGTCCTGCTCCTGAAAAGTCTCTTCTTTAGAATGTACTGCATGATTGGTTAAAAAAATGGCATTGTATGCAAACTGTGTTGAAAGAGATGCTAATAATTTGCCAGCAAGACTGCCATGATACCTCATAAACAAAAATTTCATAAGTTAATTTGCATTTTGAAGTCTCTAAGTTTCCAAATTATGTAAACCCTCTGAAGGACTGTTGAAACTTTGGCTGGTTTCACATGCTGTTGTGCTATTTGGCCAAAGGACCAACTGCTGTCATAGTTTCCAGTTTTACTGAACTAACATTAAAGTTAGTGGAAGCAGGATTGGGCTTATTCTTCTGCCTATATTTAACATTATTAGGTTTACTAACTGCTAAAAGGTTAACCAGTTTTCTTGGAAGTCTCTAATCAGCTGTCAAGGGGGAAATAAATCAAAATACCCATGGTGCATAGCTATTCACAAAGATGAGATCTTTGCATCTGGATTATCAGTTAAATGAATTTGTTATCTTGTCATTGAACTTTAGAACTATAGCTGCATAGCTACACCATTAGGAACAGAGTTAAGATTTTTTTCCTCTGATGCTATCATTTAGGGATCAGAGTTCTAGAATACTTGCAGCAGCCTTGTGTTTTTTTTTGTCTGTTCGTGACAAACCAGCTACTGTACATTCATATAGAGCAGTACAGTCCTTGCCACTGGCAGTCTCTCTGTGACAGAGAAGCCTGTAGGCTGACATAAAGTGCAGCCTGTTGTGAACTGCTAAGTGGGAGTCTGCCAAAAACTCAGCAGACAGAACTAATTGGGGAGAAAAAGGATTTTTGTGCCCTCATCTCTCCCTCTTCCATTTTTTTACAAGACGGATATTGTTAAAGTAACTTGTTTATGTAAGATTTGTCTGCCTCTATTTTCTCATTGCATGAATCATTTTTTAACTTCAAGTTTTGCACTGCAGGTCACTGAGCACTTCCACATGGTGGCTGGCACAGGACCAAGCTCAAGACACGCAACTCATCACAGTTGATGAAAAATTGGTAAGGTTTTCTACTGCATAGTGCCATGATACTGCCTGCAGGGTTATTTCTGCACAATAGGCATTCAGTGTGGTATTCCATGCTCTTTTTGGAAAGCCATATAAATGTAAACTACAAAGCAAAAATCCTTCATACATTTTAAAATGGGAACATTGGTAAGCCACACTAAGTCTCTTCGTGAAATAAATCTGTAATTACAAATATTAAACAATCTGGAATAATGAAATTATTTTACTTCTGATTATATTGTGGTCAAGAATCAATATGAACTAGTTTTATAACAAATGTCCTGGTCTTGGTTTCCAGATATCTTTCTATTTAGTAAAATTACACAAAAGTTGTCAAGACTTCCTGAAATGAGCTGTATCGCGTCCTAAGGTTGTTAAAGAAATAAAGCGTAAAGAACTATGCAAAGTTGTTGTTACTATGTACATACACCCGGCTTGTGAATATTCATGAAGGTTAGATTACAACTAGGAACAAATGCATAGCATTCTTCTGCTAATCAGTAGCAGATTAGAAATTTGGCAGCCTTCTCTTATAAATTCTGCAATGTGTGGTCCGTTACTTTAGATGCAACTTGATATGTATGCTTAAATTATACAATAGCATAATTTTTGTAAAAGTTCTAAAACTTCTGGTGGGAATGTGTCATAGCAGAAGCATGTTTTTCATTGGCTCTTGTATCGCTTTAAAAACATACCCATCATAAATACCAGATAGTTCATGTTGTAGTTACCTTCTGGGAAACAGTATATCTCAGCTTCTTGAGAATAAAAGGAAAAACTTGGAATTTTTACTTGTAAATTCAATTTTATAATGGTAACTGAAGTGTTGAGACAGCTGAATTTTGAACCACGTTTTAAAAAATGAATGCAAATAGTTTAATAGCTTTTTAAAATGTTTTCCCTAGCTTGAATAATAGAAAATAAATATTTTTATTTTTTATTTTCCACAATTTTTCAGACTCTTAACGTAAGTTCAGCACTTTGGTCACTGTATCTTAATCTCATTTCCAAAACAAAACAATCCCCGCCTCCCCCTCCTCTCATAAACACACACGGAAGTAAGATTTTGATATACTTTGAACTTTTGTTTAGTCTGTCTGGTACTTGGGCCACTTCATGTGCTGACACTTATGGATCAATATTCAGTATATGGATAAAATTCATTAAGTGCTGACCAAAATTTCAAATATTCTAGATTTTTCTGCTGCATCTTATAATTTGTATATGACAAAATTATTATAGAATTGTTCCTAGACCTTAAAACTGTACTCTTTATTTTTGTACAGGGTTGAGTTTTCATATTTAAGCTTGTGATAGACTTGCAAATTTGAGAGTGATCATATTCTGAAAACAAATGTAGAAAATAACTTATCAACTTAAATTAATCCTAAATACAGTAATAATTCATAATGCATTTATCCTGGCTACAAAAAGGTGATATACTTCCTGTGAATTTTTTACTATTGTGTACTTACCTATTTTAAGATTTAATATATGCAATCTTTGATTTGTCTGTTAAATGCAATATTTGTTTGGCATTCCTTTTCAAATAGTGACCAACCAGGTTAGATGGAGGTTAAACTGTTTGTCTTGTCTGGGTCTTCCCAGTGCTGTGGTTAGCTCAACATGAATGCTGTGGTTTATTTGTGATACTGTGCATGACTTCTGGTTTTTTCCTGGTACGCTTCTATGCACATACAGAGCTTGAGACCGACATTAACATTATAAATTCCACATTTAAAAAAAGAAAAAAAATGAATAGGGTTGAATAAATTACCATAGTTTTTTAAGCATAGTTTTTACTATATTTCTATGTAATAGGCTGAATGTAGAACAAATTCAGAAAAAGATTTATACTGAAACGGAAATGGGGGGGGGGGGTTACAAACCTGATTGATAAAGAAATGCTTCAAGAACGTCTGCTGTAGACATCAGTCTCTGTAGAGTGAAAGTAAGTTCTTTATGCTTCTGTCCTATAGAAAATGTAAATGATTGCATTTTGGTAATTAAAAAAATGCATCAAGTGAAAATGAAATAAAATAACTTTTTCAGAATGCCTATTTTTGAAAAACAAAGCCTCATTGTTACAGGTAATGAAACCACCTTGTTTCTATGCATATTTTATAGTAAAATTATACTTAAAAAATTGATTTATTTTTACTACAGAAGTTTATATTTTAGGTCCAAGTGTTGGCGGTTCATTACTAGAGAGACTATTAAATCAGACTGTAAAAGCTAAATTGTACTCTTTTTGCTAACTTGATCATGGGTTTGTTAAAGTATAAAATTCTACTAGGTATTCTTAATACCTCTACATCTGTCTGTAATGTCAGTAAGGCACAGTAGTGATAAACTGTAAGAAGAAAGTGCCTGGGGATGGAATTAGGTCTGTGCAGGTATTCTCATTTTTTCACAACTGATTCAGAGATTTTTAACTCCCTATCAAATTGATGCTAGACAGTGGCTGAGTGACCAGATATTGTAATAATGGGTATATGTTGGGACTGTCTGGTAGTTCTATTTCTAGTTTACATTTGTGTGTACATTATTCAGAACTTGATCACAATGTAAAAGTATTTGAAGGCTTTCATAATCCAGTACAATGTTACTGATAAATACGGCTGATGGAAACAGAGGGGAACAAGCATCACAGCATTAATGAGCTTTTTCATTAAACTCCTGTCCACTGAGTATATGGTGCCCCTGGTAAACAGAAAATAGTCTCTTGTCAGACATACCACAAAGAGCATATGTGCAGTGTAAATAAGTCTTTTCATTACAACAGGAAAAAAGGGGGTCATTAAAATGCATAAATTAAATAAATCACCTACCTTGACTACTATTTTTTTTACTACCTACATAGGCTAAATTTTAATAAACACTCAGAAACAACTGAAACCAAGATTAAAAATATTATAACATGGGCAAATCAAGACAAAAATGTGGGCCTTGCATCATGTCTTGAATTGCCAGTCAAAGTTGGTCTCTGGCTGTCACTGAAGTTCAGTTTCAAAGGGCTGGATAAATGGCAGTGCAAACCTGGGTTTTTTTCCAAGACCCAGCCCACTGTTGGAGCTGTTGCTGGCAAAGGCTCTTGGCAAGGGATCTCCATCAAGTAATTGTTCAAATGATTTGACTGTTAATATCGATGGATTAAAATTAGTTTCCACCATCATTTAAAAAGAAAAAAAAAGTTTAGCTCTGCCTGAAATAGAGAATTCTACTCTTCTAAATTACAGTGATTCTTTTGAACTTTTTAAAAACGCAGTGTGTCTACAACGTCTGTTTTGGCTAGCGTAAGCGTTTTTAACATGTCTGTTTCTAGCAGTTTCCCAACTATCATGGCCTTGCTGCTTCCAACACAGTTTGGTTTTCTGGAAGTAGCTGTCCACTTCTAGAGAGGTGCTGTACCAGCTAATGCGAAAATGTGAACCACTGTGTAGGCTCTTTTTTCAGTGGGTAAGATCACAACATCAATAATGCAAACTTTAAACTTTGAAAGCCATGGGACTGTTTATATTACAACTTTTTAAAAGCAGAAAATTCATGCTAACAGTATCTAAGACTCAAAACCAGAATTAAAAATACAGGAAGCTTTACAAAGACTGATCACTTAAGGAGAGTCCAGGAATGTTTCAGGTCCAGTTGGAAAGGTCTACAGATGTCTCACGGATACACAGTATATGACTGAGCAGAATGACCTGCAGAATATGGCAGCAGTGAAACTTGCTCACAAAAACAATTGCAGTGCTACTAGAGTCCAAAATATGAAGGTCAGCGACAAAATGCTTCCTAATTTTTATCTCCTAAGCCATAGACGTGGAGCATGGTGTTCTTGTTGACTTCCTGCCTAATGAGCACACTGTAAACTTGGTGGTTTACTGCAAGTCCTTGAAGAACCTGAAACACTGAATGCAAAAAGCCCATCCCAATAGATACATGTCCAGTTTGCTACTTCTGCACAATAATCCTCACCCACACACCAGCTTGCTTACCACAGAGTCAGTCTCATTGTTTGCTGGACTGTGCTGCCCTGTCCTTTTGTACATCCTAGAGGATGAAGGGCAGATTGAGGGTGAGGTTTTTGGGATAACAGTAAAGTGATGGAAGCTATGTGACAGTGGCAGTGCAACGAGGATGAGGACTTTTCCAGTGTCACTATACAGCATCCCACCCACAATGGAAAAAGACCATTGACAGAAGAGACCGTATTGCAGAACAGCTCCTTGTTCTGCAACAGTGCAGAAAGCAAAAGTAGAAGATTCTTGCAAAGGATAGTTTGGGGGTTTTTTTTGTTGTGTTTTTATTTTAATTTTTTTTCATATACTGGACTCACATGAGCCAGAATACTGTAAAGGACATTACAGTCAAGTTTTAGTATGTTTCAAATCTCAGATTATTTTCAGAGGGAACAAAATATATAGAAAGTAGATAGGGTAACTTCAGAAAACAGTGCAAAGTAATTTTGTGCTACATGGGCAAGTTAATGTGACATTACATCTGGAGGGTGTATATAAGATCATTTTGGTGAATCAAATTGAAAGAGACACTTGGCAAATTGCAGTTTTATTAAACATAGGCTTTAATTTTCTTGAAACTACAGCAGATCTATTTAGCTAGAAATTCTCTGAACATGTTAGGCATATATATATAGACTAGCTAGCACAGTATAGCGGTTGCACATATATAGTTGTCATTCTGTACTTCAGTGTTTATCTGTTCCCCCACCCCACCCTGTTTTGTTTTTATGTGGTTCTCTTGGGTACCTGTTTAAAGCTAACTTAATACAGACATTAGAGAGTATATTAAAACAATTTAATCTTCTCTTCATTTATGTCAGTTGGTTTAGCTATTGTACTTGTCCAGCTTATTTGAGGGTCAGGTAGATCCAATTGAATTGCTAATCTAAAAGGATTTTGGTGCTCTCAGGATATGATCCTAAATATGTTGATTATCTTTTCAAATACTTCTGTATCTATCTAATGCAATCATGATATGTAAAGATGAAGTAGAAAAAATGCTAAATGCAATTCGGATTTCAATTTGAATATTCATATTTAATTTTTATTTGCTGTTTGTTAATATCTGGGTGTGTGATTTTTTTTTTTTTTTATTTTAGATATGGGGTGCTCTTTATGCAACTATGGTGCTATTTT
The DNA here is from genome assembly GCF_001723915.1 of Gavialis gangeticus. Lineage (NCBI taxonomy): Eukaryota > Metazoa > Chordata > Crocodylia > Gavialidae > Gavialis > Gavialis gangeticus. Next base: position 147,099,713 of record NW_017729024.1, on the reverse strand, counting down.
TGGGCAAGTGAACATAATCACGTTGATGAGTGTTCATATCAAGTACTGGTTTTTTTACTAGTTTTGTGTTTTGGGGAATAATGAGAGGGTTTTTTTAATTTCCAGGTTTCTCAAATTTAAATGCAGTATCATGAGCAGCAGTGAAAAGAAAGAGGACAAGCTGGGTAGATGGGGCTGGGGGGATTGAGTAGAGGAGTGGGGAATGAGGAAGAAGAAAGATATTTCCACTAATCACAGAATCAGTAACAAGATGGGCAGGAGTGGCTGGTAACCATTGGTTGAGTTGCCCTTGGTAGCAGTTGGCAGGTTGGAGGAATCAGACTTGTGGCTTACTTCTGGGCCACTGTTTTCCTTAAAGGTGAACCCTTGTTAGCAGAGAGAGCTAGCACTTGAAACTCCATCAAAATGATTGGGAAGTTGGAAGTGTGATGGGGACTTTAGTAAGCAGAAGGCATTAAGCATCTGGCTTATTGTTCTTGCAGCCTCCAGCTGCAAATATTTGTGTGGCATAGGACAAATTTCTTATTTGAGTAGTGGCATAGCATAGGGATTGTCAACCTACAGCCTGCAAAGAGGTTAGATATAGCCCACATTAGGGTCCTTTGCAGCATGTAGGGTAGATGGGGGGTGGGGTACAGCCCAGTAGCCCCAGCCCCCTTTTGAGCACACCCCCCCACCCCTGAGAGATGCTGCTTTTATAAGGGCAGATGGGGATGCAGCCAGGAACCAAGGGGTTAATTTTCACCATGTTTAATTTGCTCCTCAGATCTTTCCCTCTTCCAGCCTCCACTTCTGTCTACAGACAAGATCTTGGCAATGTTCAACCCCTGCAATCCTTCAAAATATGACAGAACATGGGTCCTTTCCCTTAGCTTACCATTCCTCTTCCCTACCCCTCCTAAAACTCTCCCTTTTTGTCCTGTCATGGTTTCAGCAGGTTCTTTGGCTACTTCTCTACGTAAGTCTTTTAATGTATCCATTCCCATGTCTTAATCTCCTTTCCCATTTCTTAGTCTCCTTCACACACATTTGATGTTTTGATATCTCCCAGTTTAAAAATAAAATTTTTTGATACCACTTGTCTTTGATACCACTGTATCGCTGCATGGACATGATCTCCTACAGTTGTAGTCTAAATCCTCTCCAGTCCCTTTAAAATACCTCTCCTCATGGTTCAATGGCCAAGCCAAAATCAAGACAAGTGCTTCCTCATTCTTCTTGGCCTGTCAGTTGCCTTCTTGAAATACAGTATTGTTCTTCCAAGCTATCCATGGCTCTGTCCTTCCCTTTTTTTTTTTTCCTTCCTAACTTTAGAAATTAGATGTTTTGGTCCATTAAAAGTGAAAATAGGGAACAAAACAAGCTATTTACAAATTAAAGAAAAACAATCCTGCCAATACCTTAGATATAGGTGCAAATTACAGTCATGCTCTTGAACACTTAACCTGAAATTATTAAAAATGAATACAGTCCCTGGTACTTACACTGATGTACATTTTCTTGCTGCTAAGCATAAGCTGTTAACACGAGTGCAGTTGTTAGCCCAATTCAAGGCTGACAGTTTTAATATTTTAGAACAGCCTGTTTTTGACAGTTTTATGTATTTTTTCTGTGGAGAAAGCCTTTAACTTCTATGAAAAGAAGGCATAATCATTCACCAGGGCAAATACGTAGCTAAACAGCAATTTAAAATGAAGTATGCATATCCTTTATTCAATTTAGTTGTGGCTGCTGCCATCCTAAATGTAATATAAATATGTATATTTACAGATTATCCTGTGTTTGTTTTCTGTTTGTTTTGTTTTTTAATAAAGCTAATTTAAAGCATTTTGATGCTTTGTAATTAAATCATTCTCGAATAAGCATTGCTAGCAATTCAGCTTTGCTAGTGCTTGCTGCAACTTGCTTTTCTAGGTAATTACTATTTGAGTAAGCAGTGGTGGTGTTAGCAAGATTAGCTGCTTGGATAGTGATACAGAGCTTTGTTCAGAATGTCTGCAGGCAACAAGTTTATTTTCCAGCAGAAAGGAAAAGCCTTCTATAATTCTGGTAGTCCAAATAAATCACTAAATGATCCTTATTTATAACTTAAAACCAATTTTCTCTTATTTTTCAAAAAAGTTGTAGACAGTGTTATAAAAGTATAATGCAAATGAAAACTTGCACGGGTGATATTTATAATTTGCAAAATGTTTAAAATAGCCTATGGCCAGTAGGATTCGAAATAAGCAGTTCAGCATTTATTTATTTATTTTAGGGGCGTGGGTGGGGTAGAGAAATTGGGTTTTTTTCTGTGAGATCCTTTTCTTTTGGTGCATGGTAGTGATATCTCTGCTGGGTTATTGGAAGAGGAGTGTCTGTGATAGGGGTTATACAACCTTCTTACATCTCAAGTGTCTGTTTTGTCTGGATTTCCTTCATGCAGCATTCTTGTGCAAAAATTTCAAGGCTTTAGTCTAGAGCACTGGGTCAAAGGATACATCTCTTTGAAGGGTAGACAGCAGGGTTTTGTTTTGTTTCATAGTATTTTATTTTTCATCAAAGAATACTAATCTTAGGAAAAAAAATAGTTACAGTGGTAGTTTAGTATAGCTTTCAGAAAGAATGTGTTGTCGCGTTTAGTGCATATCTTGTTTCCCAAGAGTTATTAAGCATGCAAATAGTCGTAATTTTGTAGCTCTGTGTAGCAGTAGTTTTTAAATATATTGTTCTGCATAAAAAAGTTAGCCGTTGTATCTTAGTCTTACACTTGTTAACAAGAATGAATAGAGTCAAAGTTTTTATTTCTGAGATTTGTTTTGTATTTTTGAGAAGTAAATTCACATCCCAAAAGAACGATATGCTTATCTAATTCCACTTCAGAATTTCTGTAGGCCCTGTATATGTTCTTACTGTTGCACTGAAATGGAGGGAGATGACGCAACCCAATATTCTTAAATGGGAGGAGTCCTCTTTGGAGTAGTAAGTAAACAGTTTTCATAAAGCCCCTGTTTCTTTTCAGTGTTAGGTATTTCCATCTAGCATATATGCCAAAAATGAGTTATATTGGTAAAATGACAAATCCTGTCCAAAGCTCTTCCTATACAGGAAAACCCTACGTAAGGGAAATTTCATAAGTGTTATATGCCTGCTCCTTGATGCATTCTACTACACTTGGGTGTGCGAGCAGGACACTGCCTCTCTAGGACATTATTATTTTTGTTATCAACAAAATTATTTTTTATTGGAATACTTGTAAAAATGTAAAGACAATGCACAATAGCATGTACTCCCCTTACGTTGTTCGTTTAACTTTAGGAAACAGAGTGAAGGCACTGAAAACTGTTGACACACTACTTTTAGCACACCCAAAGAACTATTCATGATATGCCGTGGTTGTCCATTCATCTACTTCAGCAGAGTTTACCTCTTCTGCTGAGGTCATTGTGGCACCTCCAGTTTCACTGTTACTATATGTAGAATCACTTGCACTACTTATTTGTTCCATTTCAGAATCTGATTGAGGCAAATCTGATTCACAACTACTTGAGCCACATTCTCTTTCACTGAAGGATGGTTTTCCCAATGAGTCTATAGGCAAGGACAGCTTATCACACTGCAACTTCACTAATTGTGCTTCTGACTGATTCTCCAGAAGTAAGAGATTTTGAGAAATAGAATTGTTGGTGGAATGCTTAGAATCCTTAGAGTAATCCTGGGCAACAGTCAGGGGTTACATTATCCCTTCCACCATGTGAGAGGAGACATATTGTTTGCTGCCTACCTAATGATATCTTTGCTCCAAAGGAATGATATCTTTGCTCCAAAGGTTTTCTTTTGCGCGTTACTTGACAATGTCTGTCATCACAGCTATTTTGTTGATGGTGGGAACATACTTGGCTGCTTCCATAATTGTATCGAGAGCAGTAGATAGTACATCCTTCTGATGAATGTTGTCCTCTGTGATGAGGATCAGATCCAAAAGGTTTGCTGCCAGATGAGCTGGATGAGGGCAAAACTCGGATCTCTTAGTAAACATTTGTTTTACTACTACTATTTTTTTGGATAGAGGTGAAGAAGGAAAAAGCTCAATTAGGTTTTCATTCAGTTGTCTGAATATCTCTGGAATATTTGAAAGGCTTGGTGTATCTCCTTCAAGTTTCTTGAGAGCCACTAAAACTGGTAGTAGCAAATTGAATGCTCCTTGAACTCAACCCCAGAACGCATTGTTGTTGAAAATCTGTTTCCTAGTGTTCACAAGAATAATCTGGGATACTGTCATCTATTGAAGCACACTGCAAACAGTTCTTTGTGTGCAGCAAACTATGTAAACAACTTGTAGCTGAGCTCCATCTAGTTTCTCCTGGCAATAAAAGTGCACTTTCCTTCCCCTGCTTCTCTTTCTGTAATTTCTTCAAAGTCTGATTAGCAATATGATGATTGTTGAATACCTTCACAATCGCTTTGCAGTTTGCCATTATTGTCTTCGTTGTATTCACACTTGCTACGTCCTTTGCCAGAAAATTCAAACCATGAGCAAGACAGCCAAATACTATTACATGGAGATAGTTTGCCTTTAATATTTCCCATGCAGCTTTCATATTCCTCGCATTATCAGTTACAAGGGCTTGTACCCTGGAGCAGCATTTCCCAACCTCTTTCATCCCATGGCACACCAGCCAGGAGGGGGATGGTAAGCGAGTGAGCGACCAAATGCTGCAGACCACAGGGGGGAGGGGGAGGGGGAGGTGGAGAATGGCCAAACACTGCAGAGGGGAGAGGGATGGGGAGGATCAGGTGGTGAGCGGCTGAATGCCACAGACCGGGGAAGGAGGGGTAATGAGCAGTGGGAAGCTACAAGTATCAAGGACAATAAAAAGTCCTTTTTTAGATATGTGGGGAGCCGGAGGAAAGGCAAGGGGAACATTGGATCCCTGCTAAACCAAAAGGGAGAACTGACGACCAAAGCCCAGGAAAAAGCCAACTTGCTAAATGGGTACTTTGTGTCAGTCTTTCACAAGTCC
>NW_017729024.1:147086556-147094047 GCF_001723915.1 Gavialis gangeticus | reverse complement strand
CAAAAAGGATGTGGAGAAACTTGAGAGAGTCCAGAGGAGAGCCATGTGCATGATCAGAGGTCAGAAAAACAGATGTTATGATGACAGGCTGAGAGCCCTGGGACTTTTCAGCCTGGAAAAGCATAGGCTCAGGGGTGACCTGATGGCCACCTATAAATTTATAAGGGGTGTTCACCAGGATCTGGGGAAACGTTTGTTCACCAGAGTGCCCCAAGGGATTACAAGGTCAAACGGTTATAAACTCATTCAAGACCATTTTGGGCTAGGCATAAGGAAGAACTTCTTTACTGTCCGAGACCCCAAGGTCTGGGATGGCCGGCCACCAGAGCTGGTTCATGCACCTACTTTGAACACCTTCAAGAGAAACCTGGATGTTTTTCTTCTGGGATCCTCTGACCCTAGCTGACTTCCTGCCCCTGGGGCAGGGGGCTGGACTCGCTGATCCTCTGAGGTCGCTTCCAACCCTAATGTCTATGAAATCTATGAAGCAGGTTGCGTGGCATTTGAATCACTAGCTGAAGCCACCCATCTCCCCCATCTGTCTGGCTGCCCGCAGCAGCAGCAAGGGTATGGTTACAGCCCACAATGCTGTGGCACACCGGTGGGGAAACGCTACTCTGGAGGGACCTGCACTTTCAATCTCTTCACTCAGTAATTTGGCTATGTATTCACCTGTATGACAAGAAGATTTGGTAGCAGTTGCTTTCAGGAATATTGGCTCAGGTGTTGCTAACATAATGTTCAATAAAGGATTTCCTTGTATATCAGTCCATCCATCTGACATCAGAGTCAGTGATTCTGCTTGACCAATCCTTTGAATAACTAGTGTTTGAATTCTGTCATACTTTCTCTCTAAGAGAGAATGTGATAAGCAATAATGTGATGGTAACTTTTATGATGGGAGAATTCGTTTGTAATGGCCCTTCCAGTATTTATTTTTCAGTTATGGAAAGAGGTGTACCACTTGCAAATATAGCTTGAGCTAATGTCTCATCTGCTTTTTCTTGATCTTCTTTTGACATTTTTTCCACAAAGCTTGATAAAAAGCTTGACTGTTTTGAACAGCTGCTCATGGTGGATCACATATCTGGTGGCAGTGATCTTAAAAGCCAGGCTCCTGATTCTTCTTTCCCCAGACCTGGCAGCTTTTCATTCTCCATTTTCATTTTCAACATTTTCATTTTCCATTTTTGGCAAATCTGTTATTTCACTTCAGCTACCAAGTTCCTGCATCAAAAGGGAAAAAGTTTTATTTTATCCTATTTTAGTCTAGCCTCATCCATCAGAAGAAGGAGAAGCAAGCAGGGAGCTTGCTTTCCCCCCTTCCTGCCAGAAAGAACACTTTGCTGCTCAACTTGCTGCATAGTTGCCCTGGGACTGCAGAGCCAAAGGGAAGTATAGTCTGACCTCTGCCATCGGCCAAAGTACTAAGCTCGCTTTGCTGGGTTGAAATGGTTAACTATTTATCTACTATGTAATTTATCTATCTATCTAGATATAAATAGATATAGATAAATATTGTTAAGCCTAATCCACTTTGGGTGCTTAGTGAAAGCAGAAAGCGGGATACAAATATTTTAAATTAAATAAAAAAAATAGTTGCAGTAACTTTTTAAATAGCATATATAGCTCTATTTATGCTAGTCTATACTGTGTCTTGTTTAACATATTAATTTGTTTACTTACGTAGGATTCCTGAAGTAGACTTTTCTCAGATGTTGTTCTACCACTTTGTTGTATTAGCTTTCTGTGTATGGCTTATACTCTTTCAGGACAGTTTCTACATGTTGTTAAATATTTCTTTATTTTTGTTAGCTTGTTATCATACTCCTGCCCACAATTTTTACAGCTACCAACTTTCTTCCTCCCATCAGTGGCTTGAATTTCACTATAATGATGCCATATGGTAGTTTTTCGCAGATTAGGGATTCTTATGACTACTTGAAACCAAAAGCACTAAAAAAACTAACAGATCTTATGCAAACACTTCCAACTTCCCCAACTTAAGAAAAGAAATGAAATACTGCTCTGTGTGTTTGCTGAACTGAAAGTGAAATAAAAAATAATCACAGTTTTAGTTTTGGTTTTGCTTTCACTTGCAGTCTGAGATGAAATAAGACATTTAGCTTTGGTTTAGATTTGACCTGCACAGCCAATTTAAGTGAATTCATAACTTGATTATTGGTTTGGATTATTATGTGAGTGCATTTTCCCTCCTGTTTACAAATCAGTAAAACATATACAAGTATGTACTCTCTAAGGATATCACTTGAAAAACATTAGTTACAACTTTGAAACTGCCAAACTTGCCTAATACTGTATTGACATCCATTAATTTTTACTAATGAATTTTATGAAACAATGAATTGTTAGAAATGGAGAATGTCCCATGGAAAAATAAAGCTCTGGAGGTTTGCACCCGCATCTCTGGTTAAGTGCTATGTTCCTCTATTAAAAGTGTTTATAATTCTGTGCAAATTATAAAAGCTTCATCTAAAAATCATGTAAAGTACTGTAAACTCTACTACATATTTGAAGTAGATAGACACAGGAGGGACACCAGCCCACCAACTGTTAGTGCAGACTTAGTGAAGGGGCACTTGGAGGGGCTGGATGTGTTCAAATCAGCAGACCCAGATGAACTTCATCTAAGGGTGCTGAAGGAATTGGCCAGTGTCATAGCAGAGCTGCTGGCACAGCTGTTCGAGCATTCATGGAGCTCTGGTCAGGTCCCAAAGGACTGGAAAAGGGCCAATGTAGTCCCTATTTTCAAGAAGGGGAGGAGGGAGGAACCAGGAAACTAAAGGCCAGTCAGTCTCACCTCTATCCTTAGGAAAACTCTGGAAAAATCATTAAGGATCACATTTGTGGGAGCCTAGCAGGGAAAACAATGCTGAAAGGAAATCAGCACAGATTCATTGCAGATAGATCCTGCCTGACTAACCTTGTTTCTTTTTATGATCAGGTCACAAAATGCTTAGATGCAGGAGTCAAGGTAGATATAACCTAAACTTTAAGAAGGCCTTCAATACAGTATCTCATTTTGTTCTTGTAAATAAACTAACAGGCTGTGACGTAGATGATTACATGGTCAGGTTGGGTGGCAAATTGGCTTGGGGGTTGGGGTTGCACCCAGAGTGTGGTGGTGGATGGGTTGATACTGACCTGGAAAGATGTGGGGAGTGGAGTCCCACAAAGCTCAGTCCTTGGACCAGTGCTGTTCAATGTCTTCATCAGTGACTGGGACAAGGGTGTAGAGAGCACTCTGTCCATGTTCACAGATGATGCCAAGTTATGGGGCAAAGTTAACACACCAGAGGGTCAGGAATGGATCCAGGTGGATCTGGACAGGTTGGAAAAATTGGCAGAATGAAATAGGCTGCAGTTCAACAAAGACAAGCACAAAGTGCTGCACCTGGGCAAAAAGAACCACTGACACACTTACAGGCTAGGGGATGACCTTCTCAGCATCACAACAGTGGAAAGGGATCTTGGAGTCATAGTTGACTCCAAGATGAACATGTCATCAATGTGACAAAGTGGTCAACAAGGCTAACCACACTTTATCATACATTAGGAGATGCACGACGCACAGGTAGAGGGAAGTGATTCTCCCCCTCTATGTGGCATTGGTCAGGCTGCAGTTGGAGTACTGCGTCCAGTTTTGGGCACTGCACTTTAAGAGGGATGCGGAGAATCTTGAGAGGGTTCAGAGGAGGGCCACTCGTATGGTCAGAGGCCTGCAGGCAAGGCCCTATGAGGAGAGACTGAGGGACCTAGATGACCTCTCAGCCTTCCCTTTTGAAGGCTGAAGAGATCTTGTGGTTGCCTATAAATTCATCAGGGGAAGGCAGCAGGGAATAGGAGATGCTCTATTTACTAGTGCACCCCCTGGAGTAACTAAGAACAATGGCCACAAATTGACAGAGGAGATTTAGGTTGTACATTAGAAAGAACTTCTTCACAGTAAGGGTTACCAGAATCTGGAATGGGCTTCCAAGGGAGGTGATGCTCTCCCATACCTTGGGGGTCTTCAAGAGGAGACTGGACAAGCACCTAGCTGGGGTTGTCTGACCCCAGCGCTCTTTCCGGCCCAAGGCAGGGGGTCAGACTCAATGACCTACTGAGGTCCCTTCCGACCATAACATCTGTAAATCTATGAATTTATTAAGTAAATATTTCTTCATTTACAGACAGTTGAAGCTTTATGCATAAATACATATACAAAAGAACAGTGATACTGGAGTGTAACAGTTTTATGCACTAGCGAAATGCTCTGCAGTATGTATTGGTACCTACATATGGAAACTTTTAGTTGTAGGAAATCTTAGATTTCACGTTGCATACAACTCGTAAGACATACAAAGAACTAAAATTCTTGGTTCCAAAATGATACTTTTTATTTGACCAACTGGAAAATCGCAAGAAAATTGTCCTTTTCTGCAAGCTTTCGGGATCAAAGTCCCTTTGTCAGGCTCTGGGAAAAGTGTAGATGGTACAAGATGGTAAGACATTCCCATAGATAGGAAATAAACTTCATTTTTTCACAGAGGGAGCTGGAGATGGAAGGCTGTCCCTCTGGGTCCATGAGAGTATCTTTGTGAGCTGTGTTGAGTAGCTCTTTCATGTGTTGATCAGGTAGAATTCCTTCCCTAGAGGTGTCAGAGGGCAGGCAGGGAGCTAAAAAAACTTCCTTGTTGTTCTGCAGTGAAGTTTAAAATCCAACAGTTGGCTAAAATTCAGCATCTTCCATGTTTCAGGTGTGTCCTTGGTAGCCGTGTTGGTCTGAGACAAAAAGATACAAAAAACTAGAACTCTTGGTTCCAAAATGATACCTTGTATTAGTCTTCCATGTTTACAGGGGTGTAAACATACAACTTGTAAACATTCATAATTGCTTATCATTTATTAAGGCAACAGTGTTTATTTAACTTAAATGCCCTTTCAGATCCATTTATCTGGAGCTGAGAATTGGGTTATTACAACAGCAAATTGGGTTATTAGAACTACACTTCTGCCAGGATTATCTGTTCCTCTCATACTTGTATTGGTTGATCCATAGTTTATAGAATATATAGTTAGGACAAATTTTCTTCTATTTTGAATTTATTTTTGGGGGGTTAATAGAATAGGCAAAGATGTCATATGCTAGTTTGTGTTTTAATACCTCTAACCTCTGCAACATAAATTGTCATAAAAGCAATCTTTCTGGCCTACCAGTAGCTTTAAGGATAAATTCTGAAAAGCACAAACTATGAAGCTATTGACACAGAAGCAAAGTAAATTAGGCATAATGTATATATTAGGCATCAACAGAATATACAAATGCAAAGATTTTGAGGAAGGAAATTACAGAAATTTTCCATTTGATTTGTCTGTTAATAAAAATATTAAAAGGCAAATTATTGCTGATGGTACTCAGCCCTTGCTTTTTTATCAGTGATGGCTCAACAATAGAAGCATTCTTTTTTTTTTCTTTTTTTTCTCCTTTGTTCCTACAGGGAAATAGCTAATGTGATATTTAGAAGGGAATCTTCTAAAACATGTTGAAAGCTTAAAAGCGTGCTGCACTAATTAACTAAATACAGTGAACATTTAAATTGTTAATAGCCTGCAACATCCCTGATGCATAGAATTACAGTACACTAACACTGCATATTAGTTCTCCATTGTGTACCCCTTTAATGAGGCTAGCTATGTCAGTTCTTTTTTTGGTTCACTACCTGCTGTGTATGGAAATTGTGTACACTATTTGTCACTTACTAGTAACATTCAAAATTCATGCACATTATTACGTAGAAACATTACATTTAGCCTTATATTGGGGAACAGCTTTCATTACATTGGATTTTCTTATTAACTCCTAAAATGTAGTTAAAGATGGTTACATTCAGGCCTACTGAAATATGTAGTATTTGCTTTAGGAATTATATCTATTAGCTGTTTTCTGCTCTATTTTAAAATGTTTTGGGTGTATTTGGGTTCTCTTTAAGCCATAAGAATTACTATCTTTATATTGAAGGGTAGTATGATGCTTTATGGACCAGGGGTGCTTAACCTCCGGCCCATGGACCAAATGCGGCCCATGGAGCCATCTCATCTGGCCCATGGGGCTCCCCACTGCTCCAGAAATTTGGAAGCACAGGAACAGGGGCCTCTAATACAGACACCATCCCCCACCCTGGCAAAGTCCCAGTCCCTGAACACCACATGCTTGGTGTCAGGCCACACACCCCTTCCCTTGTGCAATCAGTAGTGAACATGACTATAAAACCATTTGGCCCATATTAGGCAAACATGCTGATGGGAGCCAACCACAAAAATAGATTAGCACAGCCTATTTGAATAAGATATATGGTACTGTTCATTAAGCATAGTCCCCCTCAGCACCATTTCTTGTTCAAGTCATGGTGAGCCACTACATTGCACGCATTTAAACTTCCTGTTCACTGCTACATCCGAACTGTGCCTTTCTTTACCATTTGCAAGGATTCCTGTTTCTTCACTGGCCTTGAATGCCTGGAAAACATCACCAAATGGGGTCCTAAACAGTTTACCTAGAATCCTTATGTCATTCCCTTTCTGCCTGTCCCATATGATTAGCGTGAGGTGAAAACAAACGAGGTTGCCCTGCGCCTCATCTGCTTATAGATCTGGAGCATCCCAGGACTTAAGAAGAATACCCAGTTCCAGTCATGAGTTGGGGGTTAATTAGCATACATCTTTTCTGGGGAGTATCTGGAGTACACACACATCCTGAGCTGTGGGGTCACCATAGCTTGAAATTCTGTTTACTTTGGAGCTCAGCCCAATGAACTATATAGTAAATCATGAGCCTTTTGGCTTTGGACTAATATCATACATATAATGGATGTATCTACATGTGCTGTTAAGGCAACTCAGTAAACTCTAAGTCAGTTCGTGTTAGAGTTAACTGCTCCCAGGTGCAGCATCTACGTGTACACCAACGAACCACAGCAATTAGAGCTGGGGTGGAGTAGCCCCAGGCTGCCAGGGGCCAAAAGGGGTTAGCCCTGGGCTCTGGATGGAGGGGCTGGCAGGAGCCAGGGGTCCGGCCCCCGGGTAGCTGGGCTGACCAGGCACAATTTGTGCCTGGCAGTCACTGTCCACATGGGTGTTTGAGGAAGAACCAGCAGCATACCTACAGGCCAGGGAACTCCCTTCTTGTCAGTGCAGAGGCAGAAAAGGATCTTGGAATCATCGTTGATGCCAAGATGAACATGGGCTGGCAGTATGGGGATGCAGTCAGGAAGGCCAACCGCACCTTGTTATGCATCCACAGATGCAACTTGAGTAGGTCCAAGGAGGTGATCCTCCCCCTCTATGCGACACTGGTCAGGCCGCAGCTGGAGTACTGCATCTAGTTTTGGGCACCGCACTTCAAGAGGAATGTGGACAACATGGAGAGGGTCCAGAGGAGGGCCACCTGCATGATCAGGGGGCAGCAGAGCAGGCCCTACGAGGAGAGGT
>NW_017729024.1:147085730-147086165 GCF_001723915.1 Gavialis gangeticus | reverse complement strand
GAAACAGTTAATTACTCTACCCTAAGATACTACTGTCAGGGTCATCTTGTATTCAAGCAAATATGGTAATTATTCTTCACTGTTACTGATAATATTGACTTATTGAGTTTAAAAATATGAATCTTCTCTCTTTCCCCCCCCCCCCCTTTTTTACTTACTGTGCACTCACTCAGTTGAATAATTTTATGTAAATAAGAATATTTATGCAGGATCTAAATAGCTAAGTGAGCTAAATTCTAATCCTTCACATTTATAAATGGTTCCACACCAAAAAGGTGATTCTTTTGATGCCATTAGATCAGGGAAGCTCCCTGCTAGCTCCCACAGGCAACACAGGCTTACCTGCAGCTACTGTCCCCACGCTCCCCAAGACAAAACATAAGATGTTTGTAGTGGGAGATTCCATCCTGAGGGGGACTGAGGGGGCAATCTGCC
>NW_017729024.1:147084742-147085719 GCF_001723915.1 Gavialis gangeticus | reverse complement strand
GCCCGGGAGCTGGCTGAGGCCACATGCTCCAGGACCATGGCTGTTATGGGTGACTTCAATTACCTGGACATCTTGTGGGTGGATCATTCAGCAAAACCTGAGCTGTTGCAAAGCTTCCTCTTGTACATGGATGACCTCTACCTGACTCAAGAAGTCTGTGGGCCAATGAGACCCAAAGCACTGCTCGACCTGGTACTGGCTACAGGGGATGACCTAATCGGTGACCTAGTGATCAGTGGGAAGCTGGGTGATGGCGACCACGAGCTGATCCCCTTCGCCATCCGCTGTAAAGCTGGCAAGTCAGTCAACAACACAGAAGTCCTTGACTTCAGAAAAGCCGACTTTGACAAGCTCAGGAGGCTTGTTGGTCAGGCCCTAAGGGACCATGACCCCAGGGAAAGGGGAGTTCAAGAAGAGTGGTTGCTCCTCAAGGGAGCGATCCTCAATGCACAAGCTAAGTCTATTCCATCTCGAAGGAAAGGCAGCAAGAGGGCACAGCAGCCCCTCTGGCGCTCCAGGGATCTAGCGGACCTCCTAAGGCTAAAAAGAAAAGCCTACAAAGGATGGAGGACAGGATTAATCTCCAAGGAGGATTATTCTACACTGGTCCGGTCCTGCAGGGAGCAGACCAGGCTGCAGCTGAACTCCAACTAGCTTCGAGCATCAAGGACAATAAAAAGTCCTTTTTCAGGTATGTGGGGAGCCGGAGGAAAAGCAAGGGCAACATTGGACCCCTGCTGAACCAGATGGGACAACTGACGCCCAGGAAAAAGCCAACCTATTAAATGGGTACTTTGCATCAATCTTTCATCAGTCCCATGGGACACCCATGCCCGCTATGGGACAGGGAGGTCCGCGTGGGGGCAATCCCCTGCCCTCCATAAATGCTGACCTCGTGAAGGAACATCTTGAGAAGCTGGATACCTTCAAGTCAGCCGGCCCTGACAATCCACACCCCAGGGTACTCAAGGAGCTGG
>NW_017729024.1:147080298-147084404 GCF_001723915.1 Gavialis gangeticus | reverse complement strand
TGCCATCAGAGGTGGTTCAAGCACCTACTCTGAACACCTTCAAGAGCGAATTGGATGCTTATCTTGCTGGGATCCTATGACCCCAGCTGACTTCCCACCCTTTGGGTGGGGGGCTGGACTGGATGATCTTCCAAGGTCCCTTCCAGCCCTAATGTTTATGAAACCTATAAGGGATAAGCAACATTTTCCTGCTGCAGGCCAGAATGACTTACCCTGGGATGGAGATGCACGGATGGTAGAACCCTGCTGCTGCCACCCCTTGTTTGCCCAGAAAAATATGTGGAAGTCATGTAGTTCACTTTGGGGTATCACTTACAACTTCTGATGGATCCCTGGGAGAAGCTCAGGAAAAGAAAATGTTATGGTGCTTGTTGGCCAGAAAAGACCAAAGTGTATCAAAACCTGCTCAATATTTCATGCTTCTGATGTTACTATTTCATTAGAATGGCCATATGACAATACTAAAAGTTTGTAATCTTAATCTCATAGGAGTGCTGCATGGGCTCTATGAAATGGGCGTGGTTCGTTAACCACACCCCGCAACAGAACTGTCACCATTATTTTGTTAACCTATACGTATTTTTAAAAATGTATTTGTAATAATATGAATTAATTGAACATATTAGATTTTACAGCATATTATCTCCATTTCTGGAACCGGTAAGGCACTTGCACACAAAGATACAAAGGTTACAGGCTCATCAGAAGCAAAAAAATATACTAAACACTGAAGGTCCTGCTATGTCTGCTTGAGATCAGGGGTTTGAATCTGGTCTCTGACTCCCTTAAGTGCTTAACCAACAATGGTATTGGCTGTTTTTGAAAGGCTGTCTGTCTTTGGCTTTAAGTAATTCCATCTGAAGAAAATTTAATTGAAGCTGGTATGTTCCCATAAAAGGACTAGTTTCAGCAAATTGACATTTTCCAGTGGAAAAAACCTATTTTTTTGTCTACATATTTCTTGACTAGCTTCAGTCAGACTCCTTGGTTTGCCTCTTACCTGAAAATTACAGTGTCTATAAATATCTTGGGAAACTACTAGCTAATAACTTACTAATCACTGGTACTTTGGCATGAGTTAGCTTAGCTTTTGGACAGAAAACCTATGAGATCTAACAGCAGAATAGTAATAATAATTTGGAAATGCAAGATATCCTTGATGTTTTAGTACTGCTCAAATGATGGGCAAGGAAATATGCAACAAGCTTTCGAATGCAATGAGATAAAGGAGGCAAGGTTCTTTGGGTAGATGTGATATCTTTTATTAGACCAACTGAGTAGTTGGAAAAAAGTTCTTTGCAAGCTTTTGGACATAATCATGCTTCTTCAGGCATAGGGAGTCCCTGCTCTTCTGAGACTCCAAGGAATAAAAGAAGCTAAAAGTGTGACAGGATGTCGGTGAGAATGTAAATGGGTGGAAGTTAGGAAAACCAAAGGTAGAGCAGGGAAAGTGTGGGGAGGGGAAGCCAAAGGTAAGTAAGGGAGACTACTGTAGTAATTTTCCAAGGTAGAAAAGAAGCTGTCTATGAAAAAGTAAATAGCTGGAAATTAGGAAGACAAAGGGTAGAAAAAGGGGGGAAGGGCAGGGGGGTGGGGTAAGAAAAGTGTAAATGGTAAAGTCTGGCAGGTGCCTAGTGAATCATATGTCAGGCAGGCTGTAACATGTCATAAATCCAATGTCTATATTGAGTCCATGATTTTTTGTATCCAGGAGGTTTATGAAGTGAAGTTCATAGGGTTGTCTACAGAGGGAATTTTGTAAATTCCCTTTGAGAATTAGAACTGAGAGATTGGAGAGGGAGTGATTGTCCTGTGAAGTGTGCCCCCACAGGTAATTGGGTATTCTTGTCTTTGATAGATTTTTGGTGTGTGTTCATTCTGGTACGCAGTTGTTGTTTGGTTTCTCCTACATGTTTTCCATCGGGGCATTTGGTGCACTGGATGAGATTATATAACATTTCTGGAGATACAGGTGTAAGATCCAGGAATGGTGATAGTTCTGTTGTGGGGTGTGGTTATTGTGGGAGTGGTGGAGATGTCTTGGCAGGTTTTGTATTTCTTGTCCTAGCATGGTCTGGATCTGAGCTGAAGGAGGCAGCACTGCATTCAAAAGCTTCTCTAAGTCTAGACCAAGCATGCATTTAACCCAATAAAAGATGCCACCCACAAAAAGCCTAGCTTAAGGGTAAGATAATTATTTTGTCTGCTCTCAGAGTAATGGATTACACCTTGAAGTGAGTGGTGTGTTCAGCTGGAGTCAGCCAAGAGAATCAAGACAGTGTTGTGCGTGATGAGTTTTGGTGCCCTCCAGCCATCCATCTTGTTCCTTTCCATTTAGAAGGAAGTTATGCCTGTAGTGACCAAATACTAGTGGAAACACGATGATTGTGGCAAAATTCTATTAATTCTAATGTTAGTAAGCAGTGGCACATCATTTCAGTAATGGACATGTCCCCTTTCTTTGTCTAAACCCAAGAAGTGATAAGTCACAACCTCCATATATTTGAAAGTTCTATCCAGCTAGGACAAAGACCCTAATACTGCCGGCAGAATAAGTATTGATGCTGTACAGAAGAGAATTTGAGGCCATGCTGTATTTGCTCACATAGCACAAACACCTTTTTCCCCAAATTGGGGTGCATGTCTTAAGCAAGCAGAGAAGCTGATTTTCTGACCAGCAGCGGGAAGATGCTGTAAAATGGCTCCTGCCTCTTTTCCTTCTCTTCCCTCCAGCAACCGCATGGAAGGGAGGGGCAGTCGGTGAGGTGGTGTGCAGTAGTGAAACTGCACTGTACTTTCATTTCTGTTCCACCTAAAATTAAAAACCAACTGTTCAGGTATGGCTGATAGACTCAGTTGACTTCAGGTAGATTATACTACCTGATTCCAACTGGTCTTCACTCTTCACTCCATAACTGTTAATGACCCTCTATCCTTTTAATAGTTCTGATGTTAGACTAATCAAGATATCCTTTCTTTAGCTATGTTGCTGTCTGTTAACTACTCATTGTCTCTCTTCTCCTGTTTCACAGCCCTCCAGCCATGCTGTGAAAAATGCAGTTTACAAGACCTGTTTTAAGTCTTCTATGACTTGTTTTTTTAAGATAAAAATGGGATTGTATTATGCCAAACTAAAGAAAGAAATACTACTCATACCAACTGATTTTACTGGTAGCAAGATTCATCTGTTTTACAGAATGCACTCCTAGTTTTTTACTTTTTTCATTGAGTTTTAAGCATCAGTCTTTCCTTTTCATACAATTCAGACTTCAGGCAAATCAGGCTTTATTCCTTTTTTCCTTTGATTTCACAGAAGTTATAATTGGGCCAGTATTCACAAAACTGGAATGCAGAACTACAGGAGCAAACTTAAGATTTCATTTATTTTGGCTTACTCTTATTTTGAACATGAGATGTCTCTACCTCTGAACTGAAAGTCCAGTTTCTTTTATTTCAAAACACTTTTTTTGTAATTTCTAAGATATAGTTAAGCATATTCTTTACTTCTTGGCATTTGCCTCTATTACATTGTTTCATAATGTGCTATGGCATGTTCTTGACTAGATATGCTTTATCAGAGCAGTAATAGAAGCTAAGCATTTCTAAATACTGTCTTTAAATAAGAAAGGCATTGCACAAGTTTTGCCAAAATCTCTACAGTTGAAATTCTTTCCTAGAATACCCTTTTCTGATTGTCACCAAAAGGCCAAACTTTAATGTGTTAATCTGCATCAATGTAATGCAGTGTATTATTATACTCTTAAGATATTAAAGTAACTTCTTCTCTGTGGTTTAAAATATGAATCTTTAGGAACATCATTTTCCTCCTATTCCCTTTCCTTATGCTCTCCACTTTATTTGAAAATGAACATATGAAATTTACATAGATCATTAGTCAAAAATGTGTGGCTAGGGTAACATTTTTATGATGTGGGAGTTGAATGAACTCCTGTTTTTCCTTTTTACTGTTCTTTTTCAGTACACAACCAACTGCTCAGTGACAGTGTCTAAGTAGTCTAGAGAATACCAGAATATACTTTAATACTTGAAGCCATAGATTTTGAAGTGCATTTCTATGATTGATTTTTTTTTTTTTTTTTTTTTTT
>NW_017729024.1:147073857-147080148 GCF_001723915.1 Gavialis gangeticus | reverse complement strand
GGGAGGGGAACAAAATGAGAGAGTCTTCTTCAGAAACAAAACGCTTTCACATAACCCCCATAACGGATTTCCCAGCGTATCATTCTGTTGTCTTTGGAGACTTCCATCAGCTACAGAAGAAGTTCAAACATTATGGTTAGTGCTTTGAGTAATTATCGGATTGGCATATGCATTGAAGGGTAAAAATTGCTCAGACTGAAAGTACTTTTTAAGCCTCACTCAGACCAATAACTGAACTGAGACACCTCTTCAGAATGATTGCACTTTTGGCATGAAGTCACTGGGCTAAAAGATAATGCAAGGCATTTCTATCAAAACCAAAATCTAGCCAAAATGAAAAATGGTGCATCTGTTGCAGACATACTGCCCAAATTATGCTCATTGTAGATTCAGCTCCCGTCATTCTTCTCTTCAGTGCTTATCGATTTCAACCAAAATATCTTTTTAGTCTAAACATGAAACGTGAGGCATGTGAGGCTAGACTTTATTTTTCTGATCTTATATTCCACTTCACAAATAAGAGAACTCTAGTAATGTTTTTAATCATGTTACTAAGTATATTTAGATGAAGAAACATATTAATGTATTGTTCAGAGAATTATTGTACTAATGAAAAAAGATTCTGTTGCCTTATAGAAAAGTCTGTATTCCATGCGATATGGAATTCCCTAAAGGCAAATACGCGTTTCCCCCAGTAATGTCTGTACCCATTAGACCAAACATTGCCTGTTCGTGTTCAGTTTATTCTGCTCTATTTTTCTATTTGTGCATTGCATAGTGGATTTATACTTTAAAAAGGAGTATAAATGTAAGGAGCCTCTGAAAAGGATCTGGGAATGAGTTGGACAAATGGGAAGTTCTCATCTTTATTACTTGTAAACAATTTAAGCAAAGTGAATTTTAAAGAAGTCTCATTTACACCAGCTATGTAACAAATATTAGAAAAGTTACCTAATATTATTTTTTTGCATGTGTGGTAACTTGAAGTACCCACTGTTTTGATTTCTAATGTTGCAATACTTTTTCTATGGAAACTATGAATTTATAGCAAAGCCTGTTGCAATCTATTACTTACCTGTTAAATCATGGAGGGGGGAGGGGAGCAAGCTATCTTTAACTCCTATAAAGTACAGAAAACTTCTATTTGTTCCTCCTTCATAACAAGTGTAAACTGTTGAGGTTAAGTAGGTGGGGCAACCGGAAGTAATTACTAAGGCCAGTGGCATTTTTGCGGTTTAATAAAGGCAGAGGCTAATTATTCAGTTTTTATTTAAGTGAAATGATGCCAAAAAGGAGGTTCCTGCAGAGCAGCTGCACTCCTTCAGTGTTACCCTAATTTACCACAGACACAACTGTCACAAACAGAACTTTTAAACTTGATATATAGCCACGAAAGTAAGGAGCCTTTTGTCTGAAGTGCATGCAGAAGAACTCCTTTATACAAATCAACCGGCAGATGACGGACAATGATGAAAATTTGATTCTTTGAAGTCATAATGGTCATTGAAATGTGTGAAATTCTGGTATTGAAAAGAGAGCGGCTAGCAAGACTCTAAATCCTGGGTGGTTGCTGGAAGCTTGCTGGGAGGTTTTTCTGCATTTTGACATCAACTTCCCGTTGCTTGTTCCCTGCTTCCTTTATTTAAAAAAGGGGGAAAAGTTAAACAGTAGATATTTTGATAGCAGAATTACACACAAACTGTGTGTATGAGAGAGAAAGTGGAAACAAGATGCTTTCATGTACACCTGACTTGTATAAGTAGAAATGCCAGTGTTCTTAAATGTTGTAACTATACTTATTCCACTTAAATTTTAGAATTATTTTTCAAGACTTGATTTTACTGTAATAATGGGGTCTTGAAGAGTGGAATGATTCCCCCCCTCCCCCAAATGAAGTAGTCCACCATCATGCTGAAATCTACTATCATTGATCTTGAATCTGTGTACTACAGGTATGGTTTTGTGTGAAGTGTCTTTCTTCTACTTCCCACTCTCTTTTGGGAAGAGTGGTAGAAAATCTTGCAAGTATTCAACACCCTGGCTTTGCCAGGATTCTCACTACAGGAGCTAAAAAAGCACAAATCTAAAAATGATTTTACTTGGTAATTTTTTAAATTTTCTTGACAGGCTTAAAATAATATAATTTGTCTCAGTTTGTTGGAACTTGTTGCAGCATGCTGCCAAACTGATCATCTTTAGAAATTACTCTTTTCAAAATAATCTTCATGAACTACAACATCCTAGAATATTTTTGCATGGTAACCTAATTTATGTCAACTAAAATGTGAAGTACTTTTGCTAAACTGCTTAATTTCAAGCAGTAGGCAATCTATTTACAAGTTAGTTAAATCTTTTTAAATTTAATATATAAAAGTTATTTAAAAATTTTAGTACATGATATCAAACATGCATTTTAGTATTCAGACACTAAAGCAAACATCAGTCAGAAGTGCGATATTTAAAAAGAGCAAATTGAAAATAGCTGTCAAAAACATCTTTGTTTTGGAAAGTTGGTTCACAGGTAGTTTCAATGAGAACTTGAACTCAGAACAAAGCGCTGAAGACACAGTAAAGAGTTCAACTTAGTGCAGCATAGTTCTTTTCAAGTATTATATTGTTTTAATAGAATCTTGGAGCGGGAGCTTTAGCCCATTGAAATGTCGCTTAAAGCACAGGTTCTTCTGTCACTAGCTGGAGCTGTGTGGATGAAATGATCACAATAGAGTGTTGTAATGCATTTTAAAAGTGTGAGAAATCAGTTTGTCTAGACTAAGAGTGTGCCTACAGGGAATAGGAATTTTAGAGCTTCTGTGCTCTTTAGGTGTCAAGTATGTGATAGATGCCAAGCCTTTTTATTCCATATCTTTGGCAACAGCTCAGCTATGCTACAGTACCTTACATGTCTACTGCAAGCAAAAACAGTAATTCTATGTCAGGACGACTTGTGGGCTTGAAAATCCAGAAACTCATTGTCCTAACAACTGTCTGTTCAATTGCCAAGTTTAAACTGGGGGAAGATATTGATAAACAATTGCTGTGTTCCCAGAAGGCATGGAAATGTTAGCTATAATGAATCAAAAGTACAGAGGGCTGGCAACATCATGTAATTATTTTAATGTCTTAAAACAGCCAGTTTTTATTTTCACTTAAAAGATCTTCATGGGATGTATCCCATGCTACTAATAAAGTTAATTATATGATTTAGAGCCAATTGAGTGCATAAAACTTATACTATGATATTCTGTTTGGGGTTTTTTGGTGGGGGGTTTGGCAGATGCATTAGTCTAGACACTTCTTCATTACAAGTAACTTACAAGTCCAACACTTAATGTGTTTCAGGGACAGGTTAGTCTCATTTTTAATCAAACTTGTTATAAAGCTGTGTTAAAATTATATGTCATGCTCCCATTTTGGTGGAGTTTCAGACTGAGGGATGTTAAGGCTGTTGACATGTAAACATTCCTGTAATAGGTAACATTACAACATTTTTGTGTTGAGGAATTCAAAAGCACTTTAAACTGTAGACACTTTGTTAACAAACACTTTCTCGAGTCATTTTGTTTCATTTCATATTTCCAGGGTCACCATTCTTTGATTACGTTTGATGCTAACATTTGTAACAATTTTTGCATGCAGCAGAATCATTCCAAGACTTGTTTCATCAACTAAAATATTTGATTCTATTAACTATATTTTACCCATACATACTTGCACCAGTATGTCTGTGATTATGTATATAATAATTTCCTAGTCAGTTTTTATAAACAACAGACAAGCCATAACAGTAAAACCACACCTGCTTTTTACTGCAGGTGAAAAAGTATTGTGTTAAGCACAACAGTGCTTGCCAACATAAAAAAAGAAACAAACCCAACCTTAAACTATTTCTCTTAAATTGTGGTTTGAGACTTCAGCAGCAGTCAAAAATGCCTGTCTGTCAGTATGTGTTTTGTGTATGTGTTGCAATATTTGTGTAATCTGTGGTGTTTCTTTTTTCATATCATGGCTAGACTGGTATTAAAAATAAACATTACTTAGGCTTAAGGAAAACATTTATGATTAACTTGTTAAAATATTTTGACAGTTTGCTTTAGGTAGTCTGAATTCAAATTTTATGAGCTGGAAACTTCCTGTGTTTTCTTTTTTCTTTTATTCTCTCTCTCTCGCTCTCCTCCTCCCCCCCTTTCCTTTTTTGTCTTTTTTTCTCTCTGTTTTACTTATAATGCAGGACAAGCATTTCACACTCACTCCCCAGTGCAATTCTGACAAATTGATCTCTCCAAGTTTATTTTATGAAGTGAAACAAAAAAGGAAACATGCTTCATTTTGAGGGATGATCTGGTGACAGCATCAAGAGCTTTTAAGTTTGCCACCAGACAAAATCCTGTAAAGTTGGTAGCTAGAGACTTATACAAACCAAAACGTTTGGTTAAAATTGTTTGCCTCTTCAATTCAAGTCATGTCATCACTGGCAAGTTTAGTTCAGTATGTCTGAATGTTAACTGCGTATTTCTGGACCTTCACCAAATTAGCATTTTTCTTGAAGAAAGGCAAGGAAAAATAGAGTCCGAGAAGCTTCTGTTGGCCTGAAGTGTACATGTATTTGCTGGAGTCATAAGTACTTAGTTGGCTTGCTTCTGCATCCTTAGAGGAAGTATTTGATGATCCATTTTTACTCTCTTTAGTAGGTGTCATTCTACAAAGATGAGTTGACAAGCTAATTATATGTAATTGCTGTTTAGTTTTTAAAGAGAGAAAGTTCATTTCAATTTTATCAGGAAAAATTACTGTCAGTGGTGTCTGCCTCATGTATAGATTTTTGATTTCACCCCCACCCCCAATTTTACATTTGTTTTCTATTAAATTTTTTGAGTGTCTTCATGGTCTTTTTTAACTATGTGATCCTTTGCTGTTGTATATAATAACAGCTTACAAGACAGGCTGTACTAGTCTTCCACTAAACTCTTTCACTAAGACTTATGTTAGAAGGATTCTGCAGAATTTTACCTTTATGAAAATATAAATCTGGAATATTAGCAAATCAAAGTGCAGAAGCATCAAGAAGAAACGTCCCAATCAAAAAATGTCAAATTTTAACAGATTCAGTGACATGAGTCATGATCTCAGAAACTTTAGTTCATTAGTCAGAGAGAAAAGAAATTTATATCTTAAGAGTCCTTTCTTCTTACAATAAAAAAAATACTTCTAATATAATAAGACTAAAATTTTTGAGGTAGTAAATACTGATACATTATACTGTTTTTTCATAAACTCTTTTTAAGCATGATACATTTATTTCCTTTTTGTAGGATATCACTGCTTTAACTGGTGTCCCAGAGGAACACATCAAAACCAGAAAAGTCCAAATTTTTGTTCCAGCACGTAATGCCATGCAGGCTGGTGTTAACAACACAAAGAAATGGAAGATGGAATTTGATACCAGGGAGCGCTGGGAAAACCCTTTGATGGGTTGGGCCTCTACGTGAGTCTAACTGAATTTTTAAACTTGAAATTATTATTTTTTAAGTCCCTTAACTGTACATATTTTTCTTTGCAATTATGTTTTTTATGCAAATTTAGTTGTACTTCACAGCATTTACAATAAATGGTTCATGGATCAATGTAATCATGGTAATAGTTTAAACCAGGAATGTGCAGTTATTTTGGCTGGAAGGAATTTTGGTGAGCTGTTGTGGGCCAAGGATTGGGGGTTGCTGATCTGAGCTGGCACAGTGGAACAAGCGCACAATTGATCCTATCTGGCCTGGGCCCCTCCACCCCACATCCACCACCGGAGGCACTGGATGGAGGAGGTGAGTGGGATCTCCATAAAGACCATCCATGACCCCCCATGGCTGTGAGAGGTGTGGAGCAGCATCTAGGAGTGGGACTGGTAGACAGGTGTCTCCATTAGACCGACCTGGGACCTCCACAGGCAGGGCACGCCTGGGCAGGGGAGTGAGATAGGTGGGCGGGGAGCAGGACAGGTAGGCTAGGGCTGAGGGACTCATCATGTGCCAGATAGAATTCCCCAGTGGGCCAGAATTTGCCCACCCCTTGTTTAAACCATGAAAGCATGTCTGAAACTAAATTGCTGTATACATTGCTGTCAACATAAACAAGTTCAAGTTGAGATTTAGATGACAACACTCTTGGCTACAAAGGTTTGGGGGAAAATGTTTTGACTTTCTTCATCTAACTTAGACATGACCCAAAACTGAAGGCTTATGCATGTGTGTATATGCGTGCGCGTGTGTGTGTGTGTGTGTGTGTGTGTGTGTGTAGGTGTGT
>NW_017729024.1:147069281-147073756 GCF_001723915.1 Gavialis gangeticus | reverse complement strand
GTGTGTGTGTGTGTGTGTGTGTGTGTGTGTAGATGTGTGTGTATATATTATAGTATTGCATGGCAGCATTACTTGAGGGCCATAAAGTTACATCTAGGACTAAACCTGTACTAATTGTCCATTTTCATTTGCTTTAACTTCAAAAAGGTACTTAGCTTATAAGCAGTCTTTTTTTTTTTTTTTAGCCATACATTCTTGCATATCTTACCCATGTCTCACAACTGACATATTGCTGGATTTAGTATGTTTAAGATATTTCTTAAAATAAAAATTGCAGGAATGAGAACAGACGGTATCATCATCTTTGGCCCAATAGGTTAGTTATAGCATTCTATAAACGATTTAATAAACACTCATGATTTCCATAGATTTTGCAGATTTGTCACTCTTATCCTGACAGTGTTGTAATTTAATGCTGAATTATCATTTTCCAGACATTCTGAACAGTACCTGCTCAGGAAAATCTTACTTCAATATTGTAGTCATTCCAACATTTTTTTTCCAAACACTGAAAAGAGTATAGCGAAACCCTTAAACACAAAAACACACTTTTCCCTGCAGTTATTTTTTAATGCATTAGAGCTTGAGACTGAAACAAATGAAACTTGACCTCTTTATCAGTATATTTTTTCCTTTTAAATGACATGAAATAGCATTGGTTTTGTAGTTGAAAAATATTTATGCTCCTGAAAATAGTGTCTCAGAAGTAGTTTTAGAAATAAATGCATTTTAAACAAGTATTTGTTATGGCAGGGAGAGAAATCCTGAGCTCAGGTTTTTGTTTTTGTTTTTTTTGCTTCCATACAAGAAATAATATGACTAAATCCTATAAAAGTTCATGGGTGCCATTGTTGCAGGAAAAAAATTATAATTTAAAATTGACCTATCAGCAGATAGAGGAGAAACTGATTTGTATTAAAGTATGCTGGTTTGCCATTTACTTCGAAACTTCACACCTATGAATGAGCTGAGATTTCAAATATTTCCCCAGATTATTCATTCTTTCATCTCCAATATGTATTAGATATGCATTCAAAGGCATGAAGTTTTAGTAATATACCATATTTAGTCAAATATAAGATGACCCTAAATATAAGAGAACCCACCAATTATTAGATTGTATGCATGGAAAATTTATAAATTTGTTATAATTTTCCAGGTACAGAATCTAAGTACTGGAGGTTTGTCTTGAATCCTCCCTCCCTCCCCCCACTGCTACAGCAGAGAAAGCAGTGCCTGAGAGGGTTAAATGGCCGTCTTTGCCAGTGCCCCGTCCACTTCTTCCCCCTGCCAGCCTCGCTCCCCACCCCCACAGTCTTTTCCTTTTCTACTTCTACCCCAGTGTCTGCCTCTTCCCGCCCTTCTCTCTGCAGTTCTGTCTCTTTCCCCCTCATTCCCCATTCCCACTGTTACTGTCAGATGATGCTTGACCTGCTCTGTCCCTGAGTACAGCACATGGAAGCTCAGCCCTTGCCTGGCCATGCTGTAGTGTTGGCGCTGCTGATTGGCCAGGCAGGGGAGGACGTTTACATGTACTCTGTGCCCAGGAAGGAACTCAGCCTAAGCCAGAGCTAAGATGCACCCACCAGTAAGTTGCGGGGGAGGCAAGAGGCTGCTGTGATCTGATTCTGGCCCTGACCTGGGCTCAGGACCAGAGTTAGAGCCACAAACAGCTGCCTGCTCCCCTTTCCTCTTTTTATATGGATATAAGATGAGCGACTTTTTCCCTCCATGCTGATTGGGGGGGAACCTCATTTTATACTGGGCTAACTGTGCTTTTCCATGTAACCAGTGAACTCCTTAAATAACAGGTTTTTAAATGAAATAATGATGGAGGGTTTGTTTTTTTTTTCAAATCAGCAATTTAAATGATAAACTATCAATTTTCCTCCTCTATTTCCTGTGCCCTCCAAAAATCCCCAAGTATATAACAGCTAAACTGTTCTAGTAAAACCTTTAAGCAGATGATTGTATTTTATATGGTGCTAGTAAGACCTCATGTAGTTAAGATTTAAATTTGAACAACTTCCCTAATCAGCCTTATTTACCTATAGTATTTTCCAGTGAAATTTTGTTTGACCTCAGCCAAAAATGCAAATTTTAACTTTTTAGCAAATGTACAAATTTGACCTAAATAATCTGTTTAGATGGATGAATATTACTACTAAGTTGTCTGTGATTTTGTTATCCTGCAGTAAATGTGCAAATTAAATTAGAATAACTATTTCTGAAAAAAAATCCATAAATGGCTGTATTTTTTGGGTTTAAAAGTGCATACATGGATTTGTTTAGAAAGAGCTGTTCCCATGTTTTGACAAAGAAAATACCACAGTGCGTTCTAAAATGATTGATACTTGGTGAACACTAGTGGGTCCGTGGTTTTCTTAATTGAGTCATACCTGTAACATTTTTATAGAATTCTGACAACTGTCACTGGATATTAATTATCTTAAAATAACTATTCGGCATCCTAAAATATCTTCTGTCTTCTTCCCTGTTATAGTTTCTGCAAAATTGCAACCATTTAAAATATTCCCAATATCTAGCAGTAACCTCAAAAGGGGAAGATGGGAACCAGCTTCTTTTCCTGGAGTACCCATGATAGAAAGTCAGAGATTCTCATCAGAAATCTATCTGCCTTTCTTGCAACCTTGTGGTAGTGTTTTTTCCCTTTACAGCCCCTCATTTCTTGGGCGAAGTTTTAGGAAGCTGGAAAGTTACAGGAACACTGATCTTCCTTTTGAGTGGACTTCAGTATTTAAAAAATGGTATGGGAGCACTCCCAGAATAGTAATAACCAGTAAGAAATGAGTACCAATGATAATCTAGCTTCCAAGCTTTCTACAGACAGTATCATGTTGTTTCATACTACTCTAATTGACGCTCCTTGACTTTCACAAATCTAGCTGTGTAATGGTTATGGAAATAGTGAAAAAAATTAGTTTATACCAGATGGATTGCTAGTATAAAGAAAATAGAGAGGGCAGACCAGTGGTATATCTGCTTTATATGGCCCCCATCTCCATATTTTCTGGATACTGGCAAATATCCTTCATGTTTATCTGGTGCTGAACAAACTTTTGTAATTCAGGCAAAAATTTGTCTGCTACGTAACAGCTTTTATCGCTGAGGAGACTAGCAAAGATCAAACCTGCAGGATACTGCAGGCTTACTTGATTCTTTGATCTGGGTTTCATAGTTTCACAGTTGGTGGGGTCAGAAGGGACCTGAGCAGATCATCAAGTCCAACCCCCTGCGATGGCAGGAAAGAGTACTGGGGTCCAACGACCCCAGCAAGGTGTTCATCCAGCCTCCTTTTAAAGATCCTCGGGGTAGGAGCCAGCACCACTTAGCTTGGAAATTGGTTCCAGATCCTAGCCACCCTGACAGTGAATTAGCGCCTCCTGATGTCTAGCCTGAATCTACCCTCTGCTAGCTTGTGACCATTATTTCTTGTCACTCCTGGTAGTGCTCAGGGGAACAGGGACTTTCCCAATGCCTGCTGGTCCCCCCTGACTAGTTTGTAAACGGCCACTGGATCCCCCCTCAGCCTTCTCTTTTGGAGGCTGAACAGGTTCAGGTCCCTTAGCCTCTCCTCGTAGAGCCTGCCTTGCTGCCCCCGATCATGCGAGTGGGCCTCCTCTGGACCCTCTCCATGTTGTCCACATCCCTCCTGAAGTGCGGCGCCCAGAACTGGATGCAGTACTCCAACTGCAGCCTAACCAGTGTCATATAGAGGGCGAAGATCACCTCCTTGGACCTGCTTGAGATGCATCTCTGGATGAATGACAAGGTGCGGTTGGCCTTCCTGACTGCATCCCCACACTGCCGGCCCATGTTCATTTTGGCATCAATGATGACTCCAAGATCCTTTTCTGCCTTTGCACTGACGAGAAGGGAGTTCCCCAGCCTGTAGGTCTGCTGCTGGTTCTTCCTCCCCAGATGCAGAACCCTGCACTTGTCAGTTTTGAAACCCATCCTGTTCTCATCCGCCCACTCCTGTAACCTGTCCAGGTCCAACTGCAGCCTATTCCTCCCTTCTAGCATGCCCACTTCTCCCCACATCTTAGTGTCATCTGCGAATTTGAACAGGGTCATTTTTACCCCCTCGTCCAAATCGCTGATGAAGATGTTGAACAGTGCACGCCCGAGGACCGAGCCCTGCGGAACCCCACTGCCCACACCCCTCCAGGTCAAATAAGACCCGTCCACCACCACTCTCTGGGTGTGGCCCTCCAGCCAATTAGTGACCCATCTGACTGTGTAGGTATCAACGCCACAGTCTCCTAGTTTTTTAATGAGAATGGGGTGAGAAACAGTGCCGAAGGCCTTCTGAAAGTCCAGAAAGACTCTGTCCACCACGACACCTGCGTCCAAGAGTTTTGTGACATGGTCATAGAAGGCCACCAGGTTGGTCTGACAGGACCTGCCTCTAATGAACCCATGTTTGTTGCCCCTAAGCATAATCTCCCCTG
>NW_017729024.1:147068407-147069181 GCF_001723915.1 Gavialis gangeticus | reverse complement strand
CCTCTGGCACATCGCCAGAGCACCATGAGTGCTCGTAAAGCTGTGCCAGGGGTCCTGCAATGACCTCTTCTAATTCCCTCAGCACTCTGGGGTGGAGATTGTCAAGACCTGCTGATTTAAATACATCCAGTCCCTCCAGAAGTTCCCTAACTAAGTCCTCTCTGACCCTAGGCCTGGGTGTGCCTCCCCTGGGGCCTAAAGGGGTCCCAGTGGGGGGGATGACCCAGTCCCTGCTCAGAAAAGTGGAGGCAAAGAAATTGTTAAATAGGTTAGCTTTGCTGTGTGGTGCGATGACCAGATTTCCTAGCGTGTCCTGCAGAGGCCCCACGTTACCTGGTACCTTCTTTTTACCCCCTATGTACTTAAAAAAGGACTTCTTGTTGTCCTTGATCCGGGTAGCTAGTCCCAGTTCCATCTCTGCCTTGGCCTTCCTGACCACCCCCCTACAGCCCCAAGCAACAAAGGTATAGTCCTCCCTGGTGATGGCCTCTCCCTTCCATTGCGTGTACGCCTCCTTTTTAGCTAAGAGACATTCCTGGATGCTTTTGGTGAGCCATGGGGGCTTTTGTGCCCTCCTGCTCCCTTTGATCTGTGTTGAGATTACCTCCCTTTGGGCTTGGAGGATCGTCTCCTTAAGGAACGACCACTCTTCTTGGACACCTCCCCCCCCAGGACCTCAGTATCTCCCCCAACTATTCTCTTTACCTCATTGAAATCCGCCCTCCTGAAGTTCAGAGCTGCTGCCTTGCTGCAGGCCTTTGCCACCTTGCGCTG
>NW_017729024.1:147056759-147063407 GCF_001723915.1 Gavialis gangeticus | reverse complement strand
CTCAAAAAGTTTCCCCAAGACCAAGGTAAGACTAACAAGCCTATAGTTTCCTGGGTCCTCCTCCCTCCTTTTTTTGAAGATGGGGACAACATTGGCCCTTTTCCAGTCCTCTGGCACATCGCCAGAGCACCATGAGTGCTCGTAAAGCTGTGCCAGGGGTCCTGCAATGACCTCTTCTAATTCCCTCAGCACTCTGGGGTGGAGATTGTCAAGACCTGCTGATTTAAATACATCCAGTCCCTCCAGAAGTTCCCTAACTAAGTCCTCTCTGACCCTAGGCCTGGGTGTGCCTCCCCTGGGGCCTAAAGGGGTCCCAGTGGGGGGGATGACCCAGTCCCTGCTCAGAAAAGTGGAGGCAAAGAAATTGTTAAATAGGTTAGCTTTGCTGTCTGGTGCGATGACCAGATTTCCTAGCGTGTCCTGCAGAGGCCCCACGTTACCTGGTACCTTCTTTTTACCCCCTATGTACTTAAAAAAGGACTTCTTGTTGTCCTTGATCCGGGTAGCTAGTCCCAGTTCCATCTCTGCCTTGGCCTTCCTGACCACCCCCCTACAGCCCCAAGCAACAAAGGTATAGTCCTCCCTGGTGATGGCCTCTCCCTTCCATTGCGTGTACGCCTCCTTTTTAGCTAAGAGACATTCCTGGATGCTTTTGGTGAGCCATGGGGGCTTTTGTGCCCTCCTGCTCCCTTTGATCTGTGTTGAGATTACCTCCCTTTGGGCTTGGAGGATCGTCTCCTTAAGGAACGACCACTCTTCTTGGACACCTCCCCCCCCAGGACCTCAGTATCTCCCCCAACTATTCTCTTTACCTCATTGAAATCCGCCCTCCTGAAGTTCAGAGCTGCTGCCTTGCTGCAGGCCTTTGCCACCTTGCGCTGGATGGTAAATTCCAGCAGGCGATAATCACTGTTGCCCAGGTGGTTGAGCACCCTCAGACCCAGGTCATTGCCTGTGGCCAGGACCAGATCCAACAAGGCGTCTCCCTTGGTGGAGCTATGCACCTCCTGGGTTAGGTGGAGGTCCTGTACCTCTGCTAGGAACCTACGTGAGCGGTCAGACCTGGCTGACTTCACTTCCCAGCAGATGTCTGGAAAGTTTAGGTCACCCATGATGACCACATCCTTTGACCTAACTGCCTCTGTGAGCTGACTTAAAAATTCCCAATCTAGCTCTTCCCCTTGGTTGGGTGGTTTGTAGTAGACCCCCACCGTTAAGTCCCTTTCCCCTTGACCGCCTTGTGTTCTAACCCAGAGCACTTCAGTGTGCCCCTCCTCTGACCCAGTGCTACTCGTTGAGGATGTGTATTTCTCCTTGACGTAGAGTGCTACACCCCCACCTTTTCTCCCTGTCCTATCCCTCCTGTACAGCCTATAGCCCTTGATATTCACTGCCCAGTCCTACGTTGGGTCCGACCACGTTTCAGTGAGCCCCACTATGTCTGGGTTAGTGTTAGCTAGCAGGAGGGTTAAGTTCCTCCTGCTTGTTCCCCATACTACAAGCATTAGTGTAAAGGCATTTGAGGCCTCCTGAAGATGCGTGCACTGCCCCCCTAATCCCAGTACTGCCCGGGCCCCTGTTCCTTACCTGGGTATTTGTTCTGCTCGTCGTCGGTCTAGGCTGGGCTGTTCTTGTGGGTGAAGCTTGGTTTAGTGGTCCAAGGCTTCCTCCGCCCTTGTCTTCCCCTTCCCCCAACGGGTTGTGGTCATGCTATCAG
Source organism: Gavialis gangeticus (assembly GCF_001723915.1). NCBI lineage: Eukaryota > Metazoa > Chordata > Crocodylia > Gavialidae > Gavialis > Gavialis gangeticus. The sequence continues at coordinate 147,061,690 of NW_017729024.1, read as the reverse complement.
TTAGACCTCAGTATTTTCTTTGCCATATTAATATAAGAAGTCCTTTCCAATCTGAGAAGTTCTGTCTTAATGATTTGTGGAGTCTCTTCTCTTTTAAGCATTTGTCCACACACATTCTCCTTATCGGTGTTATCATTAGGGCTGTGTGAAGCTTTGGTCGCTGATTCGATTTGGCCCGATTCAGCAGCCGAATCTCCAAATTAGGAGACCCTTTAATCTCGCTAAATCAAATTGGAGCCCTCCAAATCAATTCAGGGAGATTTGGAGAGATTCAATGATTCCGACATAGACATTACTTTATGTTTTTTCTACATACCTCAAGGTACCAGGTGGCTCATGAACACTGAGATGGTGGGACAGATGGAGCGCCCCTTGGGAGTGTAGAGGGGGGTCCCCAGTGCACTTGGCAGTGGACCCGAAAATGAACCAGAAGCACTTCCAGTCCACTTCCGGGTCCGCCATGGAGCACGCAGGTGACCCCACCCTCCGGCTCAGCAACTGGTGCCTCCTGGGTGTGGGGGACACCCAGGGTCCCCCTGCAGCTGATCGCCAAGCTGGGGGGGCATCCCCTGTGCGCTCGGTGTCGGATGCAGAAGTGGACCAGAAGTACTTCCAGTCCACTTCCAGGTCTGCCGCTGAGCGTGTAGGGGGCCTCCCACACTCCTGGGGTACATTCCATATGCCCCACCATCTCACTGTTCACGAGCCACACCTGGTACCTCAAGGTACCTAGAAAAAACATTTAAAGCTGTGTCTGTGGCCAAATCGTGCTGATTCTCCAATTCGGCATCGAATATTTGGATTTGGCCGAATCGAATAGGGACAGTGATCCAAATCAACGAATCAAATCACTGTCCCCTGAATCGGGCCGAATCCAAATCTAATACGGCCCGCTTTGCACACCCCTAGCTATCGTGTCTTGAACCTTTGTTTGTAGACTTATTTGCCTTACTATCCCATAATGTGTACTCCACCCTTCCTCAGACTCCTGCACTGAGGGGATAAATCATGGTGGGTGCTTCCTGTTTGGTTCCTTTCAACTGCCTTGCCGAAGACTAAACATTCTATGTCAGCCTTCTCTGTGGACCTTAACTCAAAACCTTTTTCTGGCTCACTTTTTTCACTATTATCCTTTTTAACATACCCATTTCTTTTTTATTATAATATATTCTCTCTTTCATTTAATTGTTTTTTCTTGGAAATGAAAGGAGAAGGCTTTAAACCTCAGGATGTAGTTGGAAGTTCACCAACTCTGTGTCCTCCTCCCTTATCCCTCTCCCCACTGCCAAAAATTGTATTTTTGCTGCACCACGAGGTTCTGCTAGTTTAGGATTTTACTCCATGGTGACTCTTCCCTTCTGAAGAGCTGAAAACGGCTCTGTTGTTCATTCTACCACCCTTTTCAAGAATGTACTCTACATGTACATATGTTCTGCATTGTTGCTGTCAGTTAAGTCTCCCACTGACCCCAGCATCACATTGTTGTATTGCATTGCTTTTATTGTGTAAGAGTCTTGTATCCCAAGCAAGTAAATTGTAGGGCCATCTCTAGGTCCTTCAAGTCCAGGACCAGGAAGGACAAGGAAAGAAAGTTCTGGGTGGCCCTGTTCTACAGGACTGTAGGGCTGGCACCTTACCATTGTTCAAGGAGCTTCACTCTGCAACTAAGTTCACCAAATACCACCTTACTTCCCTGGCCTTAATAATCCTCAGTACCTGCAGATCAATCTTCTCCCCAAATCAAGATTTTGCCTAAGGGAAGGAGCACTACTAGGAGGCCTTTTCCTGTTGTCCTGAAACACTCTTATCAACCCTTGGAACCTTCTACAGAACCCCAAGCAGGCTTCAAGACTTCTTGGGCTCCATGAAGCTCATATGTTAAAGGCATACAGTACAGTGCAGCCTGGTGGAGGTCATTGCAAGCATAACTTTCAATTTTCAGATTCTCATGGATTTTAGGGTGGCTCAGGTATTCTCCATTCTCTGTCTAATAATTCCTTGCCTACTTGCTTTGGTGTTGTGCTTTCTCTTCAAGACTAGCCTGACAAGCCTGATAGGTAAAGGACAGTCTCCTGGTCACCTTGCTCTATTCTTACCATATTTACTATCCCCATCCCCCACAAACATTCTGCCCTTTGCAGACAGCTTTAGAAATCAGTTTGTTGAAGAGTTTTAATTGCTTATTACATATTCGGCACATATTAAGTATTTGCATAGATTTAGCATTTAAAAATATCTGTTTCTGAACAAGTTTTAATGCAGATTGTTTATTCAAAATACAGACAGAAAATTCTGCATATGATAAAGAGTCCATGTCACTACAAAAAAAAGTAAAAGTACTGTGTATGGCTGAGATCTGTGGGGATAGTGCATTTTGTTACTATTTTATTTAAACTCGGCATGCATGAGAACCTGAGGTACAGATATTACAGAATACTTAATGTTACATTTTTATTTTGTATTTAAAACTTACACTGTTTTTTTTACAGGGCTGATCCTATGTCTAACATGGTCCTAACTTTCTCTACAAAAGAAGATGCTATTGCCTTTGCTGAAAAAAATGGTATGTATCTGAGTGGTCTTGATTGTGCCAATATTTGTGGCATCAATTTAATTGAGATAACTTGATCTTAGCATTTGTAAGAAAAAGTTGCACCAAAGTACAGCTTGGAGGTTATTTAATAATAAATATTCCCATTGCTGTTTGTTGTATGGTTTTTAATGGCTCAAAAATAATCTTTTATAAATTATTGTTTAACATAAAATAGAGAAACAGTTCTTAGAGTGAGGGTCTGGAATCCAGGGCTCATTTGCACATTCATTCTCTCATGTGGGTGCTAAACCACTAGCTACAGAATCGTATTGTTTCTTGTGCTTTGCAAGACCTTATGAATCTTGCAGTTTTAGCTGTGCTCTGGCCCCAGTTCAACAGGATGGGTGGAGAGTGCCACCACCCAACCATGTCTGTAACCTGTGGGTTAAAACATTCCTCTTCTGCAAGGTAGAAGATGTAAGTTTGAATCTCCTTAGCTGGAGGGGGCATTTGAGCCTAGATCCCTACTTCTGAGCAAGTATTCTAACCACTAAGCTATTGTATAAAGATGAGCAGCATCACCACATCCTATTCCACCATCTGTTGGGTTTTTTATTTTCCGTAAAAGAGAAGAGCGAGCTCTGCCTATTTCTTTGAAACAGTAATTGTAGGCATCTACCCTCAGAAAGAGGTTAAGAGCTCTGGCTCTAAATCTGGATTTCAGGCACCTCAGTTTTGTGGAAGGTGCAGGATTTCAGGCAGTCCTTGTGCTTTATACTTCCTGTTGACAAACTCTGCTTAGCATGTGGGTTTTGGGCGACTTAATTCTTCTCAGGCACCTTACAAGGAGTCTAGAAACTTAGCTCTGAATTCTGGAATCCATACAGTAGAAGCTATTAAGAATGAAAATATATTAATTTAATATTAGTTTATTTGAATTTTAATACAAAAGCAGTCAAAGACTGTTTGCACATAACATTAAACACACATTTAAGTCATTGCTGAAACTTTAGGGTGTCTATAGACATGTGGAGAGGCTGCTCCAATGCGCTGTGATTACAGGTCATAGGAGCAGACTTGATTAATAGAGCCTGCTGGAGCATGCTAATTAGCGTGCTTCCAGCAGCCTCTGCGTCTCATGCATCAGCATCCCTGCACTTCGAAGTGGTGGCTGGGGCTTGTACATTGAGCTTTAGTTAAAGCACCCCTGCTGCCATTTTGAAGTGCTGTGAGCATTTAAATTAGAGTGGCTCTCGGAGCCACTCTAAAGCACACATCATCCCCACCCCCCCCGCCCACCCTCAGAATACATGTAAAAATGCCCTTAGGCCTTAATTTTCCAACAAGCCATTTTAAGTAACAGTCACCATAACAAGTGTGAAGTAGAACCGTTTTTCTTAAACATGTCCATTGCAATTGCACTTACCTCTTTTTTTAAAAAGAAGTTTTGTTTAACATTGGAAAAAGTTCTGTGAACTACCAAGGCACAGCTTTTTTTTTCCAATTATTTTCGATTTAGAGAAGTGCCAGAATACATTCTGAACTGTTCACTTTACATTTTAATATTTCTCTCTCTCAAATCTAGAATATCATACAAATGTTGACAGCCCTTTTTGTGTCAATACAAGTACCCCTCTGTATTTCTTTATCCTTTTCATGCTAATTCTTTTAAAGAAAAGAAATTTAGTACTCATAGAATGAGGAATTAATAGCACTGGCTAAAAGCCAAGTACTGTATAATGAGAAAGGGTGCAAGCTTTTCCAAAGTGCTCTGCCAGTGCACTTTATCTCGGCCTACAAACTCAGTACTAGTTTCGGTCTTAGGCAGTTCAGGAACAGAAACACCAATCAGATCCAGTTGTGCCAAAGCATGTGGTGGCTTCTGATGTGCACCCACCCAGGAAACTAGGAAATGGCCATTAAACTATTTTCACTTATGAACAAACTATTTTGTCAGGAATTAATGTATCTCAGAGGGGAGAAGTTAGTGTGAAAACAACCAAGTTGCCAAACTTCTCCATTTTATTTGTTTCTGAAAGTAGAATATAGTAATGCATTGCATTAAAAATAAACTAAACTAATGACCAGAAACTTCCATTTCCCTAGGGTATGCAAAATGTAATTACAGAAAAAGTTTTTAAAATGCAATTTTTTCTACTAGGAATCAACATGCTATCTTTACATCCCTCTGGACGTAGCTTATACATGCACCAGTGCTCCCATAAAGTTCTGAGTAAACAGTAATGGTATCACTGTGGTAGATCCTGGCACTGCCTTTAATGGCAACATTTTTGTATAGCTGCCAAGTTTCATAGATTTCATAGATGTTAGGGCTGGAAGGGACCTCGGAAAATCATCGAGTCCAGCCCCCCGCCCAAAGGGCAGGAAGTCAGCTGGG
>NW_017729024.1:147038777-147056749 GCF_001723915.1 Gavialis gangeticus | reverse complement strand
AGATCACCCCTGAGCCTGCGCTTTTCCAGGCTAAAGAGCCCCATGGCTCTCAGCCTGTCATCGTAAGGTCTGCTTTCCTGACCTTTGATCATATGCGTGGCTCTTTTCTGCACTCTCTCAAGCTTGTCCACATCCTTTTTGAACTGTGGAGCCCAAAACTGGACGCAGTACTCCAGCTGCGGCCTCACCAAGTCCAATTACAAGGGGAGAATGATGGCCCAGGATTTGCTTAAGAAGCATCTATGGATGCAAGCCAGCGTTTTGGTTGCTTTACTAGCCGCAGCATCGCATTGCAGGCTCGTGTTCATCTTGTGGTCAATGATGACCCCCAAGTCTCTTTCTTCTGTAGTGCTAGCCAGCATAGCACTGCCAAACCTATAAGGATGCTGCAGGCTTTTCCTCCCAAGGTGGAGAACCTTGCATTTTTCAGTGTTAAACACCATCAGGTTCTCGTCCGCCCGTTTGCTGAGCCTGTCCAGGTCAGCCTGGATCACCCATCTGTCTTCTGGAAGCTTTGCCCCAAAGTTTGGTGTCATTGGTGAACTTGGACAGTCTGCTTCTGACTTCAGTGTCCACATCATTAATGAAGATGTTGAACAATATGGGTCCAAGGACAGAGCCTTGGGGGACCGACCCCACTGGTCACAGGACACCATGATGAGTGACTGCCATCAATTACTACCCTCTGGGTCCGACCACGGAGCCAATTTTCCAGCAAGTGGATCGTGGTGGACCAAGTTATTTGCTTCTTAACATGTGCCATATATGAGACTTGTACTGAGGTCCAACCCTCATGTATAATAAGTTTATACTCATATCCTCCAAGTCTTTATCTATGTCTTGACCTTCTTTTAGTTAGCAGACTTGTGTAAGATACTTAACTTGCACAGTGGTTCAGTGTGGAAGACTTGACTAGTTTATGTGCCTTCATGGCGGTAGTGATGAATTGGAGTAGTCATGAATGTCATGCCTAGGATTGCAGGGTTAAAGCCCTTTTTAATATAGAAGCTGCACTAATTGAACTTAAGGTGTGATTTTTTAAATGAGTCAAACTAAAACACTTCATAACTCTGTAGACATACTTGCTTGTTTTGAGTTTAAGTTGCATGTGTAATCTTGCCAATGTCAGTTAAGTCCATAGAAGCTAAGCTTAAATCAAGATAGTATCCATAAAGAGGTTTCACTTAAATTAGATTGATTGAGATCATGACTTTAGTTTATAATGGTGCAATATTATGTGAAGACTTGATCTTAAGCCTTCATATCCTGTGTGGTAGAGGCAAGCAAGCCTGGAGATTTAAATGCAAGTACACCCCTTACCCCTTTTCCCTTTGTTACCTATATTTTTGTCTGCAGTACTGTTTCTCTTTCCCTCTGTTTCCTCTTATTTTTTCTCTCTGTATATCCTGTCATCCTCTCCTAAAATGCATATACACAACCCCAGAGTATTGGAGTTTGCGTAACAGAAGTGTAGACCTTTGTGAAGGGCCCCTCTTCTGTTGACTTATTTAGATGGCACACACCAGCATTATTCTCAGTTGAGTTCACTGATGGCTATTAAGTTTTGAAATGATGTACCTGGAAGGAACAGTGGAAGTTGGAGTATGCAGTATGAGTTCTGACAATTAGGAGAACAGGCATATGTTATATTTATATTTATTCTGCTGTCAGCTACACAAGAGTAGTAGGTACATATCAGACATTTAGCAGAAAATAAATATCACTATTAAAACCTTTCAGTTGCATCTGTTTGTATTGCATTTGCTCCATATTGTATGTTGTGGATGTATTTAGTATTCTTTTCCTTTTTGCCTTCATCCAGGCTGGAGCTATACTCTTCAAGAGAGGAGGATTCCAAAACCTAAATCCAAGTCTTACGGTGCAAACTTTTCTTGGAACAAAAGAACAAGGGTGCCCACAAAATAGGTTGGCAATGGCTATCTCTGTCTGACTGTGAATAAAGTCAGCTGTGCTGTATTTATAGTCCATGTATAATACATCGCTTAATCTCCTAATAAATTTGACCTTTAAACTACAGATGCATCTTGTGGTGTCTATTTAAAATGTTTTTTGATGTCTCCAGTTGAACCTGTTACAAACTTCCCTATATATAGAGGAGATTTGGGGTGTTCATACCTCTAGGAAATTGCTGTACTCGGAATCTATTAAAAGGAATGTTTGAAATCAGCTGTAACATTAATGATTGTCCCTTGCCTTTCATGATAATTTTGTAGTTCAATAACTTTCTTAAAATGCCCACCCTAGTATGTAGGAATTCTTAATAGAAGCTGTTCTGTTTTTATTCTCATTATACAAGAGAAATTCATCACAGCCTAACAGCAGGGCATGGAGAAGTCAGTTTCTGCTTATTATTTAAGCTTTTCTACAGCACTGTATGTGCTGTAAGCTCTTGTAAGTACAAATAGATATTGTGCTGTAAATATGACTGCCAGAATATCTCATGTTTTGTGTAATACATTAGCATGTGTTAACTTCATAGGAATAAATAAATAATATTTAGTTATAGTTTAAAAGTTCAAGTAGCTGCTCCTTTATGATGGTACCCCAAAAGGCAATTATAAATACCAAGTTAAGTTTGAAAGCTCCCCATTTTAACAAGTTATCAGAATAAGTTGGTAGCAAGTCCTGTCATATCAAGGATGCTAATTGTACATATTTTATCACACCTGTTTGGGGTTTTTTTTACTTCTTTTGTAACAAAACAAATTTTCATGTTAAGGTTTCTCATACTTCAGATTCTTCATGCTAGAGCTCATTCAGTTCTAATACCATGTATGTCCCATTTTACATTCCAATTTTCACTAAATCATAAATACTATGTAGACAATTATATTTGCAGTTGTTAGTTTGATTTATCTATCACTTTATTTATCTCATTACTTTTTTTCTGTAACTTGTAGTTAATAAATTGAGACATCAGTAAATAATCATGGAAGTGAATTATAAATGTTGTACTGCAAATAGCTTTATCCCATGTCCCTCAAAAATTAGTCCAGATAAATCCTTTTTTTGCAAATGGTTACAGATACTTACAGGAAAAAGCCAGTTGAAAATGGTGCAACTGCAACTTATTGATACAGTGACCATAAGAGAACACAACCAAATATCTACAGTGATCTAGACCCAATAATATTTCTGTTAGATTTCTGTATTCCAGAATTGCCCTTTCTGCCAACTGACATTTATTTAAACTACTGTTTCTGAGCTAGTTTTAATATCACAGACTTATGTTTCTACTTCTTTATCATAGAAAATAACTGCATTCCAGATGAGACCTACTCATCTTAAATTCTACACACTGTATTGTACAGTGAGAGGAATGAGTTGAACAAGGAACCCCAAAGAGTGTGCCAGCTGGAATGGTGAACAGCCCAAATTCCATTGTCTCTGCACATATTTCAGACAGTCTAACACCTTGCTTTCCACTAAGGAAAAACGGGTAATCCATGAATGAAATATTTTTTGTCTTCTGCAAGTCACAGGCAGCAAGATTCCACTTTCTAGAACACTAGACCATATAGACTACACTGTTAATGTCAGTTAGGTCCCTGAAGGTATTCCCACTAGGAGCCTTTCAAAAGTACTAAGTCAGGTAGGAAATCAATGGAAGTTTGATGCCTTTGATAGACATACAGGCTGCTGACAGAAGTGGAAAAGAAAAAGCACTTTAACAGAAGAGGTGGTGTGTTAGTTCAACCCAGCTCTGCGACATCCGTATAGATCAGGTGCTTCAGTGGAGTGCTTTGACCCTTTTATCTAATAGCTGATTCAGTTAGCTGTTAGATTAAAGCCCCAACAAAACCCCACTGAAGCACCCAATCTATTTAGATGTCAGGTGAGCTGGGTCCAACTAATGCAATGCCTTTTCTGGGCATGCACTGTGCTTGGCATGGGGGTGCACCAAGTTTTAAAGTAAAGCACTGTTTGGGGATGGGGGTTCTATCTGTAAGTAGTCTTTGGGCCAAAGCTTAAGTGATTTCTAAAGCACCTGATTCCATTCCCAATTCTGCGCAAGTCAGAGAGTGATCCAAGTCAACCCTGCTCCAAGGCACCTAGATTTGTCTTGAAACATCTCTGGATACCTAGATTTGTGCCACTGTGCATGTTTAGAAGTAATTCAAATGAATCACTCCAATTTAAGATCTATTGTGATACAACGTAAGGTTCACAGAAGTCCCCAATTCCTTAGGCAGGATTGGGGAATGCCTAGTGATTTCCCTGAGAACATCCATGCATCTTGATACAGGACAGTAGCTATTGATAAATGTGGACAAAAATGCAATTCAGCAGGAGAGGGAGCGCATTAGTTGGACCCAGTTCTGCGGCATCTATATAGATGGGGCTTTTTTGTGCTTTTATCTAAAGCTAATTAAATTGTCTATTAGATAAAAGCACCAAAAAAGCTTTGCCCAATCTATACAGACAGTCAGCAAGCCAGGTCAAACTAACACATTGCCTTTTCTGGGCATGTGCTGAGCACAGCACAGGGGCAGGCCAAATTTAAAGTAAAGCACTGTTTTGTTTTTGTTTTGTTTTATGTCTCTAAGCAGCCAGTGAGTGTGGTGGGTGGTTATCTTTATCCTACCTAGTGGGAAGAACTTGCCCAGGAGGTGAGAAACCTGGGTTCTAGATTCTTATTTTCATGCTTCAAACCCTTATCTCCCACTTGCCAAGGAAGTGACCTAAACACATGGCTAGGTTAGGTCTACAAGCCAAAACTCATTTTCTGTGATTTGTCACTAGACTTGGGCAAACGGTAGGCACCATAACCACTTCCATATGAGAGTAAATGAAAGGTGCTGTGCTTTATGCTGAAGTTAGTTAATGCTGCTGCTTGTCCATTAGCCATACTGATTCAGTTAGCTAACTGTCTCCCTTGTGAGTAATCTGCATTTCAGGATGATGGGAGTACTGCCTAAAGACCCCTGTTCTATTCCAAGGCAGGATCCATGTTATTAAACCACCTTTCACTTAGTCCCACATCTTCCCTCTTGGCTGCCTGGTTAACTAAGCTTTTCAAAGGCCTGAACAATGTGCTGAATTAACAGAACTAAAAGAGTTTATGCCACCATCAGGTACAGAACCAAAAATCCCTTCCCATCTTCTGGGCCATGCTCCCTCTGGTCCCACATATCTTCCTTGCCGCATTGTCTGGCTTCAAAAGAATTAAAAAATGCTGTGCTGCACACTGCTGGGAACCAGATGAAGTTTCAAATCCCCTCTGGGTTAGAGGTGCCTAGAATATGGGTCTCCCACTCTTTAGGCAAGTGCCTTAGCCACTAAACTATCAGGATGAAAAGCACTCTTCCTCCTTCCACAGTTTCACTGAGTGGCACAATGTTACATTTTTCTTCATCTATTATTATTCTGCCACATGTCCACAGTTGGTTTTGATGAAGCCTTTAGTCATGCTCAAACCTTGGCCTCGTCCACTTTTCTCCAGTCACTTCCCCAATTTTATTTTCTGTTTGCTTTTCTATTTGGAACCATTAGAATTACAGGATAAAGTCATTTAGGAATAAAGATGTTGTTACTGGTAGAAATCCACATATATCAATTAAGCACTAAAAAAAAACCTTGTTATGCTCAAAATCAAATTAAATCCAGGAACTTCCAAGAAAAAAAAAATGTAAATACTGAATAATAAATGTCAGAGGGTACTTCTACACAAGATGCTTTATTGCATTAGACTAATGTGCAGTAAAGCAGCAGCATCTACACATGTGCATCACCATCTACACAATTGCATGCACTGTGCAATTACTGCACAGTATATTAGTCTAATGTGCTGTTTTCGTGTACCTGTAGATACAAGTACTAGAAAAAGGGTGCCTTAACTAATGTACCATACTACATGTTTAAACACTGACCAGAAGCAAATTGGGGGTCACAGGGGGCAGGGAGAGCTGACCTGGCTTTGTGGAAGGCTGTCTCCCTGCTCTGTGGAGATTGGGACCTGTCCCAATCTCCATGTGGTTGGCAGGCAGCCAGAACATCTCCCCCTCCGCTCCCATTCAGAGCCAGCCCAGTCTTCTCCCAATTGGGATGGAGCTGCCTGCTGAGCTGGGACAGTTCCCTCCCACCCTCCAGAGCTTGAAGCTAAGACCCTGTGCCCCCTGCCCGCACAGGGCAGGCACCTTGGGGAGCCTGGAACTCCCTCTGTTTGCTGCAGGAGGAGTGGAGGGAGCAGAGCAGGGCAGGTGCAGCCCAGGACTGAACTGCTCTTATTGGGCTCAATTTGCTCCCAGTGGGGCGCAGCTACACAAGACACTTAAAGCCCATTGGACTAATTCTACTGCGCAAAAACCATGCTAATACACAGTCGATGAGCCCAGTGAGTATTAAGCTTCACAAAAAAGTGTTCGTTAGCATTAATATGCAGTAGTGCCTATTACGGCCCATTAAGTTAGTACCTGTTATTACACGTATCTACACGTCTGCTTTAATGCACAGTACCCTGTTTTACTGTGCATTAAAGCATGATGTAAAAAACTGCAATAATGCTAATGCTCAGTAAAATAGGCTGGTCACATTGGAGGCACTAAATTTAATGTGCATTAGGACATGTAGTCGCGTCCAATACACCATAATTACGATGCATTCATGAACATGTAGACTTTACGGCCCAGAGGGTGATGATTCCAGGTTAAGTCATCTGAAGCAATTTGGCTCCCCAGCTCGCTCAGCAGCAGACCCAGAAGTAGACCAGAAGCACTTCTGGGTCTGCTGGGGATCACGCGGGGGGGGGCCGCCCCCGGCTCAGTGACTGATGCCTCCTGCATCTGGGAGGACACCCAGGGTCCCCCCACAGCTGATGGCTGAGCTGGGGAGCTGCATGGGCCCCCACTGTGGTCCCCAGCGAACCCAAAAGTGGACCGGAAATAATACCGGTCCACTTCCAGGTTCGCTGCCAAGTATGCAGGGGGCCCCCCCATGCTCCTGTGGGATGCTCCATCCACCCCAGCATTGCAGCATTCACGAACCACACCTGGTACATCGAGTTATGTAGAAAAACATTTAAAGCCGTGTTTATGTCTGAATCGCTGATTCTCTGAATCAGCATCGAATCTTGAGCTTCGGATTCAGGCAAATCGAATCGGGGACAGTGATCCGAATTAACGAGTCAATCACTGTCCCTGATTTGGGCTGAATCCGAATCGAATAGGGCCCATTTCGCACACCCCTAACATCTACCCCCAATCCTGTCTGAGTTCTTTATTGGATGCTTATTTCATGCAAAATGGAAAAACAGCACTGGGGGGGCCTTCAACCACAGTTCAACTGGGGCTTCTTTTCTAGCCCAAAATGTTTTAACAAAGGGGCAGAGGGTGCTTTCTTGGGCGAGTTAAGGCACTGTCCTACGTAATGAGTTCAGATCCCTCTGGAGCATGGGGTCCTGGAGCAGTTCCCTGGGGACGTCTCCTATTCACTGTGGAAGTGTATTAGCCAGTAGATTGATGAGCTAAAATGAAGCAGGGCCCTCCTGCTCTTTCTGCTCTTGACAATCACTAATCATGGCTCTATGACTAATACTTTAGAGGCTTCAAGTTATTCACCTTTCCAGACAGAATAGAATTCCAACAGAACATGAGTATCCATAGATAGGGTGACCATCTGAGATCATGGGAAATCTGGGACACTGCCCTCACCCAATACCACCCTTCTGTGCCCCCCTCCTCCCCCATCCCAAGTCTATGGCATTGTTGCAGGCAGAGGCAAAAGTGGAGGCGGCGCAACACAGTGCACCAGGCAGTGGGCAGCAGCAGTACCTGCCCACCCCCCTGCCTGGTGCAGCATGCCGTTCCACCTCCCCACCAAACTGTACCCCATACCCCTGTGATTTAAGGACTCTCATTTTAATTTTCACCAACCAGCTAGGACTGGCCTTTGAAATCCAGGACTGTCCCAGCCAAACCAGGATGAATGTCACCCTAGCCATAGTAAGTAGTTTTAGAGCATGTTCAGAAGTACAAGTGGAGAGAAGCAGAATCTAGTCTATGAAAGAACCTAAGAGCCACTGACATAGTTAACATTAGGTGGGGACTTACCTACTTGTGTGCCTAATGGGGAAATTGCATTTGAGGCAAACTGTTTCAGGATACAAAAGAAAAATGTAAATCCATTGTGCCTGAGGGCCATGTTTGTAGCTAAGACGTTCCCACAAATGGCCTTTGATGTGCTTGATATATTGATGGGCATATTGTCCGAGTTCACGACAGCTGCTATATCATGAGGGTGTTTTCCTTGTTTCGTACATCAGGCATATCCAGAGAACTCCAGAATACCATTGAAGACTTGTCCATTGAGGCGCCCAACTTGTTTATACACTTTTAGATTCCATGTCATACTTAAGATCACAAGGAATGTATATCACAACACTTCCACAAGGAGGCAACAGAGGCCTCAACAAGAGGCCTTTGGATTCTTTCCAATCTGAACAAGATGATTCCTACAAGTGGCAGCACAAGTTTCCCATGAGAAAAATTCTGAATTTGCTCCAATAAATTCTTCCCATTTGCCTCCACCATTTTCAAAACAGCCAATAAGACTGGCTTTGAAAGCAGCACTCTGGTTCCCAAAGGAAAAGACAGGACAGAAAGGTCCAAAATAGATCTTTGAGGTCTTTCTATCATATCTCTTCCTCTAAGAACTGGTGCATCAGTTTTTCAGTGTCTGGAGCATCATAGGCACAGAATGATACCTTCTAGATGCTTTTAGTCTGAGGGACATCATCCAGTTCCATTCTCTGCCCTATTCCCCACTCATTTTCTCCAACCTGTTTCAGGCGCCCTTTTCATAAGGCTAAACTTCAAGAAGTGTGATCTCTTCTAGATTTTGGAGCAATGCAGTAGGGCTGTGCGAAGCTTCGGTCCCTGATTCAATTTGGCTGAGATTCAGCCCAATTCGGTGGCTGAACGTCCGAATTGAATCAGAGGACCCTGTAATCTCTCCAAAGAGAATCGATTCAGAGAGATACAGTCAGATTCAGCAAATCAGATGTAGATACAGCTTTAAATGTTTTTTCTACATACCTCTAGGTAGCAGAGGCCCTGAATGCTGTGGTGCTGGGGTAGATGCAGCATCCCACAGAAGCACTGGGGGCTCCCCAGTGGGCTCAGCAGCAAACCCAGAAGTGGATCAGAAGCACTGGTCCACTTCCGGGTTCATCAGGGAGCGCTCCCCCCCCCCCCCCAACTCAGTGACTGGTGCTTCCTGGGTTGGGGGAGGGTACCCAGGGTTCACCTGTGGCTGATTGCCAAGCTGGGGGGGTGCAGGAGGGCCCCCCAGCGCACTCCCTGGCAGACCCAGAAGTGGACCAGAAGTATTTCCAGTCCACTTCCGAGTTCGCTGCCAAGCATGCTGGAGAGCCCCCTATGTTCCTGTGGGATGCTCCATGTGCCCCAGCATCGCAGCAATCATGAGCCACACTGCTACCTCAACATATGTAGAAAAAAAATTTAAATCTGTGCCTGTCTCCAAATCTCTGATTTGCCGAATCAGGATCGAATCTTCAGATTCAGCCGAATTGAATCCGGGACAGTGATCTGAATCAATGGATCGAATCACTGTGCCCAATTTGGGTTGAATCCGAATCGAATCAGGCCCGTTTCACACAGCCCTACAATGCAGTATAAAAAATTATTTTTATTGCTGGAAAATATAACTTGAAGTCTATCCTAGAACTGAGCTTTCCAGGAAAATAAAATTGAGCTTTTGCCTTCATTAATTCCTCCTTAGTTCTTTGCCTTCATTAATTCTTCCTTAGTTTTCAACAACTGGTATGTTGCTCTGGATCTGCCTGTTTTCTCATGACCACAGAAAGTAAGGTGTTTAGTCAGAGATCAAACTATTAATACACAGTTCTCATTTCACTTCATCCCATTTTTACAAAGTGTATGGTAGTATACCTCACCTCAGATGCATCTGAATCCAGACTCAGCACATTTGTGGATTTCTACTTTCCCAGAGACCTCATCCTTAAGGCTACACATCTTTCAAGACTGAGAATGTTCCAGACCTTAGATCACAGATCATCAGTAGTCCCTGAAAAGTGAGAGAGCAGTTATTATTCAAGAAATGTAGTAACAATAGTGGTTTATTTACAGCTTTTGCTAAAACAATGCAATGCTATTGACCAAATTGTATAATAATAATATAAATTATAGCTATTGGCAAAACATACACTAAAATTAAACATTCTGTGAATTTAAACAATTAAAATAGTATACAGTGGGTGCATCTACATGAGATACTATGTCACTGTCTCAGTGGTGCATGGGTCATTTTCAACCCTACTGCACAGTAGCTACTGCTCAGTCGGGTCAAAAATGACCCATGCACTGCCTGGGACTGCAGTACCAGTGGGTATGCAGTACCATGCAGTACCAACTGTGCAGTCAGGGGCATGTGTAGACACACCCCAGTATATGATACAAAATAGATAAAATGAAGCAATATAAAATAGAAACAAAATTAAAAGCAGGGGAATTATTTGATTTTGGCCCTTATTCTTTGTTCAAGTCATGCAAATATATCTAGGGTATTCAAGAAATGGTATCTCCCCAATTCAAAACCCAAGGAAAGGGGAAAAACATAACTTGTTCTATTCTAGGGGAAGTTGCAACACAGGTGCTGCCCTTTTCTATTCCTCTAGGGATTGCAGTTTGTATGTTTTCCCTCCAATCCCAATAATTCTGTGTTACCAAAAAACTGAATTGAGTAATATCTTCTTAGTATCTGTAGGGCCAAGGCAGCACTGGTTTCTTCATCAGGAAAACCTACCACTTTAACCTCTAATATGGCTACTCATCTAAGACATTGTAGATCAGCAGCCAAATTCTGCACACTAGTGAACACAGTCCCCAGCTCACAGCTTTGAGGTCAAGTGGCTAATTGCATCAGAGAGAGGCTGCTCTAGAAGTGTAAACAAGATCTCTATTAACAATAGAAAAGATTCAACTAAAATAATTTCCTGGCTAAATGAAAGAGATCTTCCATTGGGGGATAAATGTGTACTTCTGCATCCATCTTGAATGCAGATGAGTAGAATACCCGCTGAATGGAAACAAGGCAGATTTTTCAGTGATCTTGTAAAAGTTTGCCTGGCTCTTCTCAGCAATCCATTCACCTGAGCAAGGGTAGCTGGGGGGCTCTAGGAACGTTTATGAAAGGCACCAACAAAGGAGTATGTCCCTTCTTTGGAACCTTATTTATGACACAATCACTGGGTACCCTGTAAGCCATTAACCTTTTATTTATTTGTCTTCTAAGATATTTCTTCCAACTCGAAAAGTTGGAGATATGCAAGTTTTCATTCTGTAAAATTTTCTACAAGGATAAAGTTTTAGTAAGACTTTATCCTAAATTATTATTGAAAAGTGGTACCACTTATCTGAAACAGGTAATATATCTCCCAATTCTCTTTCCAAAGCTGTATAATCTTAAAGATGAAGGGAGGCCGTATGTAGGATATACACAAGACATTCTCATTTTATATTACAAAACTGTCTGAGGACCTCTTGTATCCTATGTGGAAAAGGAACAGGCAAGTTTACTCAGGCTGAAGAATTTTCAACTATTTCCTTGTGCATCTGGACTTAAGACCTAGCAAATGTAACATCTGAAAACAGAATTGTTGCTCATCCCATTAGAGCCCATCCTACTGCAATGGCCTTCAGGAATGTTCTGATTATGCATGTTGCAAAGCAGCCGTACATTCCCTGGTTCATATACTTGCTTTACATCATTTGAACCTTTAAATAGGCAAAGCTGATGCAAATTTCAGAACGACAATTCAATGGTTATTTAAATAGACTCCGCATTACCCTCACTGAAAAAATGCTCCTTGGGAATTACCTAAAGGGAAATATATGCATGTACAATCATTCAGGAAAGAACTAATTACTTGCCTGTACAGGAATGGCAATTCTTCAAGATTTCATGATTCGCCTTCCGTTCATGCTACCATAGGGTGTTTTTACACATGCTTCAGAAGTGGGGGAGGGGAAGGAAGCGCTTGAATTAGAGTGGCTCCAAGAGCCGTTCTAATTAAAGCACCTGGAGCATCACATGTATCAGCATCCCAGCACTGAAAAATGTCAGCAGGAGCACTTTAACTAACACTTGTTGAACGAGCTTTAGTTAAAGTGCCCCTGCCACCATTTTTCAGTGCAGGGACACTGATACATGTGACACTGGAGTCTGTTGGCTAAGGGATTACCATGCTCCAGCAGGCTTGATTAATTACAGCACGTCGGAGCAGCCTCACTGCATGTGTATAGGTGTCCAAAAAGTCTAACATCACTGAGATTCTGCTGGCAAAAGAATTAAGAGGCAGCAACCATGCTCCCTTGCTTGGTCACATAGAGACAAGAAGATAATCACAGTGCATGCATTCCTTCAATAGGGTACTATTTCTCTCTGGCTCCAGTACACTTAGTATGTATAGGTGTACAAAATATCTCTGGGAACCATACCAACTGTACAGATAAACAAACGGAACAATTTAGCAGCATCACTTTATATAGACTATTTCATGAGCAGTCCCATTGGCGTGAGGAAGACTGAAGTATTAAGATTGGTGTATTGGAGTTCCTTTGGATCAGTCTTCCTTCTATGTGCTATTTTGCTCATTTTTCTCACCATGTATTAACCTGATATTGAGCACAACACTTCTAGGTCTGTATACATAGAATCAATGAGTTGGAAGGGACTTAGACAGATCATCTAGTCCGACCCCCTGCCATGGGCAGGAAGGAGCACTGGGGTGGCAGGGGTCATAAGACCTTCTTTGCTGAACTTTCCTTAATGCTCCAAAACCAGACTACACAACAACAGCTTCTTCCTACACTTGTGCACAGCCTGGAAAACTGTTTTTAATCCTTCATTGTGTCTACTTTTTCCTCAGACCATTGCTTTCAAGGATACATTGCTTTCAAAAGCTTGTCCAAGTCTATCCCAACCATGCAGTTGGTCCAATAAAAGATATAACCCACAAAAATTCTTGCCTCACATATTTCCTGGACCATAATAGCTGCAGCATCACACCAGCACTACCATGGTTATAAATAGTTATTCCTGCTGAAGAGTCATAGTTTCTATAGCTGGAAGCATAAGCGTCCTTTACAGGAAACTAGAGTTTGGCAAGCAACCTGCCCAAATTTTGCAATATATCATGTTTATGGGAAATTCAGAGAAGAGCTTCTTTGAAATACATTCAAGTTCAGAAACAGATACAGCTCAGAACAATTCTTGAATAAAGCAGAACTAGAGAGTTAGTCCAATCAAATGTCATAGTGTACATAGGTCAGCTTCCACCATAAAGTCACTGTTCCAAAAGGATTATAAAATCTTGCCATATGATCTTATGCTGTGATTCTACCTAATTTCCAAAAAACTTCAGTAGGTTTGAGCAAAGTCAGTATTTAATTTCGGGTCCCTCAAGGCCAGAAGTAATGGTATGGTATTTTAATCCGACCTCTTGGATAACACAGGCCATAGATTTCCATAGATTTCCAGTAGTATATCACACAAGCTCATAACTTCTAATTAGATTATAGCATTTCTTTTTAAGAAGACATACAATTTTGACTTAAAGATGTCAAACGATGAAGAATCAACCACTTCCCATGGTTAGATGAGTCAGTGATTCAACACCACTATCTCATTTCCAGTTTGAATTTCTCTAGTTACAACTGCCATCTCATGCCTTGGCCAGCTCATTTAATCATCTATTATCAGAAAACTTTTTCCTGCTTAGATATTTCTAGCATAAGGATCACATCTTCATTTCCTCTTTGATGAGCTAATAAGCTTGGATGAATAGGATAGGAATGAATGACTTAAACCTTAGGTTTTCCAAACTACCAGCAACTTTTATACCTCTCTTTTTAAACTCTTTCTAACATTCACAACACCCTTCTGAAATGCAGACTTTATAGTGCTGGCAAATATGTTGTTGATGCCATATAAAGAGGTAATACCAGGGCACATCTGCACATGCACCCAACTGCACACTTGTTACTGCCGTCATTTAATACTTGCTTTAGCAAATACTATGACTGTACAGTAACCACTGTTACTGAACAGTCCCAGTAGTGCACAGGTTGTTTCCTACCCTACTGTGCTTGTTGCTACTGCACAGTGGTGTTGGCATCATGGTTCATGCCCGCTAATACTATGTTGCCATAGCTCATAGCTATGACGATGTAGCATCTCGTGTAGGTGCCCCCCAAAAGCCTACTCCCAACCTTGTATTTCCCCTTTTATACTCACATTAGCCCCCATAGTCACAGCATAACACAGAGCACGTGTTCATCTTATCTTCAGTCTTCACCCCCAGATTTTCAAAATCTCTGCTTTGCAGGATGTAGTCCCTTATCCACCTGATGAAGAGGGAGAAGAGTGTCTTTGTATGCAGGCTTGCTAACCTAGTGAAGAGGGCTTTAAACTAAGTTCACTGGGGATGGAGACAAAAGCCCAGAGGTAAGTAAAGAGACGGGGAACTTGGATGCAAATCTAGTAAGGAGAGGTAAAAGTGATGCCTTAGCAATGTTTTCAGGCAGAAATAGCCCAATCAGTTAGTTTCCAGAAATGTTTATACACTGATGTGAGATGCATTGGAAAGAAGAAGGGAGAATTGGAAATCCTAAAACAATCATGGAATTATGATGTAATTGGACAGGTAGAGGAGGTGTGGCCCTAGATATAAAGGAGAAACACATGTTCTGAGGTGCAGTAATAGAAAGCAGTGATTAGAATACAAAGCATAGGGAAGGTGGGAGGGGAAAAAAAGGGGGTGCTGCTGATGGAGGCAAGGTGGGGTAGGGGAGAGAAAAATAAAGGAGCTAATCCATTGGGAGACAGGCCACCAAACCAGGAGGTAGATGAAGCCTTCTTTAAATAACTAGCAGAAGTTTCTAGATCACACAACCTGGTTCTCACAGGGAATTGTAATCAGTGACATCTGTTGGGAGGGAAACACAGCAGTGCATAGGAAGTCAAGCAAATTCTTGGAGTGTATTGGGAATAACTTTTTGGTACAGGTGGTGAACAAGCTGACTAGGGTGGAAGCTTTTCTTAACCTGCTGCTCACAAAGTGGGGGAAATTGGTTGAGAATGTGAAGGTAGAAGGTAACTTGGGTGACAGAGACTATGAAATGATAGGCATTTAAGATTCTAAGGGGAGGCAGAAGGAGGGAGAGCAACAGAATAAAGACAATGGCCTTCAGAAAAGCAGACTTTAACAAACTGAGGGAACTGATGGGCAGGGTCCTTGGAGAGGCAAGACTAAGGGAAAAAGGAATCCAGAAGAGCTGGTTGTAGCTTACAGAGGCTGTATTAAGGGCACAGAAGCAAGCTATCCCAATGCAATGGAAGAATGGGAAGTGCAACAGCAGACTAGCCTGGCTAGACAGTGACCTTCTCAATGAGCTTCAGCTCAGAAAGGACTGTACAAAAAGTAGAAATTTGATCATATTACCAGGGAAGAGTGTAAGAACATCACATAGGCATGCAGGGAGAAAATCAGGAAGAACAAGACATGACTTGAAAGGTAACTGGCAAGGGACAGAAAAGGCAATGAAAATGAGATTGTACAGGCATGTTCAAGTAAAGAGGAAGACCAAGAAAACTACAGGTCCCTTACTAAATGCAGTAGGCAACCGAAACTCAAGAGGTTCCTAGAGAGCCATTCCCCTCCACTTGGGGTCAGACCAATTGCCCCATTTGGGGTCAGGAAGAAATTTTACCCCATGGTCAGATTGGTATAGACTGTAAGGGGTTTATGCCATTCCCTGTAGCTGAGGACAGTGGCCACTGATGTCCCCCTGCTTTACCTGTGGCATGTTAGGCTGCTATGTCTTGTGGTTGTATGACAGAGCTGAGTTTGTAGCTTTAAGTTAGGCAAGTATTTGCTTGGGATGGTTTGGATAGAGATGATCCTAGTGCAGGCAGGGGTCCCTGTTGGACTAGATGAAGAACAACAAGAGGGCTGTCACAAGGGGCATTTGCTATAGAAGGCCCTTCCAGCCCTACTGGTCTATGATTCTATTATTCTAGTTACAAATAATGTAGAGAAAGCTGAAGTATTTAATGTCTTGTTTACTTCAGTTTTCACAAATAGGGGCAGCTACCAGATCATAAGTGCAATCAGAAGCAAAGATAGGGAAGGAAACAAACAACCTGGAGAACTGAAAGAACAGGTTAGGAATTACTTACAGAGAAACTCAATATTTTCAAGTCATCGAAGCCAGGATACGCCCTAGGTTTCTGAAGGAATTAGCTGAAATAACTTTAGAGCTATTGGTTATGCTCTTTGAGAACTCATGCAGGTCAGGTGAAGTCCTGGCTATTTGGAAAAGGTCAAATACCATACTTTCTCGCATACAGTATGTGCTGGAATATGAAGCCTTGTTACTAAAAGGCAAAATTAAGAAAAAAAATCTTTTTAGTAGGAAACTGAGTAGCAGCACCTAGGGAGCTGAGCCTGCTTGCTGTTATGCTTCTTGTGAATAGCTGCAGATTTAGCTTTTTGTTTCCCTCAGTGAGCAACAAAACCTGAGCTTACCATATTTCTGGCATATAATGCACACTAATGTACATCAGCTGTTTGGGGGGAGAGGGAGAAAGGTGTGTGTTGTATAAGAGAAAATACTATACAGTGCCCATGTTTAAGAAAGGGCAGAAGAAAGATCTAGGGAATTCCAGACCAGTCAGACTGGTCTTGATGCCTAGGAAGATCTCAGAGCAGGTCCTCAAAGAATCTATTATGAAGCACCTAAAGGAAACCAAAATGATCAGGAATAGCCAGCATGGATTCACAAAAAGCGAGTCATACCTGGCCTACTTGATTTCCTTCTATGATAAGGTGTCAGGCTCTATGGATGGGGGGAAGAGCAGTGTATGTGACTTTAGGAAGGCTTTTGACACTGTCTCCCACAATATTCTCATTAATAAGCTAAGAAAATACAGACTAGATGAAAGTAATGTAAGCTAAAAATATAACTGGTCAGATCATTGTGCTCTATGAATAGTCATCAATGGCTCATCATGTAGCTGGAAGCAAGCATCAAGTGGAGTTCCTGAAGGATCTGTGCTAGGTCCAGTATTGTTTAACATATTCATTAATGATTTGGGGGGCAGGTTCGAGTACACACTTAGCAAATTTCTATTCAGGATGACACCATGCTGAGTAGAGTCGTAGTGGGTAGGGCTAGGATACAGAATTACGTAAATAGACTGGAGAAATGGTCCAAAAGTAAACAGAATAAATTCAAGAAGACAAATGCAAAATCCTGCTTTTGGGACAGAATAACTGCATACACAAATATAGTGGAATGACTGGCTAGGCTGCAGTACTGCAGAAAAGGACCTGGGAGTTGCAGTGCTCCATAACCTGAATATGAGCCAGCAGGCTTGTGGCAGGGCACCTGCAGTGCCTGCCACTTTAAGGTTTCTAGTTGGCAGTAGAGCAGCCAGCAGCTGGGTGCTAGCCTCATCAAGGCTAGCACATGACCCTAGGAGGACCCTTGGATTGGCTGAGAGAATGAAGCAGCCTTCATTTTAACCCAGGCCCCCAGAGAGATAGAAGGAGCAGTCTGCTGCCTTGCACCAAGAAAACAACATTGCCTAGTGGAGCTGCTGCTTCAGTAACAGCAGGCGGTAAGGGCAAGAGCTTATGGGGATGGCTAGCAGACTCTTGGTCCTGGGTATGACCCAAAACTGCACCCTGCACCCTGGTGGGGCTCCTAGTTGTGTGGGAGCCCCCAGGAAATGCCAGGCCAGTTACCTCTGTGGCAGAAGGCCACCTCTGTTTCTCCCCAAAACTCTGCTCTGTGACAATTTGGTTAGGATGGGACCAGCAGAGGATACATACCCTACCCAATCTCTTTAGTTAACCTGAGCTGGATACATTCCTGAGGGAGGGGGGGAAATCTGCTCCCTTTGTCTAT
>NW_017729024.1:147037085-147038460 GCF_001723915.1 Gavialis gangeticus | reverse complement strand
CCTGCCTCCAGAGGGAATCTCCACCTGCCTCTGGATGATACTTGTGAGTAAGCTACCTGAGATCTAACTAGATATATAGCTTGCAGTAACTCAGATGCGTGATCAAAGGCTACCCAGCCATGGGAGTTTCCTCTATGAGATTTCTCTGATATTGCTCTCCTCTGTACCTTATTCCAACCCTACCCCTTGTAACCAATAAAGTTTTCCTTTGAGCATAGCATGGGAGACTTATTGGGAGTGGGTCTAGATTATGCCTTGGGGTCCCCTTGGTTCAGCTGACTAAGGGAAACCACTACTTGTGCTTCTGACTGAGGAAAGCATCCCAAGTTCTTGAAGTGAATCAAGTACCCTCAAGGGCTACTAGGCCTGTGTTTCCCAGGGTGCACAGAGCCAGAATCAAGCCCAGCCCTGGGTGGTGGCAGTGGAACTGCTCCAGGAAGGGAGTCAGCCAGATGTGAGGCACCCCCATGGAGGCACTCGGAGCCTGGAAGGTGGTCGGGCGCAGTGAGGTGGGTGGCTCAACACAGAAGTGCCCCCTACTGGCCCACCACAACCTCCCCGGTTAAAGGCAAGGAGGGGTGCCTTATAACCCCAGCCCCTGCCTATGGATGGGTTACCAATACTGGAAGGGAGTGGGGCCACACAAGCCTGGTGTTGGGGCTGCCTGAGCCCAGTGAAGGGGCCAGGCACAGCAGCAGCCATCTGAGCCCCACAAGATGAAAGACGCACCCCAGTGCAGGGGGCCAGGCATGGCAGCAGCCACCTGAGCCCCACCAAGTGAAAGACCCCAGAAACCCAGTGAGGGGCCCAGAGTGTGAAGAAGCCCAGTGAGGGGCTGAGTAGGTAGAGCAGCCCAGTTAAAGATGAGTATGAGTGGCCCTAGTGAGGGGCAGCATCACTGACTTGCAGAACAGATATATCAGATGGGATAATATGGAAATACAGGATGTGACAGAAATATTGGAATTTCCAATATGGAAATACTGGATGTGATGTAGAAACAGCTGCGAGGCATGGGACACGTGTAAGGGAAGGTCAGAGCGTGTACTTGGGCCCTTGTTATCAAGAGGTTGAACAATGGACAGCCTCCTGCCTTAGAAATAACTTTCATATTATTTTCATCAAGAAGTGGCAGGTGAGTGAGGTGGGGGTTCAGCCCACAACAGGCGGGAGGCCAGCACTGAGACCTGGCCCTGAAAGGCCAGCCTGTTGCAAGGCCATTTAAAAAAAAAGCCAACAGCATATTGAGTTGTATTAACAGGAGTGTCTCTTGCACACCAAGGGAAGTGACTCTTCTCAATTCAGCCTGTTGAGGCATCATTTGGAGTACTGTGTCCAATTTTCATAGTTTCATAGTTTCTAGGGTCGGAAGGGA
>NW_017729024.1:147036749-147037074 GCF_001723915.1 Gavialis gangeticus | reverse complement strand
ATGTGTATTCCTCCTTAATATAGAGTGCCACGCCCCCACACTTCAAGAAAGAAATGGACAGGTTGGAAAGAGCCCAGTAGAGGACTGGGGAGCAAGACTTATGAGGAAAGGTAGAAAGAATCATGGTTATTTCACCTGAAGAAGCCTGACTGGAAGGAAAGATTTGGTAACAGTCTTCAAATACCTGAAGGGAGATTATAAAAGGATGGTGATGTTTTTTCCTCTATGGCTGGAGGGGATATGACTAGGAACAATGGATAGATAAACTATAGCAGAGAAAACTAGGTTGGCAATTAGGAAGAACTTTCTAACTCTAAGGGTGGTT
>NW_017729024.1:146981241-147031749 GCF_001723915.1 Gavialis gangeticus | reverse complement strand
ATATAGAGTGCCACGCCCCCACACTTCAAGAAAGAAATGGACAGGTTGGAAAGAGCCCAGTAGAGGACTGGGGAGCAAGACTTATGAGGAAAGGTAGAAAGAATCATGGTTATTTCACCTGAAGAAGCCTGACTGGAAGGAAAGATTTGGTAACAGTCTTCAAATACCTGAAGGGAGATTATAAAAGGATGGTGATGTTTTTTCCTCTATGGCTGGAGGGGATATGACTAGGAACAATGGATAGATAAACTATAGCAGAGAAAACTAGGTTGGCAATTAGGAAGAACTTTCTAACTCTAAGGGTGGTTAAGCATTAGAACAGGCTACCTAGAGAAGTTGTGGAATCTCCATGTCTGGAAATTTTCAAGAGCGGAACACTTGGCTGGGAAGGTTTAGTCAAGGGCAACCCTGCCTTGAGCAGGGGCTAGACTAAATAACCTCATCAGGTCACTTCCAGCCCTACTTTCCTATGATCCTATAGGAATGGCTTACATTTTTGATCCCTAAGTTTTTGCTGCTCTGTTTGGTGCTGTTAAAATATGTTTCCCATTATATATCTGAGGCTGTTACATTTTGTTATCTACCAACTTGATAGAATTATAGAGATGGAAGGATCATCTAACCAACTACCCAAAAAAGGTTCCTGCCTGGGAGAAGAGCTGCTTTGCAAGTGCAATTCCTTAACAACTCGACCATCTCAGCTACCTAAAAGCAGTGTACTTATTTTGCCTGCTTTCAAACTGGTCTGCCAAGTGAATATGTTAACCATTACACTACATAAAGTAGCAGAAATAATTAACAATACTTATTATCTTCCAAGTAATTGCTATTGAGTAGCATTCCAATAACATATTCTTGTAGGTCTGTATGAGCCGCCAAAGAAAATCCTTCATGCTGCACTCTTTTCTCTGAGTTAATATTGGGTAAATACCCTATAGCCTGGTGTACCAGCTAGCCAGAGTGCTGGTTTCTTAGTGAGAGAACACAGATTTTTGCCTTCAGCCTGGTAGTTGAAAAAGTGGTATGAATGGGTTTAAACTCCCTCTGGTTGGACATGTCTGCATGTGCATTTACACCAGCTTAAATTTACTGTGCAGTAAGTGGGAATACTCTAGCATCTACAAGTGCAGGTGTTTAAGGTGCATTAACGCTGTGTGGACTGACTTGGGACTAAAGTTGGTCCCAAATCTGTCCACACACACAGTGTTACTGCATAGTAAGGCATCTATACGTACATTACTGTGCAGTAACTAATTGGACATAAATTTGATACCTGTGTAATGCAGATATCAAAATTATGCTCAAGTTAGCATAAGGCACCATATTTACTGTGCAGTATGAGTATGCCCATGTAGACGCACACCCATGCTCCACAGTAATTTTGGTTACAGTACAGTAAATATGCATGTGTAAATGTGCCCACTGAGGAGGGAAATAAACCCAGGTCTCCCCCTTCCTCAATGAGTACTCTAAACATTAGCCCAAGGGTGTCAAACTCATCTGGCCCTTTAAGGGCACAGGGCAAGTCCATAGGCTAGATCAGATCCAGTATATGGATCTGAGGTCACAAGGGCTATATAAGTCAAGGACTGCCCAGGAGGAGGCGGCAGCAGCCATGAGGGAGACTCAGAGAGAGAGAAGAGCTGAACCATCTGAAACTTGGTCTCTCTCAAAACTCATGATCAAGGAACTGCCTGCCTCCTACACCAGATCCAGTATATGCTCTGTACAGGACTGACCCTCTGTACTAGATCTGACATATGGGGCTGGTCTATGAGCCTGATCCAGGCTGGCTCTAAATCCAACATGAACAGCTGATCCAATGTGGGCACCATTTGCAGTGAGCACCCCAACCCAGCCCTGTGCACCCCATGAAGCATATGTTCAACTGGCTCCATGGTTCTCAGGCAGCATATGGAGCCAGAGCTAGCACATACTGCACATGGTGCACAGGGTCAGTCCGAGATCCACAGGCAGCACCATGGGCTAGATGATAGGGATTGACAGGCCATGTCTTTGACACCTTTGAACTAGCCAATTATCCAGCAGCCTCTTTAAAGAAAGAATAAACCAGTCACTCATGGCACATTGGGCGCATCTGCATACGCATTAACATGCTTTAGTTAATGCATATTAATTCTAGTACCCCTGGCCTGTACACAAACCAGGAGGCTGCTCCAATGTGTTATACTTACAGTGCATCAGAGCAGACTCAATAAATCAGGTCTGCTGGAGCATGGTAATCACCACACTCCAGCCAGGCTCTGTGGTGCTTTAACTAAAGCTCATTTGATGAACTTTATCTAAAGTATACCCACTACCATTTGAAGCGCAGGGATACTGATACACAAGATGCTTGAGGCTCTAATTAAAGTGCCCCCCACCAGTACACTGTAAAACACCTTCTATTGTGAAGTACTAGGCAAATGCTCATTAGCCTGTCTCAATGTGCATTAACTAAGTAGCATGGGTTTTTTTACTGATGCTTTAATGTACATTAAAATAGGCTAATGTACATTAAAGCACACATGTAGATGTGCCCATTGGCACCAATTCAGAAAGAATGCCAAGTCTGGGACTTCAGGCACACTCCTGTCTTCAGCATTTTTGGCTGGCTTCAGTATCCCTTTGCTCAGCATACTGAGTGTTGCAAACCCAGTTCTCACATACCCAACTCTCTCCTACATTAAAATACTTGGAACTTAGGTGCTAAATACAAGTTTATGGATTTCACTTCTGGAGCCAGGCAACTAAAAGAAGGATCAGAAAGGTTCAGAATTGCTAGAATAAGACCACAGGTACCTAAAAGTCAGGCACTGTATTTACCAAACTTGTAGGTTCCTCAGTCCTTTATTGGAGGTGGCTCTGACATTAAAGAGCTTTATAAATAAGTACTCAGATAAACAGGTGCTGTGGAATTATTACTTAGTTAGTTCATCCCAATTAAATGCATCTAAGCTGCTCATTTGGGAAATGTATTTGGTTTCTTCTTGCTGGAGTTGTTTGCTTGTTTGTTTTGCTTGTTTGTTTAAATGAATTATAATTGCAAGAAGGCTGTAGCAATAAAAACCACTATCTTGTCACTTCATTTACACCTTCTGTGGAGAAGATTAAAGATTGCAACATCTGGCATTTAGGTTCAGATTTACTGTACCTCCTAGAGGAAAAGGGTGAGGATTGTCTTCACAGCTCCTGATCAAATTAGCCATATGGCCTCACTCTGCTCCTAAATTCCATTTAGGAACCAGGTTCTCTTTCCATTAAACTCAACAGTAAAATTACCATGACTTCAAAGAGACGTGAGGGAACTCTAAGCATCAATTCTGTCATCCTTTGCTCTCTTCCCTCTCCCTACTTTTCAAGAGTACTATTCAGAGCTTCACAATCTGTTGCTACTAGTGACAATACATATATATTATCTATTTAATAACCTGTCTCCTACAGCACAGACAGTCTTTCTGCCCTGAGTGCATTGAGAGAACGGATCTATATCAGATTAGACAATGGTCTAATTGTCCAAATTTAGGAGGAATCAGCTCAGGTGCATTTGCAGCCACAGACAGAATGATATGAAATCTTATCAGAGTGCTGATTTACTTGGTAAACAACTGATAGAGTTAATGCCACAGCCACATCAGGATGCTACATTGAATTAAATATCAAAAAGTATTTCAGTTTAATTTGAATAAACAGTGCCAGTTGGACACCTTTGGTGTTGGAAAAGCTATTTATACAAAGGATACAGCATGGTCTGAGAGAGAGAGAGAACTTTTCCCATATCATCCCACTAATATGACTGAACCTACTCGTGATCCTCTAAAAGGAAATTCTCAAGCTTATTCAGGCTTCATTCAGTCACCTGAGACAACCAACTTGGATGATATAACAGTATCTGATTCTTCTAAGTTTTGCAAGCATGATATTGAACAGTTTTTGCTTTAAATTTATCTTTGCTTCTCTGAAACATAAAATTAGGTGTCTAAATATACTTTATGTATTGGTATGTTTAATTTTATTTTGCCCAAAACAAACATTTAATTTTGTGTTCTTCAGTCTGCCACAGAATTCTCAAAAAAGGGTGTTATCTACTTTCACTTCCAATGAACAATATCACATTATAACAAAATCCCTGATTGCCTTAAAATTCTTGAAGTTGAAATGGAACTTAAAGACTGCCAGGCAGATAACACCACAAGTCTAGTTTTCTAGAAGTGTATTACTTAACTATGCAGTTAATGGATAATTTAAAACAAATCAGTCTCATAAGTGATATTTTGAAATGGAAAATGTAATCATGCTTATCTGTAATGCTTTGGCATTTTTAGGAGAAAGAGAAAAGTTAATTTTAGCTTTTACTTTGAATTTCATCTTAAAAATTTGCTTAGCTTGGCTTTATTAAACATACCATTATCCACCATTACATTTAACTATATTATGTTTCCTTACTATATAAGCCAACATATTCTGTCATTCCAAAAAGGAGTAAACTGCAAAAACTCAAGCTAAAATGAGCCAAAAACTAACACACAAATCACTCGGGCCAATTGTAACAAAGAACAAGACAGAGATCAAACTATGGCATGCTGGTAATGCAACATTCCTTAAAAAGTCTGTGCGCTAATATTTCTGCATTCCAAGAAGGTCTTGTCAAATAGCTGAAATATCTTATCTAAGAATATGTTTCATTCATTACTAAAAACTACATTAACTGATTAATGTTAAAAGCACAAAACACCAGAACATTTAAAAAATAAACTCCCACAGCAAGACTTTTTCATTATTTTATGTAAACATTTCATTATATTAGGTTTGTTGACCTTATTCAATTAAATAATAGAAGAATCTGTACTTTACCCCAATAAGGAGACAAGATACCTACCCCAAAAAGCATCCATTATGAAAGATGTATCTTGCAGAGATTCACTATATAGCCTCAGCTGAATTATTTGTGGTCTTCAGTGCTCACAAAATTAATCCTCAAGGGCTTTACCTACTTCCCATTGGCTTCAATGGGAATTAAGTCATGCTTTAAATATGCATTGCACATGCCTTATACTCACTATTCTCAGTTAGTGTTTTTGCTTTAGCATACATAAAAGTATGGCTACTGTGCCCCATTAATCATACTTGAGACATGTACTTCAGATGTGCTTCTGGTGTAGTGTGTCCAAATTAGCATTTCTGTAGGAACTAAGTCTTTTGACATTTCTGACAATTGATTCTTGAATATTCTGTTTACATTTGGAATTTTTATATTACATGTTATTAATTCATTTTTTTTAAATTAATACAATTTTTCTAAAAAATGCAGTGGTAGAGAAACAATTTAAAATAAAAACACAGGTCAGTGAAGTGTAATTAAAACAAGGTTTGAAAAGATGGATGCCTAAAGTTACAAGCCTGCATCCTTATGAGAAGGCATATTTGAGTATATGGGATTTTTATCTATGGATGTTAACAAGTATTTGTATAAGCTTGTCCATCATCATGTCAAAACTTCAATTTGATGTTTTCTATGGTAATAAGCAAAGTTATTATGATAAGGTACAAGACCAGACACACACGTCTCAGAAACATAAGGCTGAAAGGGACCTCTCAAGCCATTAAGTCCAGTTTTATGCATTTAAAGGCAATTATAAGTATTAAGTATCCATAGTTCATCCACACCAGGGTTGTCCAACTGGTGACCCAGGGACCACATGAAGCCTGAGAGAAGCCAGCATTTGGCCTGTGGGTCCTTGCAACCACCTCTACCACTACCACATGGCATCGAAGGGCCCAGGGGGTGGCCACTTATACATCCCCAGAATACAGAACACCCCCTTGGGGAGAGGCAGGCCCCCTCACTCAATCTGTAGGAAGGGGTGAGGCCCCTGGGCCCATGGCCAATCAGCAGCAAGGGGCATGGCCACTGCAAAAAGGCCACCTCTTTCCCTCCCTGGCTAGAAACTAGCTCTAGGCACAGCCAGTAGAATCATGAGGACAAGTGGTTGACATGAATTTCCACCAATGAACTGAAAAACAGGACTTTTTGCAGTCCGGTTCTCAATGAGAAACAGACAACAGTATGAAACAGGACCAATGGCCACCTTAATGCAACCCGTGTGGTAGAGGGCAGGGAGCTGTACCACCAGTGCAGCCTGCATAATAGGGGATGTGGTGTGCTGCTGTAGTGTGCAGCCTACATGGTTTGCAGTCCAGGACCCACGTGCCTGTGCTGCATGTTGCTCCTTCCCCCTACATGCTAAAGTTAGACAGCCCTGATCAGCCCCATAGCCTCAAAGCACTCAGTAGGGGACAAAAAAACTTGCACTATGCCATGGGGACAAAAAACAAACAGAATGGCCACCAATGCCTTGCCATGTCAATGGTGGTAAATTTATTAGGTTTATATAAAGATAAATGATAGGATGATGCCCTGTGCAAAACCCCACAGTCATGGCTAATCAGAGTACAGGGGAAAACTCCTTCTTGCCCCCATCTATGGTGATGAGTTTGCCCCAAGTGCCTGAGAAAAGAGACAAACTCCAACCTCCAACTGTAGCCAGTAGCCAGCGCTTCAAAGAAGGTCGACCCTGCAGTACAAAAACCAAATATATTTATTCAGGGGAATAAATTATTCCCGGCTCTTATAGGCAAACAGCAGAAACCCTGAAGTATGGTCTGTCAGAATCTGTGCACTACCTCATGGTACCTAAACTTGGTTGATCCTAGGGCAGAATCAGTGAAGAAGGTAGCAAGGAATTTCTGCTGCATCCATCCTTCATATTGTTGAAAACTTCCTAGCTTACATAAATATGTAATTTTGTACCGTCTAATATGTTAGAATCATAGGAATAAGAAGGACCCCCAAAGGTCATCTTGTTCACACATGCCCCCCACCTCCAGGCCAGGTGCAGAATTCACTAAACTATTACATGTTTATTAATAGTTTATTCCTAAACTATTCCAGACAGATAAAGGTGTGTGCGGTTATCTAGTCATCGTGTATGTATTCATCTATGTGTTCATATGAAATATGCACAATTTACCCTCCTAATATATTCTTATTATTAAAGCATGTATTTTCTCTTTATAGTATGACTAAACTTAGGAAGGCATGTATAAGTCAGTAAATGTGAGGGCCATTTGGAAGGTACTGTTTTCTAAGAAGTTGCTCAAAAATACAAAAATTTAAAAATGAGATATATTTTGGTTTCCCCAATTATGTAAAGACTATTGCAAAATTCTTAGCATGCCTATTCAATGAAGCAGTTTTTCTTCACCATGACTTGGTTTTCTGTTATAATAAACATATGTACATACTGTTGAATGCAGCCTATTCAAATTATTCTTCTAACTGAATGCAAGTGAGTCATTGTTGCCTTCTGCTTTAACCAGTTATGTGCAGTATAACTGCAAAATATTTTAACTTCAAATCACGATCATGGAGTTCATTACAAGCTTTGGCCAGATGTTCCAGATAAGATTCTCTGCTTACTACAGAACTTTCAGACAATTTTTTGGATGTCTAACTATTTTGGTTAAAAGACAATCTGATACATTGTTGTCAAATGGGCTTTTTTTTCAAGATTACATATGGTTTCTCATAAATGAAATTTATTTGTTTTTTTTTCTTCTTTAGCCATTTTTATAGCCTCATTTGAGATGTCTGGAGTGGGCATGAGAATAACTTTTCATGTTCTGGATGTAAATGGGGAAAGGTTACCATTATAACAACCTTCAAATAATGTTTTCTAATAGCAATGTGTTTCACTTAAGAGGGATACGTAGTTTTGAATCCTTTGGTAGTGTGTTC
This sequence comes from Gavialis gangeticus, assembly GCF_001723915.1. Taxonomy (NCBI): domain Eukaryota; kingdom Metazoa; phylum Chordata; order Crocodylia; family Gavialidae; genus Gavialis; species Gavialis gangeticus. The sequence continues at coordinate 147,023,951 of NW_017729024.1, read as the reverse complement.
TGTATCTTTGTCAAGTCTTATGCAAGGCACATGTATTGTCCAAAGATTCCATTTTTTTCACATGTGTTGGGGGAGAGGAGGTAGATGTCCCTAAGACCTGTATCATAAGGTATCCTAAATCATGGCTTTTAAGGTTATTATGTGTCTACAGTCATTAAAACAATTGGCTATGGGCCATGATTTATAATTTAGCTGTATAATGTTTTAAATAACCTCACTTTCATGATTTAGTACTTGTATTTGATTCCTAACAATTAGCTTTAACAGGCGAGAAGGATGACACAGAGTGCTGTAGTAGCCGTGATGGTCCAGGAGATGTATGAAAGGCAAGGATTTTTTTAATATATTTTATTGGACCGACTGTATAGTTGGGAGAGTGGCTGGACAAGTTTTGGGGCCTCAAATGCCCTTCCTCAGGTATGCAAGAGAATCAGATGCAGGCTGAGCTGAACATCAGGGGAAAGCTTCCATGCACATGCAAACAGTTTGCTTGGAGGAGTGGAAGAGGGGTGTGGATTAGGAGTGAAGAGGTGTTAACAGTTGCTGTTTTAAAGACAAAAGAGGTCTATGAATGCAGGAAGAGGATCCAATCTCAACATCAGCATTACCAGCTGCTTCTTTGGCACCCACTCCTCCCTGACTCCCTTTAGTGGGGTCTAAGTGATAATTCACTGAGTTCTTCTGTCAAGGTTCATTAGTCCAAGTAGAGATTGCCAGTCCCCCAGATCTGATTTTCTCCCTCCCAGGTGACCTTTCCAATGGACCTGGTACCCAGGCAAATATCATTTCCTCCAGATGCTTCTACATGCTTCTACTTCCACTCAGTGAGTACTGATAGAGGTAGTTTCCTTCACTTCTAGTTCTGACTCTGGTTACATGCCCAAGCAGGGCACGTATACAGCTTCAGTATGTATACAAGTCTTTTCTACTGCCTTTTTCTCCATTAGGCCAGTCAAGTGAAAAATCCAGCCTTCATGATACTCAACTGATCAACCAATAGATTAACAGCTGAGGGCTTTTGTTTTCTCCTTTATGGCATAATGGCCATGGAGCTTCTATTCAGTTCAGGTCCCCAAACACTGGACTGTTTATCCAATATCCTGGTTTTCCATGTTGTCCTTGCAACTGGGTGCTGTCTATTTTGAGAGCCAACGTTCCAACTTGGGACCTAAGCTCATGCATCCAGCTTCACGTGGGTTTGCCAGCTTGCTTGGGGGTGTGGTTTCCTTCACCTGTTGTGGAAAACACTAATGGTTTTCTGGACCAGATAAGGAGCTGTGAGGGGTCAATTTATTTTATCTGTTTGAGTCAGCTCCACATACTTTTCTTGCCATGCTGCAACATTCTCGTCTGTCTAACATCACATTGTCCTTTAATGGTGCGATCAAAGACCCCGCCAGGTTACTGTGGCAAACCCAGCATCAAGATTCCTACCAATAAGAGAGTGAAAGGAAAGCACATAGTTCATCTGAAGGAGACAGAAGTTTATTATCTCTTTACCCCACCCATCCTCTCTAGTTGTAGTGGCAGCTAATGGGAACATGTGTTTATACAAATCCCAAAGAGAGAACTGAGGACATAGGTCCTTATTAGTAAAACAGTCTTACTCCTCTGGAAGTTCACAACTTAGAATTGATAAGTATTCAGCCCTACTATTATTTTAAGAACTTTAAGCAGATCACATCTCTCACTGTGGACCTTCCCAAATATTATGCAGACCCTCTATTGTCTCTGATATAAGAGCAATTGCTAAAATGGGACTTCTGCATTAGATGCTTCAGACATCGCTTCTCACTGTGATGATCGTGGTGGTGGCCACTAAGATAGTTACTGGCTTCAGGGCTCTGGACTTCTTCAAGAGAGACAGATGATTGTGGAGGATTTCCTATTTAAGTAGCTTTTGAAATCTAAAACTGACTAAGCTTTTCACCCCCTCATGAATTCACAGGCTGTTCTATGTTTCTTGGGAAATATATGCCTCCACCTATTACTAGCATTGGTATCAACCATATTCTTGCACCATGGGCCCACACAGGTACCCTGTAATTTCTGGCAAATATGCAGAAGCATTTAAGGTTTCATGAGTGCAAATCCTTGACTGTTTATCAGAACATTTTCTATCTTGACTCTTTCAGCAGACAGGGAGTTTGGTATGATTAAAGGATTCACAGCCAGTTTCTTTGATTGATGCCTTCCAGAACTAAGTGGCCTGTTTACAGGTCAGCTGGACCCAAACTACTAATTGGTCCTAAACGACATCCAGCCATTTGCCCTTTATTTGATAGTTCATGAATATACTATAAAATGATGCATGCTAACCACTGCACAGTATCACTCCTCACCCCTTTTCCAGGCACACTTCTCATAGAGCTTGCTGTAGAAGGAAGTCCATATCTTGTTGCATTGAATATGGAATCCAGAGCAGGGGAGCATACAAATTCTGAAACTAGGTTCAGCAATATTGCCAAGTTTATAAATCACTTACAGTACAACCCTCAAAAATCAGTGAGAGTATATCTGAGAATACTAGGTCAAATAGCACTAGATACATAAATCACTCATGCCAGACTTGACTTTTGTGGAAATTGATAAATGGACTGCAATCCTTGCCAAGAAAGTATCATATAAACAGGCTAGTGCAGATGCTCCAAAGTTCTTGCCACCTCTGAACTTGTGGGAGAATCCCACTAAAATGGTATTCGACTTTTACCTCTTCTACATACAAAGTGTGTCTACACAAGATGCTACATAGCTACAACAATGTAGCATCAACGAGTACTAACTGTGACACTACTGCTACTGTGCAGTAGCAACAACCTACTATGCAGTAGTACTGGAAATGACCCGTGTGCTGCCAGGACTGCGCAGTATAGGCAGGTACTGCACAATCATTTAGAATTCAATCAGACACACATTAATTCCATTGGTGTATTCAAGACATATTCCTTCTTTAGCTAAACATCAACATCTAAAGCACTGATGATCTCAGGGGGCATGTCTACATGTATGCTTTAATGCACAGCATCCTCTTTTACTGCGCATTAGAGTCACATAAAAAACCATGGGATTGCACTAATGCACAGTAAAATAGGCTACTGTACATTGTCACTGAAAAAACATGCACATTCATTACTGCACATTAAGCCAGCCTGATGCACATTTCTTTAGTACCTTACGTTGAAAGTACTAAATTTAATGCACATTCGAAAAAGCTCCTTAATGCACATGTAGACATGTCCAGGGAAGTATAGTCAAGTCTCTAGTATTGAGATCTGCTACATATTCACACAGACATCAGTGCTAAGTTAACTAAGTTTTGCCTGTTATCATCAGGTCTTGCTAATTCCATTCCCCTTTGGCAGAAGTCTTCTCCATGGCTTATTGCTCAGGAGATGATAACATAGATATTTTATATATTATCTATTTAGTTTTGGATGTTTGCCTATAAAGGATGATCCTGCTTCCTTACTTGAAGGCACCCTCTGATGAAAATCCCATTGTAATGAATCTTTGGATCTTAGCATGAAAAAAACAAGATAATAAATCTGTGTTTAACTGAAATTTCTATTAATAGTTTTCTAAGATTCACAGATGTGGCACTCTCTACAGACAGAAGAAGCATTCAGAATTAGAAGTAGAACCTGATATCCAAGATTTTGTGTTTGCTGTCTTTAGTTTGATTTTTCCATGTTCTGCACAAAAAGAAAATGATGTTCCTTTTCCATAGAAGGTAATTAATATAATCTTTAATTTTGGAAAGTAATTATCACAGTTCTAGAAGTTCTCAGTTGGAGGGAACTTCCCAAAATGGTGCATTTCTCCATTGCCAGGGGTTGACAGATCTGTTTCTGCTCTCAAACTTCATGTAGGCTGAAGTATCATTGTAATAGATGTGTGGCCCTTGCTATCCAAAGGAAAAAATCTTTCAAAAGCAAACTATAATTAAATATAAAAAAGCATTACACCATTAGTTCTAACTGCCATGTAATGTCATCAAAAGTCAGCCTCATTAGTAGACATTTCTGATGTTCATAAGAACAATAAAAGTGATAGCATTAGGTTGTGCAAAAAGATCAGAATAGTTACAAATGTAAAAGGCACTCCTCCAACAAAGGAAACCTTGAGCACTGAACTTTAAGTGAGTCAGCTACAGTTAGCCAACATATAACAAACGGGGAGTTGTTTTCTGTTTTCTTATCAGAATGACAGTACACATGGGGGGATTGTGCCATGACTGTTTACATTCCATTTGACTAAAAGATTTGCAATACAACTCAACCTGTTAATTTGATGATTATGTGTGTGTAGTTTCAGACAAGACGGATGAAGAAGGAAAGGAAGTTATTCATCAAGACTGCCAACTGTGGTGTGACAATGGTCAATTTATACAATGATTGTGAGTGTTGAACCAAATGAAGGGGGAAAAGCAGGGTTATTGAACCAAAACTGTTAAGAAAACAAATGTATATTTTGTAAAACCAATACTAAGGTCATTAGAGAGAGGATCAAGGCAGAAAAAAGGGGAAGAACTGTATTACAAATGGTGCGAACTTCCACTGAAATCATATACACTTCACCATGCGATTGATTAGAATATACACTAGGATTGGCAAAACGAACATCAATACACTTGTTTATCAACCCTGATCTTTTCAGAATGAAAAGCTGGAATTATACAAACTGGAGGTGGGGAGGGAGGAATTGACTGTATTTTCTGGAAAAAAAAGTAAAGAACACAAGGCAAAATTCACCTGGTTTCCGAGTGAAAGTGGGATTTTACCCTGAAATTCCAAAACTCAGTGGAAAATTATATCATTTGATTTTGCTAGATCTACATTGAGTAGGTTATTCAGTATATTATACTTGCCTTCATCAGACAGATGCTTTACTGAGGCATCTTTCAGGAACATTATTATTTATTAGATAGATTGTAGTGATGGTCATTGTGTAATCAGGGAAGTACAGGTGACCCTCGCCATTCACAGGGGATATATTCTCATATCCCCCTCGAATGGCAAAATCTGCGAATAAGGCACTGCGTTCATGGGCTGCTTGGGCAACGATGGGAGCGGGCAGCAGCAGAAGCGTGGCAGCGGCAAGTGCGACGTTCCCGAGGAGCTCCTTTAAGTGTATTTAAGAAGCGGGTTCAGCTTTCACAGGTATTTGAAACCACGAATGCCGAACCTGCAAATAATGAGGGTTTCCTGTACTAGCAAAAACTTATTTTTGAAAAAGAATTACCCTTGTGCTAGGAGATTACGTGTTTGTCAAGGTGATAAGCAGATGTGAATAAGTAAATTCAAGTTTTATGACACAGAAATTGTAACCAGTGATGATCAATAGAGAATAGATTAAATGTAAGAAATATAATCTGTATTTTTATTCAGCACACCTAACTTATACTTTAAAAAATATTTTTCTCTCAAAATTGATTGGCCATTTTATTTAAATAATATGCTTTCTTTAGAGTGTGTTTCAAGACACAGGATACCGTTGTTCTTAGACGTCGTTAGTTGAATTTTTGTCATCCCCAAACATGTTACATTAAATAATTTACAAAAGCAAGCAAACAAATAGAAAGAAAGATTTGTATAAACTAGATGGTTGAAGGAATCTTCAGCTTGTCAAGTCACAAGTTGGTAAAATACAAGCCAAAAGTTTCCAAAACTGGAACTAATGATGTACAATTAAAATCATCAAGATGCATTTTGACAGATTAATTTTTATATAGTGAAGTTACCACCTATTTTTGCATGTGATTTATTTGAGGAATTATTGAAAGAGATGCCAAGACTGGTGTCTCACTGCTGCCTATGCCATCTGAGTTGTACCGAGACACCTTAATTCCTTTTTTGTTTTGTCTAACAGGAGTCACAGTTAAACCAGCCAATGCAACTCTATCTTTTGTACCAAGGTTGGGAGTCTGCAGTGCCATATTCTGACATGCTGAGGCCCTAAACTACGTCCAGCTTAAAAGGCCCCATATTATAAAAATAATCCATGAAATGCACAAAAATGAATTTTCATGAAATTTTAAGATGAATTATTGTTATGTCTGTACAAATTTATGAACTAAATATGAATAATAACTGTGGAGCCACATTATGTATATTTTTGTCATACTAGAATGCACATGTCCAGGGTTTTTTCTTCTTATTGTGAGACCCTAAACTGTAGTTCAAGTAGTTTAAGCTTAAATCTGGCGCTAGGAATCTGTGACCATAAAGGCAATTTAGAAACAATGTTTTAAACAGCCTCAGGGGTAAAAAAAATTGTCAGGTTTCAGACTGGCTGACAAAACCATGTGCCATGCCCATGATTTGCTAGCAGCTAATTTACAAGTGAAAGTATGCATCAGAGACAGAAGTTTCATTTTCTGACTAAACAGTATTCTAATAATGGTTTTCTTTTCCCTCTTACCTCATGAGAGAGGTTTTCTTGTTTCTTTTAAAAGAAACTGGATTGGATTTCAACAGGAACAGTCCAAGACCATTTAGAAGTGACTCTCTTTTTCCCAACAAAGAATTAGTACTAATCAAAAAGGAGAAGGGGAGTTTCTTCCATAAGAAACCACACAGCTAGACAGAAGAAAAAGGAAATTGTTATATAAATTATGTAAGTTCCATTTTAAGTTTCAAATGTCCTGAATTTTTTTCTCTTTATGTGTATAGTAAAAGGTTAAAAAGATAGCGAGTGCCACAATTGCACAAAGCCAGTGATCACTTGGCATGAAACCTCAAACCACAATTAGCAGCTGAATGTTATAAAAATGAGCAAAAGTCTTATTAACACTTTCGCATTTACTGGGCATGCAACTCCACCTTTCAACATAATTTTCAGGATTTACAGTTGACTTTGGTGACCAAACACCGCAGCACAGTTCCTGAGGTATCCTGGAGTAGAAGATACTGTTTTTCAGATAAGACCAAATACTGCGTTTAATTAAGATCAAAACAGCTAACACTACACCAGAAAAAAAAAACAGAACATACATATACCCCTCTAATCAATTTATTTATTTCAAAGGTAGTATTAACTCCTGCTCTTTAAAATTATGATTTAGATAAATAGTTTTTTTACTTCCTAACTTAAAATGCTGCATAGCAAGGAACTGCTTAGAGATTGATAACTCATCCAAGCAGTAGAAGTGCATCAAAGTTTAAAACATTTAAAACAATTAAATTGGTGAGAATAAATTTGTATGTATTTCATTGGTAATAGGAAAGGATCTAAATGTCAATCATCATAATTATTAGGAAATACTTAAGCAATGGATGATGCTAGAAAGGACCAAGGTAAAGTGACATGTTAATGCATGTTAAGGAGGAGAAAGCCAGCCACACAAACTGGATCAGCCCAACTACTGCAGTTAAGATCCTGTCACCATTTACAAATACAAAACCTGCTTACTCCAAAGCTGATATACTTCTGGGCTACTTTTTATGAAACATGTAATGGCACCAGTTGTGAGGAGCATGGTATTCAAAACACAAAAATCTTCTTCCGTTGCTTCTTAAGATTTTGTTAGCTATGTTTTGTCATAATGGGGTGCGGAAGAGTGGGATAACATTCAAATAAGCTAGTTTATGTTGTTTTCTTTTTAGATATCTTAGAGGAAAAAACACCATTAACATTAATTGTTTAAACTTTTGTTAGCGAGGCATATGATAATTTTGTCTGCTTCTACAGATTTTGAGGAATTGTGTGGTCATCAGAGATTAAGGCTGAAGATGGAGTTAGAACTTCAGCTTCCAATTTTCTTGCTTTGATTTGTTTATAGGAGTTTCTAGTTTGTAGCTATTAGTTTACAGGAGTTTCAGTATTTCAGTTTTTGTGCATCTAAAATTAATGGCAAAGTGGACAGTTACTACTACATGGTCACATTGATATTAAAAGTAACCTTAACCTTAACTTGGGTGCCCAGTTTTGGCTATTAAGTGGATGCTCAGGCTATCAAAGATTCTGAGCAACTGCAACTCACACTGCGGCTATTCTAATACAGAAGAATAATGGAAAATGCTATTTTTACGTAAGCAGAAAAAGAAGAGTATAAAAAGCTCATCGTTCAACGGTTTGTATAAACTGTTATCTTCTCCAAGATAATTAGGATGGAGATAAAAATTCTTAATACTTCAAAGAGTGACACAGTATTTATAGCAGAACTACATTAAAATCTAAGAATGAAATAGGCAGCAAACTACATGTACTATAAAAGATTGGATTGGAATGCTGTTGCAGCCATCATGGTTCAGCAATATATATACAGCTGGGCCAATAACAGGTAACACCTAAAGGACCCCTTATTTGTTTAATTTTAAAATGAGGGACAAAAGTACCAGAAGATATTCTACCATACTCTGACCTCTTGGGCTACAGCTATCCTTGACTTTTACACATTAGATTTGAGTCAGTTTTATAACCACCTATTGCAATACAATAAGGCCATCAGCTTTGTGCAAAAGGAAAAAAAACACAGCATTAGAGATCAGAATGGTGCAGCACTAGGCCGAACATACTGATATTTACCTTAACATTTGTGTAGTTCAAGTGTGCTTAATCTCTGGCCTGAGGGCCAAATGCAGCCCATAGAGCCATCACATTTGGCCCTTGGGACTCCCCTTGGGTCTGGAAATTTGGCAATGGGGGAGCAGTGGCCAATAATATGATCACCCTCTCCCTACCAAATTCCCAAATCCCAAGCCCTGTGCAGGTGGTTGGGGCCAAGCAGGCTGGGCTACACCCCTTGCCCTGTGAGGCCAGGCCACAGCTCCTCTTCTGGATCAGCAATAAGTCACACCCCCTTCCTCCCAGGAGGCCAGGTTGGGGGCTGGCCACACTCCCTCCTCACCCCCGGGTGAGAACAGTGCTGGGCCATGCTTCCTTCCCTGCCTGCTGGGTGGGTTGGGACCTGGCTATACCCCTTTTCTCCTCTGCCCCCTTTCCCCAGGGCCACACATGTCCTTTTCCTTCTTGATGAGGTCAAGGTCCTTTCCCCTGTGGAGCTGTTGGGTCTGGCCTGCTCCCTGCTTACTTCCATGCTGTCAGATGGTGCCTGCTGTGGCCTCACAGGCACCAGATCTAGAGCACCAGCTGGATAATCTAGACTACCCACGGACAGACTGGGCACTTCCAATCTGCCCCACTGGGCAAAAAGGGTCAGCACCACTGGTTGGGACGTTCCTTAAAATTAGCTTAATTTTCCCCCAGAGTTCTTTGCTAACCAACCTCTAACCTGAGGTAAAGAACAGCATGAGCTTTTTTCTATCACTGTTACTCAAAATGCTGTCTTGCTGCTTCCAGAAAATACAGCTTTATTCAAATTTCCAGTTTATTCGTATGACTCCATCAGAGGATTCCATGGTACCCCAGTCATCTTCAATGCAATTAGCATTGTGTTTTGAATTACTGTATTCAGAGATAATTTTTTTCTATTTTCTCCCTGACTTAGAAGATGCAAAGTAAGTTCAGAATCCTTCCTAGTGATTCAATATAAATGTTTTGAAGGTGAGACTTAGACCTCTTGTCTAACCTTTCCCACAAGTGAAACGAACATGTCTGGAACATGCAGATCTGAAAATCATTGAGAAAGCATGAGTATCCAAAGGATACTATAAATAAATAGTAGTAGTGGAACAACGTTCCTAAATATAATCTGCTCCGCCAAAAGCTTGCTTACATTTTGCTGATAATGAAATATTGTTGAGTCTAATACATAGACAGATTAGATATTAAATATCATTTCATTTTCACTACCTCTTTATAAGCCAAACTAAACCTTGCCAAGGAAGATGACAACAGAATAGATTTGACCTGTATGTTACACTTGAAGAAAAGGCAGAGTTTAAAAGTAAGGAAGAGGTTGATAAGTCCCAATATTCCTCTGAAGACGATTTCAGAGCTCCAGAATTCTTCTTCCATTTTATAAAGGTAGCACAATACAAATTTTGGACTGAATTTGGAAAGAGACTCGAGGAGAATTTTGATGCGTCTACGATAATCTGAATTCCCCAAAGTTATAGGGTACCTTTGTGGTACCTGTGACTCAGGATATCATGGTGATAGGTAATTAGATTAAATAAAAGTCTTTTGATAGGTAAGGGTATAAACAGATGTCATCAAATGAAACAAATCAGCTGTGCCAGGAAGTGTCCCTTCACTGGGCAACACGCACATCACCCATTGTCCCTGCCATTGATCCTACAATGGATGATGTTTTCCCTGCTCACAGAGGCATGCTTGGTGATTCCCTGCGGTGCATCTCTCCACTTGCAGAGACATGCCCTGGGGAATCTCATAAGAGATTTCCCCAGGGCATGTCTCTAAGATAGGAAAGCTGAGCACGTGCTCCTGTGGCTTAAGGAGGCCAATACTGCACTGTTCCTCTGGGATTGCCTGCCCAGGGAGGTTGGAAAGCATGGGTAGCTCCACACTGCCTGTAGTCTCCCACCACAAAGCTAACAGATGGCTGCCACAATCAAGCAGCAAAAACTATTACCACCTTTTGTCAGGCCACAGATTTTTGCATTTGTGGCACAACAAATGGTGTGGAAGTCTGCTTGCCTTCTGTTTGTGTCTCCATAAAAATTGTTACAGCAATACAAAAGCAAAATGTCTGTTGTACTCTACATTTTTCTGTACACAAAGCTCTGCAGAATGCTTCAGGCAGAAGGGCCTGAACCCTAGTTGTGACTCTGGGTGTGAAGGAAGAGTTAGATGTGCATAGAAGAACAGAGATGAAAAAACAAGGAGAAGGGATTGTAGACTGGGAGTTAGGAGAGGTATGGTAAAAGACCTGAAAGAAAAGATGAGAGTAGGCTAGGGGTGTTAGCAATGCAAGTGTAGATATTTGCTCTGGAAAGGTGTCTAATGAAGAAGAAATCACTAACATTGAAGGAAAGTAATTGATCTAAGCAAAATGTGACCCCTGCCCTTAATGTAAGGATGGGAGTCAGCAATGAGAGAAAAAACAAACAGTATTGGGGGATGGCAGAGAAACAAGAAAATGAAACTAAGGACAAAATCAGGGCATGGAGGGGGGGAGGAATCTAAATTTCTACTGCAAATTTGCAGAGGAAGGAGAGAGAACATGAGACAGGGAATAGGAGAGTGGAGAGTATGCATGGGGAAAAACAGCTTTGAAGGGACATATTTAGAGAGACATTTTAATGTCATTCGTATTGTGCATTTACAGTGATCTATTGTACAGAACAGACAGCTACTGTATTTGGCAGCAAATATAAATGTCATTGAATTATAGGAAAACTTTTTATCTAAAAATTATGTAAAATCACAACTAGGAAATGTTGGGAGTTTGGGCGTGGTGACTGGAGAATGCTGGGGGTGTGAGCCGGGTGAGTGGGGAGCATTGGGAGACTGAGCATAGCTCAAATCTTTTATTCAACTCTGGTGCCAGGTTCATTCCTGTGGCATCAAGTGTCAGTGCTATTTTTCTAGCTACTAGGTACAAATCAAAGAATACTGAAAGCTAAGCATCTTTGTGCATCTGTTGACATCTGCATGTGTGCTTACAGCTTAGACAAACGGCAAAGGGAAAGGGTGCATTTGATTTAGTTCCTAGAAACTTCTCATTTTATTGCCTTATGAGTGGGACAAGCCAAGTCACAAAATGTGGCAGACTATTCTAATACCACAGGGAAAGCAATTATTTAGAGCAGGGGTTTTCAGCCTTTTTGGATCAGTGTACCCTTGGTGGCCAGACGCAGAGTGGGGGGCAGGTGTGGTGTGCAGCCGGACACAGAACGATGGCAGTCGCTACGTACGAGTTTCCCCTGACCCTGCATCTGGCCGGGGGGGTGGTGCCTGTGCAGCAACCCGGGGTGGTATGTGGCAGTGCTCCATCCCTGCCCACCTGCACACACCCCGTAGGGCCTTCTCAATACCCACAGGGATACATGCATCTCCTGTTTACAGCCCCAGATTTAGAAAATAAAGCCACCTCTCTCCCTCACTTTCATGCATCTTTCCAACCTACTCAAACCACCATTTACATAAAAATCTTTATTTTATGTTGCATGGGTAAAACTGTATTTCTAAAATTACCACTTTGTTGTACAAGCATCCTTACAACTTTAAAGATCTATCACCAGGCAGGTTTAGGAGATACCTTCCTCTCATCCTCATACAGTACAGTATTCTTTTCTGCAGCCAGTGTTTAAGCTGATGGTGAGTGGGAAGTTTGCTTTTGTGTTTCCATTTTCTGAGGCACCTTCTTTCCCTCCATAATGTTGCACAGGGCTACTGTGGTAAAGTTGCTGCCGCTTTCTCTCTTGCCATGCAAATACTGAAATATCAATATCAATATATCTGTACTGCAAATATCAATGTTACTTTCCATTTCATTCAGATTCGCCTTTTTCTCTTCTTCTCTTCAGCGTTTTGCAAATTGTTTTTCTTCTTGCACACAATTTTGACATGATGCAACTGCCTGCTATTATCCAGTGTCCTTTAACACAACCAATAAAAGTGTTTATAGACCATTTGCTGTGTACTGCACTGTCTGCATACAAAATTAATCAAGTGTACATATGAAGGCAGAGTTGTTCTGGATTGGGTATACAATAGCTGGTATAAACTCACCAGATCAAGTCATCCAAGTGAATGATTAAGTACAAGACTGGAATATGCCACAGTCAGCTAGCACCTAAGGGAGGTATTCAGAATACTGATTAAGGCTGGTATCCATAGACCATGCTAAGAAACTAACTATGGTGAAACACATCAAACAGTTGCATTCATATGTAGAAATTGATCAAGGGCCCTTATATCTCAAGTCCTGCATGCTTAATTAATAGACAGAATAAAAGTGATTGGTATTAAGGGACTAAGTAGGAGGAATCACATCAGTTAAAATCCTCTTTCTTGAATTCTTTTCACCAAGAAAAACATGTTTATAAGCAAATGTCTTGCCATTTCATCCTCCTCCTGCAGCACAGTGGGGAGAGTAGGAGGCTAGTGATGAGCAACAAGGGTTAGACCCATACAAGGACCTAGGTACCTAAAATTTAGATCTTCAAAATCCTTAACTCAGCTCCAGCCTACACCTGAAGCATCAAGGCCTCTAAGGTTATGTCCATCCTGCTACTTAGGGTTGATTTTGCTGCTGGCCTCATAGTCACCAACTATCTACACTGAAAACCCATAAGCATGTCCACAGTGGTGGTCCAGACTGACTCCTGAAAGCTCTTACAGGTATGAGGTTCAGCCTCCTCTTAGCCTGCTCCTTCCTGCAGTGTTTCTGGAACTCACATAGGCATTGCAGGTTGTGAAAACAGGCAGTTTCTCAGCAACAAGCTGCAACTTCCTGCTCCAACTTCTGGCCCTTCGTCTTCTATTTCCTGTCCATACTGCCCACCGAGTCACCCACAGGAAAGGAAGCAAGGAGTATTCAGACTGATTTGCATAAGACCTCCACTTGAGGGACAAAAATCATGATGTGGACAACTGTTTTGCAGGCTGCCCAATACACAGATAGGGAAAGGTATCTCCAGTTGATTGAAGATCACCCCCGGGGTCACCCCTAACCTGACATACCTGAAGTTTCATAAATAAGGGTTCCTCTGTGTCTGAAAGTTTGCTTTTCAACATGCCCAGAACTATTCACAGTGTATAAATGGTCACACCTCAGCTCTGCCAGAGTCACTGCTCCCAATGCAGTCATAAACTTTGGATAAGCAAGTGTTAGTTAGAGAGGGAAGACTTTTTTTGAAAGAAAGTTCAAAGCTACAAAGGAATATGCGCCCTACAAAAATATTATCAGGAAGAAAATAAGCCTGGAGTTTGGAAAGAGAAATAAACCATGTTTGCTCCATTACTTAATTACAGCTGTACCTAACATAGTCATAGTATCATTGGATCATTTACCTTTGTGTTTGACCTCCCCCCCAACCCCTTTTCTATTGCAAGGTAGTTCTTGGTCATCCCCCCCAACCCCTTTCCTATTGCAAGGGTGCTCTTGCTGACTCCTAGCTATAGCTCAACCAGTGTTCATTCCTGGTTGCATGGTATGAAAAATTCCTGGTGGAAATGTTATGTTCAAGCCAACTTGCTTGCTACAGATTCATTTTCTTACAATTATTGGTGGAATGGCCATCAGAAGGTGATTTCCCTCCTCCTGGGGCTTAGTGTCTCAGAGGGAGAACAATATGCCTGGTCAGCATACACAAACGCATGGACACCATGCCTTCCAATTCTGATTTTTTCCCTTTCAGCCTTGTAGTATCATAGTACTGATGCTGAACATCATGTCCTGTTGTGAAGTGAAACCAGTAGGATTTATGGGACACACAGCTGTTTTCTTCAGGTGTCTTGGGGAGTAGTCTGTTGCCATAGCTATGTAGCTGGGTGAGTCCTGCCCAGTTCTGCCTAAAATAAACTCTGTTAAACTTAGCTGGCTCTTATCTCAGCCATGAACACAACAATAGGGTAATGAGGATGTCCCTATAGACACTGAATCTGTTGGCAACTTTTTTTTCCATGGTGTAGTACTGCCACTGAACACTAAATCCATTAGTGTTTAGTGTTAGTACTGCGACCACAACTGTTTAATCCCCTGGGCTTCAGGGAAAGAAGCCTTCTTCCTCTTAGCCAGCTGCAGGCTCTCATGTTTAAAACTCAGTGTTATCCTGGCTCCAGTGGCTCCAAACCCAGAATTCCTTACTTTTACCTCTTATGCACAAATGTTCTCTTTTCATTTGTTGCTATTTCCAGGCTCCTTGACCACCTTCGGATACCAGTGCTCAGATTTGCTTATTTCTGCCAGTTAGAGTACCTCTTCTGTGATATCTGCAGATTGTGTCCTGTAATAGATTGGTAAGTCCCAGCACATGACAAAGTCATGCACTAGTGCTACATCCAACTCCTATCTCTGCCTTACTGTTGCGGACCAGGCCTACTTAATGGCAAAAGCTGTTTCAATTAAATCCTAAAGTCATCAAAAGTGCTACCCACCCCAAAAGCAGACCCATCAAGTTAAAAATACCTTATAACAAGTCATGCCTATAGGCAGCAAACCCATTCATCTAGCCTTTACTTTACATCCTTCCTTTTCTGGGTAAATGTCTCAGCCAGTTCCAGCTTGGGACAAGCAAGCCTCCCCAGGCCTCCTTACTAGTACCTCAGTTGCTCATGCTGATACTCATATTAGGTAAAATCTAGCCCCACTTTCTGCCCCACCTAGTGGAGATAGCCTAGGAGTTGCTGACAAATTAAAGCCTGACACTGAAGGGGTTAATGGAGAAGGGGTGTGATAGGGAAGAGAAGGTTAGCAGAAAGAAAATAGCCCAACACTCTTCCCAGCTTGTTTGATGGAGATGCGACCTGGCAGCATTGAAAAGCTTCAAGATTAATGGAGAAAAGGCGGAATCTGACAGCTTTTCCGCTGGTTTCACTCCTCCTGGGTGGGCCGATTGGTCTTGAATGTCACTCGCTACTTAATCTTGTGTATGTGAAACAGACTGACGTGTTTGGGGAGCCCTGCTCGCTCTGTATAGACATCAATTGGAAAGGCAGATAAAAGGAAACTGCATTGAATTACTCTCTTATGCCTTTTATAGAGCACTTTCTGACTACAAAATAATTAGTAGCCCCATCCAATGAAACCATCGCACTTAGGGTGCTCTTTAAATACCAAAACTGAAGAGGAGTAAGTATTCCATGTTTAATCCCTTCCAGCAGCTTCCCAGAGCTACCACTAAACCTATGTGTGTTTAAACTCAAATGGAAAATTCTCTGGGTAATATCCCATTATTTAGTCTCACCTCACTGTTTATAAAATCCTTATATTACTATTTTTGTCAGCATTAAATCTGTTGATTTGACTATGTGTAAAAGGTCCAGTTACACTATATATTTTGCATAATATATTGCATATGTACATATCTCTGTAAAAATATAACATGCCTTGCACTTCATGAGGGGCTACATTCTCATGTTCAGTAGATAATGAGGTGCAATAGTGTTACATAAGATTCAGAGATTTATTCATCTCCAGTGCATTCAGAACATTACTGCACTGCAAAAAATAAGTTTTAAAACTTTGAGCCTTATTTTGAACACACCTATTGGAATTGGCTGAAGTCCATCGATCGACCTAAAAATTGTGTGCAATACCAAAAAAAAAAAAAAAGCTCCTTAAATTGGTATCATATTTTGCTCTCATTTATATCTGAGTAAATGCAGGAAATCTATTTATTGTTATAAGCAAAATTTATACCAGGGTAATGACAAAAAGCAGAATAATTTCTGTAGTGCGTAATCAGGAGCAACTGAAATGAAAGTAATAAAAATTATAGTATTTAGAGGTTAACATTTCAAATGATTTATATTGAAAAGTTTGGCATATTGTGTTGCTGCTTCATAAAATGACTTGGTGTCTGATGAGGAGAACATCTAAAATGTCTATCAAAACCAAGACCAATTTTAAGGTAGAATATTTTGATTGGAGCGTTTTCTAAAATTGTCCATGCCTTTAGAAAGAACATAAACATACAATAATATTTTACAAATTTAAGCCATGTCACACTGAACTCTGCTGAGGAACTACAGCAATGCCTTAAGCGAAACCTCCAGCACAGTTAGATTAGCACCTGAAAAACAGAAAATGACAGAATTACTCAGTTTTCTCCTTCTGCATTTATAAGGGCAAATTAAAAAGAAACCACACTGCTGAGTTGAAGAGTTTTCTAAAAATATGATTTCTTAGAACTCAGTGAAACTTGATAAGAAGGGAATGGTGCTTTTATAAAAAAAAAAAGTCTTAATAAAGGTTTTCAACTAGCTCTGTGGATACAAGCCTCTTCCTCAATTTCATTCCAACATGTTAATTTTCAGGTCTTTCTGGAAAAGACAGCAGATATAAATTAAATGATGAATCACTATAGAGTAAGAAGTGTCATAGGCCCCTGTTATGGTTTGGTATGGTTTGGTTTTTTTAATAGAGGAATTTGCAGGCATCCTACTATTTTTAAATGACCAGCTGTTTTTTTCTGGCCAATTATGTCGGTTTAAACAAAGCTTCAAGCAAACACTGCAAAAACTTAGGCTTAAATCTCACCATGAGAGGTTAACTTGCTTTGGTACTTTACAATATTCTGCATGTTGATATATGATTCATTTAATTCTTAATGGTAGTAGAAACTTTGGAAATACTAGCATTTTTATATTTTGGATGCTGTTCTGAAGTCTGCTTGTATATAAAATTTTCCATCACTACTATATTTGATCCTATATATAGCAACGCATACTAATATTATTATGTATATTCTTCATATGGGTCAGACAATTAGTACCCCTCTTGATATTTATTTTTGCTTTGATCCTCAGCAATCATTTTATAATAAAATCAGAAAGAAATGGCTTCATTTATTAAGTATGTGCTGACCATGTACTAGATCACATAAGAAGTGAAGATGACTAAAGAGAAATAAGACACTTCTTTATTTTGCAATATTGTCATGTGTCATGAATAAGTCACCAGGACCCGTATTAATACAGCACCCATTTTTTGAAAGATGACTTGAAAACACTGAGACTTTATATTGAGTTTTAAAGCCAGTAACAAAATATAGAAAGTAGCTATTTTTCAGGATAAAGCTTAATCTTTCTAACTTCTGTTTCTGCTTCATTGCTGAGTTTGTTTGAGTTCTTAAAAGTGGCTTGTTAAAGACTTTCCTGATTAGGCTTAACTTCATGTGCTTAACTTCATTCATGTGAATAGCCCCATTCAAGTTAATGGGGCTACTGGCAAGCCCAAAGTTAAGCATGTGCATAAATGCTTGCAGGATCAGGACTGGAAATTGTAAAAAGGCATTAAGTAAAACTGAATTAAGATGGACTTTAGATTACCTTTGGAGTTTCTTTAAGAGCAACTTTCATTACCTAATGCATGTTAGCTTTTCTGAACAAATAAATAAGTATCTGCTTGCATTATCACAGCACTCAGACACCATCAAGTTACTAGATACTACCTATACATCTTAGACAGAAAAGACAGAAAAAATTCTATGCATCACTGACACTATAAACCAAAAAAAGGGAACGTCTTATTTTGTGGAACAGTAATGCAATAGTTTGCAACAGTACTTTTGGAACCATTATACTTTTTATAGCCCACTTCAGAATACTTTATTATATTATGAATTACTGACACAAACTGTAAAGTATCCTTCTGAGTCATAGGAACTATTAATGGAATTACTCGTGTCCAGGTGCAGTATTTGTGCCTGCTTACTGGTATAAGCCTTATAAAATGTCTGACAAGAAACAGCGTTCATATATGAGGCATAATTTTATATGCAAAACCTAAGAGGATTTTCTTTTCTCCCCCCACCCTGTTTTTTTCTCTCTTTCATCAAATGCTACTTTTGAGCTAACCAACACCCAACTTTTCTTAAGCAAACAAAGCTGGTTTAAAGTTTGAAGAGTAAACAACAAGATGTGAAATATGTTAAGATTTATAACACTGTAAAAAACAGACACAAAACTCTGAGCCTGGGGCTGCATATAAAATAGCAAACGCAAGCATGGCAAATCCTGGACATAGACCCAGACACTCCACAGGTCTCTTGGATTGAAAGTAGTCTACACCCGGTTCCAGTCTGTGAAGCTGCCTTAGTATGGTGCTATGAGAGGGCTATACTATAATACATAGATCAAATGGACTTTAAAGATCATTAATGTACCTGGACAAATTAGTTCTGCTTTCAACAATTTGCCCAGGGCCAGCATTGCAGGATGCAGTCATATTGCTTCCAGTTCAGGACATAGCCCTGGCCCCTAGCTACCTGGAAGTGGTATAGTCTCATGCCTGTGTCAACAGATTGCACTGTGCTCTCAGCGGGTGATGGAGAATGCTGCCTGACAGCACAGAAATGGTTTGGCAGAAGAATGGGGAGGATCGGGCAACCTGGGATCTATTTCCCCAATCCAGGACAACAGCCCTGTTTCAGGGACCCTGGGCCATACCACACAACTCAGGACTGCTGCATGCTTTATCCGTGTCCTTTACACACCCAAAGGAAGCAAGATTATAGTTCCAACCACATACCTCAAAGGGAGCAGCTGTCTCTCTCAGCCTGAGGCACTGTACATTTCACCTGACTTTTGAAGTCAAGTCTTTGCATCCTCAAGATCAGAGACTATTTACAATGGAAAACACCAACCAGATTAAACCATTTCTTGAAACAGTTAGATGCAAACTGGCCAAGCCTAGGAAAAGTAAATCTTGCAGTCCATCCATTATTAATGGCACTTCTGCTGTTGAAGAACAATGAAATATGGAGGTGAAAAAAGAGTGCAGGGATCTGCTTCCCTTAGAGCTGCACTGATGCAAAATTCCCAAAGCTCTAAATGATGTATGAGCAGAGTCTTGTGCTCCCTTTGGTAAAATGGGACCAAATTTCATTGCATCATGTTTCCAAATGCATTCCATGACCATGAAATAGCCTGTAGTCCTACCTGTATTCACAAAAACACTTATCTAGGCCTTTCTCTGGAGCTTTGGAGATGCAAAACAGTTCCTTCTCTGCCTGATTCAGTGTAATTGGTCATGGAAAAGTTGCTAAGAACAAGTAAAGCATGGAGTTAAATCCCTCCCTTCCACAGTTTAGGACAGTTCTTGCTCAGTTTTTCTTTCTTGCTCTCTCCTAGTAGTTTCTTCAGTTTATAGATTCATAGATGCTAGGGTTGGAAGGGACCTCAACAGATCATCAAGTCCAACCCCTGCCTAGGCAGGAAAGAGTGCTGGGGTCAGATGAGTCACAGCTAGGGCTGCATTCCCAGCTGCTGCTAGGAGCGCAGCCCTGGTTCTCCCCTGTCTCCCACCACCTCGTTGCTGGCTCCTTCAAAACTTGAAATCTTTCGAAACGTTTCAACTAGCCTCGTTTTGTTTCAAGGCTGGTTTCGAAGCCCTTTGTTTCAATTCGATTTTGCTGTTTCAAGCTCAAAATGAGTCAAAACACTGTCAAATCAAAACAGCCGGTGAAATTTCACACAGCCCTACTCTCCAGACAGGCCTCCTCCATTTCTTCCTTCCCCACCCCTTCTTAATAACAATGGATCATTCTACTCTTGACTTCTCTCCCTCTCCCTTCCTCAGCCATGCAATACCATACTAGGGGAGAGGAAGAAGAGGACCCTGCTATAAGCATCTCCCAGGCCTAAGGGAAGGGAAGGGTGAAGAATCCATGGAGCCAGAGATGGTGGGAACAGCACGTACCTAGAAGTGAGCGGGCCCAGTGGATGTGGGAACTGATGTGGGCTGGGGAACGTGTAGATGTGGGTCTGAAGGGGGCAATATTGACATTAACTATGTAACCTACACCTCCATAAGTCAGTGGGGAGACAGGCTGATGTGAAGTTGAGAAATACAAATTTAATTCATATTTGAAGTGCAACTGGACGCTCTGCACCATTAAGTAGCCAGCAAGAATGTTGTAGCGCTGTCCAAATCACCCTGCCCTGTAGATTTGCGAGAACTGGCAATATTATAGTTTTCACAACACACAGGAGGAGTGCAAAGATGAAGACACTGTGATATGGAATATACATTTTAAAAAGATCAGGGCTGTCAAATAATTTTAAAAAATTGATCACACTTAGTGCGCAATTAAAAAAATTAGTCACATTAATCATAATTTTAATAGCACAGCTAAAAACTCAAAAGTATGTGTGGAAAAACTCATATTATGCAGGTACTTTGTATGGTTGGTGGGGGGCTGTGGGTGTGTGTGTTGAGTTTGGAGCCTGGGGAGGTGGGGTCCCACATACCCTGGCAGGATGCAGGGTACTGTGGATCAGGAGTGAGGGGCAGCAGCAGGATCGGGGGGGGGGCTGCGGCTTGGGAGTGAAGGGAGACACACACAAGCAGACACACATGCACAGACACCCCCCAGCATGTAAGACTGTGGAGAGGAAAGGGTGTGGAGGTAGGGAAGGGGCAGGGGGGCAGATCAAGGCCCCCATGGTGAGGAAGTCAGGCAGGGGCTGGGGTGAATGGAGCCCTGGGACCGGGGTGGGTAATGGGACAGAGCTGTGGGTGGTATGTGCAGGTGCAGGGGGTGTGTGGCTCCTGCCACTGCATGCACACTTGGGAGAGCCACGGGAGGCACGTGGATTTGTGTGCAGGGTAGAGGCAGGCTGCAGGCTCAGGACTGCATCCTGCTGCCATGGCTCTGGGAGCCACACAACACCATACTGTGCCACCCGCTGCCGGGCAGGCAGGGGATGTGTGGTGTGGCCAGCATGCATCTCCCAGGGCAATGACAGCAGGGCACAGAGAGCCAGCTCACAGCCTGCAGACCCTAAGCACAAATCTTGGGGGCACCTGTCTCCTGTGCCAGCCCCGGGGGTGTGCGCAGCTGCTCCTCCTCCCCCTCACACACCCCTGGATGAGCTGCCCATGGCTCCATCCCATGATCTGTCCTGGCCCTAGGGCCCTATTCACCCCAATCCATGCCCCTGCCACACCTTCTCTCCCTGTGAGGGCTTTGATCTGCCCCCATGGCCCTTTTCCCCACAGATTTACCTACTAGGCGGTGCTCTATATGCTGTTGGCTGCATTCCTGGCCACGTGCAGTCTGTGGCTGCTCATCTGTGTGTGTGCGCGCCCCTCCCTGTCGTGCTGCAGGAGCCTGGAGTCTGCACCCGGGCGGTCCTGAGGTCCTCTATGCTGCTACCGCTGCCCTGCTGGGTGGCCTGGAGGAGGCAGTGACAGTGGCAGAGCAGAGTCCAGATGCAGGTTCCAAAACTACATGGATGATTAATGCATTAAAAAAAATTAATGCAAACACTGATTAACATGTTAATCGCATGCATTAACCTCAATTTAATTCACAGCCCTAGAAAAGATTGGAAGGACCAACCAGAGTCCTGATTTTTGAGCTTTTGGCACTGGAGTATGGTATTTTTTATGATGATTATTTTCAAGGATGGGTTTGTTTTCAAGCTGTCTACATAACCTCACTCTACTTTCTAGATTACAGCTACTGTAGTGTTGTTTAAGTGATCAAACTGTAAAATCTGATCTTTCTATGAATGCTAGAATAGTAGGAAGTATGTTGAGGTTTCAGGAATTCATTTCCCCAAGGTCTCTATAGCTGCAGCATTCCCCAGGAGGCCTAGCTTATCATCTTGTACTTCTGGCTCTCTCCACCCCCTGGCTACAAAGCGGACTCCAGCTTTTGCTTTCCAACCCCCTGTTGTTTGGCTCTCTGGAACAATGCAGAGAGCATGTGCTGTAATCCAATTAACTCTCCCAAGTGAGGAAAGCAGAAGAGCAAGGGTCGGCTACAGGCAGGTCACGAGATAGAAAATAAAGTTGATAACTGGGAGTAGCAAAACACTGAAGTCCATAAGAGAAATTGTGAATTCTGAGACATTAAAACTGCCAAATTACATAGTAGCCACTGCCTCTCAGTCTGTGGAGACCTGACCGAGAAGAACGGGGTAGTTTGTTGCCTTTAGAGGTATTATTTCAGGTTCTCTTTAGATTCAGGCAAATGATGCTACATCAGTTTCCAGTAACTTCAGGATTTAAGGGTTTTTTTTCACAACAATAAGGACTATTTTTAAATTAAGAGGGAGAATTACAAATTCTACTGCTATGAAATATATGGGGACTGGCTAGTAAGATGTTACCACACACAAAGTATTGCTATTCTTTTAATAGATGATTGATGATATAGTATAATGTGCTTAATTTGGGTGGCTTATTTATCAAGGCCATCTGCCAGGGTATTATAACTTGCCTAATTTTAAAGTCCTGAAATCATGAACTATGCCTTTTCTTTTTCAGTTACTCACTGTTTTGCCTAATGTTGGATAGAACTCAGTGGTGAATGACCTTGTTTTCACTGCAACGGTTCCTGGCACCCTTGAGCTAATCTATGAAGCAAGATACGCTACTGCTACACATCAGCAGAGGACCTGCTTGAAGCCTTCT
The DNA here is from genome assembly GCF_001723915.1 of Gavialis gangeticus. NCBI lineage: Eukaryota > Metazoa > Chordata > Crocodylia > Gavialidae > Gavialis > Gavialis gangeticus. The sequence continues at coordinate 147,000,994 of NW_017729024.1, read as the reverse complement.
CCAATCATAAAAATTCTTCCATTCAGCGGAAAGAGGGCTACAACTTTCTTCTTGAGTTTACAGCCCCTATTACCCAAAAGGAAACATGAGATCACTGGTCTACATGTTGCAAATACATGCTGATTTGGCTGCAATTAGAGGTGTTGATTATGCTTGTGAAAACCCCCTGAAAAATCTCAGGCCTAGCTACAGGAGAAGCCTCTTTCCTTATGTCTCACAGTTCAGTTTCTATGATCTGCTCTGTTGACCTGGCTTGACTATTCCTGGAACAGTAGCAAAGCAGTTATGTGTTCCCTGCTAACAGAGTGGGCTTCCTCTGTCAAGCTGCCAACGTCTGTGATTAGAGGCAGTACAAGGTGTACCATATTTTATTGCATGCAACATGCTCCCTCCCGCCGCCTTGTTTTTGAAAGGCAGGATGCAGAAAATATATTTTTTCAGAGTCATGGCTACATAGAGCAGGGACAGAGCCTAATCTTCAGCTAACTCAACCTCCCTTTCCTGCACTGAATCAACAAGTCAGCTAGAGTCTTCAGGACTGTGAAAGAGGAGGAGAGACCAGGAACAGCTAGCAGACAGTAAAATTGCCCTAAGAAAAGTTAGCTTGATAATGGAACATCAAAACCATGAAAAAGGAGAGAATTGTTAGCACCTGCAGAATGAAGAACAAGCGACTATTAAATCAACTGACTCTCTCATCAGCCTGAACAGTAATGCCAGAGCTGCTGCACTGTTATAAGGGACCATGCCATAGGTGGCCTTGCCTAGTGGTTAGGCAACTAGGAACAGGCAGGAGCCAAATCACAAGCACCATCTGAGAATAGGAATTGGGGACCAAGTAATCAGATCCAGTGATTACTACAGCAAATCTAGAGGAAAATCTAAGGCAATCTAGAGGCAAAGTCCAAACAGGCTGGGTACAGGAGGCTGCAACCAAGTTGCCAGAACCAAGAAGGAAATCCATTAGCCAGAGTCCAGGAACCTAGTAATCAGCATCTGAGAACAAGGAAACCAGCCCATAAGGAAGATCCAAAGTCAGAGCCCAGGAACAGAGCCAAATCAGGAAACCAAAGAACACAGGAACCAGGGGACTCACCAAAGCAGACCTGAGTCAGTATTGTTGATTAGCCTAGAGCAGAGGTGGGGAAAATGTGGCCTGTGGGGCCCCTAAAAAATTTAGAATATTAATACATATCTGAGCCTGGCTGCCTGTTATGTGGCCCTCAACGGCTTGCCAAAACTCAGTAAGCGGCCCTCCACCTGAAATAATTGCCCACCCCTGGCCTAGAGGCTGCTACCATAGGTGGGACTAAGTGGGTAGCCACACTCCCAACAGCCAGTCAGTTAATTACCTGGGGTAGAGTTGTCAATCAAAACCCCCAGTCATTTAGCCCAGGCTGCCCTACCTGATTAGGGTCCCTGCCAGCCATAGAGCAAAAATCAAACCAGGATACTTCCAACCCAGGACAAAACATTAGCTTTGACTTAATATATGCACCACAATTATAAGGGGCTAATTTTTAGGAAAAGGTGTATATTATATGTGAGAATATATGGTATTTGTTTAGAGAGGCCTTTAGTCAAATATTATGACAATTACCATTTATTAATTTAAAGATGGTTGCCACTGTAACACATTTTATCTCCATTTTAAGCATTGTTATGGACAAGGTAAATAAAAATCAATGTCTTATTAAAAAGTTTCTTTTTAATTCAAATCTTTTTATTTATTATTTAAATTATTACAAGTTTTTGTTTTTAAATTATGTTTGTATGGAATTAAGTTTTAAAGCATAACATATCAAGGCTTACATTCATTACAATTCTCTTAAAATAGTGTAACCCGGTTGCCCCCAAATAAGCACCCCTCTCTCACCAATAGAAGGGGTCAGGCAGCAGGGCACCTGTGCTGGGGGTGGAAACTGCAGTCTACTCACAGTTCCCTCACACCTATCATGTCTTAATAGAGGAGGAACAGAAAACAATGGCTTCACCAGGTACAAATTTAATATATAAGAACTGAGGTGAATATTTACAGGTTACATATCTATATTTATATATAAGCAGGTATGCATAATGATCCAACCGATATGAACAGGTAAGTACAACAATAAATGACACTCTAAAATCCCAGGCATATAGTTAATAAACACTCCAAAGATACACATGCATTTCAAACAATCAATAAAACACTCCAAAATACGAGGCGCAAGAGTTCTTTAGGAGTCCCCCTCCTTCAGAGGGTCCCTTCCTCTTGCCTCTCTTAGTGAAGCTACCTCCCCCTGAATGTCAGTCCTCAGTGGGAGACTCATTGCCCACTGACTCACGTGTCCCAAGCAGCCGGGTGAAGGTTATCCATAAGCTGCCCCAGCCTGGCTAATGTTTCTCCAGGGGAGGGCTCAGTTTCGGGCCTCAGGAAAGCGACATGACTCACTCACACATCCCAATGGCTCAATCTTTCTCAGGGAGAGTTGAGGGCCTGAGCCACCTCGTGCATGCCTAGTGCTGTGCCACTCTGAATACTACTCCCCACACTCAGGGACCACTCTGTTCCCGGGGCCCTTGCAGACCCACTGCAGGGGATGGGTCCCAGACCACCCAGTCCCTCCTTCTCCAGGGCCTCACGCCCCACACTGACTCACTCTGCGGTTGCTCTGGCTCCTGTGCCCAGCCTCACTCTGTGGTTGGAGACCCAAGCCACCTCGCTGTATCTCCTAGGGTCCCCGTCCCTCATATACCCTCCGTGCAGCGATGCCTGCAGCGCAGCCTGGCCTTGTGCCAGGGTTGGAAACCCCTGCCACCTTGCTGTGGCTCCCAGGGCCCCGGTCCCTTGTGGACCCTCCATGCAGCGACTCCTGCTCTGCCCACCGCTTCCATCCAGCAGCAGAATCTTTCAGGCTCTTCTGGGCAGCCAGATACACATGCTGCGTAGCTCTCTCAGCATTTCTTGGCTCCAGGACCTCTTCCTTCTTTGTCCCCTGCCAACTGCGCTGCAAGCTTGGCACACAGCTGCTTATATCCCTTCCTGGGGCTCCACCCCCAGATTGAAATTTAACCAATCAGGGGGCTGCAACTGCAGTTCCCAATTAGGTGCACTCCTGGCCCCCTTCCCCCCACCCCCGCTTTGGAGTAGAGGCAGAGCAGACTCTCCTCCTGGCTCCAATTGGTGGGTTTTGCCCCACCAGTCGCGTTTGTGGTCTCCTAAGCCCAGAGAGACAAGCAAAGCCTGGCAAGCCTGCCACAGTACTTAAAGAAATACTAAATGTGCTGAACTCATGAGTCATTATCAAGATGTTGAGTTTCAGGCCATGTGCTTTTGAGAGAGAGAGATGGTGTAAATAAAAGCCTTATAAATTAGGCACAGTAGGTCATGTGCTATAGTACAGGCTTGATCCTAAGGGCACGTGAGCGTTGTGCTACTTGGCTCAAAGGATTGGCAAAGTCATTGTAGGCCCTGGGGCCTGGCTCAGGGAGACATCATTATACATCTTCTCGGGATTAAATTCCAGTCACCAGTTACTTGATGAAAATGTTTGACATAAATCATGGGGAAAGACTTCATCATCTAGCCAATGAGCAAAATACCATTTATGAATTTTAACCTACTAAAAATCTAAAATTAGTAAGCAAATAAAAATATTAAGCTATACATTTGCATTAATAATGGGTAAAGATAAAATATACTTTCTTAGGTAGTAGAAGACATACCAAATTTAGTGTAAAGATGTTATTAATTGGTAAATGACCATTTTTCAGATGGTTATATCAATCAAGTGACTGCACCTTTCTTTCTAAAGTAACTGAAAAATAAAATGGAAAATTTCATTACCATCATTTTTTAATGGAAACATTCAACTTGCTGATTTAAATCATGATTTAAATTGCTGTTTTAAATGGCCTTAAATCACTCTCCTCTGGTTACATTATCTGAACAGTGGAAGTAGAGTGTATTCCTATACTCCTCTTGTTTTTCTTCCCTCCTGTTTCCAATAGACACACGCTGATTTTTCCTTTTATAAGTAAAGAAAATTTGTTGCTCCCAGAACAAATTTTTACAGCCAAGTTGTAAGTGCCTGAAATGGTAGTCAGTAATGGGTTTCCTGGCAAAAAGCTAACTTTAATTAGTGCTGACAAGATATTAAATCCCTATTACACTTACCTATTTTCTGGCTTTAGTACTTGGAACAACATCAGGACTTGTGGAATGTGATTTCTTTTCTTTTCCTTTTTCCTGGGTTTTCAGTGCAGCTTGGAAGGGCAACTTGCTGCTGCTTTGAAAAGATATGATTCTGGAACGTGTGCCCACTGCCCAGTATATGGTCCTGCAGCATTCTTAAGGCAAAGGCACCCCAAAGCAATAGTATGACACAAGGATGGGCGGTTAGTACAGCAGTGAGCACTACAGAAATGTCCCTAAATAAAATAAGATCCCAAGGCATATTCCTTAGAACCAACCAGTGCAGCTGAGGCAGGGGTATAGTTGGGCAGATTGGTGCCCTCCCAAAGGTTGGGGCAGACTGGGGGGGGCTGCAGCTGCTATTTTTGTCCCCTCCTTCTCCCCCCCCCAAAGTCAGTGCCTGGGGTTGGTGCCCTGCTCATCCCTCCTTACTTATGCTACTAGTTGTTTCGTCTGTTTCTATGCTAGTTTCCCCTTGCTCTTCTGCATCTAAATGAACCACCTCTATCACTGCCTTGCTTGCACCTTGCTGCTGAGGATTAACAGGTGTGGTAGCATATGTTTGGGTTCCTCACATAACGTCCTTGCAAGCACTTGATGGCATCATTGTCATTCTGGCCTAGACTCTTAAAACTTACAGGGAAGGAAACGTCTGGTTAAAGAGCGTGGTCTGACTCTTTAGAGGAGTGTTCTGGAAAATTATATTAGGGTCTAAAGCATGCTTAACAAGTCTGAGTGTTTAATCTAGGCTCATTAGTTACACATTCAAAAATACCTTTTAGTCTTTCCAATTCACCACTTTTGCTTCCTTTCTTAATTTACTACATATAAGGCTAGGTCTTTATCAGTTGCTTCCAAGACAGAGTGATTCCTTATTTGGAACTACAGCTTTCTATTCAATTATTTGTATTTTTAAAAAATGCTATCTGGATAACTATCAACTATCTTGCACAGCAACTTTGACAATATTTTTGTAATTTTTTTCACCCACGCAAGACTGCTGGTCAGAACACAAAATAATCGTCCAATACATTCCTCTCTCTCTTTTTAAAACTACAGCCAAACGTCTTTTTTCAACCTGATTCTATCAAGAAGTATAAAACTATAGAAAATAACCATCCAGTCTCACCTAGCCAGTGCAGGATTGTTCCCTGTAACGTGGTTTCTTGGATTTTAACTAGACAAAATGTCTCCCACAATTTCCCCTAAGAAAACCATTTCACAGCCTGATCAGGAAGTTTTTCCAGATATTCAGCCTGGTTCTTCTTAATTAGCCTGGCATTCAGACAAATAAAATCAATGGGCTGAGCACTGCCACACTGATTTATTAGTAGAGCAGGGTCTCAGCTTGTAATATCCTCGAAGCAGACTGTATTACTCTGTGTTTTTACTGTGAAGAGTTCTTGACAGCATATAGGTGAAAATAATTACTTGACTAAATGCCCTTTTACTTCAGCCCATTATTCTTAATTACAAACAGCTATAGACCTCCCTCTTCCTCCTCAGTTTTTATACCTATCATATATTTTTACACTGATATCACATCTCTTCATGGTTTCTTACACCAGCTACACATGATTAACTCCCCTCATTTTTCTGAAGAGGGAAGAGCAGCAGAAAATAATGTTGTATGTATTCACTGGTATTTTAACAAAACCTATCTTGATACATATACATGATCCTGGTACAGAATTACAAGTCAGTCTAAGATAAGCCTGCTTTGTTTGGCATTTGATTTTCTATTTTGTGATATTTAAAACATTTCTGAACTGAAGGAAATTGCACTCCGCAGATTTTGGAAAGTGGGTGCATCACCAAGTTCCATTTTAGGGGGAAGGGCTTGTCAGAGCTCCTCTACTTGATATGACAGGCTTTTATCTGCAGAGTCAGGAGCACCATTAGAAATGCACACCCCCTTTTGAAATTTTAGAGATAATGACTATCACTGGAATGGAATCGTTCAAATGACTGGACATTTGAGTTATACTTGCTTTCTATTCTTTCTGTATTCCTTTACACTGGAATTTTCTCAGTTAAAAATAGTTACTTACCTTATAGGAACTCAGAGATATTCTGTCCACAATGGATTTTATTTTTGTTGTCTAGATGTCCCAAGAACATGATTTTGGCTTTTTTCCCCTGACACAGTTGTGCATGTGTTTTAGACCATCTCATATTGCCCTTCCCTCTACACAGGAATATAAAAGATGGAGCAAGCTCAGTTGCCCTTCAGCCATGCAGAGATCCATGGGATTTGAAGTCTATAGTAACAGATAATGAAAGAAGGATCAGTTGTGAAATCCCATAGACAACAAATCTCCAGGAGTGCTAGGTACTGCAAGATGAGCAACAACACTTTCTGCTTTAAGTGGTTGTTCATGTAGAGCAACTTCCATGTAGCATCCCTACAAATTTCAAAAGTAAAAAGACATTTTAAAGAGACCTGAGCTCTAATGAAATGAGGTCTAACATGGCTGAGGAGAAGGCTGATCTTAGCTACCTTGGACCATGTTCCCATACAGTTAGAGGATATTGCATAACCTTCCACCCTCTCAGCAAAAGCCATAAATAAGGCTTTTTGTGTTCCTAAATTATTTTGCTAAGGTAGTAAGACAATATCTGTACTACATAACATGTATTATGTTTTCTTTCCCTTGGAGCTGAGTAAGGCTAAGGGAAGAAAACTGGGAGATGAATGAGAGAAACTTGGAATGAAGCTTATCCAACATGGTATAAGGAGAACATGGCACAAGTGTCTGAATGTTCCCTTCTGCTCAGACTGATGTAATGACCACTAAAAAGAGTCTAAATCAATAGAAGACATAGACAATAGATTGTTAAGGGCTCAAAGAAGGTACCCATTAAGCCTGGCAATATTATATTCAGGTCTCAAGGAGACCACACTTCCTTAGCTGGGGGACAACATTAATAATGCCCTTAAGGAATCTACATGCTTTAGGGTAAGAAAATAGTGTATAGGTGAGTAATGTGCAGTTCTTGCTGCTGGATGGACTCATATGGAACTAATCGAAAGTCCAGATGTTTCAGGACTAGTAAATATTTCAATACTGCTTAAATGTTTTTTGTCAAGGGAAATAGCTAGTGCTGAGATGCCCAAGTAGAAAATCTCTTCCACTTGGCTTTATAAGTGAGTACAGTTGGAGCAGAATGTTCTGAACTTCAGCTGAATAGCTTCTTTCAGTGGATATCAGCCAGCCACATGCAGGCAGTCAGATGTACAAAAAGCTGAGTCCAGATGTACAATCTTATTGCCATTCTCTAAGGCTGCATAAGGCAGAGCAGACAATGACAACCATGCTGCCATGACTCACCCAGGCTATTGTTGTCATGATCTTTGATCTAGCATCTTGCATCCATTTTGCCAGGGCCTTTGCATCTTGGAGACAGAGCTTCAGGTCATACAATAGGCCAGGTGGTGAGAAAGGCATCCGACAAAGACCCCAGACCAGAGCTTCTGTTCTACACTTGGCATTTCTTGTTGTCTGTGGCAAACAGATCTATTGCTGGGTGTCCTCGTTTACAAAAAACACATTACAACCTTTGCTGCTATATCAACCACTTGTGGTTGTCTGAGAACTAGCTACTAGGTGACCTGCTAACATGTTCTGAATGCACAGACGTCAATAGTATAATCTAGTGACGATGAGTACACCATCTTGACAGATCAGTTTCTCTTTTTCAGTTGTGGTAATATGTAGTCAAGGGAGGAACATCAGAGGAACTTGGTGCCAGCTATCTACCCTCTTGGACATATCAGGCGCTGATGCTAGAATTTGCCACAAGGCCTTTACAGACTAACACTTCTTTAATAGACATGATGAGCTTACCAGGCATGAAGGGTGTGGAACATTCAGTAGCTTTTAGGACTTCCAGAAGGATGTCAAGTGTCTGGTCCATACATTTTAGCAAAGCTTGAAACATATGGTAGGCAAGTCTTAGAGAGACTGGATGCCTCTCCAGGGGACAGTTATCAAATTGCCACAGGGATCAATTAGAAATATATGATATTGGACTGGAAGGGGATTCTGGATTAGAGTCCCTGTTCTCTGTTACCTCAGGCTGCCGTGGCATATGATCCCATTCGTAAATTGATTAAGGTCTATCCCAGTCACCATGGATTCACCAAAGGCAATTCATGCCTGATTGCCTTCTATTATAAAATGACTGGCTCTGTGGATGCAGGGAGACCAGTGGACATGACATACCTTGACTTTAGCAAAGGTTTTGATATCGTCTCCCACAACATTCTTGCAAGAAAGCTAAGGAAGTATGGGTTGATGGTGGACTATAAGGTGGATAGAAAATTGGCTGGATCATTAGTGCTCAAAAGGTTACAATCAATGGCTTGATGTCTAGTTGGCAGATGGTATCAAGTGGAGTGCCCTAGGGGCCATTTTTGTTCAATTAATTCATCAACAAAAATGACACCAAGCAGAGGGGAGTGGTAAATATGCTGGAGGGTAGGGCTAGGACTCAAAGAGACATAGGCAATTTGGAGGACTGGACCAAAAGAAATCTCATGAGGTTCAATAAAGAAAAGTGCAAAGCCCTGCACTTAGGATAGAACAGTCCCATGAATGGGCACAGGCTGGGAACCAACTGGCTAAGCAGTAGCTCTGCAGAAAAGGACTGGGAGTTACAGTGGACAAGCTGAGTATGAGCCAAGAGCGTACCCTTGTTGTCAAGAAGGCTAACAGCATACTGGGCTACATTAGTAGGAGCGTTGCCAGCAGATTCAAGGAAGTGATTACTTCCTTCTATTCAGCACTAGTGAGGCCACATCTGTAGTACTGGGTCCAGTTTTGGGCCCCCCACCACAGAAAGGATGTAGACAAATTGGAGAGTTCAGCAGAGGACAAAAAAAAATGGTTAGGGGGCTGGGGCTCATGACTTATGAGGAGAGGCTGAGGGAACTGGGCTTCTTTAGTCTTGACAAGAGAAGACTGAGGGGGGATTTAATAACAGCCTTGAACTACCTGAAGGGTGGTTTGAAAGAGGATGGAGCTGGACTGTTCTCAGTCATGGCAGATGACAAAACAAGGAGCAGTGGCCTCAAGTTGCAGCAGGGAAACTTTAGGTTAGATATTAGAAAAAAACACTCTCATAAGGAAGGTAGTACAGCATTGGAATAGGTTACCTAGAGAGGTTGCTGAATTTCCATCTTTGGAGATTTTTAAGACCCAGCTAGACAAAGCCTTGGCTGGGATGATCTAGTTGGGGATGGTCCTGCTTTAAGCAGGGGGTGGACTAGATGACCTCCTGAGGTCCCCCACAATCCTAATTTTCTATATTATGATTCTGTGAAGCCTGGCTATGTTATTTTGTTTCTTTTGCTCCTTCTAGATGTCTGTTCTAGGAACCTAACACTTCTGACGGTTAGAAGCCTCCTTGTAATTTCCAGTCCAAGGGTATTAATGGCCAATTTATAACAGTTGTGCCAGCATAAATGGCTTTTCCTCCAAATCTGTCAATTTTCCTTGCATTATAGGAAAGGATCTAACCATAGATACTTAGAAGGGCAACAGAGGATGTTAGCTTTTGGGAATATGGCTGGAGACTCCAGAACTCATAATAAGTTCTCAACTCATAGGGCATCTATACATGTGGTCCAGAGTGGGGTGGTCATACTTTAATTAGAGCAGCTGTCAGAGCCACTCCAATTAAAGCACCCATGGTGTCCTGTGTTTTCAGCATCCCACGATACAAAATGGCAGCAGGGGCATTTTAACTAAAGCTTGTTCAATGAGCTTTCGTTAAAGTGCCCCCACTACCATTTTGAAATGTGGGGATGCTAAATATATGTGATGTGGAGACTGCTGGAGCATGCTAATTTGCACACTCCAGCATACTTGCAGTAGACTCAATCGCTAATTAGCACGTCGGAGCAGAGGCCCATCACATGTATAGGTGCCCATCAGCATAGGGATATTTGACTGAAAGTAAAAATTAAGGGTGTTTGCTCCCTGTAAAATTCATGCCGCTTTCTACTCAAAAAGTAGTCTCTGCAGTCCCTCCCTGACTCTCAAATAGAGCTCATAGAAAGAAAGGGGATGAGCTAGAGATGAGCATCCTAATGGAAAAGACACATCCCTCCTCCTGAGATAATTTCCCATTCATGGTGTTCTAGGCCACTCTTGTCCACCTTCTGTTTGAATAGCAAAGCAAAGTAAAACTTTCTCATTATTGTAGCTGATACCATGATTTCAGTGATTAAACGCCTACCTAACGAGGGGGGTGTTCTTCATCTGAGGCCTAGAGAAACAGGTACTAAGTTCCTGATTAATTACAAGTGCTGAAGAGCCAATGCCAGAAGAAAGTCACTGGTCAGTGATTTCATAGATTTCATAGACATTCGGGCTGGAAGGGACCCCGGAGGATCATCGAGGCCAGCCTCCTGCCCCAGGGGCAGGAAGTCAGCAGGGATCATAGGATCCCTGCAAGATAAGCATCCAAATGTGTCTTGAAGGCATTCAAAGTGGGTGCTTGAACTGCCTCTGGTGGCAGTCTATTCCAAACCTTGGGGGCTTGGACAGTAAAGAAGTTCTTCCTTATGTCTAGCCTGACTAGGTCGCGGCAGAGTTTGTGACCGTTTGATCTTGTCATCCCTTGGGGTGCTATGGTGAACAGATGTTCCCCAAGATCCTGATGAGCACCCCTGATAAACTTATAGGTGGCCACCAGATCACCCCTGAGCCTTCGCTTTTCTAGGCTGAGGAGCCCCATGGCTCTCAGCCTCTCTTCATAAGGTCTGTTTTCCTGACCTCTGATCATGCATGTGGCTCTCCTCTGGACTCTCTCAAGCTTCTCCACATCCTTTTTGAATTGTGGAGCCCAAAACTGGACGCAGTACTCCAGCTGCAGCCTCACCAAGGCCAAATACAAGAGAAGAATGTCATCCCAGGATTTGCTTGAGAAGCATCTATGGATGCAAGCCAGAGTTTTGCTTGTTTTACTAGCCGCAGAATCACACTGAAGACTCATGTTCATCTTGTGGTCAATCATGACCCCCAAGTCCCTTTCATCTGTAGTGCTAACCAGTGTAGCACTGCCAAGCCTATAAGGATGCTGCAGGTTTTTCCTCCCAAGGTGGAGAACCTTGCATTTGTCAGTGTTGAACACCATCATGTTCTCATCCGCCCATTTCATAAGCCTGTCAAGATCTGCCTGGATCACCCTCCTCTCCTCAGGTGTGGATGCTTTACCCCAGAGTGTAGTGTCGTTGGCAAACTTGGCCAGCCTGCTTCTGACACCAATGTCCACATCGTTGATGAAGATGTTAAACAGTATTGGCCCTAGGACAGAGCCTTGAGGGACCCCACTGGTCACAGGGCACCATGACAATTGGCTTCCATCAACCACCACCCTCTGGGTCCTACTGCGGAGCCAATTCCCCAGCCAGCAGATCGTGGTGAGGTCAAGGCCGCAGTTAGCCAGTTTTGTCAGCAGGTGATTATGGGATACCAGATTGAAAGCTTTTTTGACGTCAAGATATACAGCATCAATCTCTTCCCCCTTGTCCAGGTGATAGGTCACCTGGTCATAAAAGGAACTGAGATTGGTCAAGCAAGACCTACCCACAACAAACCCATGCTGGGTATCCCTCAGGATATTGCCATCAGCTAGTCTGTTAAGGATGGCCTCTTTGGTAATCTTTTCCAATTTCTTTTCTAATTTAGTTGGTGCCTCATGGATGCTACAAGCACCAAAAGACAACTTTTTGCCCTTTGGTTGTCCTTTGACTACAGAGCTTGGGTGGCCTTACTATGTCAAATTTTGTCTTTCAACTGCAAGGGTTCCAGCAGGAAGACCTGCATCCCTTCATATCTCTGAACAATGCCTCTTCCTCACTTTCTTGAAGAATTGTCAAGTGGATCAAATTTGCCAGTTGGGATATCTGGGGCATCTTGCTCCTCGGAAAGATCATTGGGCAGCTGTCAAAAGAAGGACTGGATAGAAAGACAAGTCTCATCTGTATCAATAGTTGTCTGGGAATTGAAGTTCCATGTATATAGGAAATTTCATAATTTGTACAATTGGAATAAAATGCTGAATTTTCAAAAAATTGAAACCTTTCTATTCTGATAAAACAGAAAAGTGTAATTTGGATTCTGACTTTTTAAGAAAATAAAATAAACACTTTGAAACAAAAAGTCAATGCAATCATTCAAAAAATGATGAAATAGAAAGTTGAAACATTACAAAAACTGCATTTGATTTAAATCATTCAATTCAACTGAAAAGTGAGGGAGTTGCTATTTTGATTAAATGGCTTTTTTTAGTGGAAAAATGGTCAGATGGAAAATTTCCTCCCACCTCTAGCTATTTGATTTACTTAAATCTAAGGCAAACCTGAATTTAAAACAGTCCCCCATAATTAGATTCTATAAATGAAAAATGATACATTTGCTATAAATTTGGTATAATCTTCTATATATAGAATCTAATTATGGGGGGGAGGGGTTGTTTATATTCATCCCCACACTGCTGCACTGTATGGGGAGGTGAAGCAGCTTTGCCCCTGCTTATGTCTGCCACCCTGCCACCTGGCTGCCCATCCCCTGCTGCCTCAGGTCTTTTTCCCCCTCTCCCTACCCCTCTCCCATTCCGTTCCCCCTCCTACCCCTGCTCCTCTCTTGCCCCCAGCTTTTGCTTCCTGCTTCCTCTGCCCCTTACCTTTACTCTGCCAGCAGGCTCCATCCTATACCAGCCTGGGATACTGTGGACAGCCTCAGACCTGCCCCCATAGCAGCCATGCGGACTGTGCTCTTCTGCTATGGGCTGGGCTGGGATTATGTTTAGTAACCCAGGCTGCAGCAGGAACAGAGGTAAATGGGTGGGTGGGGGAGAGGAGAGGGGAGGGGAGAGGGTGGACAGAGGCTACATGGGGGTGGGAGAGAGATGGTGGGGTGCAAAGGTGGTGGGGAATGTGAGGGGTAGGCAGCAGCTGTGGCTATGGCCCTGATCCTGGGTAGGGGCTGGAGCCTGAGTCACAGCAGTCGCCTACCTTCCCTCCCCCACACTGCCCTTGTATATGATTCTAAGACAAGGGAATTCCTCCCCCTCCCCAATGTTAAATGAAGGAAAAAAAAACTCCTCTTCAAATGCTTTTGTTGTCCAAGGAACTTTCTTGGCATACTTCAGAAGTAATAACTTCAGGTGCACAACCCTAGTCCTCTGAATCTCTTTGGAAAGGAGTGGCAGGAAAAGCAGTGGTGAGGAATAAACAAAAATGACCCTGAACTGAGTGCCCATAGTTGAATTGCACAGAAACATTGGGGGAAAGTTTGTCTGAAAACTCAGAGATTTAGGTTTGACTGCTTTTGGGAGGAGGAGGTGCTTCAAACCTACCTGTAAAGTATTATTAAAAACTAGAAAATATATTCTCTTCTTTTTAAAGCCAACAGACAGGCTAAAAGATAAGTATTTAGCTAATACTTATACTAACTAATCACAATCACTGTGTCACCAAATCTGACTACAGAACACAACAGTGACAGAAAGGAAGGTGGACACCATAAGGGCTTGAATAGTAAGATGGATGGTTGGGTCTATTCCTCCTTTATAGCCTCAGGGATAGGAGGTGAAGACATCAAGGAGATAAGTACATCTTCAACAGATACTGTTGCCCCCCAGAATATGAGCTCTCACGTATGATGCACATATGCATAGATGGAAGATGCAAGGTTTGAATCTATGTAGACAATCATTCAAAAGCATGAAAGTGAACTTCTGCCCTTCCTTGCTTAAAGCTCTTTTTTTCAGCCCTCAGAATCTACCACTCTGTTGCTTCCGAGTTTTGTTAGTTGGGTTAGTTTATAGCCAGGTAGAAGGTGGGATGAGCTTTTGTAGGCAATAACCTACTTCATCAGCCTCTGATAAATTAGGTTTTTGCCTACAAATCTTATACCACTCTGAACCAATTAGTTTTTAAAGTGCCACCCTGCCCTGCCTTCGCCATGTTCTATGGAATAAATATTACAGTATTAAAATGTTACAATATTCTCTGTCATAAGCTCATATCACCTCTGCTTGTAGTTACCTCAATTTACTTCAAACTCTCTCTCTTGTAAGGTGATCTCTCAGAGCTCAGCCTGCTTGTGGTTAAACTATCTTTGCATTTTTACATTGCAAGTCTTATTAGACAATATTTTCCATTCTTAGATTACCTGTCCTCTGAGAATCTAAAATATTTTAGAAACACGAATCAATCAATTTACACACCACCCTGTGTGAGGTCGGCAGGCAGGAGTTGTAATGTCCTCAACATTTTAAAATGATATCTCATCATTTACCTTGGGAAAAGATGTTCAGAAATACCACACTTGTTAATGATTTAGGATTCCTCCTAACTTTCCAGGATCCAGTTCAGAAGTCATGCACAGATATTCTATTTTGTATATACATAATATAGACATATACACATATTCTTCCCCTAAATAACTGAATACTCCCTGAGTATTAACAATATAAAGAATACTCCAAAAGAAAAATGTGAAAAGTTTCTCAGTACGACCATGTGAAGAAAAATGCAATTGTTAGGACCACTAAAAATTGCATGACCAGCAATGATTTATTAGTAGTAAAGCAGCCAGGGAACAACTCCCCTCTAAATTATTGTTTCCCTGGCTCTAAACATTTAATAAATTCCCAGCTTGAGCCAAGGAATGTATTTTCTCCTCTTCTATATATTTGTCTGTGGTTTGCATTATCATTTGCTAAATATATTTGGACACAGCACTATTTTTCTTGATCCACAGCTTTAAAAGCTTTTGTGGCTCACCCTCTGCCCCCCTAAGGAAGTTCACAAATAAATCACTAACCAGCAATTGAATATTGAATTGGACATTTTCTTCTTTTACTAGTTATACAATTTTCAAATAAGGTGGCAAGGCTGGAATAGAAGATCAAACTGAACTGTTTATTCAGTCATCTGCAGTTAGACTTTATAGACAACACCAAATTCATTAGTTTTGTGCTGATCCAGCAAACCCATATAAAAAAATCTTTTTATATGGGTTTTTATGGCATCGATCCAAGAACTAAAGTTTTTGGTAGTATCACAACAGTGTTTGGGATAATTATTAATTATTCCTCTGCAGGAAGAAATCACAGCCAGATAACAGACCATCCGAAAATTTACCCTACTTCTAGAACCAATTACTTCTATTAACTAGGTAAATCTTCTTCTGTCCTACTTTCTGTATAGTGATTCTTTTTGCTGCTGTGGAAAAAAGGGAGATTGTCAGCTGGTGTCACACTACTCAAGGTCCTTTGCTGTAGACTGGTTGAACATCACCATGACCCAACCAAAAGGTCTTTTATTCTGCTGAAACAGCAGTATGAAAGCAGAGCTAGCCAGTCAAATTAAGCATGGCTTTGAACTTGCTTGAGATTTTACTAGATGTACTGGGGAATCTACTGATTTCCATTTCTAACAGAAATAATTTTTTAAGGTGAATATATTCCTCTCACACTTGCACAAATAGCCACTGGTATTTTGGGAGCCAATATACATTTGAATCTACTAACGCAAAGAAAAAGAAATGCTGGGCCAACTGTCTTTCCAGTAAAGCAGATTAAAAGGAAGAGGGAAAAGCACACAGAAATACAATATGAAGAGCAGAAAGAAATGACTTTTCAAGAACTCAGTATTTTTTCCTTCACAATCTCAGAGGAAGGAAATAAGAAAGCCATTGTGTTCCAGTGCTTAGAAATAGGCTCTGTGCTTGTTGGGAGAGGAGGCTCTTGTATTAGTCAGTACGGGTGCTAGCCTGGCTGGCTGATAGTGAGCGGAGCACTTAAAATTACAAACACAAAAATAGATTGTTTGAGCTACAGAATAGTTCACTGGTCCCCTTGTGTGTTTTTTAAAATTTTTCCTCCTTAATTAAAAAAAAAATTACTGATCTAAGCATCAAATGCCTCACAACTGAGATAGACATGACTGGTACTTGACATTTTGCTAAGAGGCTGCACGAGTTCATCTTTTACAAATGAGCCACTGTCATAAAAAGGATAAAGATGTTTATATTTTTTCCACAAGTTCCCCTGACACCTATTTGAATGTGAACTCGGCAGAAGAGAACCCTGTTTCAATGAGTGAAAAAAAGCCCGGGCTACAGTCAGAGGTAGATACAATCTAAGAAAAAGACTAAATAAGAGTTGGTTCTTATTCCATATAATTAATTGCAGAAGGTATTTTTATCATCATTATTTAGGTCTAGAGGCCCCCTTTAGTTAATTTATTCAGTTATAAAAGCACTGATATAGTCAAGACACTAAAACATGCTTAATCTATTTCAATATTGTAAACAGGCACTGCATGTTATGTGTTTGTTTTTTTTCCTTTTATCCCTCAAGAACAAAAACCTTTTAATTTAAATAACTTTTTGCAGCACAAAACTTGCATCATATGTTTAGAATGTGCAAAAAACACATCTCTTTTTGGCAAGACTCTTGTGACTTCAACTGTGTGCCTTGGTGCAAGTGTCCTGCATAAGAGAGATGATGGCTAGAAGATTTACAATGAGCTACATTTAATCAGTTGACTAGTTTATTTTGGATTGAAAACTGTGAAGCGAGACAAAGGATTATTACATTTCAAAGAGCGTGCTAGATTATTCAGATTGGGCTTCTTTGAGAAACAGACACATTGCTTAGGATTCGCGTTGCTTCCCTATATTGTTCCACATTATCTCACCACAAACACAGTCCCATGGTATTGACTCCAAATCAAAAAGTAGCACTCATCTCTCTGAGGTTCTGGGCAACGGGAAATCCAGCAGCTGAAAAGCACGTTTTGGATGGGTTTTATTACTTAATAGCTCTTCCTGCAGCATTTCATGCGGTACCCACATGGAAGAACTAAATGTCAGGAATTACTTTAGTTTTATTCAGTAACTTTTGTGATCATGATGAACTAGGAAGACTGCTGTATTCCAGATTATATGATCACTCATTACATGCTGAAAACACTTTGATGCCAAAGATATAAGGAAGGTACAATGACCTTTCAAATCTTCTGCATCATTTTCAGGAAGGAAGGAGTGCTTTCTCCTCTTACCCAGCATTCCCTGAGCCTGAGGAAGGGCACGTGTGCCCAAAAGCTTACAGAAAAATATACTTTTTTTGCAATTTTTTAGTTGGTCTAATAAAAAGTATCATCCTCTGAACCAAGAGTCCTAGAGTTTTGCATTTCTTTTTTCTCAGACCAACACGGCTACCAAATACATCCCTGAAAGCTCAGACTGGCACTTATGCATCTCTATCCATCCATCTATTCATAACCCTAAGTCACCGCAGTAGGTTGGACAGGGAGGAGAGGAAGAGGGAATTAATGCTCATGGAAGTACTTTTAAGAAAAGTGGCTTTTTAAAGTCATTTGGTGTGATCCAAAGTAAATTGCATATAAAAGCCATTTATTACCCCAGCTACTCCCATGGGCAAAGGAACTCCATTTCCATCCTGTTTCACTTTTGAAAAAGGTGCTAGGCACCTTAAAAGACAGTTTGGGGCTATGAATCTTATTTGGAGGGAACCACCTCTCCCTACAGTTCTGAGTGACTTGCACCTGAGTCCTGGAGAGGGGTAGGATAGCAGACCTATCCTTGTACCCAGCATTTTCCTTTTAGCTAGCTCCAAGGAGATTCTTGCTCAGAGTGCTGGTTATCTCAATACCTATTCTGAGGCTCCTAAATTCCCCTTGCACCTGCCTTTCCCTTTGCATTGATAGGAACCCTAAATATATAACAGCGTTCTACATGCCACTTTAGGGACCAGGTGCCTAACAGTTCAGTGTGGTAATACTCAAAGTTATGGTACCTTTCCTTTATTGGACTTAGGTCCCCTTCTTTCTGCCAGTAACACACAAAAATATAAATTTTATTCTACAAATAACTATCCTGAGCCTGCAAGGTTTTGTAGACATTTTGGTGGCAAGCATGATATAAAACAGATAAAAAACAAAGGACAATAATTCCTGGTTAACATCAGTGGCAGTTGTGGGTACTCAGACAAACAGAGCAATAGTTCTGCTAAAATGTCAATTATTTTACCCATATTACTTATCACTTCACCAGGCCTCACCTCATAATTAATCATGATTTTAAATGATAGTTCTTCATTTTAGATTATAAAAAGCTATTCTGCAATCTTCCGCTAGTCTTCAGTTCTGTAATCCTGCCCAGTCATCCCTATTAACGTAGGGACTTTAAGATGAATAAGAGCATTCAGCATGATCAAGGCAGGCAGGATCAGATCTCAATTTCTCCTGCTCTCTGGATCATTTGCATCACCAGATCTCCCAGTCTGAAAACCCAGCTCTCATTCCTAAGCGTAAAAGTGAACTTTCCAGTCCAACTTTGCACCCCCTGCTCTTCATCTCAAGGTTTGAGTTAGACTTCTCTGTCACGCTTTTTCTAGTTCTATTATGCCCTTGTTTCCCCCCTCAGAAGAGTAACTCTTCATGTGCAGCTCGGTACAATGGTTTTGGCTGTACATGCAGTTTGTGGGCATCTCACAGCACAGAACTCAACCACAGTATTATGAAACAGCAACCTCAATAGGAAAGCCAGGAAGAGGTTAGATACATTTTCTTCCATATTTTTTCTAATTTGGGTATCATTTGTGGTAACTTGTACATGCAATCATGTCAAGTGTCATATGAAGAAAGGTCAGACTGTGTCAGTACCTACATAGTAACCTATAGTAAAATCAAGGATGTTGCAAGAATATGGTCCTAATGACTCAAGGTGAGCTGCTGTTAAACCATGGTGATTAGAAAATAAGTGGACAGTTGGATGCCCCATTTTTCCAAAAAAAATGAAAAAAACCCAGAGTTAATATGCAATTACTATATTTTATTAAAAAAATAAGTATTTCAGTTTCAAAAGCCATACCGTTTTAGATTCTTTCAATCTGTCACTAAATTTGTTTAAACTGTAAATAAATTTCTCAGCGTAATATGTGCTTGTGGTTGAGATGATCACACAAGCATTTGTTTTACATTTAATCAATTTGAACTTTGAAAACCTTGGTACATAATGTTACAACACAGCTTTGCATGCAAAATATGCAATTCATATTACATGAAAATTAGGGATTAATTGGTTTGAATGATGCTCCAGACATAATAGTTTTCAAACAGCAATGTAAACTATGCGTAAATCAGAGATTACTGGGGGGTACAAATTAATCCAGTAGCAGGAGATTGAAAAATGTAATGGGACTATTTCTAAATTGCAAACAGATATCCTTTTTTTGTGGTTGATTGGGCTTGAGCCTGCATTGTTCTTGAGATAAATGTGCCCATTTTTCTACACTTGAAAGAAACTATGACCGATGGATTTTTTGTTCTGTGCAATTAAACAAGAAAATGCTGAAATCTGTGATCTGTTCAGAAAAAGGCACTTTAAATAGAACATTTTTTAATAAAACAGCATTGAGTTCCTTGTATGAAAGTTGTCTTATTTACATAATCTATATATCAGTTGAGATAGCACACTTAACAATACTAGGGAACTCGCCCTCAGAATAGCTAGTTCAAACCCAGATGTC
>NW_017729024.1:146975252-146981230 GCF_001723915.1 Gavialis gangeticus | reverse complement strand
ATGATCCTTTGTGGTCCCTTCCGACTCTACAATCTATGAAACTATGAAACTAAAATATCACCTTGTACCTCAACAAGCTCTTAAAATAAGTTGAAATGCATGCTTTGAAGAAGGACTGTTTCTCCTACCTCTGAAATATAGCCATGGTGAAATATGGTAAGAGTTTCACAGCGTACAACACCAGGATACAGTAGGTAAGTTAGAGCAATATGTGAAAAGTATAAGTAAGACAGGCAGGATCAAGACTCAACTTTTTCCTAACTTCATGATTTTGGTTAGGACCATAAAGTTAAGACCCTGGGCGTGTCTATGCAAGATGCTTTACTTGAGATTAGAGTAAATTACTGCACAGTAAGAGCCACCGTCTACACATGCACATGCTTACTTCACACTACTTTGCTTTAATAGTGAGTAAATTTGCTACCTGTAGATACAAGTAGCACATTTACTCAGGAGTAATAACTGCACAGTATGGCATGTGTAGGTGGCCAACCACGAGCAAATTTGCTTCCAGTCAGCCAGACAGCAGGGGGCAGGAGTTTGCTCCTTGCGTTCAGGAGTTGCCTGCAGCCAGCGAAGTTTGCACCACCAGATCCCAGGCAAGGACAATGTCCCCCTGCCCTGCCCTATCCATGATTGTGGAGCAGGGGCTGGGAGATAGTTGTTCCCATCTGATTGTTCAGTAATCTCCCAGCCCCCACCAGGAGACAGCTGTCTCAGCACTTCTCTGCACCTTAGTCTGCCTGTCCAGGGGCAGTTAAACCTCCCTGCTTCATAGGGGTTGATATAAGGCTTAATTCCTCAGGTTTGTAAATACTGAAATAAAAAGTGCCCTGGCAACAGACTACAACATTATTGCTATTACAGTATATCCTTGTCATTATAAGCTCATAAAAAATCCCACTAAGACATTGATTCTGTATTGAAAGAAAAAGCTATAGAATTGCTACCACCACATGCAACTTCACCTGGATTTTCCATAAAGCTTTGATAGCCATGTACTCCCAAGTACCACAGTGAAGGGTATGTGCATGAAATTTAAGTAGAAATGGAGAAATACTGATATTGCTTAACCAATTTAAATGTTGTTCTGACAGGATGACGTGTTATATTGGCTGTATGTCATGTAGATGATCCACTCCTTTAAAAAGTGTATGCTTAAATAAAAATTACTTTTGGTACTTACACCTGTAAAAAGTTGTTTATATAATAATGGCCTGAATTTCACAAGTGCAAATGCCCAGAACTCCAAGGTAATGAAAGTTATGGTAGCACATTACTTCTGAGAGCTCCGACATTTCTTTTTCATGCAGCTCTAACAGCGAGAGTACTTTTGCTGAATAAACTATTGCACAGTAAATGAATTAACACCTTTGATGGACAATTGGTGCACTTGAAAATTTTAATGTGCAATTAGAACTCCTAATACTAAGTTACTAATCATCATGATACAACCCTGAATTTTGTAAACTTGAGATATGACACGTTCTTAAAAGCCTCCGCTGCCTCAGCTAGCCTTGTAATACTTTCAAGAGACTAGGCAAATCAAGGTAGTGGCCTTCAAAAGAAGAGGACATCTCCAGGATGATTTTGAAATCTTATTAATTAATGGTCTGAACACAACTATCTGTTAGCAAATTCTAATGACAGTAAATTACAGTCTTAGTCGGCCCTTTGGCCAAAACACATTCCTCAAACACAGCTTTTCAGTTCAGAAAGTTCCAAGCGCAGGCCAACGTGTTCCACCTTGGAGACCATCAGTCAAACATTTCCAGTCCTTGTTGTTGTGATACAGTAAGGAGCCGCAATTCCTGAGAAGCTGGGTCTTTGCTTATCTAGGGCATTGAAGATAAGCACCAGAAACCATGAATTGAATGACACTCTTAACAGGTATAAACCTGCAGCATGTGTGCCACAAGTGGCACAAGCAGCCTCTCTGTTTACCACATGACAACTGGGAAAAGGACAGGCAGTCCAGTGGCAGATGAGGCAGGGAGCAAAAAATAGAGCAGCAGATTGGGCAGGGAGCAGAAAGCAGTGCAACTGATTGTGTAGTGGCAGGGGATTAGAGTGGCATTTGGGGAGTGGGGAGCTAATTTGTGGTACACCTGTGAAAAAGTTTGGCCTCCAGTGTTGTAGAGGTCTGGTGTGATACGTTTCCCTAGGAATCTAAACAAATTATATAGCTGGATGGACTGTAGGCTCAGCTAATTCTGGGATTATGTTACATGGTGTGGCCTTGAGATGAAAGCAGGTAGAATTCCTTTTCTGAGAGGAAAATAATGCATTGAGTTTTGGCCAGATAAAGATGGGAAAATCCTATTTCTGCTGTCTGAAGTCCCAGGAACACATACGGATCCAGTAAAACCATCTCAAAGGTCAAGGACGTGCATGTTGTGAAACAAGTGTCTTACTGATCCTCTGTTTGTGAAATAGGTCTGCTCTTAGTCAGGGATTGTATACAATTGCCTGCTTTGGTCTGTTTTACACACACTTAATGAGATTTACTGAATTCAGAGTAGGCTTTTCTGTGAAATAGGAAGAAAATGTGTTGCAGTGAGGGTTATTAAAGGATCTGAAGGCAGTCTGGCGACTATAAAAGATAAGACCTGCTGTTTAGGTTTTTTAAATCCTGAAGGCCCTCTGAGCAAGACTATGCTGGCATATAGCATAGGACTGTACAAATGCCTTAAATCATAAAAAAAAAATTATACTGGAGCTGGTCATTGGCTATGTATGCTCCAAAGCTTGTAATCTCTACCTTTCCTGAAGGTTACTGGTGACTGATTGGCATATTTCTGGAGTCCAGGAGTGAGCACTGCTGCCATCGCCCTTCCTTTCCCTTCTCCCCCACCCACCTATTGAATTCAGCAGCAGGTCAAAAGAGGGGATGAGCAGTGGCAGTGGCACTCACCGGGCTCGAGCTGCTGTCTTTTGGCCTGCTGTTGAATTCAGAGTTGGGGGACGAGGGAGAGGAAGGGAGAGTAAGCAGCAGTCCCCCCCGCCTTCCTCCCCACAGGGTCCATGAAAAAGCAGTGGCTCTGGCCAAAGCCTGGGCTGATCAGCTGGGGAGCTTAGAGCTCATGGCTTGTGGAGAGCTGAGGCAAGAGCTCACTGGCATCCAAGAGCAGTGAGTGAGTTCAGCTCAGCTCACTGCACACGTGCCGCATCCCCTCGCCATAATCCTGGATCTGTTCATGGCCACTGCTCTCAGAAATGGCAGAGATGCTGGCTAAACAGGTAGAACTGTTAGACTGGAAATATTCCAATGGCTTTCTTGAGTGATTCAAGAAGCATCATACTTTCACAGTTAAGGTTGCTGTGGGAAAAGCTGCCAGCGTTGCTTATCATTCAGGGGATGAGGGGGGCTATGAGACTAATAATTATCACAAAGCTACATCCCTGATATGTTCAGTATGGATGCAACTGGATTATTTTTCAAACTTCTTGGTGACAGGATGTTCTATTTAAAAAATGAAACGTGTCATGTTGGTAAGGAAGCCAAGGATCTTGAGAGTTGCCCTCTGTAACAATTTGATTAGCAATGAAAAATGGCCACTCTTTGTTCCAGGAACATCTCAAAATCCACATTGTCTCAAGAACATAAAAATCTTTCCTGTTACTTACAAGGTTATCAACCATGGATAGATGACAGCTGAGATATTTGAAGACTAGGATGTAACATTTGACAATAAAATGAAAATTGATAAAAAAGAAAGTCCTTGTACATGTTGATGATTCTCTGATTTGTACTGAAATAAAAAGCTTATCTGTAACTAAGTTCTTTTTCTTCCACTGAACACAGCCTAAGTTTTACCTCTGTGATCAGGATATCATGAACACGTTCAAATAACAACACTCGAAAGGCATCATGCAGTATGTTCTGTGTACTACGGAGTAGAAGATGCCCAGAGATACTGACGTGACAATCATTCACTTTATGCGTGAGGCCTGGTATGCTGTCACTCCTGCCATCATTGCTAATAACTGCCTCCAGCCTTTTACCAACCTACCAACACAAGATATTAACCAATCCAGACACTGCTGCTGATGGTGGTATATTGTAGATACACATTGGTCTGCAACAGTATGAGCCAATATTTTTGGCAGGTTTGCCACAAATTAGCTCCACACCACACCCCCCCAGAGTACCACTCCCATCCCCCTTTTCTGGCTGTTCTGCTCTGCTTTCTGCTCCCTGCCTCATCTGGAAATAAGGAATTTTTTCTCATCTAAAAATATTGTCTGCATATTATGATGTAAAAATGGCTTCTCAGACATGCTAGGCACATTCTGCCCCCTGATGTGGACCTTAGGTTTAAGTTCTAGGCTATGGGCAGTCAGTCTTTCATTTCTCGTACTAGAGACCTTTCCAAGAGAAGGTGTTGCAGCCTGCAGTCACCCTTTCTCCCATGCTCTGCACATCTTCCCAGACTGGGGCCAGCTGGGAACCCCAAGCTGAAGAAGGCATAGGTGCAGCTGCGGCTCAACTCCTCTGGATCACAGGAGGGACTGAGCAGAAGTGTACAGGTATTTATTCTGATGGAAGAAACTTGTGAGCAAGGGAGATTTTCCATTTTTCAAAGTGGAAGATCTTTCTTGCATGTTTCCTCCACAAGAAACTACATGAATAGACCTCTACACTGGCAATCTTATAGCAGGAAAGTGGGGTCTTTCCCACTAGAAATGTAATCCTTGTCCAAGACCAAAGGCTTTTGTCACATTGCCCAGATTTGACTGTACAATAACTGAACAGACCTTCTCTTCCCTCAGTTTTATTGCAAAGGGACCACGTTAGTATTATTTTTTTTACTGTTGCACAAGCTGAAGAGATATAATCATAAACTTGAACGTAATGCAAGCATAATGTTTAAAACATTGAACTACGGTTCAACATACGAACACTATGTACTCGTAAGAGACTATATAGCACTCACCTTACCATGTGGAAGACTACAAGAGCAGTAGCACCAACCAACATGATAATTTGCAATCCAACTTGGCTCTGTAGATCTAGTGAGATGGGGGAAATGTATTTGGAAAGGTTGGGACGGCCAAATAGTTTTTGTAGTGTTCTTGTGAAAACTTCCTGAAGAAATGCCAATACCTTTTTCTTCCATCTATTTACATTAAGTGAAAACATGTTGTAGGTTATTTTAACTTTCTGAAACTTGTCCTTAGAAAGTGTGCAGAAACCAGGGCCGTGTGAAGCTTCAGGTGCTGATTCGATGTAGAGGAGATTCGGCCTGATTCAGCAGCCAAATCTCTGAATCTGAATCAAATCAAGAGACCAATAAAAAGGTCTAAATCCATTTGAAGCCTCCAAATGGATTCAGAAAAGAATTGGAGAAATATTTGGAGATTCAGCCAGTCCCTGCTCGCCGCCGCAGGGAGTTGGACCTGAGCTCCATGCTGGTAAGTAGGGGGCAGGAGAGGGGAGGACTGGAGGGGGGGGGACCATGGGGGGACCTCTACCAGGCCCCATCCCCTGTCTGCTCCCTCAGCCCCCCTGAGTGCCCCCCAATGCCCCGCCTGCTCTTCTAGCCCTGTCAATGGCTGCCCTGTCCAGCCATAGTGACCAGCTCCTAAAAATAAATAAATAAATAAATAAAAGCCTCACACTCGCTGGCTGCTGCAGCAGCCATCACAGCTTCTGGGGCGTTGTGGCAGAGCCCCCCCCCACACACACACACATTGCAGGGCAGCAGGGATTGCCCCCCCACACCCCCAACCTGGCAGCATCTGGTGAGTGTGGGGCTTTATTTTTTTTTATGTTTTATTTTTTTAAAAGAGCTGGGATGCTGGGGCCAGGCTGGGTGGTCATTGATGAGGCTGGGAGAGAGGGCATAGGATGGGGCCTGTTTGATTCGGAGATTCAGCCTATTTTGCAGTGGCCGAATCTCCGAATCAGATTTGGCCGAATTGATTCAGGACAGTGATTCGAATAATCGAATCGAATCACTGTCTCCCGAACTGGC
>NW_017729024.1:146967150-146970252 GCF_001723915.1 Gavialis gangeticus | reverse complement strand
AGCAGGGATTGCCCCCCCACACCCCCAACCTGGCAGCATCTGGTGAGTGTGGGGCTTTATTTTTTTTTATGTTTTATTTTTTTAAAAGAGCTGGGATGCTGGGGCCAGGCTGGGTGGTCATTGATGAGGCTGGGAGAGAGGGCATAGGATGGGGCCTGTTTGATTCGGAGATTCAGCCTATTTTGCAGTGGCCGAATCTCCGAATCAGATTTGGCCGAATTGATTCAGGACAGTGATTCGAATAATCGAATCGAATCACTGTCTCCCGAACTGGCCAAATCCGAAGTGAATACTAGCCACTTTGCACAGGCCTAGCAGAAACCATATTTTGAAGAATATGGTGTTTTGTGTTGGAGTAAACTGCGTGCTAAGGGAAAGCAATGGGAGACAAGTTATAAGGGTCAGCAGTGGGTAAGAAATGTAGAAGAAAACAGGTTTCAGAGGAAGGAAAATAAAGCAAAGCAAGTTTCTGACCAAGTTTGTAAAGCCATGATCCAAGACATAGCAGCTCATCTATTTATGAGGAAAGGTCCACAAAATTCCTCATACAGAGCAGTATCAGTAACAAACAGTGATTAAAAAACAATTATTTTAAAACATGGGTTAAAAAGAGACTTCTGTTTATATATAAATACCTTAAAACCAAATGTTGTAAAAGAAAAAGTTCATTTTCCTCACCATAACACTTTTAAGGAAAAAAAGACACTGCAGAATACTGAATTATGATGGAGAAATCTGTATATTTATCCTCATACGGGCTAATGGCACACAAAGTGTACAATATTTATTTTTAAGCAATATAAAATAATACTGGGGAGGGAAATCTGATAACCTATACTGTGTTTGGATGGCAGCAGTTTTCAAATCTTCATACCTTTGGTTTAATAACCTGGAGAACTGAATCGATTTTTGTAAATCAAGCAGTCTACCAGGATTTCTAGAATAGGATATTTTAATCGGCCAAGTGGTTTTTGTTCTTTGCTTAGCATAGGAAAACCAGCTTTCCTGTCTTGTTAGACTTTCAATAGTTTTCTCAAATTTGAATTATTTTGTAATTATTCTCCCCATAGCTATGGAAGAAGATACTCTAGACTCAAAGTCTGGTTTACTATTTCAACACATAGTGTATGTAAATACTTGGCCAGGATCTTCTATTTCACTAGTGTAACCTGAATTTTGGCAACATGCATGTATTTTTGGACTAGAACTGTTCTGCTGCTGAAATGTAAAATGGTTGGCGTGGATGAGCAACTGATACCCAGGTTACAACAGCATTTATCTTTTTATTAGTTAGGCACCTACCCAATTATTTTAGCTTTGTGGGATAAGATGTGAAATTGAAACCTGACCAGCTTGTAGTCATTGATGATATCCAGGAATATTTTGTAGTAGTAAGGAAGGTATTCAGACTTCTTGGCCATGTTCTAACACGTATGACTCTGTTCTACTTCCTCAAAATAAATCATTACATTTAAAGAAGCTATTTATCTCTTCCTTGCCTAAACGTGTGCTGTATAGGTGGCACAAATATGCTGGCACTCCTGAGGTGGGTTAGGGAGCTCTATTTGGAAAGCACTTCGAAATCCTTTCTGGAGTAACACTGCTGCCATAAAAAGGGCGCTTAATATAGTGTATATATAGTTTTTAAAAAAGTGAAATATGACATGTTATGAGTCCGTCTCAGTAGGAGAAGATTTGGCCTCAGAATAGCATGGAACAACACCTTCTATTGAGAACGCATAATAGGACAGTAATCTGCTCAGTGTCATAGGCTACAGCCCACAATAAGTTGGCAAGAACTTTAATGCCCATTAGGAAGTTCAGTTGAGCCTGTTCTCTTCAAATATCTCAACTTCAGGCCAATACTTACCTTGTTATGTAACCAATACTGTTTTGTTATGTAACCACTTGCACTCCATCATGTTCACTGTGGTTTTCTGCCTAGCAACACTGACTTTATAAGACTTGTATAAGCAATAACTTTTAATAAACATGCTTTTGCAGCATGCTAGTAATTTTCCTTCAGCTACCTCTCACAGGGCTCCTCAACTTGATCCTACAGGGTGTGACTTGACCACAGCCCTCTTGCAGTTATTTCTAACTATATACAATATTCAGGTATGTATTTTGATATTCAAATAATAATATCAAATTTTAAAAAATCTATTCAGTTCTACCCATTCCCATAGGATCTGAATGAAGACACTAACCAAACCATGAATACCATGAAGAATCTCAGGGTATTTAAAACGGTTTACTTGGGGAAGTGCCAGGGAGGAATTATTTAAAAATATCAAAATGAAGAATGACATTTGCTAACCTTTCTTCATAACCAACCTTAGAAATAGAGGCAATATTTTTTATTTTGTCATTTTTAAACTTCATGGAATTTGATGAGTCAGGTCAGGAGTCTGTTGGTTAGCAATAATGCATTTTGCAGCTAAGCCTTGTTAAGATCCATAGCTACTAGCAAAATCAGAAACTAATTTATGTACTCATTATCCACTTTCAGTCTGGTTGGCTGAAGATTGATTCAAGTCTAATGACACGTTCTCAACATTAAAAGTGATTGTGAATCTTGACTGGTTGAAATCCCATCATTCTAGTTCCCATGTCAACTCTGATAAAGATTTAGAAGAGGAATCTAGTATGGTATTCAGTTCAGTAACCACCTCTCTGCAGGAAATACAGCACCTGTGTGCTTGCAGAGGTGGCCAGAACATGGTTTTAGATGAGAATTGTCCATGTAAGAACTGACCAGAATGACTCCACTACAGGCGGCCATTGTGATGCCTTTTTGCATTTATATGGTACTTGAAAAATGTTAACTAATTAACTATCATGAGAGCTCTTTAATCTATATAAGCAGCTGTAAATTCATAGTGTACACGGAGAAACTAAGATGATTGATGAAGTCATGGTCAGAATTGGGACCAGAATTCAGGAGTCCCTTTTTCAGTCCTGTATGTTGTCTACTCATAGTTGGTAGGGTTGGAAGGGACCTGAGCAATTCATCAAGTCCAATCCCCTGCCATGGCAGAAAAGAATGCTGGGGTCAAATGACCCCAGCTAGGTGATTATCCAGCCTCCTTTTGAAGACCC
>NW_017729024.1:146960378-146962150 GCF_001723915.1 Gavialis gangeticus | reverse complement strand
TAGTCTGAACCTACTCTCAATCAACTTGTGGCCGTTATTCCTAGTAACTCCTAGTAGTGCTTGGGGGAACAGGGCCTCTCCCATTCCCCACTGGTCCCCCTTGGTAAGTTTATAGATGGCCACCAGATCCCCTCTCAGCCTTCTCTTGTGGAGGCTGAACAGGTTCAGGTCCTGTAGCCTCTCCTCGTAGGGTCTGCCCTGCTGCCGCCTGACCATGCAAGTGGCCCTCTCAATGTTGTCTACATCCCTCCTGAAGTGCAGCACCCAGAACTGGATGCAGTACTCCAACTGAAGCCTGACCAGTGTCACATAGAGGGGGAGGATCACCTCTTTGGACCTGCTCGTGATGCATCTGTGGATGCATGACAAGGTGTGGTTAGCTTTACTGACTGTGTCCTCACATTGGCGGTCCATGTTCATCTTGGAATCAATCCTTTTCTCCCTCTGTGCTGACGAGGAGGGAGTTCCCCAGCCTGTAGGCATGCTGCTGGTTCTTCCTCCTTAAGATGCAGTACCTTGCACTTATCAGTATTGAAACCCATCCTATTCTCATCCGCCCACCCTTGTAACCTGTCCAGTTCTAGTTGTAGCCTGTCCCTCCCTTTTAGTGTGCCCACTTCTCCCCACATCTTAGTGTCATCCATGAATTTGAACAAGGTGCTTTTCACCCCCTCATCCAAGTTGCTGATGATGATGTTGAACAGTGTGGGCCCGAGGACCGAGTCCTGCGGAACCCCACTGCCCACGTCCCTCCAGGTCGAAAATGACCCATCCACTACCACTCTCTGGGTGCGGGCCTCCAGCCAATTTGCGACCCATCTGACTGTGTAAGCATCAACGTCTTCTTCAACTGCATTGTTTTCTACACTATGGCAACACTGGTTGCTTAGCTTCATAAAACTAGTTAGGAGGCAGTTTGCAAGGCATCACTTAGAGCTTCAAATTAGTGAAGACACTTCCAAAGCTCAAAGAGCCTGTGCCTTTGGGTTCCATGAATTTTAATGGCTATGTCTGGGTATATGAGATGCCACTACGTGCCGAATATGAACTTTGAG
Organism: Gavialis gangeticus; assembly: GCF_001723915.1. Lineage (NCBI taxonomy): Eukaryota > Metazoa > Chordata > Crocodylia > Gavialidae > Gavialis > Gavialis gangeticus. The sequence continues at coordinate 146,961,095 of NW_017729024.1, read as the reverse complement.
ATCAATCAATAACAAAATGTTTAGCCCTAGCAAGATTTTTGTGTTCATTTACCTTTTCAAGGGACTTCAGTAGACTGGCAACTTATTTTTTCTCTCAGTAAAATATGAGATGAACTTTGGCATTACAATGATTCCAAAATTAGGCATTGAGAGAAACAGGGACACTGCTGATTACTGTTGCTTCAAAGGCTGCTACTACTTATATTTAAATTAGAACTGAAACATCATCCATACCACAGTGCATTTTAGAACTTAAGATATTCGAACTAGTTATGTATGGAATATTTTAGGTTTTAGAGTGGTCTTTACACCATTGTCTCTTGTATCATTAAATGGAATAGGACTGGATAGCATAGAATCATAGAAAATTAGGGTTGGAAGGGACCTGTGGAGGTCATCTAGTTCAACCCCCTACTCAAAGCAGAACCATCCCCAACTAGATCATCCCAGCCAAGGCTTTATCTACCTGGGTCTTAAAAACCTCCAAGGATGGAGAGTCCACAGCTTCTCTGGGTAACCTGTTCCAGTGTTGTACTATCCTCCTACTGAGAAAGTTCTTCCCAATATCAAACCTGAACTTCCCTTGCTGCAACTTGAGACGGTTGCTCCTTGTTCTGTCATCTGAGAATAGTCTAGCTGCATCCTCTTTTGAACCACCCTTCAGGTAGTTAAAGGCTGCTATTAAATCCTTATACTGGTGCATGGGATTGTTCCTTC
>NW_017729024.1:146959337-146959634 GCF_001723915.1 Gavialis gangeticus | reverse complement strand
CAGGTGGTGGCAGTGCTGGGAAGAGGGCTACAGCCACCCCAAAATTCACTCCCAGCACTGCTGCTGTCTGCCCTGACCCTGCCCACCCCGAGTGCATCCCAGGCCCAGGCCCCCACCAGGAAGAGCCTGGTGGGGCCCTGGCCCTGAGCACATGCCCCACATGCCTCTCTTGGGGGTGTGCACAGTAGCAGGAGCTGTTCCCTGCCCCTCCACCCCTTGGATAAGCTATGGCTCTGTCCCATGCCCCACTATGCCCCAGCTGTACAGCTCCTGCTCCTGGCCCAGCCCCAGCCTCGG
>NW_017729024.1:146953907-146954337 GCF_001723915.1 Gavialis gangeticus | reverse complement strand
TTAAAAACCTCCAAGGATGGAGAGTCCACAGCTTCTCTGGGTAACCTGTTCCAGTGTTGTACTATCCTCCTACTGAGAAAGTTCTTCCCAATATCAAACCTGAACTTCCCTTGCTGCAACTTGAGACGGTTGCTCCTTGTTCTGTCATCTGAGAATAGTCTAGCTGCATCCTCTTTTGAACCACCCTTCAGGTAGTTAAAGGCTGCTATTAAATCCTTATACTGGTGCATGGGATTGTTCCTTCTAGAGGTGCACTGATACATCAGTCCATATTGTATCAGCACCAATATAAGGAAAATTAACATTATCGGCAATTGGCTTATTTTGGCCGATGTGGCTGATAATATTGCTGATAAATGCCCAGCAGCTTGGAGAGCTGCATCAGGCTGGTAAGTCTGTTGGGGGGGAAGGGGCCTGGGGGGAAGAAGGG
>NW_017729024.1:146912818-146953327 GCF_001723915.1 Gavialis gangeticus | reverse complement strand
CAGGTGGTGGCAGTGCTGGGAAGAGGGCTACAGCCACCCCAAAATTCACTCCCAGCACTGCTGCTGTCTGCCCTGACCCTGCCCACCCCGAGTGCATCCCAGGCCCAGGCCCCCACCAGGAAGAGCCTGGTGGGGCCCTGGCCCTGAGCACATGCCCCACATGCCTCTCTTGGGGGTGTGCACAGTAGCAGGAGCTGTTCCCTGCCCCTCCACCCCTTGGATAAGCTATGGCTCTGTCCCATGCCCCACTATGCCCCAGCTGTACAGCTCCTGCTCCTGGCCCAGCCCCAGCCTCGGCCCCACTCCCTCCCTCACCATGGGGGCCTCAATCTGCCCCCCTCCAACCTTTTCCCCTAACAGACTTACCAGCTGGACACTGCTCTCCAAGCTGCCAGGCTGCATATCAGCAATGGGATTGGTATCGACTGATATAGCTGGTTAATAATCAACCATTAATATCCATCCAAAAAATCTTTATCGGTGCATCCCTAGTTCCACCCTAAGTTCAGGACCTTGCACTTGTCCTTATTGAACCTTATGAGATTTCTTTTGGCCCAATGCTTCAATTTGTCTAGTTTGCTCTGAGTCCTAGTCCTACCCTCCAGCATATTTACTACTCCCCCTTGCTTGGTAGCATCTGTAAACTTGCTGAGGGTGCACTCTATGTCATCTTCCAGATCATTGACGAATATATTGAACACTCCACTTGATACCAGCTGACAACTAGACATTGAGCCATTGAGTACTACCCTCTGAGTCTGATGCTCCAGACAGTTTTCTGTCCACATTACAGTCCATTAAGCAAACCTGTATTTCCTTAGCTTGCCTGTGAGAATGTTGTGGGAAACTGTAACAAAAGCCTTAATAAAATCAAGGTATACTACATCCACTGGTCTCCCTACATCCACAGAGCCAGTCATCTAATTATAGAAGGCAAGGACAGGCATGATCTTGGTCAGGCATGACTTTCTCTTGGTGAATCAATGTTAACTGTTGCTAATCACCTTCTTTTCTCCAAGTGCTTAAAAATGGATTCCTTGAGGATCTGATCCATGACTTTTCCAAGGACTAAGGTGAGGATGACTGGTCTGTAGTTCCCTGGATCCTCTTTTTTCCTTTCTTAAATATGGGCACTATATTTGCTCTTTTCCAGTCATCTGGAAATTCTCTTGATTGCCATGAGTTTTCAAAGATGATGGCCAGCGGCTCTGCAATCACATCAGCCAACTCCCTCAGCACCCTTGGGTGCATCCTATCTGGTCTCATGGATCTGTATATGTCCAGCTTTTCTAAAAAGTCCCTAACCTGTTCTTTTGCCACTGTTGGATACTTACCTCCTCTACAAACTGTGTTGTCACTTGCAGTAGTCTGGAAGCTGCCAATGTCTGTGATGAGTGAGGTGTAAAAGGCATTGGGTACTTCAGCCTTTTCTGCATCCCCTGTCACTAGGTTGCCTCCCCCAGTCAATAAGGGACCCACACTTTCCATGATCTTCCTCTTGTTACTGACATACTTATAGAAACCCTTCTTGTTACCCTTCACATCCCTTGCTAGCTGCAACTCCAATTGTGCTTTGGCCTTCCTGACCTCATCCCTGCATGCCCGAGCAATGATCTTATATTCCTCCCTAGTTGTTTGTCCAAGTTTCCAGTTCTTACAAGCTTCCTTGTTGTGATTTAGTTTACTGAAGAGTGTCCTGCTAATCCAAGCTGTTCTTCTGCCATACTTGCTGATCCTTCTGCACATCGAGATGGTTTGTTCCTGCACTCTCAGTAAGGCTTCTTTAAAGTACAGCCAGCTCTCCTGGACTCCTCTCCCCCTCAGTCTGGCTTCCCAGAGGATCCTGCCTATGAGTTCCCTGAGCGAGTCAAAGTCTGCTTTTCTGAAGTCCAGGGTCCTTACTCTGCTACTCTCCATCTTTCCTTTCCTCAGGATCCTGAACTCAATCATCTTGTGGTTGCTGCTGTCCAAGTTGCCATGTATTGGTACATTCCCCACCAGTTCTTCCTTGTTTCTGAACAGCAGGTCAAGAAGAGCATGGCCCCTAGTTGGCCACTTCAGGACTTGCAACAGGACCAGGACTTGCACCAAGACTCTCCAAAAAGCTTTCTGGATTATCTGTGCACTGTTGTATTGCCATCCCAGCAGATGTCAGCATGATTGAACCCTCCCATGAGAACTGGGGCCTGTGGATACGTAGTATGCAAGGTGCAATAAAATAATTTATTCTTCCTTTCTAACTGTGCTGGTCTTCAGTGCTAATAAGAGAATCAAGGAGTTAAAGAAGAGTATTTTAATCACTTAAGTGAGTATGTATGACAGTATACAGGACAACAGCTATATTGAATCAAAGTCCAGAAAGATACTTAATTTCTGAAAAAAAACCCAGTACTTTAAAGCTCTGCATCTGTCATCTAGATGATCATGGGCCTCACCTCTAAGTAGTGGGGGTGGGGTGCCTGAACTGTTTTGCAAGTTCTTCCAAATGTTTCCCTTGACCCATGAGCACCGCTTTGATCTTATGCAGGATGACTATAAGGCAACTGTTTTTCACTCAAATGAATCTGCCAGACAGTTGGAAGACATTCCACAAAGGGTCATTGGTGGAAGGGTGCAGAGCAGAGTGTCTCCATTCATACACCTTTATAATTTCTTCTCATTGCCTCATTTGCTTAAGGAACAGAGACCTGATGATTTCCCTGATTTAGCCTCAATTTGTACATGAATCTCCTCTTGTTCAAAGGGTTGGGATTCATGTATGCTGGCTCCCCTCTCTAATATAAATACTGGATAATAAATTTAAACTCCTTAATAATGGGCAAGATGTACATCTACACTGAACACCACTCAAATAATTGAAAGATACCTTAGCCCAATAGGTCTGATGACACTTTATGATTTTTTTTCTCCCTTCAGCATTTCCTTAATGCCAAAGAATTAAGGGTTTTTAGTTTCAGATCGGAGGACTGCAGGTGTCACTGGTCATCCAGGATGGTGATCTGTATCTCCTGAGCATCCTACTCTGTTGTACTAAAGGTACTATCCACTGCCAAAGCTGTATCCACATTGCTGACCTAACCTAAATTCACATCACATTCTTTTATAGACTAGGGCAAAAATGAATTATTCATTTTGCAAACAGAACCCCCTACTCATGTTCCCCTCCCCACCCCTCTACCTCCCCAAAAGGCCAAACTTTTCCTCTGAGTACTTTGAAGCTTCTGTTTCTCTCCCCTCCTGCACTGATCTAGCTGGTCTTTTTTTCTTCAGCCACCTTCCTCTTCCAACAGTCTTTTGAGTAGAGTAAGCAGTGATGGTTGATTTCTCCAAGGACTGCATTTCTGCATTATGAGATCCTCAGCAGAAAAGTTAATGGCAGTGCCTTGTGCTCTTGTTTTCTACCCTTCATTTTGGGCCAGGAATAGCTCAGTTAAATTATATTGAAAAAAACAACAACAATTTGGATTGAAAAGCCTCTTAGCATCTTCACAACCACCTGCTTCCTTCTTTCACATCCAAAACACCATTTTAGGCAGAGTATGGCTAGTTCTCTATGCACCCCAAGACAAATACTTAAACTGAGCCTCATTCTCATATTATACATGTATTTAGAGCCTGGGATGGGTACCTTTTAATATACTATATGAACATTAAGTATTAGCAGGATCCAAATCTATTACCAGCTGCAGAGAGCTTCTATTGATACTTTGCTGAACGATTACTGAAATGCCAAGATGCCTAATAATATTGTAGTGCCATTGAAAAAAGTATGGATCCTATCCTTGCTTTTTGAGACTATTCTTCTGCATATGAGCTCAGTCACTGAAGAGACCTTCTGTTCACAGCCAGTAAGGACTTTAATCCAGTCACTAGCAACCAAGGATAGAAAGTGAAACTCAATTACTTCACTGGGGCCAGGGCTGGATTAACTTTTAGTGGGCCCTAGGGAGACAACCTAGTGGGCTCCTACTTAATACTTATATTACTTATATTGTATATTTATATTACTTTTTTTCACTCAATAATTATAATATATAAAATAAGCACAACTGGGCCCATTCTTCACTTAGAGCACTAGGCATGCGCCTAGTTTGCCTATGCATTGATCTGGCCCTGACTGGGGCCAGGCTTTCACTTGTACTGTATTAACAATTCCTCAAGTATCCATCGAGTGATCAGACACAGGAGCCAGAGAAGTGGCATGAATCCAAAGCAAAATATCTAACAAATGAAGGAATAAAACATAAATCTAAATGAATATAAGCATATTCATAGCAAGCTACTCATCTCCTTTACAGCCTGTTCTTACAGAGTTGGTGATATTTCAGGAATTGATTAATATTAATATTAAAGAATAGGAGTATTTTTTCAAACCAAGATCCATATTTTTAAACATGTTAAGTGGAGATAAGAATTAAACACAAAAAGTAACTGAAAATATCCATTATCAGGAGACCTAGCATCTTACTGTTGACTTAGGAGTGCCTGCTGGATTCTCTCACAAGCCATCAGTGTACCGGGACCAACAGCTCATTTTTCCTTCCCCCTAAAATAGTTCTACTGGATGGCTTCTGTACTATCCTTTTAAGAGGTGTGGGGGCAAAAAAAGCTCCTTTGTACTACCAGAGAACATGATTTCTTTAATGCCTAGGTCAATACCAAAAGAACTCACAACGTTTACTTTTGATCTTAAAATTGTGAGGTTAAAATATATTCTAAAAACAGGCAAGCAGCTCATGCATAGTCAGGTACCATCATTTCAGTACAAATGGGTCTGTACCACCTCTCAGATCTTAACTGCAGAGCTAGGGGGGATACTAGGGAGGATACCAACAGCAAGCAGCATAGAAATCTCAGTGTTTCCATCTCTGCAGGGCAGGAAGGGAAAGAAAGATAATGTGGATCAGGTTAGATCTCAGAGCTGGGGGATTAGGGATTATTCCTGGCTCTACCACAAACTTCCAAAGCTAGAGGTTAGGTACCCAGATCCCACACTTATGCAATACAGTTCTGGAAAAGTGGATTTATTTTTTAAACTTTAAAAAATAATGTTTATTTTTTAAAATAATGTTTAAAAAAATTTTAAAACATACTTTAAAATTTAAAGTATGTTTCTTTCACACATGAATTGACTTAGAGGACCCTGAGGAATAAAATCATATGTAACATACCCATATCTTTTGATAAACATTTGTATGTAATATCTTTTATAAATAATATTGTCACTTGCTTGGTTGACCATTTCATCCCATTTATCACTGACATCTTGACTTATTTTTTCAGCTGTGGATCATGCTAATTGTGGAAGCTAAAAGATAGGAATGTGAGGTAAATGGGCCTACTACGTTTAATGTATGTGATGACTTTACCAGACTTACAGTACTATATTTACAGTAACAAAAGGTTACTGTCCATATTTTAAAGAGTGGCAAATTGTGAACATTTTTACATAGTTACATCCTCTGCAGCTTGCACTAAAGACATAATTCAATTTCTAAAGTTTGATTAACTTGTTTTTTAATTAACACTGGTATCAGAGACCTTGGGGAAACTTATCAATGGAAGTGGAATGTTAAGTCGAAACCAAGGAGCAAATCCTCCTTGTTGCATTGCATTTTGGTAAATGTCTGATTAAGATTGCTGAAAAGGTTCTCAAAAAATAAGTTACTCAATGCTCATCAAGTTTTTTTCCTTTGTGCAACACTGTGAAAATATATACACTGAATGTGTGCAAGGACTACATGTGTATTTAAATTTTTCAACAGGAAAACTCAGTTGATACTCAACTGAAGTTCTGTGTATGCACGTGTGCCTGCGCCTGGGTGCATGCATGTTTTTATATTTCCATTATTAGCAACAACTATATCAGTGCTATTTTGTTAAAGATTTAATGTAAGATATAATCAATACATATTATATGCAATGTTATATACAATTATCATCCATATGATTACTGTACTCAAATAAAACTATCCCCATTAAAGGTCCATGTTAAAAAAGTTTAATTAAAAATAATGTAAAAATACCTGTATATAATCTCATATTATAAAAAATGATATCAAAGCTACTTTTTATATGTTAATTAATAAAAACAAACACACAAATTCTTTATTTTATACACAAATAAACATACATTTTCTAATGTGATATTGAGTTTCATGTTTTTATTTATATATCTCTCTCTCCCTATAACATATGGAACTCTATAACAATAGCACAGATACAGTTTTTGCTAATAATGGAGTCTGGCCCTTTTGAGACTATAAAATACATAAGGCGTGGGTTTCCTAAAGTTGGAATGCCATTGAATTTGGGTTCCCTGGTCACTCATTTTATAAATGTCCTATCACTGTTGCATCTGTAAGAATGGTATTTTATTATGAAAAATATGGAGATATGCACCGTAGAGCTGAAAGCTGATCTAACCCTTCAAAGAGGTCAGGAAGTGCAGAATGACACTGGAAGAGAAATGCCAGTTTTGCAAGTGTGAACAGGGTCAGGATGGCTAAATTTCTACCAAAGTATTTTTAGCCTGCTAGTCCCAATTCACAGCTTGAACTGTTATTTTAAAGGGACCATGTCAAAGCTGGTAAACCCAAAATATAACCTACCATAAAATTACACTTTTTAAGAAACGCCCTTTTGATCCTGAAAAATCTATCAACCTTCCAAATCCAAGGCTGCCACATTGTTAAAATACCAACTGCTCTGCTAGGTGATCAGCCATTAAACCCACATTTGTTTTTGATGGCTGTGTATGCAAATCATGCTCTTTGCTCTACTCCCCCCATCATCTTTGTGACAAGACCAGGGTATTGATACTTTTTAGTACAGTAAAAGAATATTTGCTTCAGATTGCCAAGATTCAGCAGTTCAGTTAGTAATGATTTAACTTCTAACAAAAAACTAAAGCTGTCTTATCTTGTGTCAAGGTAAATGTGGCTTTAAAATTATTCCCATTCTTCATTAATATATTCAGTTTGAAGCAGCAGAACATGATCATTTTGCTTAAGACATAGCAAATATCTTCCACTGCATGTTTGAAAGCAATGTTTTGTTTACGTGGCACATGAATAAACTGGCTAACAGATTTACCAGATTAAATTATCTGACTGTCTTCCTCCATTTTGCTTTATTGGATTGTCATGTTTTGGGTTTTTTTTGACAACTGAAAATCAAACAAATTAATTATGAAGGGCCTCATTTCAGGTCATGCAGTGTTTACAAAAGCATCACAGTTCTTGTGACTATCATTGGATGTGAATTTTTCCCACAAAGGACTTATTCTTTTCCTAATGCATAAGCAATGTCCTATCCAAGAGCTAAAGTCCTTCTAACACAAAGATCTTCCCTATATAGTAGGATAGATATAGTATAGTAGTATAGATAGGTTTAGGCAATATTGGCCCCTATTGCCATAGTGGGTACAAGATATACGTATTTTCTACCTTTTTATTCTAAATTTCCATTTAAGCTTTTATATGTATCCCAGATCATTGACTGACTAGCAGTAGCTGAATAGAGTTTCAAATAGAGTGCGACTGACACATTGGTTCTAAATAAGTTACTTGTAATTTGCCACCTGAAAGATTAGAAACTACCTTCTTTCTCCTTCTGGCCTCATAATCCTTGATGATTGAAAAGGAGTTTTGTGGGTTATTTTTAGGTATAATTTGTGGAATATTATTTTAAATTTGAACACTTACCTTTCATTTTATTCTTTTGTTTGCAAATGCAATACTGAGAACATTTATATATGGGCAATACAGTAAGTGGGAGGAAGCAGTGTTAATGATCTGCAAATACATATTTTGCAAAGAGGATTGCTCTGAGTCTGGAAAGAGACCAAGAAATGCAATGTTACATTCTTCTATATACTTCTCTGAATTCATAAGTGAGCTGGGTGCAACATTTTTTTGGCTTTCTTAGCATATATTTACAGTTTAAAAATATATTAAATGTAGTCATTTAAGCTAATGTAGTACAAGCAGCTAAAACTGAAGTTAAAACCTGGCCTCCTAATAATTAAATCAAACCTGATCTTCATTTATGCTCTTGGCATGTCAGCTCTCAGGGATTAGTAGCACTGTTTTACATTTCCTGGGATCCCCTCCAATTTTGGGTAGTGGAGATGCCATAGCATTAATTTTTTTTGTATGTAATAAATCCCTCTCCTCCACCCCTGGCTAGTCCAAGGACTAACTCCATCCCCTAGATATATACCAATGTTTTCATTGCTTGTTCTTTTAGACCATGGGGCCAAGCAGCTAATGGACCTTCTTTAAAATTATCTTGAATGAGGTGAGATTATTAGATTTCCACTCATTGTTTAATATGAAACCAAAGCATGAAGAAAAGTTTTTGAGTCTTGTAACTGCATTCCAGTCATGACTAACGGCCAATTAGTTTGTAACTGCCTACCTTGGCAATCAAACCAAGAACATACAGCCAGGCTGACTGATGCTGTACCTTAGCTGCTTAACAACATTGCTTTGTTGACGCCTGGTGCATACAAATAGTGCAAGATAGGATAATGTGGCACTGGGATTCAAAACAGACCTAAGGATTATTTCTCTCTCTTAACACTGTCTTTTGAACATTTACTTGTTTATCATTTTGGGGGTTCCCTTGGTACATGTACTGAACAGGAATGTCACAATTATATATTTAAAAATATTTACTGGATACAAAAGAATGTTTCCTGACTTGAACTCCTGAAGTAATTGCATTACCAAGACTTGTTTCCATTCGTAGCATTCTATTGGAGATGTCAAAATATTGCTGGAATAAAAAAACCCAACAACTTGCTATGAAAATAAACCTACTAAGACTCATATGCTTTGTTTATGCATAACTGTTATAGAATGACAAAACTCATTTGTTTTTGACAAAGAAATAAATAACTTTTTTTGCAGTCTTAATTTAGCTAACTTGGAGTCCCAAATGTTAATATTGAAAAGATTCAAGCTCAGAACTTCAACTCTACTCAGCTTTTATTTTCATTCGTTCTTTTTTTTTTTTTTGATAGTGGAAATCATGTATAAATCACAGATGTACAATTTCCCCATGTCTGGTAGCTGTCCACATGAAGGGGATCAACTACTAAGTACAGAGGCTGTGTTTTTAGTATAAAGTCAGGATAATATGGCAGTTAACTATGAACCAATACTCTCAACTACAGTAAAGATACAAACTTTTGTAATATAAATTAATTGCCGTTATAAAAAGGCAACTGTATTAGCTAACAAGGTACAAAAATCTGTAACTTCTATAAATATGACAAAATGCAAGAAGCTAAATGAAATAACACATCACAGATTTTTTTTTATAGAACATTCGAATATGCGAACTAAGACACACACACGTGGCACATTATACAGCAAGAAAGGCTATCAAAACACTAGAAGATTTCCAAAAAACCTTGCAAATTCTAGAAGTACAAGTACAGGACATAACATGGAAGCAAAAGGATGACCAGCTCAGAACTGGTAGACGAAGGAGGAGTCTTATTGACAGTTGTAAAGTATTAGGCGTCAGACAGAAGCTTGTCAAAAACAGCTGTTGCTGGATACTGATTGATAATGTTTTCATTCTGACTACTGAGACACTGCAGACAGTCACAGGTCTGAAAAGAAGCCCAATGTACACACACACACACACACACACACACACACACACACACACACACACACTCTCTCTCTCTCTCTCTCTCTCTCTCTCTCTCTCTCTAATTCAACAGATGGTTACAGAACACTGAAGCACAATATCTTTATAAAAAAAGACAATATTCGCTGTTTAATGAACTTACATGAAAAGTGGCTTCAAGTGACTGAATTTATCTCATCTAAATGATGAATAAACAGGAAAAAGATAAATCTGTAATTGAGATTGGTCATCTGAATAAGAAGTGTGGTGTTCATAGATTCCACTGCATTAAGAATATTCAAGAACATTTTTTTGGTCTAAAGTGTGATATAAACTGCTATGAATTGTTTTAATCCCTCCATAAAAAGGTGAAAGTATTTAACCATTTAAAAGCTAGAGATCCATTTAAAGCCACAACACAGAAGCAAAAAAGAACTACATTCAAAGTAAAGTTAAGCATCTGTGTTAAATCCTTAAGCAGTTATGAGGTATTGTTTCAACCTGGAGCATGAAGTGATTATAACAGTTAAGAATATGCATACTGAAAATCATTATTCAAAAAGAAATTATTAAAAAGAAAATGCCACATGCTACTCCTGTGCATGTGGCATTTTCCTAAAGAAAGGAATTAAACATCAAAAGGTCCTATTCTACTGTACATCAGAGTAAGGCCAAAGTCACATTCTCATTGGCTAACTGAGCCTTTTGATGTCATGGCCTTGTAGCACCTTCCAATGGTGCATAACAACTTTATGATCAAAACAAAATCAAAATCCCTATCTTTGTTGGGCCAAATTCACTGCTCAATATGGTGAATATAGCTCTGAGGAAGTCAGTGGAGTTGGTCCATGGGCTTGGTCTACTGCTTTTAAGATTAGGAATAAGGGAGAAAATAGTAAAGCAATTATTTCTATCTTATTTCCAATTGAAAAGCAAAAAAAAAAAAAATTATAATCCTTCCTCTTTCCTTGCCCCCCAAAGCTGCTTTCCTTCCCTGCTACCCCAAATTCATCTTCCTTACTACAGTCTCTCTTCAAATCAGCTTCTTTTGCAGAAACCTGGGAATTTTAAGCTGTTTATGCAGGTTGGAAGGGAAGAGCAGGAACTCTGGCTAAGGTCTTAATGCAGCTTCAGAACAAATAAAGGGGGTCCACCACAGGTGGACACCAGGAACTAAGGGACTATGAGCTGAGCATTTTCCAGTGCCTCAGGTCATAGCCCTTCAGTGAGCTGACTTTGGGATCCTGATTTCGTCCTTAAAACATAACCATTTCAAGTTTTTGGGTATCTGTAAAAGAGAGGCTTTGAGGAAGGACAGGATTAAGTGATGGCAGAAGAGAAGAAAAGGCAAACAAGCTCAGGGACCCCTTTGGGAGCAGACTCCGGTGCTTTGGTTACTGGAATTCTTGGTCTCTATTATAGAATAAAATAGGAACTGCTCAATAGGTCCAATATCACTTTGACAATAGCCAGTGAGTTGCAGCTGGAACCATTAGACCACGTCCTTATCTCAAAATGGGCTGCAGGGAAGCAGTTTATACTGAAGAAGCTATCCACTAAGGTCAAGGAAACTTAAAATGTAAAAAAATCTATTTCAGTTAACAAAGTATATTTTTAAAAACATTGAAGAATAAACTTTAGAAGTGGAAGAATATGCTGCTCAGTAAAGCTTGGTAAAACTGTTCAAGAGTATTCTTTAAAACATAAAAAAGCAGAGTCTAGATGGATTTGTAACACCCTCGGCAAGTCACTGCAGTGTGTACCTTAGATGGATACCTGTGCATTTGGGTGGCTGAATGCACAAAGTACATCATCCAAGGTATGTATCTGTGTTCTGTGGATGTCTATACAACCTGCTGTGCCTTCTTATGCTGTGAACCAGCGGCTCAACAAGTTAGTTAACAGAAACGATTTGTTAAAATTATTCTGCAACTGCCCAACTACTTCTGAGCCCTGCAAACTTGGGATAAGTTTGGTGAGAGGATTTCTGTAATTAAATGTGTTTTTTCTTCCCCATTTTTTAAACCCTGTTTATGTTCTATACAGTTTTTTATTGTGTTTTTCTTTAGAGCTAGCCTAGAGCAAATTTCTAAGGACAAGTTCTTGAAAAAAGAGGGTTTATTACAGAAACACTGGCCAACGTGTAGCCATGGGCTAGAGATGCTGGCACAGTTGTGATAATCATAGCATGTTATGAGTGAATGATAAAGGAGATCCCTTATTTAAAACCTGTCACACTTCAGGCTAAATCCATAGAATGCATCCAGTGCTGACTTAAAATACATTTATTCTTGCTGCTCTCAAATCACCTTTGCTAACCCTATTTAAATTTTTAAAAATATTACCCACTAGATTGTGTTTTACGTAGGCTCTGTTCTCAAGAAAATTAGAAATATGAAAGAAATACTGATATGTATGCACACTGTCTTTGTGCCTTCATTTCGCCTTTAAGAAACTCCCAACAAAAGGGTAGGCATTTCTTTGAAAGGGTTAAAAATTATATGTTTGAATAGCAATCATCCAACAAGTGACTTGTGATTTCATTCAGTAAGGCTTTAGTCTAAACTCTGCATCAACAAGACACTGTTGGCTTGTAAAGATAATTTACTGGTGCTCTCAGCAGCTATGCTTTCCAGACAGCTTGTTTGCTGACCCACGGACTAACACAAAGTAATATCCACAAATTCTTAGGACACTATTACTTTCAGAAAAAATAACTGGTAGTATTGATCCTTTAGAGATGGATTTTGTGCGTGCAAAATTCCTTATCAATGACAGATTAATGGCAATGCATTAATTAATTAATGAAAGCAACATGCAGTGTGCAGAATTAGTGGTAAACAAAGAGGAACTCCCTATTTCAGTAGTGTAGACAACTTTACTGGAAATAATCATGTACCTGACTGACAGACCATTCATTGCAATAAAAAAGACATCCTGCACTATTTATTTACTGTATGGCATAATACAGAGTGGATACCTTGTTACCACATCAAAATTAAACTGTGAGCAGAATGAACAGGTACAATGATGATTGGACAACCAGTCTTCTTGCCTAGCTTTTCACATTCTTGAAGGCTCGAGGTCTCTCTCTTCTAGCGAATTTATCAGAAGGGTGAAGCTGTCTTTTACTGCTTCCATATCATCCAGGGAACAGGGTTTAAGAATCCAGCGTTTTCCTCGAGCAAGTGGTTCGAGTTCAAAATATTTTTTGATCTGTGTATAAAAAATGAAAACATTTAAAAATCAATTTTCCTTTTATTTACCACCAGTCTTTAAAAAAAAAAATGTCAAAGAGATCAAGGACACTCATTTTCAGAATCACACCAACAGCTGTTCTTATAATATAGGTTATATGTTGTGACCTGAAAGTGTTTTCTTTAGGGGTGAGTGACCTGCATGCAAGCCACCATTCTACCAATACATTTAACTACATGGGAGGTCTGAGAAAGAATTATATGCACTTAAGGCACGGGGAAAAATATACTAAGCAAGTGTTCAAAAACATAGGTACAACAACTAATGTAACAAGGCAAAAACCTTAAAGATGCTCCTACTTTGTAACATGCAACAAATGTTTTGATATCAGTAAATATCTATGATGACTGCATCATCAACCAATTCTTAAACTAAAGCACAAACTTACCTAACAACACTCCAAACTTAAATACTTAATTCAATGGTAAATTACAGTAGCAGGCTCCTGGAAACATCAAACAACCTTTCCACTCTCTTTCCCAAAGATAGATGTAAATGCAAGACAATGAGTTGGTTCATTTTTACTTAAGCTGAGATGGTTGGGATGTTAATGTGATAAGAGTAACAGTAAGTATCATGTGAGAGATGATGTCTTTCTATACATCTAGCCAGGACACAGCACATTCTAGGTGCAATGAAATAATTTTTAGCATTAATAATATGAAAAAGTTTTTTAGCGGAAATGATTTTTCATCAAAAAAACCCCTTTCTTATTTTCACTCCAATCACGCAGCAAAAGGGCACATATATCTGAATGCAGTTCTTAATCAAATGTTAAGAGTATTAAAATGCTTGTAAGGACATATCTTGGAAAACAACCCCAATGAGGACCTATATAAGAAATATTACTATGAACAGAATTCCCAATAACTCAAGTAACATAAAAGCTGATATTTTTATTTAAATAAGGGAATGGGAGCAATTTCTCCACTGTGTCAGAACAAACTCGATTTGTCAAAGAAAGCAGTCATATCAATAACAACCTATAAAAGATGTGTAAAATCTGAAGTAGAGGGGATGTAGGTATGCTTATTCATGGAGAACTCTAACCAAGCTATCCTTGATTGTGTTTTGTTTTAGGTTAACAATATATTTTCCACCACTGCTAATAATACAGCCATTTAAAAACTTTTAAAACTGCTTTTTAAAAAAATGCCTAATATCTTGAGACTAATAGTACCTATCCTCTCCTTTCTCCAACTATCCCCACTGCCATCACTATGTCATATTAAAGGATGGCCATATTACTATTTTTAATTAGATCTATTTTACAGCAATAGCATCACACCTACTTGTTGGCTTAATTATACAGGATTAAAATATACAGTAATCTAAGTTAGGGCATATATGTTGAAGCGTGTCTTTTAATTATGTCAAGACAAAAATTATGTCAATTCACTTGTTACAATGAATTTTAAGCAAGGCAGAGTAACCACAGACTTTTAAGTTCAGGGTAGTAAAGTGTTGCAGCTTGTTTCAGTAAATGCTAAATATCAGGAGGAAGTGAAAACTGTGCAAAAACATAACAAAACAAGGTGTCAGTATAGTCACTTGATGAAGTAGCCTGCTGGTGTTAAGCTGATAAATATGGCTAAGTAACCTGAGATTTTTCAAACCTCTAGCCTACAAAATGTCTACCACACCCCCCCTACTGGCAGACTACTGCCATCTGCCCCAGTGAATCAGACTACTGCCATCTGCCCCAGTGTGTTCACAGATGTCTACAGATGTCCTTTTAATACTGGGCTCTTGAAACAAGGCCATACCATGCAAAGGGCCAGTTACCAAAATCACATTTTAATGACAGAGGGATTAAGCTTAAAAAAAGTTCAACATATGAGAATGCCTATGTAAAGAATAACAGCATTGAGTACAACCACACTTTATACTTCTGCAACTCAAGAGCAAAAGCAGTAGGACTTACTGAGTCAGATTGATGCCAAGATATACAAAATGATTTTAGGCTACATTTTGGTGACTGCTTGTTCCAAACTAAAGTCAATATTTTCAGTAATAAAACAGCACTAATTTAGCAAAGTATATTCTGCACAGGAAATTTAGTTTCTTGGGGGAAAACTAACTTGTTTTTTTTTAATTGTTTCTTGGTATTTAAACAAGGCATAGCTAGAAACTCAACAGTCTGCTGTAAATACTCTGCTTCTGGGAGCCTGATAAACATAGTGGTGCATTACATCCACAACAGATCCCCAGCTTGGATCAGTGCTGAAATAAGAGGATGCTGGTCATTATGTAGTGGTTTTTTGAAGCTGGAACCTCTGGTAATGACATCACAGCACAACTTTTTGTGTACCCATAGGCATTCAGCTATTCTGGGGATAGCCACAGGGGAAAAATTACTCAATGACTTGTCTCCAAGCCGAATATAGAAACAAAGGGACTATAATCAGTCTACCTCTATTTTAGTTATTTAATACCAGTAACATAGAAGATATCTTCAACAAGCAACAGGGCATTTCATTGTATGGCGAGTTCTCTCATTTAAATTTCATGTTACAATGGGAGAACTTCAGCAAGCGCAGGGCTTTGAGACCCGCTTCTGCTACTTTGGAACTTCAGGAAAGTGGTTTGCATACATAAACATTTTTCCTGTAATTTAAACCAACGTCCTCCCTCTTGTACACAAAGGGTGATTCAGGTCTAAAAACAAATATATTTTCAGACTAAAAAAAGGAAGCCTGTGCTATGCATTAGAGATAAGACAGTGACTCAAAAGCTAGACTGGTACAATTGGGTGCCCTACATTGTGTGTATAGTTTAGTTTTCCACTGGCATTTTCTCTTTGACTCTAGTTTTCAACATGCCTCCCCACTTTCTCTGTATTTGTTTTCAACAGAGTCACTCTAATTTTCTGCACTTGTCCCCCATTGGATTTTTTTATCTGTTTTTATTTTAAGCTTCTCCCAAGCTTGAAGTGAGTTCAGGCACTTCCAAAAGGTCTGGTTTGAAATGTTGTGAGCCCCTAGTTCTTGTGTAATCAGCAGTAGCTATTTTAGAACTTGTGCATCACAATAGGAAACAAGCAGGCATTTAACAGTAGGTGTTGTTTTGTACTCTTCTACTGCATGAGGGATGGGGGGGCAGGAAGTAGAACATCTAAGCGGAATATAAAACTGCCAACATACCTCACATATCCTACATTAATCAAATTTAAACAGTCCTGGCACTAAGTTATAAAAATTGCCTAATCTTTAAAACTGGGCTGCAGAGCAAATGGTGCTGAATTAAATGCACAACATTAAGACTCATGTATTACTATCTTCCCAGTGCTTCCCATTTTGGTCCACATTGTGGCCTTACTGGCTAGGGACAGACATTACACATAAACTGGTTTAAGTGATCAGAAACTGGTTTAAATCTTTAACAGAACAGATGTTCAGTGCACATAAACCAGTTTGAAACTGGCTGAAACTGGCTTGAGATAAACCTGGTTGAATGTAGTATCAGACTTAACTGATTTGGCTCAAACCAGTTTATGCAATGTCTGACCTAGACCACTTGCTGGTTTAAGTTGAATCAGAGTCCCCCAGTATCCCAGCATACTCTCTGGGTTGGGCGGAGCTCTCTGCTCCACAGCAGTGCTGGCCCCTCCCCTCTGCTCCCTGGATGGAGCTCAGCACAGACTTCCAGGCAAAGCAGAGTCTTCTGGCTTCCCTGTGCCCCGCTCTCTCTCCCCTCTCACCACTCTCTGTTTAAGCAGAGATCCCCTCCTCCTCTCTGCCACAGCAGGGACTGTAGCCAGCATATGGTATGCTAGCTAATGCTGAGAGGTGTCTGTGTGTGTGTCTCTCTCCAATTTCACTGTGGCAGGCAGACAGAACAGTGACAGCTTAGGGCTGTTTGGAGCTAATCAACAGGTCAGCTGGTAAGCTGTTTAAGAAGTCTGAAGTAAAGGAGAGAGGCCATTATTTTGCTAATAGGGTGATAAAGACTGTTATCACTATCAGCCCCCAGCTGGCTTGCTTGCTGTCAGTTTGCTGCAGACAGTATGACGAAGCAGGGAGGGAGATCGAAAAGCTTTGTATCATCAACAGATGAACGCGCTATACATCCCCCACTGCCTCACAGTGCTAGCCTGGGGCTGGAGGATGGCAACACTTCCACCTCTTGGGCAGCCAGCAGGGAAAAACCTGGGACCATGCAGGCAGACATCCCTAATGAGAGAGTCCTGCCGGGGCCTGGTCATACCCCCCTCAGCTCAGCTCCCTGCAGAAGGGCAGGGAGGGCTACTGTAGTGCCCTGCAGCTTCTAGCCTTAGCCACTGCAGGCATGTGCCTGAATTTCCTCAGTCCAGAGAGAATGTCGGTCCAGTTACAAACCAGTTCAGCCTAGCCAGCTTAGACTAACCTGCAAAGATTGAATCAATTCAGGCTCATGCTTTTTGAATGTCTGTCCCTAGCTTGTGTTAACAAGCTGACACTAAACTGCATTAATTTCACAATTTGAGGTCAATAAAATGCTAGTGTACACTCATTATTATTCTCTCCCACTTGAACAACATGTGTACTAACATCTGATCAAAGCAAAACACCATAAAAGGATCAGGGCCCTGGACCTCAATTGATGTAAATCAGCATGCATTGTAGGGGGCAGGGGGAGATAATGGTGCTACATTGATTTACACTAGCTACCTAAACTCCTGGATTATGCTTTATATGTGCTACAACCGATATGAATCTATTCTGGTCATAATACATCAGCGTATAACACATTTGGAATAATTTGGATAATCCATACCTGATCACAGAAACAGAAACCCTCATCTGCTATATTCATATTAAATTGTAAGTAGTTAAAGATCCATTTAACATTAACAGATAAAGCACTGAGAAGATAATTCCTTCATTATTTTCTGTCTGGAGTGACAAACAGTCATTTATTTAAAGTTAATCCAAGAGTCTTTTATATAAATCAATCCACTATTTCTCTCTCCCCACACATTCTTTTCAATGAAACTAGGTCTGTGCATGCCACAGAGTTAGAAAGCTTAAGTATAAAAATTACTTCAATTTTACCAATTGCTTTGAACATACTTCTATTTCTTTTTAGAGAGAAAAGAGGAAACTAAATAGACACAAGCTGTGTGTTGTTTGAAGTGGTGGCTGAAATGCAATTTACAGTACAGGGCAGCCAGTTAAAAATTATGCCCAAACCAAATACAAGTTCTTCAACCTAACAAGTTTGGGGAAATAACTCTTTCTAATGAAAGAATCATACATTCATCAGTGTTACGGGGTGATGATAACTTTTCATCAGGATCTGATGAAAAATGCTTCACTTTCAAAAGCTTGTTTAAATCTAGTTCTCAGCCATGCAGTTGGTCCAATAAAAAATATCTCCCACAAAAATCCTTACCTCTCTCATACTTCCTGGACCATCACAGATGCAATGTCACCCCCAAACTACCATTATTCATTACATCATTAACGTGTTATGTTATGGGGAAGAGAAATTTGGCCTTTTTTGGATAGGCAGATGCAATTGAATAGTCTAAAAGACTGTCAGATTCATTTGTATCAAACAACATCATATTTGTAATATACACAATTATTCCATAACTAGTGGTGGGCAATATTGGTTGTGGAAAGTCTTGTGCAATTTGTGTTGCTAGGTTGCTTTGTATAATTTCAAAATATTTGAAATTCTATCCAAAATTTTGGACTGCAAGTTCAAAATAAGTTTTTGAAACTGGGTTTCTGAAAGTCACTTTTAACTCATGTTGCATGCAAGCTCTGTAACAGACATGTCTGACATTTTTGGCTTGTAAATCCTGATAAAGAGTCATACAGTAGCGTATACATAAACCTCACAGAATGTGTAAAAGGTATCACATTTACACTGTGCTTTACAGGATAGATGCTGTCCTTCCTCCTTATTAATGATCTCCAGACTTTCCCTCTGCTGAACTTGACCCACATATGACAAGTGATTGCCTGAAGAGATGCATTTGCAAGAAGTAGCTAAAGTATTTTCCATGTAGAGAGTAGGGGCCTGGCTAACTAGGATAGAATAAGTATTCCAGAGCACAGCATGATATTGACATATCCAAAAGCAAGCAGAAAAAAAAGAGAACAGCTTAAGAGCTGGGATACAAACTACAGAGAGTAGAAAAGACTGCTGCATGCATAGGGAAGAACTCTTCATGTGTTGTCAGCTTTCTGTGGAAATGGCCTAAAGTTGATCCATTCAGGTGCTTTACGCTTTACAAAGTTGCATGGTTTTCTGTAAGTGGTGTAGTTTAGATTGGTAATGAACACAACACACATCCACCCTTTGGGGGAGAGGGGGAGGGTTGCTAATCTTAGACCGGGTTCCACCATTTTTAAACCAGTCTGTATGTGCTGAACTTTTGTTTTGTTGCAGGTATAAATGAGTTTCTGATCACTTATACCAGTAAAAGTGTAATGTCTGTACCTGGCCCAAATGACTTTTGAAAAATTGTGACCTTGTACATATTTGTGCCATGTATGAGTGAGAAGATTCTCTCACCATCCATTAATGTGAGAACAATTGATGAGGCTTCACCACAATCATTTTTTTTAATTTACAAAATTTATGTTGGCCAGATAAGCTCAGCACAGCTTTAAGTTCTCTTCCTTATACTTAATCAGAGGAAAATATACTACATGTAACAAAATGAAAATGAGGTAACACAACTTTTTGATAAAATGCTCCTAGTATTTATCACTACACTAGATTGTAAGCCTTTGCTCTACACTGCACACTCAGAAATTACCATGGCAAATCCCTACACACTTGCTATAAGTCCCCATGTCCCTCTGCTTGCTTCGTCTTTCACTCTTTGTCTGCTAAGAGAGGTAGTTAGCCAATTAGCTGCATTACTCTGAAATCAGGCAGAAGGCAGGAATATAAGTGCACACCTACCCTCTTTCAGCTGCTGAGGCTTAGCGTTTTCAAATATGAGCTGTCTCTTTGCTGCTTGTTTGCACTGGACCTAGCACAATGTACCTCTAATCTCATTCACTGCTACTACAATACAGATAACAAAAAAAAAAAATTATTCACTGCAAGACGCAACAACTATCTTAGATCAGTCTATAGCAGGGATACTCAACCCATGGGGCTCTCTGCAGGTCTGGATATTTGGCAGCAGGAGAGTGGTGGCAGCTTAACTGCTGCAGCTTCTAGAGCCACAGCAATTAATGCTGCAGCTTCTTCCTTGCTGTGAAATTTCTGGCTTTGTGGGGAGCCCTGTGGCCTGGATAACACAGCCTTACATATCAGATTGTGCCAGCTTGCTCGATGTGCTGTGTCTGGTGGGCAGGGCCAGGCCAGCAACCCAGATTGCACCCATAAACCTCCCTCATATCTGGCCTGTGGACCGACGCTGCCTGTAAGACCCAGCCCACGGACTTGAAGGTTAAGCGCCACTGGTCTATAATGAATTCCAGTTCTTTACTGTTGGCAGAACCAAGGTCATCTTAGAAATATATAAGAAGTATAATATCTAATATTAGAATATAAAAACCCAGTCATCATCATCATAAGGCTGATTATTAATGCTAGCTAAAGTCAAATACAGTGTCAGAACACTTGGAAACCCACATTCTTTTTATATGCTACAGGGTCACCTAAAATATGATTTTTTTAAAAATAAGTGAGTAATAACACATGCTGAAGAATACTATGGATGGACTCAGAAACATATTACTTAATATATGCCCCTGTGGTTATTTATTGATTTTATATTTGAAGAGATATAGTTTAAATTGGTATCTTAGTGCATATAATCTTTCAGAAAAAATATTTGAGTCTACACAGAATTAAAACCATACAGTGTTATTAATTTTTGTTTTTTCTTAATCTGATTAGTTGTTTTGTACCCTTCAAGGAAGCTAACAGTTGCTTAAAAAAATAATCTCTCTATCAAGATCCCCTTTTCTGGGCTATCTATTTGATCTGGGATATCTTTTAATGCAGAGTGTGCATGCTTCCAGACTTGATTTAAAATATGTAAACAAAGTACAAAGCCATGTGCCACATTAGAAATCATAATAAAAGCAAAAAACAAACAAAAAAGCTATCTTAAATTTAGACTCTGGTTTTAGCTATTAATAAAATGTTATCTCCAGGGGTGCTATGTAAAATGTTTGCCTACTAACTACACCAGGTGTGGCGCGCCAAATCAAAATAAACTTAAAAAAAAAAACTAGAAGTCCAAGGCCCAACCCCTACTACAAGGTCCCTTTGCCAATGACACATCCAAATACGGCTTTCAGTTCTGATCTTAGTTACCATATTTGTCTGTGTACATATCCATATATACTATTAGAATGAATAGGATTTGTCTGTGTGGTCTGTAGGACTGAAAGCACCAGAACACCACATGGACTTCTGTCCTTGCATCACAGCTAAAAACAGTTCATTAAGGTCTCAGTGGTTTTCTGTTTACACTGCCTGAACTAATCTAAGCCACAACCTGACATTAGCCCAAACAATGGTTACTTATCTTATGGTACCCAATGTGTTTTGTTCGTGCAAATTCCACTTTTATTGAGCATATCCCCTGTGCACATGCAATTAGATTATTTTTGAACAGCACGCACCTGATCTAAATGGCCTCACCTACGACCCTCACTGTGTAGCTAAGAACGTAAGGGGCAGAGTATCCTCAATCAATGCTCAGTACATCTGCCCAGTGAGGGAGTCAGGTACTAGGCATGCAACTCTCAGGGATAGTTGAACCAGTTTTGAACAGAACTGGCTGTAGAACAGGATTTCCAATTCTGAACTAAAGATTCAGGGAAAAATGTCATTTTGGGAGCTCCTAGAAATGGTGTCTTAGCTGCCAATTGAAAAAAAAGATCAATTTCAGTTGGCAGCTGTCAGGGATCCCAGGAGCCTGTGGCTCCAAGATCTGTCGTGGGGCCAGTGACTCCCCCAGCAATTAGTTCCCAAAGCTTCCTGCTTGGGAGTCAAGCAACACAGAAAGTCAGCTGGGTGCGAGTCTGGGTACCCTGAAGATCTTTGGGTAAACTACATGGTGAGGCTGCCCTGAAAGCCCTATCCCAGGACTTCCAGGCACCTAGCTCTGAGTCAGGGATCTGGAATCACTCAGAGCTCCAGATCAAACAGGAATTCTCAAATCTTCAAGACTCATAGTGAGAAGTCAATAATTGATCCCTCAGGAAAACCAGGCTCCCAGTAAGAAGGTTGGAAGCTCTGAGGGCCACACCTGAGCTTATGTGCTTCCAGATTCTACTGTGTGGACCTTTGGAGCCCACAGTCCAATCCCCGGCTATAGCAGTGTTTCTCCAAGAGCGTCCAGGAATGCCAGACTCCCGATTTCATGACAGGGTGCCTACAAATCCTGAGGACCTCACATCTGGGAATTCCATGTGACTAGATTACATGGAAGCTGCTAACTGAATGCCCAGCCCACCAGAAAACTAAGCAGGTGTCTGTGGAAACCCTGCTTGCGACTCAGGGTTTGTAGAACCTGAACATCTGGCAAAACAGCTGGATTTGATGAATCAGCACTTTCTGATGGAACTGTTCTGTTGGAGAATTCTTAACCCGTCCTAGTTGTGGAACCTGCATGGAGGGATTCCCAGGGTGTGCTTTTCATGCTGCCATGCCCCGGGTTCAAGGTGCACATCTACAGACTATGCCCCAGGAATCCCCTTCAGGGGACTGCTACGATGTGCGTATCACACCGCTACACTCCAACTTATGACCTGCAGGATCAGGCCGATCAAGTCTTGGGAGTGGCAGGGGCCCTACCTGTGGAACAATGGCTGTGAGTGACATCTGTGTGTCAGTGAAGCAGATCAGATATAGCAGCATACATCTCAGCACAGCTGATTCTGCTCCAAAGATAAATTGATTTATACACTCAAATTCGATACATTGATTTATACACTGAAATCTGTGGTAGTAACCAGTAGGTGAACTCTAACAGAACTGAGGCTAGAAAGTTTTGAGAGATAGAGTCCAGGGCAGTTTGAACTAAAGGTAGGCTGTGGAAGAAGCTGGCACTCGGTTACCCAGATAATCTCCTCCTCTTTCTTCATAGGTAAGCTTAGTAGAAAACTTTTTATTTTTCAGGAGCTTTCTTGTACCTCAGAGGCATGGTCTCTTTCCAGAGCAGGGTGTCCCCTGCTCTGGAAACCCTCTCAGAAGCGGTAGGTGATCAGTGTGTTGACTGAGATGACTGTTTAACAGCGCAGGGCACCACAATTACCAAGCTGGGGCTCTCAAAATGAGGCCAGCCCAAGTCCTGTTTGCTTCACCTTCCTGTTTCATGGAAATCAATGGGAATATGCAGAACATAAAATAAGAAAAGCATCTGTTCAATGACCCTAGTTTTCTGCTCCTTCAAGTAAAGTGCTCAGCACTTGTGCTGTTACACTGTCCTGTTATACAGGGCTATGGAGTTGGTCTGTTAAGAGTACTCTGGAGACTGGTAAATGGAAGCATGTCAAGGAGGAAGTCTATACAAGCTCCAAAGGTGAGGTCCTCCTCATAATACAGAGGATCTCTGTTCCCCCTGTACAGTTGATGCACTATGTAGCAGTGGTGTTATATGTGAACACTTGGACATTCACAAGGAGAGTAAAGGAGAACATGGTGCCCATACTGTGTGGGAGGCAGTGCTGTCCCTATGCAATGAATGACAGTGGGTGAATCTACACATTCAATTAGTGTGGCACAAACTGGCATAGTCTGTGCTGGAGTTAATGGCTCCTGGGTGCAGCGTCTACATGTGTGCCCAGACAACAGCAGCTTGAGCTGGAGTGGAACAGCCCCTGGCTGGCAGGAGGCTCCAGGGGGTCAGCTCCAGGCTCTAGGTCACAGCATTAGGCAGAGAAGGAGCTAGCTGGGGCATGAGAGTGCCCAAGGAGTGTAATCACGTGGCTAGGCATCAGGTAGGGGTCTGGTCCCCTGCTGTCTGGGATGACCGGGTGCAATTTATGGCCAGGTCAGCGTTTATATGGGCATTTTGGTGCAGTTATTTTCTCCACCATAAGATCATGGGGATCGTGCCATCTTACAGTGGTGAAAATTAATTTGCTGTGCTCTAACAGTGTCACACGTGTAGACTGTAACACATTACACTGCAGCAAATTAGTCTATGATGCAGTCAAGTGCACATGTAGATGTACCCAGCCAGCGTCAGCTTGCTCTTCTATGCTGGGAGTTGGGAAGAGGTTTGGTTTTGCTTGAATAGGCCTATGAAAAGAATTGAATGACTTGCTCAGGGTCAGAAAAAGAACAATCTTTGTCTGGACTCTTGGCTTTAGTAGTGTTTCTTTCTCCTTTTCCCAACAGCAGAAGTCCTGAGGAGGGGTGACGTCAATCACTCTCAGGCTTCTTGTAGGCAGAAACAGAGTGCTGGACCTTTTCAGCAGGAATCACTGTAGCACTTTAGAAAAGGAACTCTGTACTTTAGAAAATGAACCACAATAAAGAATAATGTTCTGTTTTATGACTGCTGTCCCTGCAGATAAGACACCAAGAGTGCGCATTATTAGCAGTCACAGGAGACACACACAAGAGTCAGTTCTTAAGGAGATTTGGAGAATCTGTCATGAAGGAGAACACCTCCGTTCTATTCTTGTTAGGAAGAGAGCACACGCAATAGGCAGACCACAGCTGCTCCCTCCCTGCCAAAAAAGCCACATACTGTAATGTACTAAACCAAACTACTAGACAAGACAAGCATAGGATAAAGAATCCAATAACTATGGACTCCTAGCTCTGGACAGATCCTATCGCTTTAAGACAAGACTGGTTCTGGCCTTCTCTCTCACACCGTGGGCAGTAAAGAGGAACCAAATAGCAGTTGAGACCTTGTGTGTGGGAGTCTATGACATGAAGGGGGCCCATACATGTGCTCTGGGCTGGGGGTGTTTTAATTAGAGCAGTTCCTGAGAGCTGCTCTAATTAAAACACCGGAGAATCTCATGTATTTAGTGTCCCGCATTTCAAAATGGCTGCAGAGGCACTTTAACTAAAGCTCGCTTGACCAGCTTTGGTTCAAGCACCCCCATAACCATTTTGAAATGTAGGATGCTAAATACATGAGATGCTGCAGCATGCTGGAGCATTCTAATTAACTGTGATTAATCAACTTCGCTCTGATGCATTTCAATCAGAATGCATCTGAGCACATGTATAGGCACCCGAAGTGCACAGATAGCACTGCAAAGGGCGCTACTGTTAAGAAATAATCTGAGGGGAGGGGGACACGCACCAAGAGGGGAACCAATGTAGACAATCTCTTGAAGACAACAGTAGTATTCTACTTATCACTGTTTTTTCATAGAAAGATTAATGCAAACTCTTTCCCTCTTTGGATTTCCTAAAGCTTCTGAATCCAGTAATTTTGTCCATTCATGCATTTATCACCTATATTCATTAACTCTGTATATGCTAAAAATGGTTAGATAAGACAAAGGTTTAAGCCTCCTTCCTGTAGCCTTTAAATTAACAAAGCTGTGTCTTTTAGATCAAGAAGTTTAGATTTAAGACCCAAAGATTAGCTCTTACAACTTTCCTGAAGGCATAATACAGAAAAAGAAATAATCACTAAATTCACTCTCTCAAATAAAGAAAAATAATAGACATTTGTTAAATAGTATAATACAGAAAGAAGATAAACAAGTAGGGAAAAACCCTGCAAAACATACAACTTCAGGACTTCCCAAGCTCATACGTTGAAGCCTTTTCCTTCTCCATGCAAAACACAGTGTTATCAATACCACCCAGTAAAGCAATTGGCAATGTCCCATTGCAACTGGCAATGGGACATCCAACAAAATATGTTGGCTGTTTGCAAATAATAGCATAGTGAAGATAAAATGATAAATTATGTGTTATTTTCCCTTTTTGTAAACGATACTAATTTCAGTTTTGCAGGATTACAGTTAAGAAATAAAGTTAAAGTTTTGTATAACACACCTTACCATTATATTGCTGGTTAAGGCTAAGAATCCAAATGATTAGCGGATGTAACTGGTTTTTCAGACTGTATTAATAATTTACCTCTTCTACTACTTGTGGATAATGTTCTTTTAAGTATGACCATAGTTAAAAAGAGCTTGGTTTAGTATATAGCACACTTAGTTAAGAAACATTCAGTACATTGAAGGCAGTTAATGAGTTTAAGTCCCAAACTCACATATCAGAGACAACCAATTATCCTGTCTGAAACACAGGCTTGTAAAACTATCAGTAACTTGTAAAATGGTCTGCTACACACGAGTAAGATGTTGTTTAAATGCCTTGTTTGACTAGATGCATTCACCATGAAATTGATTCTTTTAAAGCATTATTTTTAAACTTCATACAAGTTAACTGCATCAACTGAAAATGGGAAAAAAATCTGGCATTATAAAGTGCAGGTTTCAGGTATGAGTTCAGTATTTTATGAGGTCGAGGGTTACCTGAATGAGAAACTCATCAAGCACAGACAGTCATGTCCAGGGCAGGAACTAAAAAGGTTTAAAATATTCTGCCATTTCTATGCCAAGATATATGGTATAAGCTTCAGGATTATATCCACAGCCTGCAAAGCTATAAAGCAGCACAAAGCAGGTAAGTTGCTGATAGAACTTCTTTCAAACAAAGATGAGAAATAAATCTCAAGTAATTTTACTGAAGCTGATGAAGTAGCATCATGTTAGTTACTTTGTGTCTGACATTTTCAATGAGACTTAGTATCAAGTCTTTTTTAAAAAAGAAAATATAAATGACAAGTTCTTTTATTCGGTTGAGATTTGTATTATATTCGACAGCTTACCATTCAGATCTATTGATGCACAATTATTAAAATTAAGTTTTGCAAAGTAACTTTGTCTGTAAAAGTCCATGTGCAAGCTACTGAACACCAGTCTACTTGTCTAAGTACTGACTCCATGTCATTATTCACTGGTGCTTTGTCCTCATCTACTGTAATTATGTAAACTACAATATATGGATTTAGTAATAGTTTAACATTTTTAATCTTTTTCATTTCTCCTTTGAAATTTGGAAACATTCCCAAGTATCCCACGAAAAAGAAAACCTACCTAGTCTGAAGTATAGCTATGATGAGAGTAATATTTAAAAAATACAAAAACAAGTACAGTAAAAGAGTTTTTTTTTAATACAGTGGTGCAGAGGTACTGCAGTAGATGCTATCAAACATGGAATTCTGGTTTTGGAGAAGATTAAAATTCTGAAAAAGCAAACTAAAGAAATATTTATATGTTGTGCCACAATATCCTCAGCATCCACTGAAGAATGCCAGGTACACTGTTTTTATAAAGCCAGCTGCAGAAAGATTCATAGAAATGACAGCATCATCATCTTGTCCTTCAGACCATAGACAATGTGCCACAGTGGAAGGAATCTGAGAGAGGAAGTGGAGAGAGGTGTAAAGAGAATAACAAAAATGGCTTTGATTGACTTAACACTAATACGACATCTAGCTTCTAAGCATGTCTGGTCCCTAACAGTGGAAATGGCATTGTGTTAAAAGATAGAAATCCTAACTCAGCTGGCAAAACATCACCCTGATGTTCTGCTAACTGAAAAGTACAAGTTTGGAAACAGATTTTAGGATTGTAGACTTCAGGATGCTTTAAGCAGAGAGTTGTAGCAAGCTCATTCTGGGGCATGCGAAAGAAGGGTTTTCCAATCAGCAGCTCTACAGCATGGACTCTCAGGGAACTGTGCCTGGTGACCTGTACACCCTCCACCTCAGACAGGTACAAAACTGTGCTGTGACAAAATCTCCCTGAGGTGGGAAGAGCACCACTTCACTCACCCCACTCATACCCCACTCCCCAGATACACTTATGCATACAGGGCTCCACTGCCCAGCTCCTATAGCCTTTGTTATAGCAGACTCCCTTGTCCAGGGGGTAGGGAGAAGGGGAATTTTGGAGCCTGCTCATAGTTGGTGCCTGGGGCTGGTACCCAGCTTGCCTCATTCTAGTTACACTACTGAGCCCCAATACATTCAGCAGTGGACGGTGCTGGATAAGAGCTGGTATCTGCCTCCAAAAAAGATAAACAGTTCACTTGTTCTCATAGTAAAAGTTAAAATGGATTAAATTGAAGCAGCCAGTAAACTCAGGGTGGAAAACTGATTAACTGAGTTTCAGAGACAGGGAGATTTACAGTATTAGCAAGTGGCCCAATAGTGACAATAGGGATGATAGTGACTATCTTCTTGTGGTGCCTTCCATGAGTATCTGTAAAGCAACAGGAAACCAGATTTTCAATTTTCCCCAATTTTGATACACTACACTTTCCAATTTTGATATACTAACTACAGGATGAGCCAGAACAACTTCTATCTATGAGGGGAAAGTTTGCAGTTTTTCAACTTAATGTTGAAGGCTATACCTTGCTCAAGCAATCAGTGCTGGAACGCATCACCAGGGAAATGAAAACACATGCAGCCCTCCCACAAAAGACACATCTACAGCAGCTGCAGAAGATGAAGGTCTCAGGACACAGCTTTGAAGACTCTGTAGCCAGCAGTATCAATGGCCTTGCTACCTTCATCAGAGATGACCTGCTATACATTACTAAGGGAAATAACGCCTCCCAGAGTGCAACAGAATGGAGTGCAGTCCAGGCCAATGACATAATCATTGTTAATATATACAAGCCACCTTCTGCCATGTTGTCAATCACATTCCTGCCTATAACTAAATGACCTTATATGCAAGTGACTTTAATTGTCAAGATTGGGGATACTCTCTTAACAGCAGCAGCAAAGACAATTTTTGTCTCTGGGGCAGCTTGCATGATATAACCCTCAAACATGAGCCAAAGGGTTCATGTACCTTGTACTCTGGATGTTGGAACATTCAGACAAACCTAGATCTTGCCTCATGGAAGGGCAATTTGAGTAAAATACTGATAAGAAAAATACTTGACAAGTTACCGTCATCTCAGCAGACCCTCACTCATCAGCGTTAACAATATGATTTTTTAGCCCACACCATCCAGACCAGCTCCAAGATGGAACTTGCAGAAGGCGGATTAGCAGAAATACCAAAGGCTGACCAACAAGAGAGCAAACCAATTAGGCAGGGGTGGGCAAAATGTGGCCTGTGGGCTGGATGCAGCCCACCAAGTCATTCTATCCAGCCCAAGGGGCCCCTAAAAATTTAGAAAATTTTATATATGCCCCTGGCTGCCTCTCATGCGACCCTCGATGGCTTGCTAAAACTCAGTAAGCGGCCCTCCACCCAAAATAACTGCCCACTCTTGAATTAAAGGATCCATAAAAAACCAGCATTGATCAAGGCAACAATACATTTACAAACTGCCTAATTGAAATAGCCAAACTCTGTGTGCCTAGAGATAATTCTTGTTCTTCTTCTCCTCATGTCCTTGTCATGAACTAAATGCTTTTCCAAAATCGTGCACAAGTGATGGCTCTTTCCATTGCTGCAGTGAGTTCCCCCTTTGTACAGGTCTCACCAAGGAGTCAGCAGACAAGAATGTGTTCCATAAACTGCACTTTACAACACATTAATATATTCATGTCATTAGAGTAGCATGATTTGTTTGTTTTTGATCTTCCAGTTTGCATTGCACAGGTGATTCAGGCATCACCATGATGGCCAATCTAGATCTGCCTCTCTAGGAAGGTTCTCCTGCGGTTCCAGGTCCATTCCAGAGCACCTGATTGTACATAATCTTTCCTCCCACAATCTTAGTCATGCCTTGTCAGTGGTTGTGTTGAATGGCACAATACTGGCCACAAAACTCTTCCACATTTTAAGCTGTTTAATTATTTATGTGTGACCACAGAGTCGGGTCTTTCACTTGCCATGATCTTTCTTTTTGGCTCACTACCTTTCTTCTGATACCAGGTGGTGCAATGCTAACCAGTAAGTACAGACTATCCTTTGGTGTTAACTTTAGGCATCCTGTTATTTCACAACAGCTATCGTTTAGAGTCCATAGAAGTCACTGTGCACAATGCTAGGATCAGCAGTGCAAACAGCTCTTTAACATCATTAGGCAATGTTCTTTTTACAGTTGCAGGGTCACTACTAGAGAACAGCTGGCTAACACACTGAAAAAGGAGAGACGAATTACTACCTTAGAAGGATTGGATATGACCCACTTGAGCAGACACAGGCAAAGGCACCAAAACATGACATTGCCCTGTATCAGCAAACTGCATTATGAAAATACTGTGCAACAGCAGCAAGTACAGTAACCCAAACAAGCAACACACAGAAATGATTAGACACCTGACTTGTGAACAACTTATATTAAGGTTGACATTGGGCAATTCAACTGCTCCTACTTCTGACAATAAGTTCAACACAGCTCTTAAAGTGATGAAGACAAGCAAGGCTGCTGGACCAGATAAGATATTTCCAGAATTTATTACCAAGGTCAGAACCACAATGAAAAAAATGACTTTAGAAATTCAGGTAGAATTGTCTAGAAAGTAACAGACCTCCAAAAATCTGAAGAAAAGCTGATGTCATCGCTATCCTAAAACCTGATAAAAACCATCAGAAGATCCAAAGAGCTATTGACCCATCTCACTACTCTGTGTTACATACAAATTCATGAAGCGCATAATCCTGAATAGAAAGGAGAAGATCATTGATGTCCAGCTTCCAAAGAACAAGCTGGCTTTTGGAAAAAGAGCTGTATCACTGACCAAATTGTAATATTTACATCTGACATAAACATAGATTTGAAATGAGGCAGAAAATAGACATGGTCTTTATCAACCTTACAGCTGCCATAATACTGTATGGCACCAAGACCTCAAATATAAACTGCATTCTATGATACCTGACTGCAAGCTATGTGCCTTCATCATGAACATGAATTCCATTGGATCATTCAAACTCTCTGCTAGTTAAGGCAAAAAAACCCCCGGAGTACCAAGGGTCAGTGCTAGCGCCAATACGTTTCAGTGTATATACTTCAGACTTCCTGCATACAACATCTAAGTGATACATGTGGTAGGCCAGTGGGGGATGCTCTTGCGCTGAGCCACCTACCTCTCTGAGCCTGACCACCTTCCAAGCTCCGAGCGCCTTCCTGGGGGCACCTCACATCTGGCTGACCCCCTTCCTGGAGCATACCTGCTAGCCTAGGGGTAACATTGCCACCACCCAGGGTCTGGACTGATCCTGGCTCTGTGCCCCCTGGGAAACACAGGCCTAGTAACCCTTGAGGGTACTTGATTCACTTCAAGAACTTGGGATGCTCCCCTCAGTCAGAAGCACAAGTAGTGGTCTCCCTTAGTCAGCCAAACCAAGGGGACCCCAAGGCATAATCTAGACCCACTCCCAATAAGTCTCTCACCCTAGGTACAAAGGAGAACTTTATTGATTACAAGGAGTAGGTTTGGAATAGGGTATAGGGTACAGCAGTATCAGAGAAATCCCTTAGAGCAATCAGGGTGGCTGGGTAGCCTTTGATCATGCATCTGAGTTACTGCAAGCTATATATTTAGTTAGATCTCAGGTAGCTTACTCATGAGTATCATCCAGAGGCAGGTGGAGATTCCCTCTGGAGGCAGGCAGTTCATTGATCATGAGTTTCAAGACAGAGAGCAAGTTTCAGATTGTCCAGCTTCTGAGTTTTCATCATGGCTGTTGCCCCTCCTCCTGGGCAGTCCTTAACTTATATAGACCTTATGACCTCATTTACCTGGTCCAATGGAGGCCAGCACCTGTTGGCTGCCAGCCAACCAATTTGAAATGCATCACTGGTTGCTGGGTAGACTGGCATTGCTTAGAACAACAGGGAGCCTAAGCCCCCCACCCAGATATGTGATACCAGTCACGTAGGCAGAGGGAGCAGGTTTCCCCCCTCCCTCAGGAATGTATCCAGCTCAGGTTACAACTTAGGGTTATCTAAAGAGATGGGATGTCTGCCCTCTTCAGGGACCTTGTTAACCAAATTGTCACATAGCAGAGTTTTTAGGGAGAGACAGAGGTGGCATTCTGCCACAATACATGTACACTGATGATGTTGCCATGGTAGCCCAAGGAATCAACATGAAAGAACTGAAAAAGATACTGAGTACTGGCATGGAACTAATCACTGATTAGCTCCACAAGTGGTGCTTAAGGTTGAGCATCAATAAATCAAAATCATCACTCTTCCACCTGGACAATCATCAAGCTAAGAACATGCTGAATATCAGAGTAGGCAACCACATCCTTCCCCATGAGCATACCCCAACCTACCTAGGAGTCACATTAGACCATTCTCTCACCTATAAACATCACATTCAGAAGGTCAGCAGTAAAGTCTCTGCATAGGTACTTGCCTTAAGATGTGGTTCCCAACCTTTTT
The DNA here is from genome assembly GCF_001723915.1 of Gavialis gangeticus. NCBI lineage: Eukaryota > Metazoa > Chordata > Crocodylia > Gavialidae > Gavialis > Gavialis gangeticus. The sequence goes on along the minus strand of NW_017729024.1, from coordinate 146,921,101 downwards.
AGACAGTGGACCGGCAAACTATGGACTGGAAGTGACCAGCAGCCAACCCTTTTTTATACTTAGTATACTTTATTTAATACTTGGCTGCCAGTCCGCAGTATGTCGGTCACTTCCCGACTTCCAGCCTGGCAGCCAACCCGCCTGTGGACCAGCAGCCAATCCTTCACAGCCTGGCCCAGGCTCTCTGCCTTAAGATGTCTGACCAGCATGGCAAGGGGTGTCAAAGTAATCAGAATCGCTGCACTTGCAATGGTATATGCCCCAGCAGAATATTGTACTCCTGTATGGTCCATAAGTTGTCACACTAAAAAGCTTGACACTCTACTTGACAGTGAGCTGAGACTCATAGCAGGCTGTACAACTTACACACATACAGATGTACTTCCTGTATGCTTGGGCATTACACCAAGTGATATAAGACGACAGGCCCGAACATCATTACTAGCAACAGAAGCAAGAGATGACAAAAATCACGTGTTCCACCAAATGTTAACTGAAGACCTGAATAGATGGAGGCTTAAAAGTTGTAAACCATTTATACACGAAGCCCACAGGCTTCTGGAAGAGATTGGGAATGTTGAACCAAACCTATGGGCAGAGTGGGGTGGGCCAACTACTAGGAAAGGTCAGACCTATTTTTATAGCATTTTATACCAATGCCAAACGAGTCTCCCATTGCACATGACCTTGACAGAGGAGTGTAGGGCAAGCTGAACAGACTGAGATCCGGATATGGATGCTTCAAAACAACACTTCACAAGATGAACATCTTGCACAGCCCCCAGTGTGAATGCAGTATCCAGCAGCACAGCACTTAATCAAAAGTTATGATCTTTACAAAGGCACAGATGAGGCTGCACATTGAGCAATAATGCCAGACAGTGGCTTATAGACTTGGAAGTTGATATCTGATGCCATACGAAAGACATCAAGTGTAAGTAGGCTCTAGCAAAGAGACTTCACTGGCTTGTACCCTGACTGAGGTTTTAAATCTACTGTTTGGGAAAAGACAGGACTGTCTGTTTGTACAGACACATGCACAACAACACTTTTTTTGGTACAAGATTTATATTTTGCTTTTACTGAAATTTAACAAGACTAAATTTTATGAAAGGCACAGAATACTATTAAAGCATTACATTTCTTTTCTGCTCATCTTTAATTATATCTTATATAGCACTAATAACATTTGCAACAAATAATTTTATCCTTCTGATACTTTTTATCCTCACAAATTATTTGCAAACCCATCTCTATTTCTGTGAGTATATTCAAATGTTTACCTGATATGGCCAATGTTCTACCTCACAGGGCAATTATGAACTGCTCAGCTATTTTTTATTCATTATTTACAGTGTGTAGTTGATCAGCTAAGTCACTTATTTTCACTCATTTTCTGGATGACATTTAAAAAACAGAAGAGCAATAGATGGATAACTAAACAAATAAACAGCCACCACTCCTGTTCATGTCCAAATATTCTTATTCAATAAAACATTTTCTTTGTTTTCTATTCACCATTTAGAAAGTAAGGTAATTTTGCTATCAGTCAAGGAATTCTTTGGTGGATGTAGTCCAACAAACATGTATGATTGTGCCATAGCTACGTTCAACACTTCAGCTACAGATATCAGTCTACAGGGATGAGGAACACATCTACATTTGTATTACAAAGAAAAGAAGTTGACACCATCATAAAAATTTCTGCACACAACATCCAAATGAAAGCAAGGAAATTTGTTCTGATAACATTATATCTAGTTTAGTCACATTTAGAACTCCTAGCTTCTTGAAGGGCTAAGAAGTTTTAGAGTTTGAGTAATCAGTTTTTCCAAATGTTTCATCTACCTGTCAGTGATCCTAGGTTAGTGGAAACATTTATAAGTCCAATGTGCTTTGAAATCATAGATGGCTGAAACTATAAACAGGAAACAAAAATATTCCTTTATGTTTAAGTATTAGCTTATGGTAACATAATTGCATGTACTGTTTTTACAATAGTTGCTGCTTTGCTGAAAATACACAAACTCATTCATAATCACCACCCTGTGCAAATTCATTAAACCATAAATGCAAGTTAATCAGTAGCTGGAGGGAGAAAGTGGGGAACAGAAGTGACAGCAGGGAGGATACAGTATGTGCTAGGATAGGCATGATGCAACCAATTGTGACATTTGTTCTTGTACATGTTAAGTCTTTCCTCCCAAAACGGTATTTGGGGCTGTTTCCTTGCAATTGTAAGGAGTGTTCTTTTTCCCATGGCACTCTGGGGCCACAACCCATCTGTTCTCACAACTTTTGGGGTTCATTTCCAAAGGTATATGAAATATTCCAATTAACATAACCTACTTAATATGATTAAATTACAGTAAGTCTACACTACAGCTCCAACACCCCCATGTAGGGCTGTTCTTGAACATGCCATGATAACCCGCTCCCACTTTGCATACATTACACCTGGGAATATGGCAGACCCCAGCCAATGCTCTCCAGCACACTGAAGACAGAGCTCAAGATCAGTGGTTGGTGGGTATCCCAGAAGTGATATTGGTGCCTCGTGAGAACAGCCCTCCCCAGGAAGGCTAGTGACCAGTGTAGATATCCCCACAGTCAGTATTAGCAATGTAAATGGACTCTGGAGAAACAATCACGTATCAGAAGAATTTCTTGGTCGGGCAGGTGGGAGGTGAAGGTAGTCCTAAAAAGTGGAAGAAAGCCCAGTCCCAGGGGTTAGGGTGTCATCCTGGCCCATGCTATAGACTCATCACAGACCTCCTTTTGACCTAGCAAGCTGATTATGCCTTCTATCTTAGCTCCCCTTGTAAAATAGGAACAAATGGTGCTTATAAACCTCACAGGATTGTTGAGGCTTTCCTAACAATGGGCACTGTAGTGAGGCATTACAGTGATGGGGTCAAATAAATACCCAAGATAAATGAAGAGAAAAATCTGCTTCATTTCCCATTATGGAACCTGGCCTCTCCTTTTTCAAAACAGGCAACAGGGAAGTAGTAAACAGTAAGAGAAAAGCTAGTAGGAGAAAGATCAAATAGAAGAAAAACATTATATACTCCATAAATCAACAACATTAATATATTTTGAGACCACTGCTTAGAGCATCTTCCTGCTGAAGGATGTTTGTGCAGAGGAGCGGAGGTAAGGTTTGTCATGCTAAGACTTGATGGATGACCAGGTAGAGGTTCACAGATTTCCTCTAGGGCAACTGGCACCCTTTTTGGCTGAGGCCACAAAATTGAACAACAGCGGCTCTGATCCCTTCTGGAATCTATTATATCTGAATAAGATCCAGCAATACAGTTCTTAAACTACCTAGCTATGGGAGAATTGGATGGTTTCAGAAAGAGTCATTTAAGGTGAGAGATGTTTGCAGAAGTTAGTTTGTCAACTGCGCAGTAAATGTCTCGTGCACACGCACCCAACGTCTGTAGAGCACAAAGGATAACTTTGTCCTTATAGAAGATACAAGAAGGTTCACTTTTAAGAGCAGGAATTTGAAGTTCTTGTTGCAGATAAGACTGCAGCTGGGAAACATATCTTAATGGAAATGAATTACAGGAAATCAGATGCTGTGTGTCCACAGATGGATTGCGATAGCAACACTATGGTTACAGACCTCTGATGATTCCCGTTATAGAATATTATTTGTAATTACAGAGAGATGCAATGACAGCAGGTGATAAATCTAGGTCATCCTGTGAGAAATTCCAGAGTTCAAGCTCCTGGTTTCCTGGAATTAATCTTTCTTCCCTGATATTACCAGAAAATTGTTGTCCAGGCTTCAGTGTGGGCCAGGAGAACAAAAAGTATTTTATGAAACCAGGAATGCGCACATCATGTGTTTTAGAACAGTGTTTTATCTCACTGAGGGCTTGCTTTTTAGATAAACAAAAGTATCAAGTGTGTGTGATCTGGCATGGAAGGCAGACGTGGTCCACTGCGAGGTCTATTATGCCCAAGCCTTCCTAGTCAGTTTGAACTATTGCAAATGACTAAGTACTACCATCTTGCAAATTATTCTTCCTTGCACCAAAAAGGAGGCAAATATAAACCTCGTAAATCTGTGACCTATACCATGCATCTGCTCCTAGCAATGCTTTCCTGGTGAAGAGTATCACTCTTCTATTTTGACTGAATGCCAGTAGTTCCAAATAGGGGTGGGCCTACCTCCCTGGCTATCAAATGAAACATTTCTTAGTTCAGAAGTACTGAGATTGCCATCTGCTAAGGACTTAGTCAAAGTTGGTCCTAGATTTGTGTCCCTTCTATATTAATCATTCTGAAGGAGTCTAGGTAATATTTTGGCCCTCAGAAAGTTTGCATAGGTTTGAGATGTCAATTTTTCCAACATATGTGTGCTATGATCCTGTCCAGTAAACTGAAGCAGAACACCTAGGTGATCCTGGTAACAGATAAGAAAAGAGGCATGACCTGAACTCTGAATGCTGAAGGCAAAGAATCAGACAAAAAACAAAAGTCTCAGCAGGAAGCTGAAGCCCCCAAAGCAAATTTACATTGCCATTAGTGTTATTGGAGAAGAGTGCAGTCTGAAATGTCTTGTGTTTGTGAGGAAGTTGAGATCCAACAGATGGTCTTCAGCTTTATAACTAGCTAATATCTTAAGGAGATTAGTAAATAAATATCAAACTGCTGCATTTCTTTAAAGAAAGTTAATACATGTCTATTTATTATTCAAGGCATACAAGATTTACATACCAAATTCTCTCTTCTGCACATAAGATCAAGGTCCACAATAAAATTTCCTCCGCTCACCCTAGAAATACTAGCAGAACTATGAGGATGCTTTAAAGAGGTCAGTTGCAGGCTGGAGCTTTAAACATTTCCAGAAACACTGTTTTCAACTGTAACCATTCTGAAAAGAAATACAGCATTAAGATACAGCACAAGAACTCACTGGGTGCATCTCCACATGCACTTTACTGTGGAGTTGCAGGAAAGCATTGTTATCTACACATGCACCCTTATTGGGGTGCCATAAATTAACTAATCCTGCTGTAGGGATAGTACTGTTTGGGACAAGTACTGTCCTATGGTAGAGTCATTCTGTGTGCCAAAACACAGTGTAGATGGTGACCGAGGCTGGCTGGGGCACAAGGGTGTTAGTGTGGGGGCTGCCTGCTGGCTACCCCACACTGTAGCACCCTCATGCCCCAGCCAGCCCCTCTACCGCCTGACGGTGCAACCCAGAGCCCAGGCCTGACCCCCTGAGCACCCTGCCAGCCCAGATCTGCTCTGCACTGGTTCAAACAGCTGCAGTCCTGGGTGCACATGTATACACTGTGCCCAGGAGCAGCTGACTTCAATGTGAACTCTGTCAGGGTTTACTGAGCCATGCTAATTGCACGTGTAGATGCATCCGCATCCCAAAATATCAGTGCTATGTAAAGGATTTACAGTTGCACAAAAGCAGCACAAATGGGACAACTGCAGCCCTCACACCATGCATTCTGAAAGGACAGTATTTTGAAATTTTTTTAAGCCTACAGTCATAACAGCTTAACTGAAATGAAACTATTTGATTCTACTGAGGTTTTGCTGATGGTCTAGACTCTGTCATGTTTTATTACTTGCAATGATCGCATCGCCAAATGCGGCGCAGTTATTGCCATTTGGAACCAGATTTATGCGTCTGAAAGTAATGAAGCAAAAAGTGTTTAAGAAAGTATTGCACACGCTACTCCAGACCCTGAAATCTCTAGTTCTGAACAGTTTGTTCATTCTGAATAGGTCATGGTGATCTCAAGAGCTGAACACAATTCTTTTTGGTGCACTTGACATATGAATGGTTCTGCTCAAGTGCTCCATAAATATTAAAAGAAACAAATCCAATCAATTTATTTTAAAATTAATAGATTCCAAGAACTGTATTTCCTAATTATGTTGTTAGTTATTATAGTTATCATGGATGGAAGGATAGAAAACAAGGCCATTACTTATGTTTTGTTTATTTTTAATATTGTGAAGCATCCAGTTTCAATTCTTGTATGTTCTTGTACAATTTAATAAAAGCAAAAATGACTAACAGCACTATATGACCTAAAAAACCTCAGCTGGATTTGAAGCCACTGAAGAGCTTAAAATGTTTTCTCATTCACACTGGAATGGTAAAAAACCCAAAACAAACAAATAAATTCCCCCACCCCCAAAAACCCTTCAGTAAATCTCTTGAATTATTCTATTTTCATCTTTTTATTCAAGAGATGATTTTGAACTCCTCCTAATATTCATCAAGCAACTAATTAAAGTTTATGGGAAAGAGCACATTACTATCAAGAACTTCATGAAATTGTGAGGCAGTTTGTTGACCATTTGTTAAACTAGAGTATTTTTTCTTTTAATTTAGAACTCTAGAAGAAAAGCTGTCCATTTGGAAAACTACCAAGAGGTTGTTCTCCAGAACCAATTTGCAAGTAAGCACACAGGAGAGTCTGGACAGCGATATTCTTCTGTGACACTTGCAAAGCTGTAGTTCATTAAGAAACTTCATCATATTGCAACTGCTAAGAGTAGACAAACTAATCACTCTAATTGACACAGAACTGTAAATCTGACAAGCCTTTTCTGTTTATTTTGACCGTACTTGAGATAAAAGATAGAGGAGATAGGGATGGATCTGAAGACACCGTAGGCAGTGACTAACTAGATGCAAGTCTGAGTGACTTGTAGTGGGAATTAGGAAATAAACTGCAATTCTGGGTTTTTAAAATTCTCTCTCTCCATGGCATAGTTAAGATGCCTGAGAGCTATAGAGTCCTTCTTTGCCAGACAATGACAGGGTGGTATGTAGAAGAAAAATCAAGCCCCACAACCTTCTTACTGTCTAATACAGGGGTTCTCAAACTTTGTGCTACCGTGACCCTAAGTGCTGGATTGTGGCAGCAGGGGATGGGGAGCTCGCACGTGGCAGCTGCCACCATCCACCACTCTACACCGCTGCCACGTGCTGCTGCCCCTCACCGCCATGTTAGCCCCTGGGAAGTTTGTGGCCTCCTTTTATGTTGCTTGTGACCCCCTGGGAGGTCGTGACCCACAGTTTGAGGACCCCTGGCCTAATACATGGCTAATCTTTTCTTTTTTAAATTCCTTTATACTTTTTGTCTCTGGAATAATGGCTACTTGGATTTATTATTATAAGAACTTTATTTTAAAATCTATTTTCCAAATTACAGATTAGTGAAAATGAATGAATGCACAAGCACTCTGAATAATGATCAAAGCAGATAAAGAAAACAGATTATTTAAACAACAAGCTGTAAAAATTTGGAGTTTTTCAGTTTGGGACTTTTGAAACTTTTCCCCTGTCTGGTCAAGGATAAACCTAATTATATATATATATATTTACACATTCCTTATACACTAAGAGTGAACACAGTGCCATTTCCTTATTTAGGACATTGTATCATAACCTCACCATGATACCCGAGTACACGCAGTGTTACTTTTCTTTATTTTTCTATACGGTGCATCCCCACTCTTAGCCTCAAGTCAGGCAGAAGGCACATGGCTAACTATTTCAATTCTTCTAGGTATGTTTGAACACAAATTCAATTGAAGGGGTTTAAAATAATTTTTCCCTCCCTTTTTATTAATGTCTCTGTCTTTCTTTTGTGAGTAAGCTAATGTGGTGGACAAATTTTATTTCATTATCTCAAATTTACAACTGTATTAGAAATCACAGTATGGTATACCTGCCACATGAACAGATAGTCAAAGGATAGCTGAGGCTTCTGTCTGGCATGCAGGCAAGATGACAAGATACTATAACCTATTAACTGTATCATGACTATGAATTAAGGAATGTTGTGGAACCATAAACTGTCTAGAAAGAAAATGAGACAAATAATAAAATTTGATCAGAAAGTTAATGTATTTTATTAGTGTCTGGCAGCAGAGTAGTAATAGCCAATTTAAATCTGTATAGCAATATAATTGACTTATCTCACATACATAGTGGTAAAGAAGACTGCAGACAGATGAATACTTATAGCCAGAGGGAAAAAATGACCCTGACTATACTTGGCGCAGAACTTTTCTACTTCTCACAGATATTCCCTTGAACTTGCAAGTTCTAAGAGGAATTCAAAACACCTCCATCGATGGTGTATGAGAAGCATCAAACATTTAAGTGAACAGAATTCCTACTATAACAAATATTGTGTTCTGAATCTAAATGACTTAGCAAAAATTCTGGGAAAGAACTGATTTTTAAAAAGTGCTCTACATTTACCTGAATCCAAGACAACT
>NW_017729024.1:146906842-146907818 GCF_001723915.1 Gavialis gangeticus | reverse complement strand
CCTTACAAAAAGCTGCTTGACCCCCCTGCCACTGACACCACCGACGGCGTCTGTGGGTGGTCAGCGATCCCTACTGACCGCCGCCAAAGCTGCTGGCGGTGTCTATGGGTGGTCGCTGACCTCTGGTCGGCACTCCTCACCCTCCCCTCCCCCAGTAATTACATTCCATACAAAGGAACTTATAAATTTGTATATAATTAGCTAAAGATGTCTTATATATGTCCCCCCACAGCTGTGGTGACAAAAGCAGCAGCAGAAGGCAAGGGGCCAGACCCCCATTCCTTACCCTCCCTGCCTGCTCCCCCCATGCTGTACCTGTCTTCCTTGCTACTTGCCCCCGCCCCATGCCCAAGTGCCTGCCCCCTGGCATGGTCTCCCTTGCACCCCCACCCTAGGCTGCACAGGCTGGTCTTCCCTGAGGCTCCCCACCTCATGGTCTCCTTCACACTCCCCTGGCTGTGTCTCTTCCTCTGCTGCATGAGCCATAGTAGACCAGAGTCAAAGCTAAAGCTAAGCTGCCACCTGCCTAGGGCTGGTACTCGAATCTAAGAGGAGCATGCCCCCACCTCTGTCAAGCTGTTTGGGTAAAAGAAAAACCTTATCTTGTATTCAAGTAAATTTAGTAAGTTGTTTAAGCTAGACCTGAGGTAAACATCTGTCTCTGTTCAGAGTCGGTTTTGACAAGGTAAAGTTAAAAATCAGATTGCTCTCACATAGATGAGAATTCACTGATTTGAGGATTTCCATATGGTATTAGTGAAAGCTTAAGGGGAATTTTTAGGCTTCTGATCTTCTAGCTAGACTTCCTAGCGCAGAGTAATTAAAAAGGACAACTGTAGTGCTCCTCAGTAACTAAATGGTAATTCTTTTGGGACATCAGATATTGTGGTTACCCAAACATTAGAGAAGGGACAGGCAATTATTTGGGCCCAGGGGCCACACAGGGAGTTTTGATGAGTTGTTGTAGGCTAGGTCA
>NW_017729024.1:146905511-146906744 GCF_001723915.1 Gavialis gangeticus | reverse complement strand
GGTCCCCCCCCCCCCCCGGCTACAACTCACCGAAACTCCTTGTGTGGGATGGGGCCGTAGGCGGGTGGAGAGCAGTGTTCAAAAGCAAGATGGGGGTATGAAGCTGGGATCAGGAAGTGGTGTGTGTGCATGTGTGTGGCAGGGGGTCTGTATGGGCACTAGGTCCTGGGAGCTGGCTGGGAGTGAGGAGAGGGAGGAGGAGGGGGCAGGGGGCGCATGCAACAGAGCTCATCTGGGCAGTGTGGTCCATGGCTGCCCCCATGGTGTTCTGCATGGGGCTGAGCCCCACCCGGGGCAGCTCACACCACACTCCAGCCAACACTCGCCAGGTCAGCTCCAGCTAGAGTGCACAGATTACCAGCAGGGCTGCTCCTGGTGTGGCTGCAGCCACCCCAGTACTGCTTAGCTCCCCCCACCTCTAACGGCAGTTCCTCCTGCACCACTCCGGACCAGGAAAAAGCTTCAGCTGGGCAGTTCCTGCACCAGCATGCAGGGATCCAGCTACATCTCCCAGCTGCCTTCCACCCACTCCACCTGCTCAGTGTCGGCAGTCAAGTGGGTGGAAGGCAGCTGCGAGCTGGTGCTGGAGCCCAGCATGCTGGGAGCTTCCTCTTAGCCCAAAGCTTCCTTTTAGCCAGCTGAATCTTCCTCTTAGCCCAGAGCAGGGGGATCTGAAGCAGCGGGAGGAGGAGCTGCCACTGAAGGTAAGGGGACCTGAGCAGCAGCCACACTAGAAGCTGTGCACACTGGCCTGGACTGGGGCCAGCTGGCACAGGCTGCTCCAGGTGGGGCTTGGCTCCATGCAGAGTGCTCTGGGGACAGCCACGGACCAGATCTAATTAATTGGCAGGCACCCACCTCCAGGCTAGATTAGGGTTACCATATGACTGGATTTTCCCAGACACGTCCTCTTTTTGCGTGCGCCCATCTCTGTCCAGGTGGTTTTTAAAAATATCAGGAAATGACCAGGGTTTTGCTTTGCCTTTGCTTTCCCAGCACTTCCAGGCTTGCCCTAGCAAGGAGCTGCTTGGGGCTTGGGGGAGGTGGGAGCAGGGCAACTGGAGGCAGAGCCATCTCATGCTCCAGGAGCAGGCCCTGTGAGCTGCAGGGGGGAGAGACAGAGAAAGAGAGAGTGTGTGTGTTGGCACTGGGGCTGCAGCAGGGCAGGGAGGTGGTGGTTCTTCAGGGGCAGCACGGCTGGGGGGCAGGGGGCTGCAGGCTGGGAGTGATGAG
>NW_017729024.1:146886249-146900511 GCF_001723915.1 Gavialis gangeticus | reverse complement strand
TGCTAAGGGATGAATCTCCCTCAGGAGCAGGTCTTGGGGGGATGCAGGGAAGTGAGGTGAAGTACAAGGACTCGGGCGAGTAGAGGAGCGGGGTGTACGCTCCTGTGAGGCCTGGAAGACCTCTGGTAACTCAGGAAATTCTAATATCACCGTCTGGAGCGAGACACTTTTTGGGTGGCAGGAAACATCAGCCTAGGAAAGGGACACGCTTTTGTGGCTCTGAACGGCTCAGTTTGCCTCAGGGAGTGATGAGTATCAGCAGGGATGGAGGTGCTGCGGGTTGGGAGTGAAGGGCAGGGATAGGGCATGAGCATATCAATGCCCCCCCCAACAATTATATACCTCCTTTCGCCCCTCTCCCCCTGCCCCCCAGTGTCCTCTTTTTCAAACTGGAAATATGGTGACCCTAGGCTGGATCCAATCAGTTGGCAGGTAAGATCTGGCCCACAGGCCATGTTTTGCCCATCTCTGCTTTAGAGGGTTACGTTATTCTTTCAGCACCTGGTTAACATACAAGGGTTTCATCAGTTAACAGTATCTCAACAGACCTACATGCCTTGTTCAATTTGAGCATCTGCTTAAGTGTTTTCTTGGTCAGGGCCATAATGAGTTTTCCAAAATTTACTTAATGTAGGTATTTACTTAACACAAATTATTTTAAATGCACATATTTCAAGACCAGCTGATTATTATAGATGGAAACAAATAGCTAACATGTTGGCAATTCCAGGTATGCCACATATCCAGGCCTCTGCTAAAATCTGTATGTGAACATCAGTGTTTATCAACACAGCATCTATTTAGATAATGCCCAGTAATGTGTGTACTATGGCAGGATTCAGCTCATCATTCTAAACCTTAGGTCAGGGACATCAAAGACTGAAAACAGAGTGCCCTCAAGAGCTTCTCTGCAAGAGCAAAAAACAATAATTTTATGATGAAAAGAAGAACTTCGGGTAGGCTACAGTATTACACAGTACAGCACAACTTGTCATTTTATGGGAAAGGGTTTGCAGAATCTTTTAAACAGTCCAGAAGACCTACAAGAGAAGACTATGACTACATGAACATGACAAAAATTGCTATGCTTCCATAAGAAGAGCTGTGTCATTTGGAGATGAATTTAACCATTAAGTACTATCTGCCCCTGTTGTGGAAAGCTGTATTTCTTTTGCATATCCAGCACCCACTGGTAAATTAAGGAAGGGAATAAAGATTATTACAGGAGTCTGCAATTGCTATGATCAATATTTTTACTGCTGTGGCTGCTAATAGCAGTATTCTAAGGTTCTGAGGTTCTCTATGGTTTGGCTTTACATTTCTGCAAATTGTTTAACTTGGAAGAATCGGACTATATACACATGGAAAATCTTTCACCCAACATGTAAGGAATTTGTGAATAGTGTTCAAAACTGAAGATAGTTCAGTAACAATTTCTGGGGTCTTGCTGGGTGCTACATTGCTATTTTGCAAAATTAGGTAGGATTGTCATAAGGCTTCTATTTCATACAGTTAATAAAACACTTGTCATGGTCCAAGATAATAAAGGTAATGAACACCATACTGCAACTTGAAACTAGTAGTAGCAGCACTACTACGTGCAAAAAGCCGAGATGCTATACAGGGTATGAACTGAGGAATGAAAGAAGACTCTCCATTCTTCTGTTTGTGGGTTTTAATGATATAAGGCCTAATATATTTACACATTATTTGAAGGTTGAAAGGGGAAGCATCATAGAATTAGAAATACTTCCTTAAGAAACAGAAAAAATTACAGAGTGTCTTACCCCTGCTTACCTCGCTCTGGTCTTTCAAATCCACCCAATTGGACAAGAACCATCTGCTGCAACATCCCAGCCCACGAAGACAGGAATAGCATGGAGAACCACAGTATCATTAGCTCATAGGTTGTTCTCTCACGACTGCTGAAAACTTATCCAAGAGCCAGGTCATACTGCCTCTCCCACAGAACAGATTGCAGTGATTCAGGATCTTTCTGGGTCAGGGAAAGTTAGCCAGGCTGCACTGTAGTCCAGTTCACATACACAAACAATTCACCCATTTTAGCGGGCATATTTCAGGTTCGTATTTAAATCTGTTCTAAAAGAAATCTAGAAGGGCTGCCTCTTAGGAGCCGTTTGAAATAAAAAGTTGGGGTGTACAAGAAAAAAACCCTGTACTTCAAAGAAGCCAATCTATCATCCTAATGTGAAAATGTGTTAAAGGTAACAGACTTTTAGATTAATTTACATTTTGTCAAACTATACTGAACAAACAAAATAATAGTTTCACACACATATTTTGTTTGCATTTCTTGAAGCCTCTTTGAAATAAACTGATATTTATTTCAAAGAGCCACACTTCAGAGTGCATTAGCTCTTACTGTGCTTATAAAAAGGTTACATTAGTGTTTTGGCTAATTACCTGTAGGTCGGAGAGCACACTCTCCATTACACAAGTCAGTCTTCACCAGTCAACCAGACAGATTGCTTCCCAACTCAGTGTCATTTGTAAGTTATTACTAGAAAGAAAGCCTTTTAACAGTAAATGTAAATAAAATTTCAAAGCAATTGATATATTGGATGTTGCTATGATCATTCTGCTATAGCAAGGATGACTCAAATACTGACTTTCTCTTACCTCCTACCCTTCTAATACAGGGGAAAAAAATCAACCAAAATAAAACACATGGGCAGCAGCATGGATCTAGGATGCTGCCATTGATGCTTATGTGTACTGGGCTCCAGGGCCCCCAAATTCAGTGGCAGACCACACTCTCCAACTTCTGGTAGCCCGCGAGATTGGCAATGGGCCAGATGGAACGATTTCATGGGCCAAACAGCTCTGGGCTACACAGAAGTGACAAGCAACTACAACACTATAATGACAAACAGTAACAAAGAACCCTAATGTAGACAATTACTACATTAGATTATATTCTTTAATTAGTACACTACTGCATGTCCTCAAGTTACACTCCCTCCCCCTTTCCCACTCCAGTACTGTTCTACTCATTTCAAATGTACATCTAGAGTATCAGATATAAAATTATCCTGCAATTAATGGCTGGAATTACAAGCATGTTTTTTGTGGCTTATACAAATATCGTAAAGAACATAACTACAGTTTCCAGCAGGGCTTTTGGATTACACCTTAGCTGTCAAGCCAAACTGAAGATACATCAGTTGAACAGTGAAATGTTTTGCTGTGTTACCTTTATGTTTTAAAACTCGGCATGAGTAAAACATTTTGCAACATCAGAGCAAGGCAGCCATATCCAAGGGGACAATAATTTAACTTCGCAGCTGATGTAAAATCATGGGTCAGAATAAAGGAGACTAGGAAAGTAATGGGGAAATTTTATTTGTCTGACCTTGCAACAGATCTGTTAAAGGTTACAAGGAACTTGACAGGTTGCATCTGGGTTTAGCAGACAGTAAGAACTTGGAAAGTTGAAATGCCCTTAACTCTTCTGTTATAAAGTATTACAGTGAGGACTTTTTACTCTACAAGGAGTTACAACAGTTCCAAACACAGGAGTATTTATTCACAATTTTCTTGGCTGCCTGTCAGAACCTTTTTCTGTCAACAGGTTTTTCCTTTGCAGCTAGGAGCAATACAATGAATCTGTTGGGTAGACTAAAAAAAAGATGAGGACTTCTTCAGTAAATTACGTGTTGCCCTAAATGTAAGCCTAAGAAATACAGGAGTGACACTGGGACTCATCTGGGTTTAACAGAGATTAAAATATTGGGAAAGGGGTGCTCCAACTTAGAGATGATGGTAGAGGACTAGAATAGAATACAGACCTTATTATTCTTGTGCAAACCCTTGTTTTGACATATTTTAGCCTTTAATGTTGCAAGATATTTGACCATCCTAATGGCAAAAATTATCTCCTGGAACTAAGGATGACAGAAGTTCAACAACTTAAATACCTTGGGTCAGGAAGTAAAAAGCTTCCAGTCAGTGTGCATGATAAAGCCAGTACATCCCAGCCACTGACTATTGCTACGTTGTGTTTTGGAGAGTTAGAAAATTAGACCATGCACAACACCAGGATGGGTCAGGGCAGGTGGGAGGCAACAACCTGTATCCAGGTACTGTCCTATTGTGGGGATTTTCTGGGGGTCACACCTTTTTGTACAAGGGAGTCAGGAAAAAGGCTGGCTGTGAGAGAGAGTTATTAGATTTTGAGAAGCTGATTTCTGCTCTTGAAGGCTCTGACTGCTCAAAAACACAGGCCAAGATAAGAAAGTGTTTCATTTGAAAAAACTCTTAACTAGTTCTGACAACGAAGAATGAATTGTCCAAAGAGGCTTGGTATTTTCCCCTTCCCTACTCTCCACAAAGATAAATTTGATAGTCATACTGCATTCATACACATGAATGGTAAAAAGGCAATGGCCACTGGGCAAAATAAGTGTATTAATTTAGAAGCTATTTTAAAAAGTGAATTAAAAAGTCATGACTACATACTAAAGGGTGTTACTCAAGTATTTCTACCTTCCTATGGAAGAGGGAAGCTGAATAAAAAACAGGTAATGCCATCAGTCAACTGCCTGATACAATTATAGGAGTAAGGAAGAATCAGAAAACACAAAAGCTCTTAATACATTTCAGTTAAGGAGAAGGTCTTCATGTTTAGGGTGGCAGAAATGTTTGAGCATTCAAAGAAACAAATAGGTCTATTTGAGGAAGTTTCCACAGGAAAATCCCCTAGAGCTATCACAACTTTTCAGGCTAATGGAATAACTGATAATGATAGTTTTTATTCTGCTCTGTGTGGGCGACTGGGGAAGAAGGTTAGGCACACTACTAGCAGGCTCATAGCTGAGGAATATTGAGACTTGGGATTCCTGAATTGAGTTAGTGGTTCTGTGGGACAAAGTTGGCATGTACAGACATTTGCTCTCCTATGACAAACTCTCCTGGATGTAAATAACCCTGGTTATTCCATGGTTATTTTTCTCCCAGAGTGGCCATTTTTACTCTGGGAGAAAAAGCTTGAACATCCACTTGTAGTTTCTCTTGGAGAGCAGTCACTCTCCCAGCAGACACTGAGAGTGTTTATACATGTGCTCTGGGAGGTGGGAGGAGATACTTTAACTAGAGCAGCTCTGAGATCGGTTCTAATTAAAGCACCTGGAACATCATGTGTATCAGCATCCCCATGCTGAAAGATGGCAGCAAGGATACTAACCAAAGCTCAAACAAGCTTTAGTTAAAGCACCCCCCCCACAGTTTTTCAGCACAGGGATGCTGATACACATGACACTGGAGTCTACTAAAGCACGGTAATTCCTGTAATTACAGTGCATCGGAGCAGTCTCTCTGCATATGCATAAGCATCCTGAATGTCTGTACAAGGACAGTGTTCTGGTTCTGCTCCTGCCCTCATGCTTACTGCTTTCCAAGTTCACAATACTTTCCTCCCTCTCCTCAAGTATCTCCCTTTTTCTTGCCATACCCAACTCTTCTTATCTCCTGAAATCTTGTGTTTCTGCTCCATGAATGGGAAGAAGAGGCTAAGGCTCAGTTAAAAAAAGCAATTCCACTCCTATTTAGTAATGCACTTTTGCCCATACTTAACTTTCAGAATGTAACTATGCTTAAACATCTACTCATGTGCTTTACTGAATGGAGACGGAACCATGATTGTGCCTAAAGAGAAGCAACTGCTTGAGTAGTTATAGTAACTGCTAGCTGCCGAAGGAGCTTTCCTGCAGTCATCTTCTCTTTTACCACAGAGACGATTCTTCCAGTGCTTCATCCTTCTAATATAGACTTTTCTCATCTCCCTAAGTACTAAGTTTCCTGAAGAGTTCATTTCATAGAGAAAGGCCAGACGGCACAGCTGGTGAAGGAAGAGAACATTCATGAAGGCTAATGAAAAATGACAACTTGGTGGCATCAAGATTCATTAAATTAATTTTCTTACACTCAGCCAAAGCCTCAGCCTAGTGCCTGAATTATATATTTTTCAAAACACTTTAAAACTCTTCTCTAACTAGGACTAAATGCTCTTAGATAAATTAGTAAAGAAATATTGAGACTTAAACTTTTAATCTAGGTGATTATAGTTGCTTCCTAAATGTATGTATATGGCCTGACTTTCAGAGCGGCAGAATAGTACAAATCTCAGCGCCACAGGAAAAATCAGCATCACTGAAAATCAGACCACTTATTCTAGGATTTAAGTATCTTATATTTAGAATGATTAACTTAGGTATCCAGGTTGGAAACATTTTTTTTTGTTATAGCAAAAGAAAAAAAAAAAAAAGATTATTCCTCCCATTAAATGATACAAAAGTTTCAAAATAATGTAGTCTTTTCTCATCATTCAGCAGTATATAGGCCTTACATGTCTGAAGCTGGATTTTGCTACTTATACTTGATAGGAATGTAACATGAAAAGTATTCTCTTGATTTTGAATATAGCTAACTTGCAACATGAACTGACATGAAAAAACTACTGAAGTCCCTCTTTTTGTATATAGCTTTGAAATGCTACCTCTTACAATTGTATTCCAAAAGTTTTGGTCCAATCGTTCAGTTAAACACAACAATTCCAGAAACAGCCAAAGCACCTCATACTTACAAGTACCCCAAAAAACTAAAACTAAAACAGGAATTTTGCAGCCAACTAAAGTAAGTGTTATCTATTACAAAGGGCAAAAAAAATTGCAAGCTTGCACTGAACACAAACCACAGCATGCTTAAAAGGAAGACACCAGTATCATTCATCCTGCCAGCTGATAATGGCAGAGGAACAATTACTATTAACACACATGACTATGCAAAACTCAAAAGAGATCCATGCAACAGTTCAGGATAACTGGCCACTGTGACTTACTGTTGATACCAAAGAGTATCAGAGAAAATAGCTCTGTGCAGTTATGAATTTGTCAGAAGTATAAACCACATCTCGTATGTGCCACCATGTAGTAGATTGAATCTACTACACTCCTAGAATCAAAGGACATGGAGCAGAATCTCAGCCAAGGCTCCAAGCAGCAAGCTGATGATTTTTAAAATAATTCATTAACATAAGCAGAACCCAGAGAACTACTACTCATGACTTTGAATATGGAAAACCTCCCTAATGTGGAGATTTACACTGCATTTCCACATTCATGAGAAAGCATACATGTATGCTAGCTACCCAAGAAATATTATTTGTAACTCTCCTCAGGGTGGAATAGAATATTTAAAAAACTGAAAAATACTATTAATGTAGTCTTGGGGGGAAAAGCCTTTCCTACCCACATTTCCCCTTTTCACCATCAAATGACACATTGTATGCAATCCCAACGCACAGATCTAGACAGCTAAATGATTTCACAGAGCTGTTGTATCAGAAGACACCTGGAACGTTTGTAATACTGCTAATGAATTTGCCAGTTCTAGGAAAGCCCACGTACTTGAACATTTGTCTCACTTCCATCTGCCAAAAAATACAATACAATGTGAATTCAGTGCCTAGCATCATTCCTGGTCCCTTATTTGGAACTGGGATTACTAAACACTCAATTAGAGAAGACGCTCTTAGAAAATTAAGACTTTTGTATAAACAGCTTATTTAGCTTCTAGGTCTTCTTTAGCACTTCTGCTTTCCTTTGGACCAGAAGTACAAAATAGAATCCAAGGATATAATGGGACGGAAACAAAATTAACAAGTGACTAAAAACAAATAAAATCTTGTTATATTTACTGAGTTCAAGTGGACTGTGTTTTAGAAATAGCTTGTTTTCCCTCCATAAAAGTGAGTCTTACTGTTGATGCAACCTCCCATTCTACCCCTTTCTCTCTGCGAATTTATATAAATCAGGATTCTCAAACTCTAGTCCCATGGGCCAAATGAGGGGTTCAGGCCACTCTGCAGGCTGGATCAGGCCCATAAAACCTGTCTCGCATATCGGATCCAACCTGCAGGGCAGGTCCAGTGCAAGCATGGGGCTATACTGCAATACATGTGGGGTCAGTCTGGGGAATGTGCTGTATATGGTACCTGCACTGTACTGGTCGTGTGTGCTATGTCTAGCAGTCTACGTCCCTAATCCAGACAGGCCCTAAACTCAGTGTGCAGGACATCATAAGCAGCATGCATCCAACAGGCGTGCAGCCCATGCCTGCATGCAGCCCATGAATTGCGTGCTGCCCATGCCAGCTCCAGTCTTGGAGGGCACTTGACACACAAGGCTCATCTGGGGCATGTGCTGCATATGAAACCCATGTCAGACTAGACCTTTGCATTGGATGAGGCACTGGTGGTCAATCTGTGGGCCCAAACTGTCCCCAGATCCAGTGTGCAGGGCCAGTCCGGCACAGGTGCCACAAGCACCCTATACCCCTTACTGGCCCCACACACTGTGTGTAGCCCGTGCCAGATGGCCTCCATGTGCTGCATAACAAATATGGGAGCTGAGACCAGAGTATGCTGCATGTAGCAAGCCAGTTAAAGACCAACAGGGAGCACTGAGAGCTGGATGATACAGTGCTGCAGGCCAGATAGAGTCCACAGGCCATATCTCTGACACCCTAAATTAGTCATGTACTTCCTGGCATGAAAACTTGAGCCTGAAATGTGACCTACTGGGTGCATCTACACATGTACTTAACTGCACAGGAGACTAATTTGCAGTGGTGTAGTTTCATAGTCTACACATGTGATGCTACTAGACTGCAGCAAATTAATTTTCACTGACATATGATAGTAGTGTTTGGGACAGTATTATCTTACAGCAGTAAAAATAACTAGACCTAAACAGACATATAAACACTTACCCAGGTGTAAATTGCATCTGGTCAGCCCAGACAGCAGGGGACCAGACCCTTGCCTGCTGGCTAGCCACACAGCTCCACCCTCTGGGCACTCTTGTGCCCTACCCAGCCCCTCTGCCTCCTGCCGCCATGACCTGGAGTCCGGAGCTGACCCTCCAAGCCTGCTGCCAGTCTGGGGCTGCTCCACCCTGGCTTAAACTGCTGAGGTCCTGGCGACACGTGTAGATGCTGCACGCAGGAGCTGTTAACTCCAGCATAACTGTGCCAGAGTTTTATTGTGCTACACTATTTGAACATGTAGATATACCCACTGTGATCTATTTTCTTAATATTAGCTGACATATGGAAAGATTAGAGAAACATGGAAGTATTCAGAGAATTACAAGAAACTCAGTACCAATCCTCTCTGCTTATACTTGCTTAACAATGACTTATATTAGGAATGCACACAGTTTGGTACAATTTTGGAACTTAAGCAGCAACATTAGAAGAATTAAGAAAGCAGTGAACCAAGCAGTTGAACACTTAAGAGATTTTTTTTCTAAGAACTCTTTGCCCCAATAACTTACACTTGTTGAGAAAGACTAAGAACAGGCCCTTATCTAGATAATGTTACACATACACATTGAATCTTTCAGACAGGAATGCAAACATGACATGATCCTCAAAGCACAAAGGAAATCCATTCCCAAATGGATGAAAGGTAACAAAAGGACTGGGAAGCTCTCTTGGCTAAACAGGGATATCATGGTCCTGTTAAGAAAGAAGAAAGAGGTGTACAACAATGGAATCTTAGGGCCTGTCCCAAGGAGGACTATACAACAATGGCCTGTACTTGTAGGGAACAGATTCAAAGGGCTAAGGTGGCAACCAAACTAAAATTAGTGATGGGAGTCAAGGACAACAAGAAGTCCTTCTTTAGGTATGTAGGGAACAGGAGGAACACAAATGGAAGTGTGGGGCCACTGCTCAACAACTCAGGACAGCTGGTTACCAGCACTCAGGAGAAAACTGAGCTCCTGAATGACTACTTTGCTTTGGTCTTTCACCAGGCCAAGGGCAAAATCATGGCAGAGTGGGTACAGAATGAACAGGGTAGGAATGCCTGCCTTCCTACTATTACTGTAAAACTGGTGTGTGATCATTTGAAAAAATTAGAAATATATAAATCAGCAGGACTTGATAAATGAATGAATGAATGAAAGGGTCCTGGGGGTAATAATAGACAATGATATGAATATGAGCTGGCAGTGTGATGCCATAGGCAACAGGGCAAATAATACCCTGGCTTGCACCTATAAATGCATTTCCAGCAAAACTAGGAAAATGATTTTTCCACTCTACTTGGCACTTGTGAGACCGCAGCTGGAGTACTGCATCCAGGACTGTGAGCTGCACTTCACCAAGGACATGGTAAAGCTGGAGAGTCCAAAGAAGGGCCATCCATCTGATCAGAGACTTGTACAGCAAGCCATACAAGGAAAGGCTGAGGGACCTCGGACTCTTCAGCCTGAAAAAAAGAAGGCTGAGGGGACTTGATAGCAGCTTACCACTACATCAGGGTCGTACACCAAGGGCTTGGTGAGCAACTGTTCACCAGGGCGTCCTTGGGGATAACCAGGAGTAATGGCCACCAACTCCTAGAAGATCGATTCAGGCTCAACATTAGGAAAAACTTCTTCACAGTCAGGGTGTCCAGACTGTGGAATAAACTCCCTCTAGAAGTGGTGCAATCACCTACCCTGGAAATCTTCAAGAGGTGACTGGATGGTCACCTGACCCCAGTTGACTTTTCTGCCTGGTGCAGGGGTCTGGACCCAATGATTTTCTGAGGTTCCTTTAAACCCTACAATCTATGAATCTATGGGCACCATATAAACTGGGATAGTGTGTTGACCATTACTCAATATCAGGGATTCTGGTTTTCTCTGTTTAAAAATCAAAGTTTCTGATTTTTTTTTAAAAATTACAAATTTTCCAATTAAAACCCCCCAAAATCCATGTTTTTCCATGATAAAATGAAGCACTACTATATACAGTAAAAGCTTTGTTATCCAGCACCCATGGGGAATGGGGGGGTGCCAGATAACAAAATATGCCAATTAATTGAGAGGCTTGTTCAGGCCACCACTTCTCCTGCCACGTCCAGGGCGTGATTGTCCCTCCTACAGCATCACTGATCCTCCTGCCGCATTGCTGACCCTCCCGTGGGCCCCGAGGGACAGGGAGGTGGGCCCCACACAGCCTGCTATGCCCCGGGCCGTGGGGGCTCAACAGTGCAGGTTGCTTTTCCCCGGCCATGGGACCTGGTGAAACTGGAAGTGCCATGGTGGGCACTTCCAGTTTCACTTTACCTTACAAGCTGGCACGCTGGTTAATACAACATGCCGGCTTTCAAGGTGCCGGTTAACGGAGTTTTACTGTATATATGTATCAGTTGAACACAATGTTTTGTTGATACACTACAATTTTAAAGCAAGTTGGAAGCCTACCAGTGCCTCAAACACTGTAATAAAATAAATTCTAAATACCTATACATTTTGGCATTTGATTTTGGGTTTCTTATCATGGAAAGTCAGAGCTCTCTCTCCCTCCTTCACTCACCAAGATGCAGGTCCAGCTGTGGCTGTCCCCCTCCCCCACTTCTCTGTGGCACTGAGCAGCACTAATATGCTGGTGCTCTGCCCATGCCATTGCCCCTCACTGCTGGCCCGCCACCCCCAGCCCTGCTGGTGTCCCTCACTCTCCACCCAAAGTCCCACAGCCCTGCTGGTCATCCTCACTCCACAACCCCCTGCTCCCCCCAGCCTTGCTGGAGGGTGCTTATAGCTGCCAGGGCTATGGGGCCAGAGACCTGCGTTTGCAGTTCCCTGCCCTCTGCAGCAGCACCTGAGCTCCAACTGCTGGCTGCTGCACGTGACAGGTGGCAGCTGCTGAGGTGGAATGGAGCCCAGCTCCCACACCCCATGGGTGGCATGACCAGAGAGGAGCCCATTATGGGGGCAGGTGCAGTTTGGCCACTGTGGGCTCAGGACTCTTCACCTTGCTGTTCTTCCTTGAGGCCTCCACAGCCCAGTGGGCAAGACCCAGCATAGCAGGGCAGAGTGGAGCTGTGTGGGGAAGATCGGTGATGTTGCCATGAGCCCCATCTCACCATGGCAATGCGCCCCTGGTTTGCCTGGCAGCAGCGAGGGGCACAACTCCATGCTACTGTCCCCCACTGCTGCTGAGTAGGCAGGAGGCACCTTGTTATGGTGACACTGGGCTTGCAGCACTGGCATTGACCTTTCCCACCCCGCTCTGTCCTGCCATGCTGGGTCCCATTTGCTGGGCTGCAGAAGCCTCAGGGAAGAGAAGCAGGACAGGGAGGCCAGGCCCACAGCAGGCAGCCTGCACCCACTCACAAATCTGGGAGGCACGTGCCCCTCATGCCCCCCTGGGAGTGTGTGCAATGGTGAAGAGCATGCTGGTTGAAGCAGCAAAAGCAAAACCGAAGTCCCACTTCTGGTTTCGCCAAGTCCCACTTTGGGCCAGAGTGAATTGATTGATAAATTAGTAAAGTTTACATGTAATCCAATATGACTGGAAGGGACCATTCGCTCTAAGATGTACAGGAGAGGGGCAGAAGGGGTGGTGCGGTGCCTGTTCCCCAGCACTGATGCACTGGACACAGTGGGAGGCAGGCAAAGACGTCTCTCAGGTGACTGGCATATTTGGTCAACCAGTACCCCCCATTCACCATGGGTGCCGGATAACAGAGCTTTTGCTGTATCTATATCTATACACACACACACACAGAGCAAAATATAATATATATATGTATTAGTCAAATTATCTTCAAGTTTCTTTAAAGGATTAAATATTAGGCCTGTGCGAAGCGACTAGTATTAGCTTTGGATTTGAATTCAGCCGATTCGAGGGATAGCTATTTGATTTGGTGATTTGAATCACTGTCTTTAATCGATTTGGCTGAATTTGATTCGGAGATTTGGCCACTGCCGAATCAGCTGAATCTCCAAAACGAACAGGCCCCATCCCCTGCCCGCTCTCCCAGTCCCGTCACAGGCTCCTGCCAGGCAGGGCGGTGATTCCCACTGCTCCCCACTGTGTGGGGGGAGCTCTTCCATGAGGCCCCAGAGGCGCCAACAGCCACCGCAGTGGCCAGTGAGTGCTTTTTTTTTTTTTTTTTTT
This sequence comes from Gavialis gangeticus, assembly GCF_001723915.1. Classification (NCBI taxonomy): domain Eukaryota; kingdom Metazoa; phylum Chordata; order Crocodylia; family Gavialidae; genus Gavialis; species Gavialis gangeticus. The sequence continues at coordinate 146,887,536 of NW_017729024.1, read as the reverse complement.
TTTTTTAAAGGGCCGGGCCCCTTGGGGGGGGGGGCTTTTCCAAGGGCCCCCGGGGGCCCCACAGCCCCCGCCGGGGGCCGGGAGGGTTTTTTTTTTTTTTTTTTTTTTTTTTAAAGTGCCGGGACACTTGGGTGGGGCAGCCATTGACAGAGTTGGGAGAGCAGGCACGGGCTGGGGGGTGCTCAGGCAGGCTGGGGGAACAGGCAGGGGATGCGGCCTGGCAGGGGTCCCCCTATGGTCCCCTCCCTTCTCCTCCAGCCTGCCCCCTTCTTACTGGCATGGAGCCTAGGTCCAGCTCCCTGCAGCGACCAGCAGGGACTGCCTGAATCTCCGAATCTTTTCTGAATCGATTAGGAGTCCTTGAATCAATTCAGACCTTTTAAATTGGTCTCCTGATTCGATTTGGATTTGGAGATTCGGCTGCCGAATTGGGCTGAATCTCCTCGAAATCGAATCAGCAACCGAAGCTTCGCACAGCCCTATTAAATACACATTTAGAGTAAATTGTAGAACAAAAATACTGCAAGAAGTTAAACTTAATTCTCTTGGGGGCTTCCTTCTCCTTACATACTAATATAAAATCAGAAGTAATAGCAATGAATTCAGCAGAATTAAGAATCAGATCTTGTGACTATAACTTTTCCAAGCTTTAAGGAAGAATAGATACTAGTGAATCTTGAAATAAAGGGAAAGCACAAGGAAGACCATTCAGAAGCTTATTTCCTTATTTTATACTTTATTGTTGGAAGAACAAAAAATTCCATTAAATTAAAAGACACCAAATCTGTATATCAAAAATTGTTATCCAACAGGCTGAGGACCTCAACTGCAGAGTGCTACTGACACAAACGCATTATAGTGACGTTTAAAGGATTATATGCATGAAATATAATTGCAGATACCATTTATCAGGATATGTAAATTCCCATGTTATTAAAGGAAACCATATGTTAGAGGAAAAAGAATTAACCTATTGTATGGTATACCACAATTAAGCACAAAGCACAGTTAAGCACAAGGGTGGGTAGAGGGAGTGGTACATTTCTTTATGACATAGCTGTTCTACCAACTACTAGACTAGTAAAAGTATGAGAAATTTTGTTTCTAACAGTACTAATGGTGCACTCTCTGTAGCTTTACTTGCATTGCTTTAAACCACTCATTTTAAGGTTTTTTTGATCTAAGTCTCCTGGCTTCACATGCTAGGGTTTTGTCGGACTGCAAAGCTAGGGACTGCCCCTGCCCCCCGGCAAACCCCAGCTGGGGTCTGAGACCAGGGAGGGGGTT
>NW_017729024.1:146876736-146886096 GCF_001723915.1 Gavialis gangeticus | reverse complement strand
AGTACAGAGCTGCCCTGCCCTGCTAAAAACTTACTGCTGGCTATTACTGTGGACTACAAATCCCAGACACACTTGGAACCAGGAAGAAGAAGTGACGAGCAACCTTGTAGAGTCCCACTGATGTGATTCTGGACTGCAAATGCCAGAGATCTCAGAGGCAGCAGGAAAAGGAAGCGAATACATCGCCCACGCTGGCTACATGCCAGAGAGCCATGCTCTATTGCCCCCTGGCTTCTGGCCTGCGCTAGTGCAGGTATGTGGCTGCATTTCTTAAATCCAAAGTGAAAGTCTGTCCAGTTGTTTTTGAGTTTACCTTCTGCAGCTTAGACTAAACTACAAAAACTGAATTGATTCGGCCTCAGGCTTTCTGATTCAGCCCAAGTGAGAGATGCACAAATTGTAGTTGATGTGTTAAAGAATACAGCATGCTTCATTCAGATCTAGGAAAAAAAATCTGGGAAGCTAATAGAAAGGACAGCCTCAGAAACACAGACCGGTAAGTGACTGAATTCTTTCTAGAACTGTTAGTGAAATGTATCTCTTGGAAATCAGCCAGATCCTCATCTGTAAAAAAAGGCCAGTACTGCCTTACTCAGATCCATGCATGGAGCAGGGTGGGCCAGATGACTACTGAAGATCTCATCAAATATCTTCTCATCAAAACCGCAATACTTTTCAGCCTTAAATTTAGCCACATCTCTCCCCAGTGCTGTAGTATTTTCATTTCCTTTTTTAGGCTAGTGGATAGTAAGAAGGATGTGGGCAGGAAGTCAATGGCTGGTAGGGACATCCACATGAAAGGAGCTAACAGTGGCACGGAGGTGTTAACAGAAGTAGTCTCTCTCTAATATTAGAGTGGTTTTCTGTTAGTGTGTGTAGAACCTCCCGCTTTAGCCAAGATGTGATGGAGGAAGCTTCATTAACATCCCAAAGCAGCATAAGAAAACTGACCAGGGAAGTCTAAAGTCTCCTACCCCCTTTTCTAGGCAGAAGTATTGCCTTTTGGGGCATGGTACAAAGTAAATCCATAAATTAATGGAATGATCAGTTCTGGAATTATTTCTGCACATACAATTATTCACTGTCAGCAGATCAAAATGCTCTTTTCCACTCACTAAAAATGGACAATACAAATTTACTTCTGAGGCCAAACATTACCAAGATTTTACCAGGTATTTCCACGTCTTTCATTTGTTAAAAAAGTATCAGAGACTTCCTAAATTATAATGCTGCCAGCATAGCTTTTTCAAGTCTCATTGGAAGAGAGACATGTACAAACAAGACACTCTGGTATTACACAACATTTTGAATACTCAGCATAGGACTTTAGGAGACCATAATCCTCTTTTCAGGAGTTGCTGAATATCTGTAAGTCCCATTCAAGTGAATAGGAACTGGTACACTGCACCATGTTTTTGTGCCTCAAAGAAGTTTTCAAAACCTTTTAAACCTGGCGTCTATGAAGCCAACAGGATCTTTGGTTTCTTTATCTAAGAAATGAGTACAACACTAGCTTTCACCTACCTCACAGGAGAAGGGTCACATATAGTTAAAAATCAAGAAATCGTTTCAAAATACAAAACCCTAATGGAATACTTAGAAGTTGTGGAAAACAAACTTCCTGGCATATACTGAAAATGGCATGGGACAACAGAGCTTAGTTCACAACCTTTAACTAAAAAGGGAGACTTTCACATAGTGGAAAGAAATAGTGGCATGTTTCAGCAATGTACTTTTTAATCATCATGAAGCGTATGGAAAAGAATCTCCTCAATGAGATCACATTGAGGTTTCTTAAGTTACAAATGACCTCACTTTGTTTTTGTAAGAAAGGGTTAGGTAAGCTAGATTTTCATATTAACATCTGCAGGGCAATCCAAAATCCTAAGATAAATAGTAATCCTCAGGTTCCAGATCTCAAGCTTTATCTTTCTCTAGTAGTCATAAATTAATATGTATACACAGAGCTCCTTCACTTTCAATTCAAACCTCAAATATAAAATAGTTTCATTGCACATAATTTACAAATGGGAAGAAAGAATAGTTTAACTAAGCAAAACAAAGCAATTTGATATAATGCAGGACCTGCACATATTACATTATATCATATACATCATTACATACATACATACAATGACTGTGTGAAACAGCTGTTTGGTTTCCATTTCAGCTGTTTCGGAGGACAGTGATTTGTTTCAGGGTTTTGGAACACTGTTCTATTTCGATTTAGCCGAATCCATTTTGGAGTTTTGGCGCTGATTTGGAGATTGGGATTGGCGCTTTGGGTGCGTCAACACATGCAAGCACGTACGCTTGCAGTAGCTCAAACAGAAGCAGTGCAAATTTGAGCCGGGGCTTTTTGCCTCTGCACATGTGCTCAGACATGCACTTTGTTGTGGTGCAAATTGTGCCATTTGGGGCAAAATAACCCTACCTGGCTCCTCCCGGATCTGCAGCCAGGGAGAGCTAGAGCCCGGGACCAGCACCTGTGCTGTCCCCGGTAATATAAAAAGCTGCCTTGGCAAGTAGCTAAGGGCTACTCACTCTCAGGAGCTTCTGGGGCCCATCCAATTGGTACCTGGAGACACTACCCCTTGTGCCAGCTGGACTGCTGAAGCAGCCCTGAGAGTTCCCTGTGCCCTCTACCCACTGCAGCAGTCTGGCAGTGGGGGCTGCTGCCTGGCTGTGACCTGCTGTGCACCTGCCAGACCTGGATGGGGACTGCATAGCCAGTAGAGGCATCTGCCCCTCTGGGCCTGCTGTCAGTGGGCTGTGGCTGCAGAGTTGGCCTCTGTGCAGCACTACTGCCATGTATGCCCCCTGCCCAGCCATCTGGGTAGCTATCCCCCGGAAGATGTTCCCCTAGTGTGGTGGCCTGCTTTAAACTGTCAAAGCATGTCCTCCTGGCTCCATTTGGCCAGGAGGTCAGCCACAGCCAGCTGGGTCCAAGGTGCCAGCTCTGAGCAGGCAGGGTCCTGCCACTGGCCTCCTTAGCAGGAATTCTGGTGTTCCCTATTGGAAAACTGAAAAATCCCTGATAAAAAATTCCGAAGTCACCCTGTAAAATACCTCCAAATCCATGTTCCTTCACAATTAAAACAAAAGACCACTATAAAGAGAGAGAGATAGAGAGATAAGTTGGGCAATGTTTTATTGATATCTCTACAGTGTTAAATCAGTTTGGAAGACTACCAGTGTCTCTATCATAATACTAAAGTGAACTCTAAATACATGTTTAATGAATACATGAATATGTATTTTGCTTCCCCCCCAACAGGGGCCATGGCCCCTCCTTGGGGGTTACAGCTCTCCCAACAAGGGGCCAAATGGCCCCTGCAGGGGCTACCGCCCCCCCTGCAGGGCCCACATGCCCCACCCTAGCCTCCCAATTGCTGCCCCAGCTGACCCCATCCCCGCTGGCTGCTGCCGCCCCCCTGATGGCTGCCTGGGCAGGCAGCGTGTTTCAGCACCAGGGCAAAGGTCAACCACAGAGATGCTCTGACAGCCACAGCATCTCTGTGTAAGACCCCAGCCTCCAGTTGCCTCACAGCATGATCCGGGACCATGCCTGTCCCGCATTTTTTAGCTTGGTTTTTTTTTGACCCCTGGATATCCAGGGTATCCCTGGATATTTTCCCCCATGCTGCTAACTTGCAGGGCCCTCTTGCAGTGTCTCAAAAGGGTTTGAGATGTTGCAAGAGGCACGTGCCAGCTCATCTGGACATGCCCTTTGTTTCCATGTGCAAAAATGTCCTTTCTTTCAAATTAGCTGACACTATTAAAGACTGACTAATTACAAATATTTTCTTTCAACTATGTTGCCTTTTCATACAAAGTTAAAGTTATACATTTACATACATCTTACAATGATTTTGTTTGATGTTATTCTTATTTTGGTGTATTTATTTAAATTTAAATTGGGGAGAATAAAGACTGGGTAAGAACATTTGTCGAGAACTGAAATTTTTATGATGTTTTGAGCAACCCATAGAAATAATAAGCAGCATATTATTCCATTAAATTTCCCAGCAGAGTTGCACATCAAAATACCTTCCTTGCAGTATACACAAAGGCCAGATACAGAGGGAAATGTACAAACTATGACATTTGGCATACTGGATCTATTAATGGAATAAATGCATCAGTCAAAGATCCTCTGAAGATAAAAGCATCATTCTCTCTAAAGTCTCTGGAATCCTTCCTAAATCACAGTCATATTTTCATTTTTGTCATCTTTTTCCTGTAATCAAAGGGTTTCTTCTATAATAGTAAATAAAAATTAAGTGTTCATTTTGTTCTTCAAAGTAAAACTGTTTCAGTAATGATGAACAGCACAGTGAACATCTTTCTAAGGGAAAAGATTTATTGCTTACTGCTTCAGTTTCAATTAAAAAATTTGTATTGCTTCAGGGTTAAAAACAATGGAACATGTAATTATGCTGAAATGAATTTCTCACATGTGAATCAGTTGTCTTCCCCCATATGAAATCCTATGTTCGAGAAGAAGCAGTTTTGATAATACTGGGACAAGGAACATTTTACTATGTAAGCTTTTAACAAAGTTAAATGTGCCCTATGCAGTGTGCAATATAAACAGGTTATAGCTAATCTTCAACTTCCAAGATTAACTATAGTCCTCAAAATATGAATATAGAAATGAGTTTATTAAGAAAATTATGCCAACTTAAGATGCTGCACATAGATCACAGGATCTGACCCAATAACTTCTGTATCAGATTTGGTAATTTCTATTCGGACTAGAACATGTCTTTTAGAAAGACACTAAGGGCCTTGTTACATATTAACTTTAGGTGACTCCTGGAGCTCTTAATCCCTGGATTGTCCACACATTAACATCTGAAATTAGTTTTAACCACATTTTAGGTGGCTTAAAGTTATGCCACTCCAGGGTAGGTTTTTCTTTAATCTGTGTTACCCAGCTTGTGTTACACCAACATGTGGCCACTCCCTACAGATGAGTCATCCAAGTTGCAGTCCTCCAGCATCCCAGGATGCAGTGTCCCTTCCCCCACTCTCCTGTTATGTGTGGGGAAACATTCCACCCCTTGAACTCAACTGCCCAGGGGGCGGTTCTGGCACCAAGCCAACTCCCCCTCCCACCCCTGAGGATGTGATTTTCCCATTGCTTAGTTAGGGGTGCAACCTTGCGTAAACAGCCTGCAGAGCATATGCCAGCTAGCCAGGTCACAGGACATGGACAGATCCAGGAGTGGGATATAGAGGTGGTGGGGAGAGGGATACAAGGTAGGGGGCTGGATCCAGTACCCAGAGGCAGCACTGCCAGCATGGTGGTGGTAAGCGGGGAGCTCCTGCAGGCAGCCACGGTGCTGTCAGCGGTTGGAGGGTGGGAGTTGTGAGTGCCGACTGCCTGCAGGTGCTGCCAGTAGAGTCGGCGGTGCCTTTTCGTAGCGGGTGCACTGCCACACTCAGGGGGTGTTGTTCAACTATTTCAATGGTTAACCTCCACACTTACAATTTTACACCATATTTTCCATTTAAATGTATCTAGCTTCTGCTTTTCAGCTAGTGATCTCATTATGCCCTTTCCTGTCAGTACAAAGACCCCTCTTCTATCCTAAACCCTCCATGTAGTTACCTGGTTACGATAAAGCTATTTCCTACAATTGTCTCTGATAAACTAACATGAACTAAGAGACCAAGCTTCTTTATCTCACACCTGTAATGAAGGTTTATCAGGGCTCAAATCATTGGTAGGGATCTACCTAAATCACAGTGGAAGTGCACTACACAGTGGCTCCTTTGATCTTGCTCTTTTTACTGTACACCCCTCCAGCCCCAATTGGCAGAGAGGGCCCAGCGGCCTTGCCACTTGCTGCTGATTGGCTGGATGGGGGGGGGGAGGGTCACACATGCCAGAGCAAGATTAAAGGAGCTGCTGTGCAGCACACTTCTGTCATGATTTAGGTAAATCACTGGATTACCCAACTACTTTAATACACACTTCTAAAAAACTGGGCCTGTGATTAATACTGCACTGCAGCACAAGAGAAAATTCTATCCTTAGCCCCAGGCTCTTCTTTTCTTGGCACTAAAAGATGGAAAACACTACAACAAGAGTGCATTCAGCTCTGGGGAGACAGCATTTCCCAGTGACCCTTCTTTTGGTTAAGTTAGAAACAGCACTTATTGCTGCAGCTATCCTAAGTAAATGTATTCTGTTTTCTTTGCCCAAGGAAGGCTACTACCAGAGGTGGGTCTGGGGCACTGAGGAGAAGGTGCACCCTTATCTCAACCTGTCTGTGGGCCATGCTTCATCTACTATCAGTTCAGTCAAGTGAACTAAGCCTATCAGGCACTCTTGGTTTTCTTACTAGCCTGTTAAAAAACTAATAAAATTGTTGTTGGCATGTACTCATCCTTTAAACTTTTCTTGGAAACCTGTCTCCACAGAGTGAAGAAATGAACTATTTTCTGTCCTCCCACTCTCACCCAGAAGCAATGTCTGCCTGTCACTTAGATATGTGCCCATGAAGGATATAAGTAGTAACAAGTTGTTGATTTAAATAATTTATTGCCAAGGGTAGAAGCAATAAGGAAAATTCTATTTGACTACCAGGAGCCAGAAAATTAAACACCACCATAAACAAGTCCATACCCTTTAAATACAACTTAACCACACCTTATAGGCATTTTGCTTTATTGCCTCCAGCTTTCACATAATGAATGTCTAATTAAATTGCATTTCTATATACTGGCCTAGATTGCTAAACTGTTTGAAAAAATGCAGCTAAACTGTTCTTTTTTGTTAATGTTGTTTGCTAAAACTACCATTTTATTATTATTAGACATTTTAGTACATTTGGGGTTGGATTTTTACTTAGTATATGGGAATCAGCAATGGGGCGGGAATGAAAAGTGCATTTTATACCTCACCCCTTCCCCTTTGATTCTGCATTAGACTAGAGTCAATGCCAGTTATGAGTCTTAGTCTTAAAGTGGGTGGCTATAACAGAGAGGAAATTTATGCTGCTATAGCATAAGGGCATAGTAACTATTCTGTTTCCCTTTCAACCCCAGTACTATCATCATGTATCGAGAAAGTTTATAGTTATAATTTTCTCTTCTCTGATCATTTCGATTCAAAGTCATTTATGCTCTAACTTTCACTGTGGCAAAGTTTACATTTAGAAAACATGATAAATCTTTAAGTTAACTTTTCCAGGTGATATTTCCATTTGGGGTTTAAAACCAAGGATTTACTTGAAAGTTTTTAAGTTAAGAAAAGTTTAACATATACACACTTTTCCCATGCATTGTATATTTAATATTTAATTTTGTTTAGTTGCTATTCACTAGCAGCTAGACCCACTGTTGTATGCAAAACTTCCAGTTATACGAATATGTACAAATGAATATGTACTTTCACGGTACCATAATAATTTCTGTTAAGCTGTGAGCTCTCATTTTATCAGCTTGTTACTGAGTTCATATTGTCACTGTACATGTTTGCATTTATGTTTCAAACAGAATATTCAGTGCACAAATCTGACTAGGGAAACACACTCAGTATCAATTTATTCTTGCTTCTGCCACTCTTTATGCTTAGCTCACCCTGGCATAGGAAAGCCACACTGGGCATGTCTACACGTTCATTAATAAGCTTCAAGTAATGTATATTAAATCTAGTATCTCCACTGTGAGGTACCAGAAAAATGCATATTAGCCAATTTTAATGTGCATTACCTAAATAACATAGTTTTTTTGTGATGCATTACTGGGCATTAAAATAGGCTAATGCACATTAAAGTGCATGTGCAGATGTGTCTACTGTGATAAATTCCAGTTCTGCTAAAGTTACAAAAGTTGTAAGCACTGTAAGATCAAATGGGGCTGGGGAGAACCCTTAAAAAGTAGTTAACAGAACATCTTTTTTTTTTTTCCCCAATCAAGAGATCTCCAAGTTGTACACTTCTCTTGCTCATAGCTGCAGCCATATTTCAGTTGGAGATGCTGCCTAGATAAGTCCCAAGTCTTCTGGCACTTCATAGGTCAAACATAACGCCTTAAATAGCATTCTCCTGCCCACCCAGCAAATCATCACCAGAAGCATTATTGACTCATTTTATCTCAGTATATTTGTTGACTTACCCAAAGCTTCAGCTTTTAGTCAAGTGATTATATAAGAAATTCAATTTTCAGTTAAACAAACACCTAGCCTTTGCAATCGCACAGAAAAGGCTTGCAAATGTGAACTTTAAAGGATCAAAAACAAGACAGTAAGTAACTTGTTTTTAATTTATTATGTTTCCGGTAGCCTGACTTGTGTATGCTGAATACTTTAGGCTTAGTGATCTTGCATTATGCAGGACAGCACTCTGGTGTAATTGTTCACACCGGTATAAATAATTCTGTTTTATAAACAACTACCACATTCTATCCCCAGCTGGAAGTTTTGAAAGGGTTGATGCACAGATTCAATACAGTACAATACAGCTCTATAATCTAAAGGTGATTGAGAAGGGAATCTATAAAAAATATGCAGTCATGGGCAAAATACAGATGACGAAATCATTTGTCTATCGCTGCTAATTGATCATCTAGGCTAGGGACAGATATTCAAAAAGCCTGAGCCTGAATTGATCCAATCTTTGCAGGTTAGTCTAACCTGCCTAGGTTAAACTGGTTTGCAGCTACATAGACATTCCCTCTGGACAGAAGAAATGTAGGCACATGCATGCAGTGGCTCAGGCTACAAGCTGGGGGGCACTAGAGCAGCCTGCCCTTCCCTTCCATCATACTGAGCTGAGGAGGGGGATGGGCATGGCCAGGCCCCGACAGGATGTTCTGATTAGGGAAGGGTGTAAACTCCCACCCTGCCTGCACTGTCCCAGGCTTTTCCCTGCTGGCTGCTCAAGGGGCCGGAGTGTTGCCAGAGCCCAGCACAGGGCTAACACTCCAAGGCAAAGCAGAGACATGCAGTACATACATCTGTTCATGCTACTGAGCTTTTCAGACTTCCTTTCCCTGCTTCTTCATACTGTCTGCAAACCTGACATGCGAGGGAGCCAGCAGGGAGGTGATAACATAGTGTTTATCAGCCTATCAACAAAACAAAAGCATCTCTCATTAGTTCAGGCTCTTCTTAAACAACTTTTTCCAAGGAAGGAATGAAGGGGCATTACCAGCTGATCAGCTCCTAAAACCCCTAAGCAGACACTGTTCTGTCTGCCTGTCCCAGCGAGATTGGAGACACACATGCACAAACACCTCTCAGGATTAACTAGCATACCACATGCCCAGCGTCCATGGGGCTTGGGTCCATGCTGCAGGAAGTGGGAGGAAGGGAGAGGGGGAATCTGATCTTGAGCAGTGAGCAGC
>NW_017729024.1:146865245-146871736 GCF_001723915.1 Gavialis gangeticus | reverse complement strand
CAGGGGGAAGCCAGGCAGGTCCTGCTGTGCCTGAAGTCTCTGCCAGAGCTCTGTCTAGGAAGCAGAGAGGTGGGGCCAGCCCTGTTCTCTGAAGCAGACACCACAGCCCAGGGCTGCAAAGCATCTGGGATGCTGGGGGACTCTAGTTTAACTTAAACCAGGAAGGGGTCTGGGAAGATATTGCATAAACCAGTTTGACCCAAATCAGTTAAATCTGATACTACTTTCAACCAGGTTTATCTTAAATCAGTTTCGGCCATTTTGAAACTGGTTTATGTGCACTGAACTTATGTTCTGTTACAGGTTTAAATCAATTTCTGATCACTTAAACCGGTTTACGTGTAATGTCTGTCCCTAGCCCTAATGGTGCTGGGAATGTTAAAACCTAAGCAGTTGGAAGACATCCTTTACCCACAGATCAAGCCCTACACTATTTTGGTTACTTTCTCTAAACGGTCAATATCTTGTGTGGACTTAGCTTTAGCAAGCCAACCCTCATCCATGCACCAATGTCAGGTAGACAGAAAATACAATTCTGGACCGCTGTGACTGAGTTAAAAGAAAAAAAAGCCAAGTGCCACAAAGTGACAGCACCTAAGCAATATCTCCCTACTAGCCATTCTATACATCTGCTCTATGTATCCCAGATGTTGTTCTGGAACCTCACAAGAATGACTCTAGGAAAAATTAATAGCTTCAAATTACTTTATAGGAATGCTTTGCAAGAAAGGAATGCACAAAGTTGAAAATAGACCTGTCCAGAGCAGAATCATAGGTATCAAAGGCAACTGATATATTGAATATAGGCAAATGCAAGATATACAGCACAGCCAAATAGCATTACCTTATAAACTGTACCTTTTTCATTTCCTGAATTCATAAACCTTAATGCTGCAATATGGAAAGGTTGTGGTTTTATATCTTAAGTTAGAGGATGCTCAATCATCCTTTACAGTGAGCATTAGAAATGTCTGTCTTTAAAATTCGTTGTTATATATTATTGTTATAGTTGGTTTGTTTTTTTTAAGCCAGTTGTCTACTTAAACTGCATTACATTGGCAACTGGATTTCACTCAAGCCAGTGATATTGGATGCAATTAATATATACTATTCCTTTTAGAAATCAAAACAAACATCTACTCAACTTCCTTTGTTTGCTATCTCAGTATCTTAAGCAGGTTTGCCTTCTCATAAATCCATGCTGGCTGACCCATGTCAACTTTTTTCTTTGCGACATGTTTTTAACTATATCCTATTAGTTTTCTTTTCCTCCAAAACTTCCATTTAAGATTAATTAACCCCCATTTTACTTACATTTCACTTGAACAACACCAGACTATTTTTAAATTAAATTTTTAATGAAAAGCAACTATCCAGAATTACAATCAACCAACTTGATATGAAGGCACAGAAGGTACTCTATGACAGGATGAAGTTCTATATATCATCTCATCTGACTGGAAATGTGCATATGGAAGAATCAAAATAGCTCCAATGGTGCATAGTGGGGTCAACGTTTAATTCCTGTCTTCAATATACTGATACAAAATTCAGCTATACAAGGGTTTGGTTTTTTAATTTAATATATATAGTGCTATTTACTTACTTGTAGTCATGGCCATAGTGCAGTGCTTTCAAAATACTTTAAAAGGGCACTCCATTTCTGGAGAGTTCATAACTAGATGTGCGGCTCAAACAAGATAAGCTTCTAGCATAGGGGTAGGCAATTATTTCAGGCAGAGGGACACTTACCAAGTTTTGGGAAGCTGTCGAGGGCTACAAGGGTAGCCCTGCCTCTTGATAGGTGCCCCGCCCCAGTCACAATTTTGGGACCAGAAATCCTGCTCCTTAACCCCTGACTTTTGCCACCAGAAATCTGTCCACTTGCTCCCCAGAAGTACTCCTTTCAGCAAGGGGTTTTGCGATCTTGGAACCAGAAAAATTGCAAATTATAGTCTAAAAACCAAGCATCTAGTGCAACATTCATTAATTTGATTTCAAAAAATATTTTTCTCCTGATTTACATGCGTTTGTGTAGTATACATAGAGGTGATTGTAGAATAGCTTAAAAGGAAGTCTTATTTTTGTATAATGTGGGGGTCTGTGGGGGGTATGGGTGGCTGGGTATGGGGAAGCATGTGGATGTATGGAGTGGGGTGGGTATGGGGTTTGTGACAGGATAAGAGTGTGTGGAGGAGAGTGGCTGGGAAGGATTGTGGCATTTGTAGAAGAGGAGGGTTTACCCATAGCCCCCCCCACCCCGCAACAGGCAGAGTCCCGTCAGCACTCTTCCAAGCCCAGACTCCCCAGTTATGCCTCTCCTGGCCCAGGCGTGGGCCCCATGCTCCCACTTGCCACCATTTCTCCCCATCCCATCTGCCACCACTGCCCTTCTCCTGCCATTTCCCCATCCCTCACCGCACCTCAGCACCATGCCCCAGCTGCACGGATGAGACCACAGGACACCAGGAGCTAGCCCAGCTTGGCTGGCACAGCACAGAGCCAGCCAAAAATCGTGGGGCCAGGCTAGCTCCTGAGGAGTCCTGTGGCCTGGCGTTGCAGCCCGGAACCACATGGTGCAGGTGGGGAGGAATGGCTGCAAGCAGGAAAGTGGAGAAATGGCAGTGGCAGATGGCAGGGGAGTGGTAGTGAGTGGGCATGTGAGCATGGGGCCTGTGCCTGTGTCCAGAGTCAGCACTGGTGGAGGCCCAGAGTGGGGTGGCAGCAACATGGGGAATGGGGTGGTAGGAACGCAGAATGAGGGGTGGCAGGGGCTCTACGGAGCTGGGCTCACTGCCACTCCCCTGCCACCGCCATTAATCTGCTTTCCTGCCTACAGCTGTTCCTCCCCACACCCCACCCACTGCCCGCCGCTCTGGCACCACATGGTTCTCAGCTGCAGCCCCAGGACCACAGGAGCCAGCCCAGGCAGCCCCAAGAACCAGGGTGATTGCCCACTGTCCTCCCCTGCCTCCCTTCTTATCTGAATTTTCCTTTCTGGTGGAGGGAGGCAGGAACAGCCCCAGGGCCCCAGGCCAGAAGCCTCTGCTAGGTAGAGGCTTTCAATTGGGAGTGGGAGGGGGGTAGTGTGCGGGGTCAGGCTGCCCTTGTTGCAGCTGCTGGCTCCCCCTGGGTCCTACTGCCCCTGGTGCTTGCCATCTTTGAGAGGCATCCAGGGCAGATAAATATTAATTGTCTAAATATTTTTAGGGGCCCTGCAGAGTGGCTAGAATAGCCTGGCAGGCCAGATTCAGCCCACGGGCCATATTTTGCCAGCCCCTGTTCTAGCATACCATTCTACAGTCAAAAGCTATCTTACAAAGCTCAGTAATCTGTCTCCATCCATTTCTCATGATTCACCTTTATCTGTGCACCTATGGCTGATGGTTAATTTGTTTTATATGGGTTAGGCTTAAACTAACCCTCAGTTCTCCAAACCATTAGATTAAGAATGTAACACTATTAACTCAAAAATATATTTCCCCATTTTCATTTAATTGATACTGAAATTCTGGCTGCTCTTTAGCCTTCATTTTAAAGGTATTTCCTGTATTTAAAGGTATTTTACTTAATTGCTTATGTCTTTATTTAAAACCAAGAATCACCTGGCTACCAAGATGGTGCTTTAGTATCTGTCATAAAGTAGTATTTACTTTGTCAACAACATTTCTTCCTGAAGTTCAACAAAAATTTTCACTATTCTGCATTTTTTTTACATAATTTATTTTCATTGGCTATATTTTTCTTTATGCATTCATTGTTTTATTGACTATTTATCCTCAATTTTTTTCAGGTCACAGGCCTTCAGGTCTCCCATTAAATAATATTTTCCATTCATTACTGATCCCAAATCAGTCTATTTCACTATTTGAGACAGTTCATATTCCTGGCTCCATCTAATTTATTTACTGAATTTTCTAACTATCTACTAACATCAAACTGGACAATAATTCACTGCCCATTCAAAATCCTTGTGAATGAGTAATTTGCAACAGAAATGGGAAAAATACTGGAAGAGAACCTTGCTCAGAACTTCATGAACAGTAATTTGCTTACACTTCTAACAGGCAATATCATCATCCAGACTGCTACTTCTCCTCCTATTATTAATTATTATTATTCACAAGGTTTTAATTTAGGCTAAAGCACCTTCTGTATTCCATCTTGGATATCCATTCAATATCATTTTGTGTCTTCTCTACAGTGTCTTTTGAAGATTTTATATTATTGAGATTTATTTTCCAGAATCAGTTTTTGTCATGGTGTGGTGGTTGCTTAACTAAGTCATCATTTAATTGGCACATCTGTGAATCATAGGACTTTCTATTACAGCACCTGTCATCATAATTTCTAAGCTAAATTCTAAGGTGAAACAGATTTTCCATTAGAGTTCCTGGTGAATTGCACACAATTTTATGCTTCCCTAATTAGAAGAAGGATCAGCTGGGGAATGTGCATGTGAGTTTGGGTACATGATCTGACATTCGTATGCCTTTCTTCCAACTAGTCATACCAAGTGAACTTGGTAGTAGGAAATATCAGTTTCAGATTATGAAGAGATGTCATAGTGAGGACTAAATGTAGAGTAGTTGGGACCTGCTTTAGAAAAATGGTGGCTGATGAACTCTTCATTATTTTAGAATCATGTATGAACTTCTTGATGGCACATCCATGATTAAAGAGAAAATACAACTGTGCCTAGATGTTTTCAGAGTGTATCTTTGGCTATATATTAAGATATTTTTGGATATTTCCTTTGGATAATCTTGTTTACAGAGTCATCTCCATTAGGTACTATAGGTATTAGCTAGAATTAATTTAACTATGATGTCAGTTACGCTTCTGTATTTCACTCTATTGCTAAACTTGATGTATTTTTAATCATGTCCCCTTCTGCTCTTTTCTTTCCCACTTTTGACTCTTAAGTTTCCTCCTTTTCACCTCCCCATATCTTTAGGCTTCCCCCTACCCCATTTATCTATATTTTCCTTTTTCCAAATACATTAACTAATCTTTTATATACCCCAGAAACAAATACAAGTTTTTCTTAGGTTTTTTGTCCCTTCCCACTCTCCTGTTATCTGTGTATATTATCAGCATCTCTTGGACAGTCTGTGAAAGATTAATCACTTTCATGACATTGTATGTCTACTTGCTTAAATATCCAAGCTTCCCCCATGTTAACTGTATAATCCTCCCTCCTTAGTTTTAGTCATCCCTTTTTTCTTTGTGCTCTGGATTTAGATAATTCCTCTTTACATTTTATATGTTCTCCTTACCAATTCCGAAAACAAAAAAAAAAAAAATCAGATACTAAGTTCACCCCCAGAAATAAAACTACTAACATATATCCCAAATCCATTTTCAAAAAATAGTTCAGCCACAGTTCAGATATAAAACTATGTTGGAAAGGAGTGGGGCGATGACAGGGTAGTTTAGAAAAAATAATATTCCAAACTTCTCTTCTCTGAAAAGCCAGACATTCAGATATGACTAAGGTATGTGCCAAGATCACCTAAATATTCAGGAAAAGATGGGTCACCTCAGGCTTGACCATGAATGTAACTAAAATAATTGCAAGAAAAGCAATTTGTTGAGTCTCACACATCAAGCATAGTCAGCCCCAACATGCCAGTCTACCCAGACCTTCAAACTACTAGACATTAGGGAAAAATGACAAGCAATCAAATTATATTCTTCCACTAAAGACAGAAAACTATTAACAGGGAAAAAGTGACAGTACATGAAAAGACCAAAATAATTCTCTTTGAATAAATGTCTGACACTACCAGATTAAAAACCTGAAAGGATTCTTAATGAAAAGTACTTACAAGAAAACCGTAAAAAAAAAAAATTAATCAATCTAATTATTTCAAATTATTCTAATAAAATACAGCCCAAAAGAATCTTGAAACATTTAATCTGCATTTTCTATGCAACAAACATGCCATTTTGAAGCTGTACTTTACATCAGTATCCATTTAAGCCATGTGGTACCTAGCAAATATCAAAGTTGAAGAAAATGACACTACGGACATTTGTTTGAATTGCTTTGTCAAGGCACAAAAACAATTACGTTTCTGGAGAGCTGAAAGTAGCTAGAATGATAGCTTGATCTGTTATTTTAATAGTTAGAGGTGTAAAAATTCAAAAGCTACCAAACTCAGACCTTTACAAGAGATTGCTTTGACATGCCACTTCCAAGTGGACAGTGAAAGAAAAGAATAGCCATATACACAGTAGTATTTACTGTAGTGCCTCGTTAGAAAAAATATGCATGTACCAATGTCATGGGTAGTGGTAGTAGATTCTTCCCCAGATACATAAAGCCTAGCGCATTTGAGAAGCTGGCATTTGAGTTTAAACTCTAAATACTCTGACATATGCTTCCCCCCCACCCGATTCAAAGTGTTGGCAGCAGATACTATATCAACAGATTTTGGCATAGTCATGACAAGTACCCACCACCCTCCCCTCCCCAAATTAAAAAA
>NW_017729024.1:146854736-146860245 GCF_001723915.1 Gavialis gangeticus | reverse complement strand
GCAGATACTATATCAACAGATTTTGGCATAGTCATGACAAGTACCCACCACCCTCCCCTCCCCAAATTAAAAAAAAAAAAAAAGCAGATGTGACATTTTCTCTTTCCAGGCCACTGGAAGTTCCATCCGTCATGATAATGACATGTTAGACTTCCAATATTTGTTATCCTGTAACTAAACGCACACACACACACAACTTTGTACATCATCTATGGGACGTAGATTTTAAAGCCTGAAAGGACCATTGTAATAATTTAATTTGATCCTCTGAATAACACATGCCAAAGATTTCATCCAATGATTCATAAAAGTGGCCCAGTGAGTTGCACTTTGACTTATCTCAAAAGGTAGATGCAACATTTACAATTTCTCTTAAAGAGACAAGATAGCAGTTGCAGAAAAGCACCCAGAACAGGGACATGGAAATATATGGTATTTCTGTTTAATAGTAGCATCTCAAGTCAATGTTTGGGACAAATACACAGACAGACGTATTTTAAATAGTCAGGATAACTAGTACCAGATTACAAAATTTCCACCAGATTTATCTTGTTGTTTAGAAGACAAAAAGTATTAGCTTTGTGCATTTCCATACTGAAGGAAAAGATTGCAAAGTTATTTGAAATGTTTACTGCATACTTCACAGCCAAAATATTCATCCAAAACCATTCAGTTGGAGCCAAAACCAACAAAGAACTAGCTTATACATAATAAGCTGCTCATAAAAAGGAGGAAGAGAGAAAGTGAAAGAAAACGAGGATGCAAGGGGGCTTTTTTCCACAAAACACCCAGAACAAAAGCTTCAAGCTCCGAGATGTATGATTAGTAAATGGGCTAGGCTTGCACCATATTGCCGAAGGGGCACTACTTACTGGGAAGAGTGGGTGAAGCTCCTTCATTGCCTTGCACTGCCATTGTCAGCATAATCCTGTGCCAAGTGTCCTGCTGGCTAATTGCTTTGAATTTAAGACACAGCCTACACTGCAACTACACTGCAACAACTAATGTGCTCATGCTCTGAAAACATGACTATAGAAAATACTCTCCAAGAAAAAACATCCAAAGCAAGTCCTACTTCTCTAGTCTTTGCCCCAGTTACTTCAGTCTGATCTGAGCTCCAAAACTTCATTGTGACCACTAAAATGTGAAACCTTTGCCCATTCTATTTCTTGTGAAGGAAATCATCTGTAGAAACTTATTTTAATTGAATCTTTAAATTCAGGAAATGCCAAAAATTAAGACTACTACATTATTTCTACTGTAATGAACAATCTGAAGCACTATTTTATTCATATCTTAGAACAGCGGCAGGCAATTATTTCGGGTGGAGGGCCGCTTACCCAGTTTTGGCAAGCTGTCAAGGGCTGCATGGGTAGCCCCGCCCCTTGACAGGTGCCCCACCCCCTGCTCACCATCTTGGGACCAATGTCCCAATGTGTCTGGGGCCCAGAGTGGGGTGCAGGCTGCCAGGGGGCTGTGGAGCTGGGCTGGGCTGCACCAGCAGGGAGAGTAGGGAGCTGGCCCGGCTCCATAGAGCCCTTGATGGCCGGGACCCTGTCCCCTGCTGCCCTGCTCTGGGCCTGGAACACCGGTGTGGGCCCCATGCTTCTGTGCCCACTCACTCCCAGTGCCCCCCAGCCCCGCGGTACAGGTGGGGGGCAGCGTGCAGCCCTGATCCTGCACTCCCCAGCAGGGAAGGAGCTGGTGCTGAGTGCGTGGGAAAAGTGGCTCCTTGCCTACCCCATGGCCGGTGCCCCCTGCTGCAGCTGTTCGCAGCCCACGCAGGGCTATCCTGAGCAGGCACAGGCAGCCCCATGTGGGCTGTGAGCAGCTGCAGTGTGGGGTGCCGGCCTCCATCTTCTGTCCTCTGGGCCTTTCCCCCACCTCCCGTGCTCAGCACCAGCTTGTAACCTGCCCCCGCTGCCAGCCTGGGCCCCGCGGTGGCTCTGGGCTTGCCTGTCAGGGCTGCACCACAGTGGCAACAGCTGCAGCCCCCCCCCCCATTGCTTGCCATGCTGGACAGTGTTTGCCACCACCACCTGTGGGCTGCCCAGTGCAAGCTCTGGGTGGGCAGCAGCAGCAAACACTGCCCGGCGTGGCAAGCGGGGGGGACGCAGCTGCTCCTGCTGCGGCGCAGCCCCGACAGCGAGCCGGGAGCTGGCACAGGGCCCAGACTGGCAGCAGGGGTGGGTTACAAGCTGGTGCTGAGCGCAGGAAAAAGCAGCTCCTTGCCCACCCCGTGGCTGGCGCCCTGTGCTGCAGCCACTCGCAGCCCGCACAGGGCTGCATGTGCCTGCTCAGGACAGACCCACGTGGGCTGCGAGTGGCTACAGCAGGAAGTGTGGGCCACGGGGCAGGCGAGGGGCCACTTTTCCCTGTGCTCAGCTTTTTCCTGGGATGCTTTTCTCTGGGCTCCTTCCCTGCCTGGGGTCTGCCTCCCCGCCTTACCTGAGGTTCTGGCACCAGTGCAGCCATGTGGTCCCAAACCAGAAGCCCCTCCTGGGGCTTCCGGTTGGGGAAACGAGGCCAGGTGGACCCTGCTGTTGCGGGAGCCTGCCAGGCTTCCCCTGGGTCGTACTGCCCCTGGTTCCTGTCATTTTTTACAGGAACCAAGGACAGATCAATATTAATTTTCTAAATTTTTGAGGGGCCTTGGGGGCTGGAAAGAATGGCCTTTGG
The DNA here is from genome assembly GCF_001723915.1 of Gavialis gangeticus. Classification (NCBI taxonomy): domain Eukaryota; kingdom Metazoa; phylum Chordata; order Crocodylia; family Gavialidae; genus Gavialis; species Gavialis gangeticus. The sequence goes on along the minus strand of NW_017729024.1, from coordinate 146,857,566 downwards.
GCCAGATCCAGCCTGCGAGCCGTATTTTGCCCACCCCTGTCTTAGAAGGTACTTTTATATTTTATTCAACGGAGGGCAGTACTAAACATTCCTTTTTTAAAAAATTGTATGATTTAAAAATAGAGCTCCTTGATAAAGAAATAGAAAAAATGCTGGAGGATCCAAGAATGGCAGGCTAAAAGGCAAAAGAAAGGCAGGTTGCCTGTAGCTAATCACATCTACCTCAAAATCAGGACTTGTTATTGTTATTTTCAGTCTAGGAAGAGCACTGAAAAGATATTAAAACAATATTACCTATGGCTTATTGACATGCAAAGTAAAGTCCAATTTTACAAATGCTCCAATAGTAAAGAACAATGATAGGCTGTGGCAAATGTTATAGGTCTCTAATTCAAGAATGAACCATTAAGTATAGATGACTATAATCAAATTATTATATATATATTTAGTGTTCTATATTTAAATGGAATACTTAGCAATAAAAACAAAAACTTAAGCTTAAAATAAGATAAAACCAAAAAAGGTCATATTTTGCTATCAGTTTTGTAGAAGCAAGTTTACAACTATTCTAAGATACTAACAAAATACAATACGACATACGACATTATTGAATTTTAAACAATCTACATGCATGATTTTAGCTTGTATACTAAAATGCTTAGGTCACCTGTACACTAGCACAGAGGCTGCTCCGATGCACTGGAATTCCTCAATTAATCAAGTCTGCTGGAACGTGGCAAATGCCGCACTCCAGCAGCCTGTTTCTCGTGTATCAGCATCCCCATGCTTAAAAATGGCAGCGGGGGCACGTGAACTAAAGCTTATCAAATAAGCATATGTAAAAGGTGCCGTAACAGTAACAGTCTGAAAAAGTGTTTTCTTGAAGTAGGTTTTGGTGATTCCCTGTGTCCTATGATCTCTGAATACAATTTATTCAGTTTACAATGAGATGTCATGATCCTGTGAAGTCTTACGCACATGGCTAATTTTAGTCACACTGGGGGATGTATCGTCCATGTTGAAATCAACTGAGTTTCGCCACTGACTTCAACAGCACCAAGATTTCACTCTTGGTGTAGATTTCTTGGAGTTAATTGTATTAATCAATATGGGAAAAACTTTCTTTTAAAATGCCAGCTATGAAACTCAGCTTTGAAGCCCAAAAGTCAAGCTAAGTTCTTTCCTTGCTGTCATTCAGTGAGAGATTTTGCAGATTGAATTATGCTAAAAATCACATGCGAAACCTGAGCTTCTTGATAGACATGAAATCTCCATTGAAAACAAAGTGACAGGCAGCAGAATTCCAGTGATGATGTCTAATTCTGACTAAAACCCAACTCTGCATAGATTCTGCATAGCTAACAGGAAAGAAAAAAAAGAATCTACATTTGTTATAATAGCAAGCATAGATAATATTGAGTGCATACACAGAACAGATCTGTTGAGTAAGGTGACATTTTTACACAGTCACTTTTTAAAGCAGAACTACATTTTAAGGGCTTTTTTGCATGGGTTTTACCAAGAAACCTCTGTGAGGAGATGCCAACATCAACTTCCCTTTCTTTTTAGTTGCTAGTTTTACTTGATTTCTTTCTTCAAAATGTGTGCCAGCCAGTTTCAACTTGTTAAACAACTTTTTTTTAAAATCAGCTGCCTTGCTGGAATGCTGAACTGATGTTGATGTATGTGTGGGTATGTTTATAATACATACAAAAATACATTAAAGTAATATAAAGGATCTGTTTTAAGCCTATAAAAGCAAAGCAATTACAAATTGAGGTAACATATTGGAGCAGACACCCCTTTACATACCACAGTGCCTAACGAAAGAAACAACGGTCCAACTTATGAAGAAAGTGTTAAGTGGAAATGCTCTTTTCATTTAATACAGCTGTGGTTTATATGGTTGAATTGCAAAACTAATGGAATATCACAAGCCAATATTCTTTAATATAAAAATTTATGTTTGCAAAAGATTTTATCCTCAAATACCATAATATCTAATAAAATCTATGCAATACAATATATTTGGTAACTACTGTTCTGTGTTCCAAGTGAAGTCCTTTCCAGCTGTATCACTTGATTAATAAAAATCTTAATGAAAAGAATGAAATCAAGCAGAGCAATAAGGCAATGAGGCTCTGGGTCAGACTCGGAAGCCTACATTTAGGCATCAAAATACAAGTGACTTGGTTTTCAGACACGAAACTTCTTCACTTCCCATCAAAGGCAGTTTTAACTACGTGGAGCTGGACATTTTGATCGTACACCTTATTTATGATGAATCAGTCACTAGATGTCCCTATACAAAAAAAGTTAATGACAATGGCTGACCTGAAGGAAAAGGAGTGTACAGTAAAGCACATAACATAACAATGCATTTTCTGTTTTTCTTGCAAACACATGGGGGGGGGGGAGAAAAAGGTAGACAGTGTGTATGTGCTACTTTTTGACTTTAAATCTTGATATGAAAAATAAGTGGTGAAAGGGAGGAAAAAAAGGGAGGAAGGAGGACCCGGGAAACTATAGGCCAGTTAGTCTTACCTTGATCCTAGGCAAGCTGTTTGAGAAAATAATTCTGGCACACGTCCAGGAGGGGCCAGCAGGGGACTGCATGCTTAGGGGCAATCAGCACGGGTTCATCAGTGGCAGGTCCTGTCAGACCAACCTGGTGGCTTTTTATGATCAGATCACCAGATCATTAGATGCAGGGGTAGCAGTGGACATAGTCTTCCTGGACTTCCGGAAGGCTTTTGACACTGTCTCTCACCCCGTTCTCATTAAGAAAATGGGAGGCTGTGGCGTAGACACCCACACAGTCAAATGGGTC
>NW_017729024.1:146848923-146854140 GCF_001723915.1 Gavialis gangeticus | reverse complement strand
CAACTTCCAAGAGAGGTGGTGCAGGCTCCTACCCTGGGGGTTTTTAAGAAGAGGTTAGATGAACACCTTGCTGGGGTCGTTTGACCCTAGTACTCTTTCCTGCCATGGCGGGGGTCAGACTAGATGATCTTGTCAGGTCCCTTCTGACCCTAGAAACTATGAAACTATGAAAGTGCAAAGGAGCCAAGCATGGAACACTTGACAGTGACAGAAAACACACCTCCAGAGACTGAAACCCCCTTCTCCACACCCCAATAGGGTTACATGCGTAGGATTAGCTGTTCCTCTTCCACCTTTTGTCCCAGGTAGATCAGGTGCTGCTTCAGCATGTGAAACAGTGGCTCAATGTTAGGGCATTGAGCATTATAGAGAGGGCAGCCCTGCTGAATGTCCCTGCATGCTGGGAAACAACATAGAGGAAGAGGGCAGGGGGTGCCTTGCTGTAAGAGTGCAGGGCTCCCAGCAACAGCACCGAGTCTCCCTGCCCTGCTGTGCCCTGCCACTCCAAGTCCCGCCTGCTAGGCCACAGTTCCCCAGGGGAAGGAAGGGGGGTTGGAAAAGAGCAACAGATCAGGTAGGCCTAAGCCCATAGTGGCCAACCTGCATCCACCTCTCCCATGGGCTCTGTTCCAGCCATGCCGCCCATGGGGGAGGAAGAGCCTAGCTCCAGGCTCCACTGCAGCAGCTGCTGCCTCCCACAGGTCACAGCTGGGGCTAGGGCACTGCTGGGGGGTGCAGGGGGCTGCAGGCCCAGGTCCCTGGCCCCACAGCCCTGGCAGCTGGGGGGGGGCAGGCAGTGGGCAGTTCAGGGGGAGTGAAAGGAACCAGAAGGACAAGGGGGATGTGGGCCAGGAGTGAGGGGGAATGGCATGGGCAGAGCACTAGCATATCAGGGCTGCTCAGTGCCACAAAGCAACGGGGGGAGGGAGAGGGGGAAGGAGGGGAGAACCACAGCTGGATCCAAATCCTGGTGAGCAAAGGAGGCAGGGGAAGCTCTGATTTTCAAATCAAACGCCAAAATTTACAGGTATTTAGAATTTATTTTATTATAGTGATTGAGGCATTGGTAGGGTTCCAAACGGCTTTAAAACTGTAAATATATCAATAAAAACATTGTGCTAAACTGATACACACACACACACACACACACACACACACACACACACACACACATTAGGTCTAAGCAAAGCGGCTAGTATTCACTTTGGATTTGGATTCAGTTGATTCAGGGGACAGTGATTTGATTCAACAATTCAAATCACTGTCCCGAATAAGTTTGGTGATTCAGCCGCTGTCGAATCAGCCGAATCTCCTAATCAAACCGGCCCCATCTCCTGTCCACTCTCCAGCCCTGTCAATGTCTGCCCTGCCCAGCCCCAGCATCCCAGCTCTTAAAAAAAAAAGCCCTGCACTCACTGGCTCCTGCTGGGGCCAGGCAGGGCAGCCATTGATGGAGCTGGGAGAGTGGGTGGGGGATAGGGGCTTGTGGTAGAGCCCCCCACTCTGTGAGGGGCAGCGGGGATCGGGATTGTGAAAGCAAATGCAAACTTAATTTAGAGACTGAAAGCACCTTAATGGTCATTCTCTTTACAGAAAGAAGACAATCTTATTTTTATCCTCTTGTTCACTTTGAAGCATATCTCTGTTGTCTAAATAATTTCGCTGTGTGTTAATCTTGGGGTGAAGACAGAAGTGCAGTTCCCAGCTGTAACTCAGAACAACGATTTTTACAAAGTGTTCCGAGTTACAACGTTATCCCAGACCAAACAGAAGTTCAGGCTTGGTTCCAGTGAGGAGAGGAATCTAGCTGCTGCCTGGGAGACTGCAGCCAGGTTCCCATAGCAACAACTAGGGCTCTCTGCCAGTGCTTGCTGTTTTGAGAATGGGAAGGGGGGAAGGCAGAGGACGGAGCTCATTCTTGGGACTCCTCAGCTGGTGCTGAAGGGTAGGATGGGTGAACTGGAGTCCCCCCCCACCTTGAGGGGACTCCAGTACACCCATCCCACCCTGAGGGGGAGGAGAGGGGAGCTGAAAACCCCCAGACTAAACTCCCTCTGTTCTCTTTCCCCCTTCCCATTCCAAAAATAGCAACAGGCTGGGAGCTCGCAGATACAAGTTACAAAAGACACTACATTTTGAGGTGCTTTTATCTGATATACCTCATGCAATGAGGGGTCAGATTTTTCACCTGATCGGCCATTTCTGAAGCTTTCCGTGGCTGCGCACTTGTGCTCGGTCACAGCTATAAACTGCTTTCTGTGGCCAGACTGGGCAAAAATTGTCACTTCTGTCTGCTCTGCACCCATGTTTAGGTACCTCTGGTCTTCTCTAATGCCTATAAATTGTGTAGGTATTAGATTATATAAAGATATTTGCCCTCAGTGGTTCTCCATAGAAATTGTTCCCCAAAGATGATTCTTTTGTTGCATCAAGTGCAGCAACTCAGCAGAGTTATCTAGTCTTTTCCTTCTTTTTCCAGCAGGAACTCTGTTACCTCTGCATGCTCTTGACTTTCAGACAGTTACTATCCTTTTCCAGTTGTTCAATGTTTTGTGCATCTCAAGAGGTCCTGTTTTGAATCATGCTGTTCTCAATGTTTCCTTAATTCAGACATTTGTGAAAAGAGTATCAATTTTCCTTAAAAACAAATTGTAACCTTCTTTTAGTGAGGAAGAAGTCCTATATTTTTTAACATTTTAATTTAGTTATTAAAGAGCCCTCCAACTCTGTTATCCTGCTTGCCTCAGTAAGTGACTGGGTTTAAGGGAAGAAATTGTTGCCTTTTGCTTGTTGAAACTTGATTGAAGACACATGGCCAAAAGAAAATGGCAATCTGAGGAATTCCCCCTACCCCCTCTTTTTGGCATTGTTTTCTTTTGCCTGTCAGTCAGTCACCAACAGATCCAGAAAACAGTAACTTGAGACTTTACTCAGGCAAAACTTGTGCAAAAGTTTCTGCTGCATGCTGTTCAGACGAAGGTCTCAGGAGACTTAAGACCATCAGCTGGTCCAGACTTGGCCCTTCATGTTTACATTTTTTTGGGGGGTGGGGGCAGGGAATCTATCCCAAGACAGTCCTTAATAATTATAGACCCTGATGTAGTAAGCCAGGAAAATCATTTACCAGCCAGTGAGGTGCCACAAACAACATCTAAACTCATCTATTGTTGCAGCAAGTCATGTCTTGCTCTTCAAAGTGCTATTTTAAGACACCAGAATTCTAATGAACTTCACACAAAGCACAATGTTTAGAGGGGCTCCTACAGCACTACATGCCCAATAACTTTCCTAGATATAAAATGTAATTGTCTTGGTAGATTTTAGCCTTCATTGGTCCAAAGAGAGAGGCTTTTATAGACTTTCCTGAACATAAATCTCTAGAAAACTGTCAAATTTGATCATTCTGATGATTTATATCCCTATCCTTCCAGCATACCTGGCCCCAGTGTAGGCTATATATCGATCAGACCAACAAACAATATTCAAGATGTTCATTCCTCTAGATTCACTCTTAGGGATTACCAACCATATGTTCATAGATTTCATAGACATTAGGGCTGGAAGGGACCTCGGAAGATCATCGAGTCCAGCCCCCTGCCCAAAAGGCAGTCTTCTCATTCAAAATTGTATACTGAAGGTAACAGAACAGTACTCTGTAAAGATAAATTGGAAAGGATGTTTTCATAACTTGAAGACATCAAACAGTAGGTTTAAATTTAACTTTGAACATGATTGCTGATAGTAACGCATGCTCTAGCAAAGACTTTTTCATGCTATTTGATATAATTTTCAATCTTGATTACCTGCCCCTCAATTATTCAAATTTAACATCTCTCACACATCATTCTGGTAATGAAGGGTACTCTGAGATGGAGGTTATAAAAACATTGAGTTAAAAGTAGAAAAGAAAAAAAATTAATGTGTATATGCTATATAGATATTTTCAATTTATACACCGTTACTATGTAGGAACCAGGAATTTGCGAAAGCTTTTTAAAAATTATTATTATTGTTCATCATTCATTTGGTTTAGGAATGCCCATCCTCCAGCCTGCAGGCCAAACGTGGCCCACAGGGCCTTAGACTCCAGATCCGATTTGGGGCCTCTGAAGGGTGGTGAAACTTGGCCATGGAGGAGCAGTGTCAGTTAATAATGCCACCCCTCCCCACTGCCAAAATCCCAAGCCCCTCATAGTGGGTTGGAGCCAGGCCACAACCCTCCCCTTGCAAGGCCAGGTTGGGGCTGGGCCAGGGCCATGGTTCCTCCTCTTGCACAGCTGCTTTGTAATGGAATATTTCCTACAAACCAGTTCATTTCTCTTTATCTTAATAGTGAACACGGAAATTAGAAAAGTTTTAGTATCAGGTGATTTGCTGTCTTTAAAAAGTTCAGTTATGGTATTGAAATGTACAGAACTTAATACTAATATATATAATAATTACAGTTATTCGAATGGCACCCATTTTAGAACAGAAAGTACTTGGAAAATATCTAATTATTTATTTTCATTAATGAAGACATTAATAACAAATATCAATACCTATAGCCTGGGAATCTCATGAACATACTAAAGTAGTACCAAATGTGTTCAATTAATAACTTTAATCAATTTTACATATCATAAGAAAAAGGACTAAACATCTATAATTGAATATATTTGTATATCTGAACTTCAGGGTCTACTAAGCACATAGGGCGCATCCACACATTCAGGCATGTGCACTTGCAGCAGCTCAAATAGAAATGGCACAAATTTGAGCCGGGGCTTTTTGCCTCAGTGCAGGTGTCTGGACATACACTTTGGTGTGGGGCAAATTGTGCCACTTGGGGCAAAATAAATCTGCCCAACTCCTCCCAGATCTGTAGCCAGGGATAGCTAGAGCCCGAGGCCAGCACCTATGCTGGCCCTAGCAGTATAAAAACCTGCCCTGTACTGGCTCTAGCAATATAAAAAGTTGCCCTGGCAAGTAGCTCAGGGCTACTTGCTCTCAGGAGCTCCTGGGGCCCAGCCACTTGGTATCTGGGGACACTACCCCTTGTGGCAGCTGGACTGCTGAAGCAGCATCCCAAATTCACTCTTTAAAACACCCCAAAGTCCATGTTCTTCCACAATTAGAACAAAAGACCACGAGAGAGAGAAGGAGAGAAAGATCAGTTGAGCCATGTTTTATTGCTATATTTACAATGTTAAAGCAATTGGAAGCCTACAAATGTCA
>NW_017729024.1:146843111-146843923 GCF_001723915.1 Gavialis gangeticus | reverse complement strand
CTCTGGCCTCAGCCTGCCCTTCCCCACTTCTGTTGTTGCCGCATGCAGGGCCTGATGTGGCGGCGGTGGGAGAAATAGTGAGTGTGCCATGGTGGCAGTGGTAGGGGGAGGGGACAAGTGGGTCTGGGCCTGATGTGGAGGAGGATTGGGCCCGAGGGTGGGGAGAAGCCGGGCTGCTGCAGTGGAGGAAGCAGTGGGTCCAGGCTGACCCAGAGATGGCAGGGGGATGGAAGGAGCGGGCTCTGAGATGACATGGAGGAGAGGGGGCGGGGGAGGAAGACTGAGCCTGAGCCCAAGCTGGGGGAGAAGCCAGCCAGCCATGGGCGTGGGGGGGAGCAGTGGGCCCAGCCCAACGCGGCAGTGGCTGAGGAAGGGGAGGAGCGGGCTGCCTGCCCCACTTGGGCCTGGGCCCACTCCTCCTCTACCCCCCTATTCCCCACATTGGCTCAGAGCCCACTTCTCCCATTCCCCCTGCCACTGCATCAGTCCCGGCCCATTGCTCCCCCCTGTTGCAGTGGCCTGGCTTCTCCCCAGATTCGGGACTGGTCCACTCCTCACCTTTCCCCACCACTGCAGGGGGAAATGGGCCCAACGTGGGAGGGGAGGGGAGTGGACTTGATGAAGCGGGGAGAAGCAGGCTCAGCCCAACATGGAAGCAGCTGGGGGAGGGGAGGAGCAGGTCTCCTCCCCTGCATCGGGCTCGTTCCCACTCTTTCCCCATCCTCTCTTCCCTTGCATTGGTCCTTCCCCCACTCCTCCTGTCCCCCCGCTGCTGCCAGTTTCGTCCTGGGCCCGTGTCTCCTCCCTCCCCC
>NW_017729024.1:146837612-146838111 GCF_001723915.1 Gavialis gangeticus | reverse complement strand
GCCCTGGCAAGTAGCTCAGGGCTACTTGCTCTCAGGAGCTCCTGGGGCCCAGCCACTTGGTATCTGGGGACACTACCCCTTGTGGCAGCTGGACTGCTGAAGCAGCATCCCAAATTCACTCTTTAAAACACCCCAAAGTCCATGTTCTTCCACAATTAGAACAAAAGACCACGAGAGAGAGAAGGAGAGAAAGATCAGTTGAGCCATGTTTTATTGCTATATTTACAATGTTAAAGCAATTGGAAGCCTACAAATGTCACTATCATCATTCTAATATTATAAAAGCCTAAGTCAGTCTGTCTGTCCATAACACTTTATTTGCTCTCCCTGCCCTGCTCCCTGGAGGGGGGGGGCAATAGAGAGGACAGAACAGGGTAGGGCGAGGCCAGCAGTACATCACCTCTTGCAGGTGGCAATGATGGAGAGGAGGGGCGAGGCCACTGGAGCTGGCCTGCCCCCCCCAAACTCCTTGCAGGTAATGGTGGTGGCAGTGTGGGGG
>NW_017729024.1:146810961-146837094 GCF_001723915.1 Gavialis gangeticus | reverse complement strand
CACCATGGCCTGGATTCTCCCCCCCCTCAGGCCTGCTCCTCCCCTCCCCCGCCACTGCCATTGTCATTTTGACAGAGGATTAAATTGCAGTACATAAAGGTTATTGTCAAAACAAGCAAGATAGAATGTGGACTATAAAAAAAAAATTGAGGTGAATTGACCATGAAGACACAAGAAGCAAGCTACAGTCACTGTCATGTGGAATGACCAGAAAGTAGTAGAGTGTCCTCAAAGTGGCCCAGAAGCAGGCTACATGACACTGGGGACTGCCTATGCAAAAAATGAGAAGAGTAGAAGAGACACAGGGAGTAAATGTACCTTTCTTTTATCTGTTCAGTGTATGTGGTCGACTCCAAATATATGGAGCTCAGGATGGAAATTCAATCAAATGCTTCTGCTTTTATGGCCATACTGCAATTTTTTTTCTAAACCAAAATTCATTAAGTAAACTTAAATGTATTTTAAAAAGCAACAAGAATAGTCTTTTCTAATTCAATACACCAACAGGATGGTGCAAAGTATAAACATTAATTCTTTTTGAGATGGAAAATTTGCAACAGTAATAATGCAAAATATACTCAAATTAAGCCAGGCAAGAATTTACATACCTGTATGAAAACTAAATCAGTCTAAATCAGTAGTGCTCATCTTTTTTGTCCAGTGGGGTGGATAGGCAATGCCCAGTCCTATCTGTGGGCTGGATTTGGCTGGTGGACTTAATCCATTGCTCAAGTAGGGGATGCAAGGACCCATCTGGCTGCATGGAGGTGGGGGGAGGATGACTACAGCCTGGTTCCACTCCAGCCATGTGGGGGAAGGAGGCTTGGTTTGGCCCCAAACCAGGCCTAAGGGTGGGGGGGGTGCATAACCCAGCCCCATTCCAGTTCTATGGGGGAGAAATGGGGTGTGGCCCAGCCCCAAACCAGCTGTGCAGATGGAAGGGGCATGGCTCAGTCCCAACCTGGCCAGGCAAAGGGAAAGGGGGCCCAGACCCATGGGGGATGGGGAAGAAGGTGGTGTGGGCCAGCTCCAGCACAGCATAGCTGTGTTGGAGGTCATGGTCCAGCTCCAACCCCCAGCACAGGGCTTGGGATTTTTGTAGCAGGGAGGAATGGCAATATTAACTGCCACTGCTTCCCCACCACCAAAGTTCCCCACCCTTTGGGAGCCCTGCAGACCAGATTGTAAGGCTCTGTGGGCCACATTTGGCCTGTGGGCCAGTGGCTGAACACCTGTTGTTTAAATGATCTGACCAGGAACATTACAAATGTCATATAAGGATCCATTAAAAAAAAAATCTTTCCCAACTTAAGAAAACAAACAGCCCCCCCAAATACATATATATATATTATATAAGGAAAAAAGCACTAAAGATTAAAGTGCATCTTACCTATGATGTAAATCTGGTAGACTCTAATGAAACATAATGTTTAATATTTATTAGCATTAACTAATTCTCACAATGCTCTTGGGAAACCTGTACACATGTAGTGAGGCTGCTCAGATGCGTTTCAACTACAGCGTGTTGGAGCAGACTCCATTAACTGAATCTGCTGGAGCACAGTAATTATCATGCTCCAGCAGACTCCAGTGTCACATGTATCAGCATCCTCATGCTGAAAAATGGCAGCGGGGATGCTTTAACTAAAGCTTATTTGACGAGCTTTAGTTAAAGTGTTCCCACCACCATTTTCAGTGTGGAGATGCTGAATACACGTGACACTCCAGGTGCTTTAATCAGAGTGGCTCTCTAATTACCCCCTTCCCGCCCACTTCTGGAACATGTGTATAAATGCCCCTGGTGCGTAGGCTTATACCTATTATACAGATCAGGTAACTGAAGTAAAAAGTTTGTGAGATCTGCCCAGGCCCACAAGAAGTCAGTGTCATAGTCAAGTCCATAAGTATCTGTATCTCAAACTCCACACTCCAATTATATCCCTGGAGAAAAAAAACAACTACACATGCTAAAAAGTTGTGTTAAGCAGATTGCATTCTCTAATCTATCTAAACATGGACATCTTTTTACATTGTTGGAAAAGGACTATGTGAATAAACAAAGATGTCTAAGTTTTAGGGGGAAAAGCTCTTCACTGTTTAAGAAATACATACTTAGTTAAGAGCTTTTGCATTGCACAAAGCTAGACTTCTTACTCTTGAATCTGATTATTTTAGAATTGGTATTTTAAGGTACTGCTGTTATATTGATAGCGCACTGCAACATCCAAGTTCTGCTTGTTTTCTGTCTTATTATTTTGACTTATTCAGATCTCAACCATTGCAAATCCTAACAAATACTACCTTAAAAAATCCTTAGTGATTTCTTTTTCACCCTGGTGCTTATGGATTCTCCCCGGCTTCCCAGAATCTCCATTCATAATTATACTATCTTTAATCAAATCCCAAGTCATTTGGCCTAAGTGCAGAGAACCAAAATGCCTGAGGTGAAGTCGATCAAAATTTCACAGGTTTTTCTAAGCTTTGACGAAAAGATTAAGAAGGAACAGAACACACATTCTGCCATCAGTCGGGGAGGGGCGCAGGGATGCCTACGCTGGCCCACGCCAGGAGATTGGGGGCGCTTGCATGCACCTCCCATCACGCCAGACAGGCACGAAGGCAGCTGAGCCCAGGCAGCCCAAGCCTGTTTGGCTACTGGGCACCCCCCCCCCCACTGCTATCAGCTGCATGAAGGGGAAGAGGAGCTAGTAGAGAATCCCTCCACACCCCTGCCCCCCCCCCACAGCTGCCCATAGTAGCAGGGGGAAGGACAAGGAGGAAGGGGGGGCCCTCCCCAGCCCCTCCTGACCCAGTCAGAAATGCTGGGGGGGCACACCATGGGGAGCTTTCTCCCCTTCCCTGCTGACTGGGGGGAGGAGGGAAGTGAGGTGTGGGCCTCTGCTCCATTGTTCCCCGCCCCACAGCCCAACTGACAGATGCAGGCAGACGCAGGCTGGGAGCAGAGGCTTTGCTGCCTCAGCTCTGTGACAGGCTGGCCCCATCACCAGGCTCTCTCAGCTGGAGCAGATGAGGGGAACAGAGGCTAGCGTGCCAACCTGTAAAGGGGGGAGTGGTTAATGGGGGGCCACAAGGCAGCCTGGGATACTGGAGGACAGGGAACTAAGATAATTTGCTATGGGATCTGGGACAGAAAATCAACAGGCTGGTTTAACCTAAATCAGTAAAGTCTGATACTAAATCCATCCAGATCTATTTTAAACTGGGTTTGGCCATTTTGAAACGAGTCTACGTACACTGAACATCTGTTCTGCTTTAGGTGTAGAATGGTTTCCAATCACTTATATTGGTTTATGTGCAATTTCTGTTCCTAGCCATGAGAGAGCCAAAATGTAGTTCCAGAATTGATTCTATTAGCTCTTCTATAGATCCATAAAGATCAGGCCTTCAAATCATGTCTTGTATTATGAATTATAAACAAGGATCTGGGTTTTCCATTGCCCAAGGAAAAACTGCAATTTTTCCCTTTAACAGGGGAAAAAAAGTAGATTTTTCATTTTAACAGAGATACTCATGGATTTTCAACTTTTGCAAAGAACTCTTTGCAGGTTCGCAGAGTTCTAGCCTGCACGAGTTTTTTGCAAAAAGGGCAGCAAACCCTAAGCCCTGTTCCAAGGAGCAGGGGGAGGGAGAAGGGGAAGGGAGGGCCCTGAGACTTGCAGTCGGCCAGGACTTGGCTTAGGCTCACTTTCCCTCCTGGAGCCTTTGAGGTAAGTGGGGCTTGCAGGGGACTGGGGGCCAGCTGTGGGGGCTGAAGGGCTGTTGATGGGGGGGCACCAGCAGGGGTGGGGGTGTATGGATGGGAGCTGAGGGAATGGGGAGGTGTCCACAGGAAGCCCCATGTGGAGGGCCAGCCTGGTCTGATGACATGCGGACCAAGAGTTGCATCCCACTGGGCTGGGCAGGAAGCTGCACATGGAAGCATGGAGCCACACACCATCGGGCTGGGTGGCCTCTATGGGCAGCTTCCCACTGGAGTGCTGGAAGCACCACATGGAGGCATGGAGCCCATCCAGCCCAATGGTGTGCAGCTCCCAGTCCACACACCATCGGGCTGGGTCGGCTGGCTCCGTGCCTCCACATCGGGCTTCTCCACCGTGGAGGCACAGAGCCCACCTAGCCCAATGACACACAACCCGTCTGTGGTGCAATGATCCACATGAGTTGGCACAGAGCCATTCTGGTTTGGTGTGAAAGTATGTGCCAGCAGGCTAGGTCGACTCTGTGCCATCATGTGCACCCCCCTGGGACTCAGCCACAGGCATGTGCTGCCGGGGGCTCCGTCTGCTGTGGCCATGAATGCCCCAAGGACTTGCTGCTGCTGAGCGACCTGTGGCTCTGCACCACAAACCCCACACTTGCTCACAAACCCCACATACTCCCCATACCCCCCACAGCCCCTTACAAGCCGCCCACAAACTCCACATAGTCCCATACCCACACCCCTCCACATCCACCCACAAACTGCACACGTACCCCACACATTCAAAAATCCCCCCAAGCACACCCCACACCTACCCCCCAACCATACAAAGTATCTGCGTATATTTCTAAAGAAGGTTCAAGTAGTTTAATTTGTAAAATTAAATAAGTTATTTAGCTTAATTTGTAAAAAAATAAAGGTAATTAACTTTGCATACTTTTGAGTTTTCTGAGCATAATTTTGAGTTTTCCTGCACATAATCCCCTGGGGTGTACAGTATGGTCTCAGCAGGAGCTCTGATTTTCCATGTTGAAAAACCCGAAATCAAATACCAAAATATATAGGTATTTAGAATTTATTAGTGATTGAGGCACCGGCAGGCTTCCAAATTGCTTTAAAACTGTAAATATATCAATAAAACGTTGTGTTCAACTGATACTTTTCTATACATACATACACACACATGCGCACACACACATACATACAGTGGCCTTTCATTTAAACCACAGATTTGGGTTTTTTTAATCAGAGAGAACTAGGATCACTGATTACAAATGACCAAAGAATGCATCTGGTCAGGAGGCAGAATTTCCATTTTTTAAAGGAAATTCCAGTATGTTGATTGTTTTTTCCAGTCCTACTAGACTGAAAACAACTAAAATTTTGACATTTTCTCCAGGAAAAAATCCAATAAAATGTATTTTGGAATTCTGAAACACTTACTTTTGATAGCATCTGAACCTTTGAACTATCATTTAGATTCAATTTGTTTCTACTTTTATACTGTATTAATATATAGACAGTATACCACAATTTATATTTTACAAGATAATTCTAAAACAAAATATTAACACTTTTCAATTGGAAAGTGTCATCATATTGGATACAGTTCCATAAAACACTGTTTATGACAAAACTGCATTTTTTGATTGAAAACTGTTTTGTCAAAGTTTTTCATTAAAGGAGAGGTAAAGAGGTCTGGTTTATCCAGACTGATCTTGAGCTCACGGTTTAGTCATCCAAGAAGAGATGTCAGATGGAGAGATCACAATTATAGCTTGTAGAGAAGGTAACAAATTAAAGAGGTAGATCTGTGAATCATCTGCCAGGAGATGGTTGAATTTGTGTCTGCTGAGATGATTATCCAGCGAGGAAGTGAAAAAGGAGAAAAGAGAACCAGTGAGAAAACCCTGTTAGCATTTATCTGAAACAAGTCTAAAGCTGTGCTGTAATCTATGAAATGGGAGCTTGTTTTAGGCTAGGTACAGACATTCAAAAAAAACTCAAGGTGGAATTGATCTAAGTTATGTGGTTTTCTGTACGTGGCATAGATCGGTAGCAAACAGAATACACATTTACCCTTTGGTGGCGGGGGTGGAGAGTGGAGGGGGGGAAGAGGAAGGGGAAAATCTTAGGCTGTGTTCTGCCATTTTTAAATCAGTCTGTGTGCCAAACTTCAGTTCCATTATAGGGTATAGACTGGTATTGTGTGCCAAACTTATGTTTGGTTATGGGTATACACCAGTTTCTGATCATAAAAGTGTAATGTCTGTACCCAACTATATGCTCTTTGAGGACAAAGAACAGAAAATGAACGTTTAAGTGAAAAGTGCATACATTTTAGAGATGAAGTAGTTTTTTTCCCCATAGGAAATAAAAGATCTGGTTTCAATGAAGGAAACACACTGCTTTTGTCTCCAAATTACTGGAGATACTTTTATTCTGTAGGCTCATCTATATTTATTGATAAATAGAATAGCTAAAGGAATATTCTACAAAGATGGAGGAACAGAGGGGAAAAAATGGAAAAAAAAAATCAGGTTTCCTGTATAAAGTTTTCTATGATATTTACTGCTCTTTAAAATGCAAAGTTGCTTTAAAACACTGATTAGAGTTAAGCCAGGATTTCCATTCTAATATACGGAAAATGAGATCAAATTAATAAGAGTTAGGAAAAAAAACCTAACCAGCAGACTTTATACACTAACCAGTTTGCTGTAAGAGACACATGGCTTATACAATTGCACACCCAGGACAGAGGTTTTATGAAGGTCAAAGATTCCCTTAGTTAAATTACATATTGTTGGCCTGAGCATTAGTTGTGCTGTAAAGCACTAAAAAAGACTTCAGTAATTTTTAATGCTTAAGTGAGGTCAATTTATAGATGCTAAATACTTACATGTGTCCTGGTATCTTTAGTAACTATGTTTACATAACAAGCATGCTTGGGCTATCACAGCACACTTAGAAAAGCACTATTATTTATTCAAAGATTTGAATTCCCCAGGAAGTCATAAGGGGCCAAATAGTATTTATACAGTTTTTCAAATGTATTTATGGCAGAACTTCAACTACTTTCCTGTTAATGAAGTGTTCTGAGCAACTAGCTTTTCTTTCCATGTCTAATCTTAGAAAGATTAATTTTCAAAAATTAGAAACAGGTGACACTAATGACTTCTGCATACTGCCAGGAGCTAAATGCAGTCTAAAATGAAAAAGATTTAAAAGTGCATATAGGCAAATCAACAAGATTCACCAAGTGCAAATGTAGTTTTCATGATGATAGCTGCAAACACAAAAGGTTTACATAATAAACTTATCCTGTTCCAAATAAAAAGAGAGGCCAGCAAATACCTTTCATATAAAACACTTAGCATAGGGCTTTTTCCAGTACAAAGTTCTATGAAATAATAAGTACTCGCCTTCTTCCAAACAGGTCAGTATTGTGTTCTTATTGGCTTAACCAAATAGCTCCCCAACTGAAGGAAGTTTGGCTATAAGGACTTTTGCACTTCTTTGAAATAATATCAAGGTAAGGATATTTTTAGTGAACACTATAAATAATAGAAAAACCTTAATTCTCAAGTGACAAGAACTACATAAAATTTTATCAGGCTTCCTAAATTCACAGTAGAGTCACAAGCATAATTTAAGGTGGCTATATTGACAAGGAAGCCCAAATTTTTCAATGTATGTAAAACTTATTACATATTACATTTTACACAGAGGTAGCCAGCCATATTAGTTTAAAGGAAAGCATAAGGCAGGGTAGACTTACAGACTAACTAAATTAGAAATGCATAAGTTTTCATTAGCCTGAGTGAGCTCTGACTCATGAAAACTTGTGCATCCCTGATTTAGTTAGTTCATATTACATTGTAGATGCATGCATCCAGCATTTGAAATACACTTATATGGGGGGTGTGGGAACATTTGCATTTGACATCCAAATAAAAGATAAGAATGGAGCCCGAGTTCAATG
Source organism: Gavialis gangeticus (assembly GCF_001723915.1). Classification (NCBI taxonomy): domain Eukaryota; kingdom Metazoa; phylum Chordata; order Crocodylia; family Gavialidae; genus Gavialis; species Gavialis gangeticus. Next base: position 146,829,391 of record NW_017729024.1, on the reverse strand, counting down.
CCCTTTCTTGTGTTAAATTTCCATGTACTGGAAAACTAAAGACAGAGCTAGGCTTAGCTTTCCTTTGTGCAGCCCTGTGAAGCAATTCTTTAGTACGCCCATATCCCGTTCACTCGCCACAAAAATCCAGGATGCAACACAATTCCCACGTGATTAAATCACTAGGCCATCTCTGGGCAGTCGCAAGGGATTAATTCAAAAAACCTTGGACTCCCACCTAACCGCTGTTCCCTTCCATCGTTCCAGGTGCTGCAGCAGCAGCCGACATCTCCAAGTTCCCCATCTCTCCTTCAGTCTCTGCTTTCTGCACCGATGGCAGAGTGGGACGGCACAGTGTAGTGCAGCAAGGGAGCCTGCAGCCGGGGAGCTGAGGCTGAGATGACAATGCAGTATGCTGCAGCAATGGATGCATGCACTGCAGTGAGAGACACTTATGTGACTTAGGGACCCCATAACACGCACAAAGTGTGTGGCCCCTTCTGGTGCAGACTGGGCATACTGCCCCTGGCCACTTAAAAACTGGACAGCCCTGATGTACACCAAAACATTACTGACCTATTTTATATAAGTATGTTGGGGAATTATCTGCAATATGTCCCTGTTCATCAGCAGTACAAGTGGTGTCTCACTGCTTGTGGTGAGCTCAGGATACAGATGCCAATATTTAAAAACTTTTTGAAGGACATTTACCCAAATAAACAAATACCTAGTGAACCACTCTATCCTCAGCCATGGGTCAGGCTATGTGCATGTGTTTGCAGATTGTTAGTACTTTATAGTCAATGATCAATCCTGGTAGATACTGGCAATAGGAGGATCCTTTCAGGTTGACAAACCAACAGAAAAGATATTAAAAAATGGAGAAAGGTGACTCAGCTAAAGCCACAGAGAGGTTCATTGCCAGACCAGCAAAAGAGAATGCAAGATGCTTTGGCCTGATGTTCTGGATTAGATAGTGACTTACGTTAGTATGTTTGTGCCAGAGGTTTCTTGGTCTGTGTAGTAGCAAATGAGCGAGCTCAGCTTGAAGACTTGAGGAGGGAACTTGAACTAATGAGAGTGCTATGAACAGCAGCCTAAATGTAAGTGTTCCCTGCATGTACACACTGGTTTACAGTTTTCCCAAAGAAACTGAGAGGTTTATGATCATCGTTTTTATCAGTCTCCAGGTGGAGGTTTGAATGGGGGAGCAGGGGGGAGAAAGAGGCACAAAGAGGAATCAAATGACAAACGTCCTTCAGTCAGCACAAGAGACAAACCATCAAGATCATCCCTCAACCACCCAGGAGAAAATGGACTGAATAGGAAATTAGACAAAAGCCTTAAATAGTAATATTAACAGCAACAACAACAATGCTAATGAATATACCACTCTATTAAAAGTATGATTTAATATATTATGAGATGTTGGATCTAGGTTTACTATAGCTATAACTTATTTTATTTTGTTCCTCACTGCATCTCCCGCAAGCAACAAATGAAAAATAGAGTGGGATACCATATTTGTTCACGGATACTATCTGGTCCAACTCTGGATTCCCTTTCTGACATAATCTATTTCTCCATAGTCAATGAAAGTTTATTAAAGGTTATAAAGAAAATAAATGGTTCTCTGTAGTTAGGCTAGGGGATAAGTTTATTTTTGCTAATTGAGATGGAAAACTTTAGAGGCCCAATTCCCACCTTAGGCTGCTTACTAGATAGTTTGCCAATCTTTAAAGCTGTTACAACTAGGTTTGTGTGTACATGCCAGACAAAATAGACATGGAATTAACTGGAATAATCACAAATGCATTTTTCCTTCCTTCTTCAAATTATAAGCTCTCTGGTTGCCAAAACTATAGTTAAAATATATCTATCAAAATTTTATATAATCACCTCCATCATGATAATACCATGTACCTATCTGAAAGCAATCAAAGCAAGTTTAAGTCTACTGGACAAGATAGTTGAGAGATGCTTTATTCCATAAATAATTTATGGAACTGTCTAGGGAGTATTCTAAAAAGATTCTGTTGACACCAGTAAGAAGTGTGCATTAGTGAATAAAAATAGTTGAAAACAATGCAGCCTTTTTTGGATAATAGATCATTTTATTGTCTGTGATAAGTACTGCAAAGAAAACCAAAGAGACTTAAATTATTGGCTCAGTTTAGAAATTATAACATTGAACAAATCAAAGTCAAAGTATGAAAGCCCAGAACAATACTGGGAGATGAGAGGTCTGGTCAGGTTTTAGACAGACTATCCAAACAGCTGGAAAAGATGTCGATTCTCCTAGGGAAATTTGTAATGTATTAGACTCATGTTTTTGTGGAGCTATGGATTATCCTGAGGGGTTTGAAAGAAGGAATGTTTGCCAAGAAGTTAAGAATATTATCTGGAAAATGACAGTATTTTACTAGTTTTCCAATATAGCCAACAGCAGAACCTAAAGTACAAGTAAAGAAATGTAACTGATGGACTGGTCAGAATTATAAAGATAACTTATTGTTTAAGTATCCAAATGCTTTCAAGCACATATTGAGAAGTCAGTATAAACTTTTCAAATAAAGAATATGAATGTGGCCATTTTTTCCTGCTGTTCACAGTGAGTCCTAATTCAATATCTTTAAAGTGATATAGTGGGAATAATATTTAACTATTTAATAAGCACTTATTGGCATACACTTTTACTAAGTAACTTATGTTGAGACAGAGAACAAGAACTGGGTAATATTTACTGTATAGTACAGGTAGCAGTAATTCCTCCACAATTAAACTAGTAAGGTCAAAAGTCAGTCAACAATAGTCAGAGGTCAAAAGTCAGGCCACAATATTTATACACTTATATTTATTTTTATGGTTTTACAATATTTTTATTTTTCTAGTTTTATTAAACTAGTCATAGTAGAATTATTTGGTCTGTTCTTTCAACTGCACATGGATTCTTTACGCCAGGAGTATAATGGATGACATACAGTATTTGTAGTAGGGTTGGGGTGTTGTTGTGACCTAAACAAAGTATACATGCAAAAAGTTACCAATAAACTTAGCACTTTACAGAATTAGTTCTAGGTGGAAGAGTACTATAATCCTCATTACTATTAGGAAGTTTTATTTATTAAGTAATCTAGGACTAGAATTTATGGGGGGGGGGGAAGTAGAACAGATATTACTGAAGAAGCCACCTTTAATAAGCTAAAGAAGTTCCAGTTATAGATATACCTTCAAATATTGGCAAACAATAAAAATTATTTGAGATCAAGTCCAGATTATTTCATGTTGCAAGCATTCAATCATTTTCAGCTACAAGAAGGTAATGGCTATACTTTGCATTTTTATCCTGCTAAAATAAAACTTCATGTGCTGCTGCTACCCAGGGTGGTGTTGAGATAGTTACAAGAGAGGGAGAAGCTTCTAGAAACTGTTGGACTTTTCTCCACCATATTTTCTAACCCAGCTCAGAGATGGTCCAGGTAGTTTAGTGGTTAACATGCCCACCTCCCCACTGTTTGGAGCACAAGTACAATTGAACTCATAGTACCAAGATGGAAAACTTTAGGGGAAGAGCAGAGCATAAGCACAGCCTTCACAGCCGGATTCTGCTCCCAATACATTTAAAAGGAGTCTTGCCACTGATTTCACTTGGAGCAGGACAGGACTCTATAGAATAGTAATCAAGTTTGAATTCTTTGCAAACTTAACAATTTTAAGGTTAAACGATGAACACATCTAAACCTTCAGGGAATAATTTTGTTTAGGCTTTCAGTCCAAAAATGACAATCATAGTTTAAGCGGCACAGTTGAGCAGATCCAAAACACCAGTTTATACTCCAGTCCAGAATCCAAAATATAGCAGCCAACATAGAGGTATCCAGGGACCTTCAGATCAGTCCAAAGAATTTATGAAGACAAAAACAGCATTTACTTAATAATCATAAAAACTTACAAAAGCAAGTAAGATAAAGGCCAACATATTCATTATACTTATTGAGCCATGAAATTCTGAGTGCATTCTGCAACAGTTCAGTTTCAGACTTACAACTTGAACTGAACTTTAATCAAATCCTAAAAAACATTTGCTAATCAAATATAGAAAACCAAGTCTGAATTCCCAATGAAAATCATACACCAAGTACATAATCAGAATGTCTAAAGCTAGATAAGAAGAGATAAACCTACCATATTCTCTTGCATGTGACACCCTCAACTAACACATACACGTTGCTTTTGGAAAACAGAATATAGGGGGAAAAAAAGACTTTCAAGTGTCCTGATAAAGTGTATGACAGAGTAATTCCCCCTGGAAGCCCTGCGTATCCGGAGTGTGGCATCAGGAACATCCTGGTATAGCAGACTGTCTCCCGTGATCCCAAGATTTACTTGGTATCACACAAGGCTAGGCCCCACACCCTTACAAAGGCAGTAGCAAGACAGTTACTTCTTTATTGTAACTAGTTCGTTATATAAGTTCCTATAAATAAAGTGTTTTTCCACTACGTAAGCCTTATCACGATATTGCCAACAGTTCACTTGCTGCTTCAGGCACAAGCTATAGTGCTCAGCCAATAGCTATGGCTGTCAGAAGGCTAAAACAAGACTCTGTCCCCTCAGTTTGCTAAGACACAAGCTGCAGTCAACTGGCAACTGCATGGCATCCAGCGTTTCCAGGAGTGCTCCTTTTCCAGCAAAGAAATTAGCTTTCCCAATTAAAAGTTCTCCCCCCCACCCCACAAAAAATTGGGTGCAAGGTGTGTTGTATACGAGAAAATATGGTATTAAAGAATCACTTTGTATTACCATATGAAAAGAAGAACACTTACGTTGGCACACATTTCTTAACTTGTTAAGTGTAACTATTTTTTGATGCCCTTAAACTACACTCCATTGTTGACACTTACAGGAGCAGAGGCATCTCTTCAGAATGAACAGTTTAAATCATTATGCTCAAATATTTCTCCTCCTTAGCAAGATGAAGGATCTCTTTTAAAACATTAAACACATGATAAGTAGGGATCTACCCTATTCGTGATTTTGTTTTTTTCAAGGAAACTGAAAAAAAAAAAAGCAGTTTCCATGAACCCCACAAAAACGGTGATCCCTGTGATCCTGGTGTGGAATAACCAGGAAAAAAAAGTGCACAAAGAAAAGCATGGCGACCCTTCAGCCATATGACATGGTTTCACCAAGACAGATAGCGAGAGGCTGAATCAATGACAGAGGCTCAGTAAAGGTGCCAGTCAGGGAAGTGAGAGGGTTCTGGCGCCATTTTTCTTTCAAAAAGCCAGCAGCAATGCAGACAATGCTGTCTGAAGATGAGAAGTGACAGGAACTCCTCTAAAGCTAAGAACATTTCAACTATGGATCGTGTAAGGCAGTACCCTGCAGCTGCCTTGCATACAGATGGTGACAAATCGTTCTGTTCATCATGCAATGCGATTCAATGTGGTGAGGAAAAAAAACAGCACTGATTGCCATTTAGAGTCTGAATTGCACATGAAGTGAATGGCTGCTTCCGGGGCTGAAGGACAGAGCAAGAGACAAATGAATACAGCCTTGATGTTTAAAAGGGCCACTGAAAGCAGTGCAAAAGCAGTACATTTGTGCTAGTTGAGGCATTCATGGCTGCAAACATCCCTCCACAGAAAACTGACAACCTTAAAGGTGTACTTGAAGACAAACATGCCAAATGGTTTCCCACGTGCGAACAAGCTTTGACAAAATCTACCGGCAGTGATTGCTTCGCACATACAGTCTACAAAACCTGCATTGGCAGAATATGAATCCATCTCAACTGTAGCAGATGAAGCCAAAACTCTTCAACATGACTGTCTTCAACATTTTATTTGTGCCTGGGAGCTGGACAGATTGCAACCTGCCTATTTTTAAGCAGAGTCAGTTTACCATGCGTCCATCAATTTTTCTACTATGGTGCAAGCTGTAGTGAAAGCTGTTGTAAACTAAGGCTTAGAATTTAACAAGATCTCAGAATTTCTGTCTGACAATTCCACGTATATCTCAAAGTTTTCTATAATGTTCTCCAAGGAATGCTGCTCGCACAATTCGTGTCACCTGCAATGCTCAAATTCTGCCTTCTGCAAGTGACATTTGGTGCACACCATTTCCCAATGTGGATAGCCTGGGTTCCTCTTTTTAAAACAGTCTTCAAACATTGTCCAGGCCATAAGCTCTGATACAGGGAGTCCGTCAGCAATGAAAGTGGGGATCTACATGCAACTGCGCCACTTCCACCAGAGCTAGTGCTTAGGGTGGAATTTGTGGTTTAACATGGTTTGTTACCATGCCAAGAATATGGCGCACTACTGGCAATTTGTAAGCAAGGAGCTGGAAATCACACCCGACAGTGCGTGCTTAAACTATGCAACACTGAAGATCAAGTGATGTTTGTCACTAAATATGTGATCTGATTCATGGAGCTTCTCATGTGGTTTGAAGGCCAGCAGGCTGTGATCCGTCACACACACAACGAGCTGATGAATTTGGTAAGCTGGGTCGAAGACATGTCATCACAATAGTTTTCAAACTGTCAATATGAAAACCAGTGAACACAAGAACTGTTCCAGGCATTTTTAGTGCTGTTTGCAGTTTGGACCCCAACCAGGTGCCTGTTCTGAGCTGTAACTCTCAGCTAGTGAAATCACTTCCCTGGATGGGGGAAAAAAGCACGACAATGAACATTCTACTTACGTGAACTTTGTCGAAGAGTGCCAGATGCCTGTGACTGTGTTTTGGGAATCTGTTTGTGACTGGTTTGTACATCTCTGCAACCTGGCAAAATGCTGCCTTACCATTCCAACCAATTCAGTGGATACAGAGTGTGCAGTTTCAACATATGGACAAGTATTCACGCTGCAGAGACAGAGGATGTCAGCTGCAACTGCTGGTGGATGCTGCATACTAGCATTTAACAAGTAACATGAATTCTTTCTATTAAGGTTAGCATTATTTAGTTTGATACGGGTCAATAATGCATCCAAAATCCTTCAGTTTAGGGAAAAGGGCTACTGTGCAACATTTGGCATTCAGACATATTCAGTTACAGAGTTATGCATGATTAATTTTATTCATAAAAATGTTAATTGCTTTATTGTAAGATCTTAACATTCAATGCACTTTTTAGCCTTTTTTCCCCACCCACACTCACAAATGAATTTAATATTTTCAAACATTCAGCTACTACCAATATTGCTTGCGACTAAACATACATTTCCTAAAATTGTTTCCTAACCTTATTGTAGAATGTCAATAAATAAAGTTAAGTTGATACTAGTTTCAATACATATTGTGCATGGATTTATTTTCATAAGATATTTCAATGGATATTTAATTGAGTGCTTAGATTAATGAATTATTTTTTTCTGTGGGCTTTCTGTGTAATTATGCGGGCTGCCACGAGCAGCCTGTGACTTTTCCCTCACCTCAGCAGGAATTAAGTAGATCCCTAATGATAGGTAGCATAATTGTGGGAGAGCTGAAAGTCCAAAGGCAGAATAGCATCAGCCAGTGGAGATGTAAAGACATACCTTAAAATAAGTGGTTTTATTGTAATTATTATGCAGTTATGCAAACAGATGTATAATTTCATATTGTAATTATGAAAGGAAAATCATAAACAAAGGGATCATTATGATTTATGGATATTAATGAATATCTTGAACCTAGTCAGACAGCTCTTTGGTACACTCGAGAGAATATCCCATGCTATTTCATAATGGTCTTTCAAAATTAATTCTTTAGAAATGTGTTATTCGTTTGCATGAGAAGAAAAAAATGCATATTGATATGCTAGGACAAGCTGTACACAAATATACTCTGAAAAAAACTGAGAACATGCTTCCTGTACATGCGAGACATTGGCTCTTTCCACTGGCCACTTCAATAACCTAAGAGGAAAGGAGGAATACAGTTCATAAAGAGACTGCGAAGAGAACTCTAAAGATCTAATTTTAATATATTTCTAGTTAGAACCACATATATGAGAGGTACCAGAAATCATAAATTGTAACTTATACTAAAGGAATCCTTGAAGAACCCCCCCGCCCAGACACCATGCAAGGAGATAATGAAGATAAGATTATATCATTTAAATGCAGATCACTCAGACACCTCTTGGTCATTTACCAAGTCCACACATATGGCTCATGGAGCAGTGCCCTTATCCAGACTATCCTCAGATTCAGTATTAGTCATTTTGATGAGACTTAAGTAGCAGCAAAACCTAGCAAGCACATTTTTCTATGGTAGTAACAATCATTTTTAGGATAATGAAAATAAATTTAATAAAGCAAGACTATTATGAATGAGAGAAATATTGATAATTTATAACAAATATAAATACAAGATACAAAACAAGATAAAAAAGGGATAAGCTAGCAATAAAAATGTCTTGGTTTCAGGTGATACCTAACGTATCACAGATTTATTTTATTTAAATACACACACACACGCACACACACACACACACACACTCTTTCTGCGAAGTCTGCTTATTTTTCTGCTGAATTACTGAGTATACTTTCTGCCCTCAGAGATCCAGTTTCAATATTGTTTCATGGTTAATTAAATGCTATTCAGGGACTAAGAGTTACCTAGCATTCTGTCTGATGCGTTCGTTTTCCCCAAATACATCCAATGAACCCTCCCCCCCAAATTTTTGCTTGCATCCTAGCCCTGGATAAACACACAGTGCATATGTCTACACGTGCCTATTAATGCACAGCAATAAGCTCCACAACTTAACGCTCCAGTGCTTATTGCTGCCAGGTACGCATCTGCATGTGTGCCCAGGACTCCAGCACATTGAGCCAGGGTGGAACAGCCTCAGCTGAGGCTGAGACACTGGACTCCAGGGGGGTCTGCCAGCCCAGGGCTGCTGCTCCCAGCTCAATGTGGTGTGGAGGGGCTGGCTGTGACATGAATGGTATTTCAGCAGGAGGCTAACCAGCAAGCAACTCCCCTCCCCGCCACCCACTGAAGCACTGCCATGCCCCAGCCAGGCCTTCCAGCATCTACATGTGCACTGCTGTGGAATATTTTTTACTTGGCACAGGGATAGTACTTTTATTTAAGTACTATCCTGCTGCAAAGTAGATTAGCTTACTCCAGTCTAATAGGGGCACACATGTAGACATTTACTGCACAGCAAATAAGTCTACTGTGCAGTAAATGTCGTATGTAGATTTTCCCAGTAAGAATAGCAACTTCCAATGAAATAAGCTGTGATTTAGCACAGTCAGACTAATTAAGTAAATTATATTACTTCAATACAAATAGGGAAAATATTACCAACTGCTACTTGCATATTTGTCTCTTCACAGCCATAGTCTAGGAGTTGTACATTTTAAGCCTGCAAACACTTTTCAGAAGAGTGTACCAGGAAGTCTGTACATTGGCTTGGAGGCATTCTGATCTAAAGACATATAAGAGACCCCCATTTTTAAGACTGCCCAGTATTTTACTCTAATGAATCATAAGATAGATGGGAGAGTACAAAATTGCAGCTGCAATATAATCTAGTTACTGCGTGATATTCTTTTCCCCTTTATAAATGTTGTCTCTGCAGACCTACAACGCAAGAAACTTGTAGTACTAACCAATCCACAAGCTGAGTGAGTATGTAATTGGAGGATTGTTCTCTTGGAACAACTGAACTAGCTTTTACAGAGCCAGAAGAATGCTGAGCAAAGATATAGGGTGAGCTCTACATAGCTGCTTTACAAATCTCTGCTATATATTATTCTGTACACACAAGTCACCCAAGCTGCCATTACTCCAGCTAAACGTGCTGCAAGGCAGAGTTACCCTTTTCTTGAGAAACCTCCATACATCAACCTATCCACTTGCATATAATTACTATGGAGACATATTCCCTGCTGGACGTCTTCCCAAATACTATGAGCAGTTGGACACATTTTTTTGAAAGGGCTTAGCTACATCCTGCTAATAACTGATCACCTCTTTGACATCTAATGTTTCTAGTTTATATGACCCATAACAATACGATGCATCAAAAAGATCAGAAGACAAAATGTCTAATGAAGACGGAAACCTGACACCATCTTTGGGAGAGCTGTAGCGGAATGCACAGAAAAGCTCCCCTTGTACAGGTTTCCCTTGCCAACCGTGGGGGTTAGGTTCGAGAAAGTTCCTGTGGTTGGCAAAACCGTGGCTGGTAAAATTAAAGGCTTATGGGGGAAAAATGAGGTTAGGGATTTGAATACTGTACAGTACAGCGTATAAAAATAATTTTTACTTACCTTTAATACAGGAGGTGGTCAACTGGGTGTAGGCATACCCCTAGGGGTACTTAGATAGGTATTGGTTACGTGTCGGCAGGTGGGGATGAAGCGCACCCAGGATGTGGCGGCAGCGTCTCCCCCAGTGCGTTTGCCCTCTTACCCAGGACAGGGGGAGGGGGAAGGGAAAAGGAGGGGAGGGACATGCCAGCTGGCCCCATGCAGCACGCTGTGGAGCTTCCCTACCCTCACCTGTCTGAACAGCAGGGTGGGAGTGTTTTGTGCTCACCTCTCGCGGTGCATGACTGGCCGGCCAGCAGCCTACAGATAGGGCCCTGGCTGGGCCAGGGGACAATCTGAGCCTGGCAGCAGCAGAAGCCACCTGCCTGCACCCCTGGATGAGCCACTGGGCTCGGACTGTCCTATGACCTGGCCCGGCTGGGGCTTCTGTTCCCTGCTGCCATGCTTCCCTCCCCCATGACCTGGTGTGGCAGGGAGCAGAGAAGCTGCACGAGGATCTCCTTGCCCACCATTACTCAACCCACACTGCCCTAGCAACGCGTCTCCTGCATGCAGGGCTGCACTGAAGGCAGTGGTGCAGGGCTGCGCCCCTCAAACCAGCAACAGGCACAGGAAGCATGTCGCCAGGGCAGCACAGGGTGAGCAGTGGCAAGTGAGGAGATCCCCATGCAGCTTCTCTGCTCCCTGCCGTGCCGGGTTGCGGGGGAGGAAAGCAGGGTGGCAGGGAACAGCGGTGAGCAGGCCTGGTGTTCCCTGCCACTATGGGAAGGGCAGCTCTCCACCTTGTGCACCTCTGGCAGAGCTGGGGGCCACCTCTGGCTGGGGGAGATGGGGTTGTAGAGGGACAGGGGGGAAGGAGAGGCACAAGTAGATCTAGGGCGTTGGCAGGCTGATGTGTGGCCACGGAAAACCGTGGTTACTCAAAACTGTATACCATGGTAGCCAAGATGGTATACAGAATATTAACTGTGGATACACAAAACTATGGTTGGCAAAACCATGGTTGGCAAGGGAAACCTGTAAAGGAGACAATAAAAGAGGGCGTGGCCTAATTGTTTGGTTTAAAACATAGCTTCTAAAAACCTTTAAGAAGGTAATTAATGTAGTTGTACAGTAGGAATGGTTTGCACTACTGCACTTTTGTTGCATAACAGAACACTCCCAATTTGTTTTCTCAAATTGATGATCCCTGGTACTCACTTGGCAACTTGCACTGATATTTCCTGGGAATCATTCAAACTTGCTTTTCAGACACTTTATACACGTGTGTGTGTGTGTGTGTGTGTGTGTGTGTGTGTGTGTGTGTGTGTGTGTGTGTGTGTGTGCGCGCGCGCGCGCGCGCAGCAGACATTCTTCAAAGATTGTACTGGTTTAAGAAATATCGGTATTCCTGCTAATTCCTGGTATAGAGAATATTTCTCCAACAGGTGAAAATTTGCAGAATAGAAGAGACTACTTGCAATTACTGCACCTCCTTATTTAAATCTAAACCTCTAATGCTAACCTTTACATAGGTAAAGTAACTCTTTAGCAGCACTTGGCCTAAAGAGACTCATTAAGAACCTGTAGTTTTGAAAGAGTATTATAAATATATTTATCTATCTTTGAATCCTAAAAGATGTTCTTATCAGAAATAAACATGATCTGTAGTAGAAAACAGAACGTAAAGAACAATACTAGAACAGTTAAAGATTGGGAATCATCAAAACAAAACCTCATCTGTTAACGCATTAGCATCTCACCACTGAAAACTATCAAGTTATTCCTCTGTTAAGTTCAACATCTGGACCACAACCAGTTGCCTCCTATATGGTTCTCTGCCTCACTCTTCTCACTCCACATGTCTGTGCCATACTACTCAATATGTTCCACTGCTCCATATGCAAATAATTAAATTACAAAACTTCCAAATCACTAATGTGGAATTTTGAAATATGAATCTTTCACTCCATCGCTACAAACACGTCACCTAGAATGAAATAACAAGTAATCACAAGATTCTGGATTCAAGGCCTTCCTTCATTCTGACAAGATGCTCAACTACAGTAACTCCACATTTCTAATGTTTATCAAAATAGTATAATATATTCTTCCTGCCTACAAGGCTATAGAATCTAAATGTCTCATCCAAAAAAAAGGAGTTCTAGGAATATTACAAGCTACCACATCAAATTCTAGGTGTTGATTTTCTTCTAAAAAAAAGTGCAAGTTACAAAGTAGCTTGACAAAGATAAAGAGCTACTGAGATGGATGGTACAGCTCCAGAGTGAGCTCAGAGGAAGAATGTTACCTTTAAGCTGTGATGAAATTTTATTTGTTTTGTTTTTACTTATTTTAAAGGCGGTTCAGCATTCCTTGAATTGAGGCTTTTGTAATACTTTTATTTTTTTGCTGCAGAATGATTTTATGTACACCGCTAGTTTTAGCAGTGCACATTTAAAAGCAGCCATATCACAAATCAGGACTGGGAAAACCACCATACCCTGCCTCTGACCAAGTGCATAAAGAGGGCAAAAAAAGAAAGATTTTATATAAATCCTTAACCAAGTGTATGCTATGTGCAATGTGGAATGTCTGGTTAAACAGTATATCAACAATTTTCTGCTGAAACATGAGACTTGGACATTTATGGAGAAAAGGGCAAAATGGTTGTGAACTGCCATGATTCTGTCTGTGATGGTTGTTTTTCAATAGATCATTCTGGTCTGATGCATATTACCCAATAGGATTTTATATATATTAGCATGACATTTAATGCAGTCAAGCTGATTGCATTTTAATCTGAAAAACTCAGCAGCTCATTATTGTTGGCAATAAAAATGAACCTAGACTCAGTGGCAGTGTGCCTAACCTCAAAAGCATTGTGGTTCATTGCAGCAAGTAAGTTCATAAGTTTCCACAGTGCCCATCAGGGACAACCAGAAATGTGCTGATTGAGAACAAACTGCAATGATACAAACGGGTCATTCACACCTACACAAACATTGTGGTTTAAACCTTCTAAATATTGTGAGCTACATGGCTTATCTATGTAAAAGCAATGAAATGGAATGTACCTTATAGCCTTTGTAATGTCACAGAACTGATTGGGCCCTCTTGGAATTTGCTTCTCATCCCCTACCCTATGCTATTTTACAAATTACAGATTTTTCCCCCATTTTTGCTACTTACAATACAAACTGGAAACCCTCTTCAATACCAAGCAACAGTAGTTTAGAAAGTTTAAATCAGTGACTAATGCACTGATGCAACATCACAATGTAAAATTATTTCAAAATATTTAGGAGTTAGAGATGACTTGTGGAAACTGTAATGTTTCTTAACAAAGCAAGTGTTTCAGGGACAGACCACCCAAATGTATTATTAGAAAAAGATGTCAGTTGCTTAATGACATGATAAAATGCCACATTTCTACTTTCAGTTCTATAACAAAATTTATCCTCTCTGGAGAGTAGAAGGTTTACAGCAAGAAACTGGTTGAATTAACTCTGTTAGCAACACATTTCCTTGTGTTCCAATTATTTTGGAAATACTTTAACTTGAACCATGATAATGTACATATGACATGGGAAAACAAAAACACTACCCTTTTCTGTATCTGAAATGGCTTTGCCGAGACCACCTACAGTGATTTAAACTGCATCTAATTCAAGCTAAATTTAAGACTAATCCTATTCCTTCAACTGTCAATATTATACTATTTTGGGTTTTACACACAGAACCTCACTCATTTGCACACCCTTGATCTGCACACAAAGCAGTACCTTCTCCTGACTTTTCAGAAAGATAGAATAGCAAAGTACTGCAACGAGGTCTCATATTTACAAATTTATAACGATAAAAGCATACTAATATTGTACGTTGAAATTAATATTTCCATGAAACACCTACTCCCATCAAAATGCATCACCCATTTGTGATCCTATTACTCTTCACTTAACCTACTCACTAATTCACAAAATAGCGCATGGTTATTCATATATCATTTGTAGTTCTTCTGTGTTTTTTAAAAGGTCTTTATTAAAGCTGCTTAAATTGACATAATTACATGAATTATTAACCCCAGTAGCTATTTTTCTATTGGGTGAAGAATGTTAGCAATGTAGGCTATCTATGCTGTGTGCATATTTACAGAAAAACTGAGTGCCAAAGTTTTTATACAAGCATACTGGTCATACCCTTTAGGTAAATATTAAAAGGCCCCAATAAACCATTTTAAGTATTCAAGAGCAAAGTACTAAAATTACTATTTAGTACTTTACTATCTCTGTCAGCATTTTGTGTTCACCACCATTTATGCAGGATAGCTAACTCTATCAAGGGGACTATCAAAATTTGATGAGAAAGAGGTATGCCTTGGCAACCCACAAGACAGCATGTCACATGAGGACAATATACTTAAAGGCAACTGAATTTCAAGCCAGTTAAGTTATAGCAGAGGTCCAAAATACAGTATATAACAAGTATAATGAAGGAAAACAGAATAAAACTGGGTCAGTGGTGCTATGGTAGCAAAAGCAGGAACAGAGTATGGGTTGTGTAAGAGAACTGTACTATTTTTATTCCTGTCCCTGCCCGTTGTATGGGTGATTATTTTAATGCTTCCTTATGTTTTCTTCTGGAGTTGCTATGTTATTGTTTTGCTTTAGGCTTGACATTTATCTTCTCCTATTCAGTGGATGACTTTGCACATTTCATGGGTGGCTGTCCCACTGGCATACTTTTACATGAACCTGAATTTGAGGATATATGCCTCATCTGAAACCAATCTACTATGTAAAGAAATTTCTATATAGCTCCTATCTCTACTACAGCCATTTAAACCACATGTCAAAGTTATTTTGGAAAAAAAGGCTGAACTCCAAGTTTTAATTATGCCCCATGGACCACAGTATAAGTGTTATTCTGTCACTAACGAACTGTATTTGATCCCTGTTGAAGAGATGCTGCTTTGGCTCAGTCACTAAGTGTAGAAAACGTAACTATACATATTTAATAATATATCCTCCAAGTAAATGGAGGAAAACCAATAATTTAGGAAAAATTAGCATTAGATATTACTGTTAGATTTTTGATGTTCACTGTAATGCAGGGAGACAAGCAGATGTTGGGTAGCCCAGCTTAATGTGAAAGTGCTAACACTGTGCAGGCAGAGCCAAATTTTACCTAAAGAAACTCACTTTCAGACTATCAGATTATTGGTCTGCCTTAAGGAAAAAGAAAATCTGATTTCTGCATTCAACAGAACTGTCTATTGTACTTTAGCTGCACATGGCCATGTGAAAAAAAAGACTTGCTAAGAAAGTAAAGTGTCCTATCAAGCTTCAAGGGGAAAGGACACTATTTACTTGAGTTTGCAGAGCTAGAGAAACTTTACAAAACAAAATTACATCTACATGTCAAGTAGTGCCACAGAGCTAATACTGCATTGTGCCGTGCAGATTTACCCTTAGGATCCAAAGGACCTTGCCAACTCTGCTCTCCACAAACCATTGGTGAACCTGGCATCTTAGTTTTCCTAACACTGTTGGTTTGCTAGATATTAGATCTCAAAACACTAGTTTTTATAGCTGGCTCAAAATTTAATACAGCAAACTATTGGATCACTATAAATTATAATTCCTATTTTACTGTGTGTTTCTAGAAACTTTTTATATTGCTTTTAAAAAGACAAACCAAAAATGTTTAAATCTGGATGTCTAAATCCCTATTTAGGCACCTAAATAAAAGCCATTTGATTTTCAAAGATACCAAGTACTCAGTTCTTCAACTGTGCTGTGGGCACATTTTTTCTGCAGAGACAGTATATCCTGCAGTAGAGGCTGCTGGAATACAACTTACCTGCCCAACTCCTGCTTGCACCCTACAAGCGCAGAAGTCAACTGGTGAAGTTGTGTTGCCCCAGAATCATCACACTGGTAGATAACCAGGTTTGCTCTGTGTGAAGAGGGTGTCCATGCCAAGCCACACTATCGGCATGTCCTAGATATACCCCAATCAGATAATCAGTTTCACTGTTGTATTGATGAACTCTTCCCAGAAAGGTCTTCTGGCAATAGTAGAGGCACTGTATGGAACTATATGCCACACACATGGACCAAAGACCAGAGGCAGAGTGAAGATTGGGAAAATTTTGGAGAACAAGGAAAGTAAGTTATCATGCCACAGGGGGTGCACCATAAGCTTCGGCAATAGACAAAATGAACACTGAGACTGGGGGGTGAAGTAGTGTGTTCACTGGCAACTGTTAATCTATGCTGTTTTCACAGATTCACAGGGCTGGAAGGGACCCCGTGAGATCATCAGATGCAGCCCCCCTGCTCTGGGCAGGAAATACTGCTGGGGTCAAATAACCCTAGCAAGGTGTGCATCCAGTCTCCTTTTGAAGATTACCAGGGTAGGTGCCAGCACCACCCCCCATTGGGAGTCTATTCCAGTCTGATCACATGAACCATGAAGTTTTTCCATATATCCAGTCTGAAATATTCTTCTAGGAGTTTATGACCACTGCTCCTCATTTTCCCCTGGGGCGTTTTGGTGAATAGCTGTTTGCCTAGCCCCTGATGCTGTCCCCTGATATACCTGTAAGCTGCCACCAAATCCCCCTGAAATCTTCTCTTTTCTAGGCTGAACAGTCCCATATCTATCAGCCTTTCCTTGTATGGTTTGCTCTTCAAGCCTCTGATCATGTGAGCGACTCTTCTCTGGACTCTCTCAAGTTTCTCCACATCCTTCTTGAAGTGTGGTATCCAGAACTGGATGAAGTACTCCAGCTGTGGCTTCACAAATGCCAAGCAGAGCGGGAGAATAACTTCCTTAGTTTTGCTTGAGATGCATCGGTTGATGCATGCCAGCATATTGATTGTTTGCTCTGCTAACTGTAGCATCACACTGGTGGCCCATGTTCATTTTATGGTCAATTATGACCCTCAGGTCCCTTCTGGACATGGTGCTAGCTAGCATAGCACTACTGAGCCTGTAAGTTTGTTGTGGATTTTTCCTCCTCAGAAGGAGCACTTTACACTTCTCAGTGCTGAACAGCATCTGGTTCTGGTCCGCCCATCTAGCTAATCTGTCTAGGTCCACCTGGATCCTCAGCCTACCCTGTTGTGTGGTCCCACTTCCCCACAGCTGAGTGTCATCAGTGAACTTTGCCGGTGTGCTTTTCACCCGCACACCCAGATTATTGATGAAGATGTTGAAAAGCACTGGTGCAAGTACTGAACCCCGGAGGACCCCACTGGCTACCTTCTGCCAGGTCAACACAGATCTGTCTATTAGTAGTCTCTGGGTCCAACCCCACAGCCAGTTTCCAACCCATTTGACCACTGCATTGTTAATCCCCTAGTTTTACCTTGAGAGCCTCATGAGACACCATGTCAAAAGCCTTCCTAAAGTCCATGACATAGACCCCATCTCCCTTATCCAGGTGGTGAGTAACCTGGTCGTAGAAGGAGATGAAGTTAGTTGGATACGACCTGCCTGCAACAAACCCATGCTGGCTGTCATTCAGAATTTTGCCTTCTACTAGCTTATACAGACTCCTTAAGAAATTGTTCAAGGATTTTTCCTCAGATTGAGATCAGGCTGATCAGCCTGTAGTTCCCTGGGTCTTCTCTCCTTCCCTTCTTGAAGACAGACACAATATTGGCCGCCTTCCAGTCTTCTGGGACCTCTCCTGAGCACCACCAATTCTCAAAGACGTTCGCCAGGGGTCCTGCAATGACTTCAGTTAATTTGTTCAGCACTCATGGATGAAGCTCATCTGGTCTTACTGATTTATAGATATCTAGCTTCTCTAGCTGTTCTTTCACCAGCTCTACACTGACAGTTGCTAGGTGATCATCCCTACTGTGACAAGTCTGTGTCATATTTGCATTTGGCAGGCTAGCCCTCTTAGACTGGTGGAATACAGATGCAAAGTACGTGTTGATAACTTTGACAGGTCTTGGGGGTACATAGGTGCAGGTGGGGACGAAGCACCACCACCCCGCACTGCTGCCTCACAGGAGCATGGCCGCACATGACGCCGTGTCCAGCCACTCGCCACCTCTCCCCCTTGGCTCCGCATCTGGCCATTCACCCCAACACCTTAGTTAGAAATCACTACTTTAATAAATCCTTTAATTTGCAGAGATAAATGAACACTGATAAAATCTACTTTTGTTTCA
>NW_017729024.1:146786237-146805961 GCF_001723915.1 Gavialis gangeticus | reverse complement strand
GGGGTACACTGCTCCATGTCTGACCACCTGGGGGTACAATGATCAAAAAAGGTTAAAAACCCCTGCCGTAGGGCATTACTCACTAAAGTCCTTAGCTTATTGAAGTCAGCTTTTCTAAAGTCAAGAAGTTTTACCTTACCAATAGATTTCCCAGCCCTACGATGGACAGTGAAAGTGATAGTGCCTTAAGCTGTTTTCTCTCTAACCCTGATTTACAAAAACCTGTGAGTCAAGTTCGCTGGTGTTTTCATCCCAAACTATGGGCTTAACTTCAAAAGAAGGCTTTCATCTGGGTATGTGCTTCCAAATCTTCCTGCCACAATGAAAATGTAGGTAAACATCATCTGACTGGTGGAGCTCTCTTCAGTGCCTACTCAACATACCCAGGAGCCCAAACAGATGCATTATTCCACAACTGCCTAAGAAAGAATCCAAGAGAAACTCTACTTACTGCAATATAAGAGAACCAGAGAGTAAGTACTGAGATCTGACCAAATACACATGCATGAGTACACATTAACTTAAGTGTGGTATTTTTAGATCTTCCACTGGTCAATCCAAGAAGAAGCTGCTGAAGCATATTAACATCACCTTTAAAAAAAAAAAAAAAAAAAAAAAAGAATGCAAGAAAACCGATGCACGCTAACTCTACAGAGATTATTTGGACAGCTTAAGCAAGAACTGGGAAGCGTACTTTAATTCATACAAATGACTGAAGTCAGAGCACTGCCAGAGAATATGATTTGGAACAATTCTTGGAATATAATGATATTCATCTGTTTTGCAAAAGAAAGAATCAGAAGCACATCAGCATAATCAGTTATTTTAAACTTGCCTATTAAGCGAAGACTCTGATAGATAACAGATGCATTGTTCTTCAGATTTTAGTGAAGTGCACAAGCCCTACATCAAAAGTCTTCCTTAATGGGATAGGAATCTGTGTCAATAATAGAAAAAGTAAGAAAACAGAAATTCATATTAAAAGGCAGCATTTATCCTAGTAAGCTAAAACTGTTTATTGCCAAAATACATTTAGTTAGTGTTGTTGCAATGATCTTCATCAGATTATTTTCAAATAAATTTAGAATAAAAATATAATTTGTCCCTCTATTATAGTGTTCCTTAAGAATTAAGTTAACTCTATAAAAGGCCTATTTTCACTGGTGTTTTTTAAGATTGAAGGGTGGGGTGGGCAAACTGTTCAGTGTTGGTAGGTTGCTGCGTTTTTTGCTTTTTCCAGGGTTAGTTGTTTTCAAGGACACCTTAGCATATCAAAGAAAATCTAGCTCTTTATAAAATGGTTCAGGCACAATAGGTTTGATTATCATTTACGCTTGCTCCTATTACACTGTTTGGGCCTGTTTTTGTAGGCATTATACAAACACAATAAGAGTGAAAACACAAGAGGAAAACTTACCATCTGGAAGGGAAAGAGATGCAATAAGCAGCAGCCAGCTAACAAATGGCTATTTTATGTGTCTAGCTGCATACCTGTGCCAAATTTAAAGAGTAAGCTATCAAAAAACATGCTGTGGAACTTTCCAAAGAATGGCAACTCTGAACTCGGGAGTTTCCTCAATCTTGAAGGCAAATATCTGGTTGAAAGCAAACTCAGGTTTTCATTAATTAGAGCACAATGAATGAAAGTCCTTATTTAAAAACATAATTTTTAGAGCAATAGCTTGTTGCATCTGGTGTGCCACATCACCAGTAGAAAAAGAGTATGAGAAGGGGGGGGGGCAAGAGTAATGACTTGGTGAGGCAACAGGAATCTTAAGAGCTGCTCGCGGTTAAACAGCAATATCTGGTTTAGTTAGAATCTGTTTTTTTATTAGTTACGCTTTTGGAATGACGGATAAAGGTTCAACAGGGAGCTGGCAAATCCCTCTGCTCCAGCATGCAATGGTGGTGGTAGCCAGGATAGTGATGGCAATGCTTTCATTTTCCTGGCACGTAGCTAGTTTGAGCAGATTGCCAACCATCCCTCAAAGAAATGTCTAAGAGCAGCAGTGACCCGTCCACTGATTTACTCACTCAAAACCTTAAGTTTGACAATGTATACAGGGACATTTAAAAATATTGTGAGTGGCTTTAAGGTTTTTTATTTTACCCTCACCAGACTTTTGTATACCCCTTATTTATAGCTCTGAATGCAAGTTTTCCTTGAATTTAAACAAACTTGGTTTATGTTACCTTCCTTTTCCTTAACCCCTCCTCACCCCCCCAACATTTTTATTTCTTTTTTTGATAAACAGTTTTACAGAGCATGGTTAAAGTTCATACCACCTTCTAACCACATTGAGCAGTTTGAGATTTTAACCAGGATAGAGTTCAGCACTAAACACAACTTGCTCTCTGCTTCCCCAACACTACAGAAACTCCTCCGTCTCACATCTGCAGGATTGGAGGCTTGCCAAGAGCAGGTCTGTTCTTCACAGTATCATTCCCTCCATGTCTACAGGGATTTCAGTGCAGAAGATAATTCCGACCATATCTTACTAAAAGCTTATGCCATTTGATGGTAGTCTGATTACCTATTGGAAATGAATTGACAATCTCTATTTTTTAGCTAGTACCCTTAAAAAAAAGACATCATCAGAACTCTTTGCTGCAGATCAGAATTGAAGCACATTAGACCCTCAACATGAGAAAATCTGCACTTCATGTGTCCATGCAGTTTCTAGGACTTACAACTAGGGAAATTTCATGAGAGCTGATTCAATTTAAAGCAGTATTTGCATTTATTAAGACTAAAGAGAAATGTTTGTTTTTTTCTCTAGCATCTTACTTCTAGCTCTTTTGTGCTGTACATTGACCCTTACCATAAGCAAAAGACAATCCTGCACCAAGGTTAAAAAGCATGAGCAAGTGTATGCGTGCTGGGGGACATGCAAGAGAGCTAACCTGCTGGTTCCACAGCCAACAAAAAGATGGAAGACTTGAGGAAGGTGTATGAACCTCTTTTGCCATGCATCTGATCCTGCATTCTGCCACCCTCCCCTTCTTTACACTAAGGGTTCCCTAACATTTTCTTTGCCACTCTAGATTCTCTTTCCCTCTTCGTGCTTCAACATGCTGGGGGCAGGAGGGGAGGAACCAGTACCTGAAGAATGTCCTCAGATTACTGACTTTTTGCTTTCTGGCAGCCTAATACCAAAAAAAAAAGTTTTAAGGAAATGTAAAATGCACTTTTTCATCTAAATTTGCTTTTTTTAAAATACTGCATGTGTTTACTAATCTTTTCTCCAAGATCATATTCCAGGCGTTAGCTGCTGCTCAAGTTCTACCAGATGCTACAAATCACAGGGGTGTATTTTGACTGATATTTTTGTCACGTGAATAAGAGAAACAAACCTTTTACCAGTCCCCCTGCTTCATCTTTGTTTTCCACAATTTTTTTGGAACTTTCGTAAAGTGTATTTGGAACACATGTCTTCATCCAAAGAACTCCCTTACTGAAACAAAGTCTTATAAATATTAAAACAATAATTTTGGCTGAATTACTAATTGTTTTGTAGCTATTTTAAGTACTTATGCACAAAAAGAATCAATGCCCCTGAAGCCATGCTGTCTTTTCAGGAGGATTTCCCTTTATTAGTTAATTGTTTAGATTCTGATAGAGGTTGGAGGCTCCAAATCATAGGCTGGAGTTCCCAATGTGCAAGACTAACAAACCCCTATTAAAGCTTCAGTTCTTGCAATAAAAAGAGTTTATAAAGCTCAGATCTGACCTTAGTTCATACTTTAGGAAGACCTTATAAAGCTCATATCTGACCTTACCTACTTAGTTCTTTTACAATGAATGGTGAACTTCAGATTGCAGAATGTTTAAGTCCTGCTTTGCCACAATTAATTCATTTTAGAGTATGAATTTGCAAAAAGCCACCCAACTTTTTAGAAGCCCAAGTCCCATTTTCAGACGTGACTCAGGCATGTAGAACTCTATTGAAAGTCAATGGGACTTAAGCACCTAGGTAGAACTTGCAGAAAAGTAAAGTAGTGTTTACTGGTTTTTATTATTATCATTTTGGTCCAAATTAAACAGATACTAATATCAACATTTCTCACAAACCAGGGGCTCCTTGGAAGCAGCCTCTCATCTTAAAAAATTTAAAAAAATAAAATAAATCACAGTATAGTCAATTTCACTGCTAAAAGCACAGTAAAACTGACAAGAATGTCAAATTAACACAGCAGCTGCTAGGGGCTTTGGTGCGACCCCACTACGCAGACTGCTTTGGACACACAAACTGACTCCGAGTCCTGGCTTTACAACAGGGAGCTTGGAAAATCAGAGCCCTGGATCTACATGAGTTCTCAGGTCTTCTGGTCTCCTACTGCAGAGCAGGCACTTCCAGGGTTTTCATGCTTCTAGATGCCTGGAACTAATAGGCCCGTCAGCCCTGAATCATTTAATCTCATGAGTCTGGTCCCAAAGCTTTGAATCCTGAAGAGTGATGAGGTGGACTGCACCAGGGCTAGGAAACCCAGCTCACTGCTCAGTGCCTGTAAGCCACTTTTGAAAATGGGATCCCAGTAATTAATTTACTGATTTTACAACTTGGACTTCAAATGTCTTTTGGATTATGTTAATATAGCCTTTATAACAATTTAACATCAACTTTGCTGGGCTGACCACATTATCCGGATATTTGACTCAACACCCGAAGCACGTTTTATTCCCCCAACTAAGTTGAGGTTTACGCTCAAGGGAAGGGCAGAAAAAATCGTTTAAAGGACATCCTCAAGGCCAACTTGAAAAATACAACATCAACATCAGCTCATGGGAGACTATTGCCTATGACTGCCCCAAATTGAGGAAGATTCTGCTGCAAGGATCTTAGTACTTTGAAGCCTTACAAAGACAACAGGAGACAGAAAGGAGCAGCAGAAACAGCATGTTGTGGACCAAACCAAGAATCCAGAGCCACTCATCCTACATGGAAACACGTACCCAAGTTGCAAACGAACCTGTTGATCCTAGACTAGCCTTGTCAGCCATTTTCAAACCCACAGATAAAGCAATCATGGAAGACAATCATCGTCGACTGCGAGGGACTGCAGATGGTGATAACGTATAATAATCCATACATCATTATTTTATAGATCTTAGCTATTTGTAATTTGCAAGATTAGCCATTTATAAGATTTTTTTTTTTCTACAACTAGGTACATGCTAGCAGTACTCATCATTTCTATTTATTCTACCAGCACACTATGGATTAGTAATTCCATTTTAGAAGAAAAATTTAATAATAAACTAGAGTTGCATTTTGTTGCCATATCTACCCAAGTTTCAAATGACAGAAGTTATCAGAATACATTGAAATGTTTAAACATGATCACTAAACTTATGTAGTTGTTTTTTTCTAAAATTTGTAAGAATTTTCTACAGTGGTGAATGTATGAAACTAATATTTTTCCAGTGCAGACATATTTGTACCCTCTTATTCAAATTATATTATAGCCATCATTTATTCTTTCCTCTATTCAGTTTTTCAAAATAACTACTTCACTGTCTTCTAGTCGAACAAAATATGAACCAAGATTTTGAAGATACATCAAAAACAACAATATTTAGAATTATGTTTTTAAGTACAGATTTGAATTGAGAAATAATTCAGTGCACAAAGGGAAGTGGTATCCTAGAATGTAGCAACAAAATATTTATATGATTATGCTAAGTAGCAACTATGCTGTTATCCAGGTTTTACATACAACATGCCATTTGAAGAGCATAGGTTTGCAGTTTTACTTCTTATTTTAAACACTAACAATCATAGCTTGGCCAAAATGTAGCAGGCGCTCTTGAGCTTTTGCGGGGGGTGGTTTTTGAGTTAGAAATCTTAAGGACAATTGTCATTACTTATTAGCATTTCCCTGAGATCCTTGTTCAACAAACTCTATTTTACATAGTATATTTCATAACCACCAGGAGTGAATATATAATTACATATCAGCTACAAGATTTGATTCATGCAATACTATTCCATCTCAATGGTCCATATCAATACCTACTGCCTTAGCAAAAGTGATGTCTTTAAATGAATGAACTGCTTGTATATTCACAACAGTCAATGTTTTATTTCTTTATTTGCCTTTTAGGATTGACATGGACGTCAATGCACCTCACTCATTTAAAGTTTTAAACATTCACATTCACATGTCATATGATCAGGATAGATATATACTTCTGTTTTTGTAAGTTCATTTTGATAGTGAGATCCCTGATCTGGACATTCATGTATTATTTGTTTTATTATATTGAGGAGTAGTAGTTATGTATTAGCACTCCACTGTGCTAGCTACTGTACACATCAAAAATGCAGTCCAGGCCAAGGGGTCTTAAATTTTAAGATAAGAGACAGTGGAGTTCCAGGAAACAATAGACAATATTGATCATGTTAGGTGGCAGGCCAGCAGCTTTACTGTTGTAAAGGTTAAGGAGAGCTGTGATAATTATGTATCCTTTATATATACTCATGCAAGCTCCTCTGTAAAGTGACAGGTATCAGGGGAGAAAACAGGAAGGGACTTGTTTGAATAATTAAGATGCAAGTAATGGAGAATGATGTCCTGGACTGAATTTGGGTAATTTATTAATTTGCCAACAAATGCTAGCTATATATGTATGACCTATTTTCAGCGTACTCTTCATTTACAAACAAAAAACATGCCAATAAGTCTTTAACAGTGAAAGCCTTCATCTACCAGTTTGATTCCATGAACAGTCTCAAAATAGCCATTCCCCTTGCCTTTCCCAAGGATGAATGTTTATTCAAGCTATTCACGTAATCTAAACTCTGCTGGTGAACACCACTATTACTACGTGAGCACCACTATACTACCAGACTCCTTGAAATATGATTTTGAGGCTGTACTTATCAGCTGCTGCCTGACAATCCCCACGCTCAAATTCTTAATGTAACCTGGGAGCAGAGTTTGAAGTCAATGCAGTTTCACTGTCCCCAGATTACCAGCTGCATCCTTGTTTTGACTATTATCACTTGTTTACTCTCCTTGCCCTTTCCCAGCCAGAAGCAGCACATCCTGTTAATCTTAAAGAGAAAACACTGACATGGCAAAATTCAGTTCACTACGTCAAGAGTCTCAAAGGAAGATTTTTCCTATTGCAGCATGAATATATATTTTATTTACTCCAGGGTAGAATAGAAGACCACTAGGAAAATATATTTTTTTAAACTTTGTTTTTTTCACCTGTGCCTTTTCCATTCCTTGCTTTTCTTTCACTCATGTCACCCCTTTACTCGACCCATCTCCCCAGAATTCAAGCAAGAGATCAAAGAATACCACTACTTCCTTGTAAATCAAGTTGGAAGGTCAGAGAGTACGGCCAAAGGCAAGGGGTAGAAACTAATACAATTGCAGCTGCATTAACAACACATTTTTAAGGAGCTAGAAATCATATCTACTAGTTTTACATTAATAAAACATATATGTTTTTGGCAGTCAATAAACAAACACCTAGAAAATATTATGGCATCAATATACTTAAAACGTTCATATTTGGAAGAGGTATGATGTCCCAGTTATGTTAATGCTAGTTCCCCAAATGATTTTTAAAAAAAATCATGAAATAGTGTCTTAAACTGCTTCAGTCTGTTCTGTGTTCACCATAGTTCATTCTCACTGTGCTATTAACTTTATCTGTTTGAATGTAACAAAATCCTTATCTTTTTTTAAGCTGCCAAATGCTAAATATTTTTTTCCAGAGTTTTCTTAAAAAGTTGAGCTGGCTGTTTTATAATTTGTCACCTTTTGTCTTCTTTCAGCAGTATGTCATTAAGTCTTTAATTTGGCGTTTCCTGTTGTCTGCAGTAGGATATATGCTGTTTTAAATCCAAAGGATTGCATACATAGATGGTGGGTAAAAAGCTGTGAACCATAAGTAAATTCGTATAAGGAACATACAAAAAAGATTGTTCTTCAGTCAGACTTAAGCCATTACTTTCTTCAAAAGAAGAAAAGACACAAGTTAAGAAAAAGGCACCGCCAAAGACCTTCTGCCCAAATGTGCATCTCCATGAAGTTTCCTGCTGAGTGCATATGAATGCCTGGCGATCTGGGAAAAAGATCCAAATAGGATTTCAAACATCCAAAAATTTTAACTCAAACATTTCGGTATTTCACCATGCTGCTAGTCATTCATTCACTGATTTTTTTTGTCTTAGTTTAAAGAGATGCTAAACAAAAGGAGAAGAGCTCTACATGTATTTACATTCCAAAACTAAGCTCCCCTCACCACCCCCCTAGTCTGTCATCCCTTCATAGCTAAACAAACCGTAAAGTCTAGCCCCACGTTCTCCAAGCAAAGTAACAAACAGCAAGCAAAGGTTTTTTGTCGTTTTTTTTTTAAAGACCAAATACCCAAAGCAGTTTCAGCCATTACAGCTCCTATGTTGTTTTGACTATGAAGGGCACCACATTCAGATAATATGTGCAGACTAAACTAGCTGAGGAATGGGATCAGTTTCTTTACCATTTTGGCTCTACTGAGCTCTTTGTTCTCTGACAACCTTTCAGTCATGAGTAACCATTTGTACCTTACCACCAAGACCTCCTGGTATATATAATATTGAAATGATATGCTTCACAGTATAAAAATGGCTCATCTAGATTTAAAAGCATCAATTAGTGAAGAACAACTATAAGAATTCTAGAGTTGAGTATATGCAAAATCCTGGGGAATCACTGTAGTTCTGTTGTATGGGGGAGGGGATCATGTAGTGGGACACTCTAACCCCTGCATACCACACAGGACTGCAATGACTTTTTGGAAGTGGGTGCTGGGGCCATGGCAGGGGCAGTAGGTTAGCAAATCTCAGCAAATATCCACCTGCTACAAATTCCACATATGGAGAATGGTGGGCTGCTAGAACCAACTAGCACGGACTACTAGCACACAAGACTTAGGCTCTGCCATCAAATTGAAATGAGAAGTCTTTTCCAACAACTACACTGTAGTTTCCCTATAAAAAATGTTTATTTTCTCAGGCTTGGCTTATAGTTTGCAAGCCTCATCTTTAAGAGTGATCCCCTACACATTCTGTATAACTCTTTTTTTCTTACTCTTCCTTGTAAAGCATCTACCCGCTCAATGTGACACAAGATACAAAGACATAAACAGATCCTATCTCATAGAGCTTAAGCTAAATAAGTTACAAAGCCACATGTGCAAACCAGTAGTCCAAGGTGTTTGTGGTGCCTGTGTTTTACTAACATAGGTATTCTTTAGCTGACCACCTAGTAATAACCCATTTTAATTAAGGAGGTGAATGAAGACGTCTTGGAAACAAGACATTCCAGATGAATAAGTAGCACAAGGCTAACAAGAGAGAACCTATCCATTTGACACATGGATATACATATGAGGAACAGTGGGCTGTTACAGCCATCTAGCATAAACTAGTTGCATGTGTGCCTTTGGCTCTGCCATCAAATTGAAACGAGATGCAATACAGTTCACAGGTTCATTTTTCACATCAGTATCTTATGATTGCCCTTCATTATATTTTTTTATATGTAAGCTATTATAAGAGTTTTAATTTCAGGTTATACAGTTTTTCACTACTATATAATTTACATAATACATACTGAAGTACCAAATTTACCAGTGTCCCCAAGGCCTCTTTGGATTACAAATAGCCTGTTATGAACATCAGGTTTGAAATACAGGCCAGTCAGAATAATAGCTTTGAATCCCAGCAGGATCAGCTGAAACCACAAGTCTGTGCGAAGAAACCGAGTTCCATGCAGTTTAGTATGGGTGCCTTAGGTAAAATCTTGACATCCATTGCTGTCCATGCTGTTTGTGAACACTGAGGATACAGTTGTAGTTTTCATAATATTTGGGGTTGATCTCAATGTATCTGGTCAATATTCCACCTGTATTTGTGAAATGTGCTATACCATAGATATCCACCATCTATAGGAATCAACCCCAGGGATGGCTGCATTTTTGCATAGTTTCAAAGGTTTCTGAACTTTAAACATTTTCAAAAGCATACAACATACTAAGCTGAGTTTCCCTAATCCCATTTTCAGGTGCAAGGTAAACATTTCAGAGCCTACAAATGTTCAAAATATTA
The DNA here is from genome assembly GCF_001723915.1 of Gavialis gangeticus. Classification (NCBI taxonomy): domain Eukaryota; kingdom Metazoa; phylum Chordata; order Crocodylia; family Gavialidae; genus Gavialis; species Gavialis gangeticus. The sequence goes on along the minus strand of NW_017729024.1, from coordinate 146,795,852 downwards.
ACCCAAAATTGATTTTGGAAAAGTTACAATTTCATTATTTAATATCTTAATTAACCTCTTAATATAAACCTACACTCCCTTTATACACAAGTACTATAGAGCTCCCCCCCAAAAGTATACTGTCACGTGATCAAAGAGGGCACTCACATGAAAACGCAAAATTCACACAGTTGGCAATGAAGATCTGAACAAACAATGGCCACGTGTGATTTAAGGGCTTGAGTACATGGGGAAGCCAACAGAAAATAAGTTAAAAACATGAATTTGAAAACATAATTCCACACTAATTTGCCTGTGGCCCCACCTATGCTGCACTGAGTGCCTTTACTGGCTTAGCATAATCCACTTCTGAAGTTGACACAAAGCGTTAATGCAGAAAGAAAGTTTATATATAGACAGCTATTGTGGAGTAACTAGTTTGCAATAGCTGTTGTGGATTATTTCCCTATATACGTAAAGCCTAAAATGATGCTTTTGGCAGTACTTTCTAAAATGACATTGCACAGCTACTTGGAAACAATTCTGTGGACAGGAAGCAGAAGGCAGAACAGCAGATCAGGCAGACAACACAAGCAAGAACCAGAAAGTAGAGCAGCAGATAATGCAAGGGAAGAGGACCAAAGTGGCACTCATGGAGTTTTTTGGAATAATTTGTGTCATGCCTGCCAAAAAGATCAGTCCCCACTGCTCTATTTTCTCCCTGGTGTTTCCCTACCCTCTATCACAAATATCATCATTCTTAAATTTGAAAATTTGCTATTTCCTTGCAATATTTTCAATGAATGGCAAAAAGGAATTTGGTATTTTCATTCAGAAAAAAAAGGTTTACAACTGGAAAATACCTACAAAAATCTTAGAACTTGGGGAGAGGAAAAATGATCTATTCTTCTCACATACAGAAGGGAATTTTAGCTCTAAAATGGAATAAAAAACTTGGCACTCTTGTGTTAAACGTAGTCTGACAAAATTAGGCATACACAAATCAGTAGGCCTAGAAGAGAAGCACGCAAGAGTTGAAAAGTTAGCAGCATTAGTCTCAGAATGCCTTAAAATAATGAAAACAAGCATGGTACAATGAGAATTACGCAAGTACAAGCAGCAGCAAGAAGCTACTACCAAGATAACTAGGGCTGCCTGCAGATGTTAAAAAGGAAAAAAAAATAGTTATTTACTTTAAACTTGGCATATTCCTGTGCCATGCCCAGCACAAGCCCAGAAGAGGCTGAACATTAGTTGGACCCAACTTGCCCAACATCTGTATAGATTGGGCATTTTAGTGGGACTTTTTTGGTGCTTTTATCTAATAGCTTACTGAATCAGCTTTAGCTAAAAGCACCAAAAAGCCCTGGTGAAGCACCCAATCTCTACAGATGCTAGTGGCGTAGCAACAGGGCGAGGGCCATGGCCCCTGGCGCTGGCCAGGCCAAGACGCCGCAGCACCTCCCATGTTTGGTGCATGGCCCAACCTCCTGCCCGGTGGGTTGTCCGTTTCTTTACCTGTCAATTTCCCAGCTGAAGTGCCATGGGGCGGGAAAGGGGACTCCACACCCTGCTCAGATTGCCCCTGGTGAGGGGGGAGGGTGCAAATGCAGGCATTGGTCCCTGGGTGCTAGAGACCCACTGTATGCCACTGACAGATGCTGTGGAGCCAGGTCAAAGTAATGTGCTGCTGCTTCTGGTAAAGTGCTCTCCCCCTCCCTTCCTCCAAGAAATTTTATCGAGTAATTTGCATACAAAAATATGCCTAATCATCACAAAGTCAATTCACTGAGAGTTTGGTCAGTGATATTAAAGATATAATTCATAAAGCAGAAAGAAGCTCTCAGTTTTGGCCTAAATGAATTCAGGCAAAGCAACAATAAAAACATGGCAAGTGAGTCAAATGGGAACTGAGTTAAGGACAACAGAAATCACTTCTATGCCCATAATTGGGCTCTATTTCCAGTGTGAGGGCTACACTTAGGTGTTTCAGTGTCCAAGAATGTGAACGGGACCCTAGTGGGATTTTAACAAGTGCCCAAGATAATTGCCCTGGAGTAACTTTTCAGTGATGTAAGTCCTTGCTCAATAATAAGGCTTGTCGAGTTTAAAGAAATACTAATACTAGTCAGTACGAACAACATTAAACTCACACTTCTTTCAATACCTGTCCCCAGTACACCTTTCTCTCAGTCACACACCTTCCCCAAGTGTCACTCTGATGCCCTTCTCTGCCCAATCTGCTGCTCTGCTTTCTACTTCCAGCTCTGTGCTCCCAGCCTAATCTACTGTAATCTACTCCCCACACAGTTTGGTTCTTTGCTTCCTGCCCTACCTGCCATTTGTGGTACCTGTGCTGCAGGCTGGCCATCCCAGACCCAGGCCAAAGATCATTTAAAGCAAGGAAAGCAGCTGTGGCTGTAGTCACACTATTTTGTCTGTGACCTACCTGGGGTTTTATCTCTGCATTTCATACTGATACCACACACTAGGATGGTTCAAGCATGATGCTAATAATGCTTAGGGATTTTGGCAGCAAGCCAGGAACAAATTACATAGAGTGAATGGTAACAATTGTTTTCAGTAGGATTTTCACATGGAAAAGACAACTCCTAACCCCAAGATTATTCTTTAACAAAATTACCAGTCTTTACTGCAGACTATGGGGGTGCTACAGCTCTTCTAAAAATAATCAGCAGTAGTAGTATAATAGAAAGAAGTAAGCAAAGTGAAATATAAGAATTGCAGCAATTTCCCTAGGCTATAAAACTATTCTGAATCTCCTCTATGATAAAAATAAATAAATTCATTCAGAAAACATCTACAGCACTGGAAAATCTGGTTTCCTAAAAATGAAGCTTCGTCTTGTGAAATCTCAATTTTTAAACATATACTAATATCCATCTATCAATGTATCCCTGTTTAAGTAAAAGAGTTCTAATGGGAACACAATGTGCGGCTAGCATATACTATCCCATCAAGATTATTTGAAGCATTAATGTGTGAAGCTGCTAATTACCAAAAACATCCTATACAGGCAAAATTTACCTTTCAGCACTATAAAAGAAAGAGTCAAATTTTCATCTGAATGGAGTTAGTATCACTCACTTTAGACAAGCAGTTTACAATTTCCTTCTAATGACATATACTTACTATAGCTTCCCTTAGTCATCAACTACACACATTTTGGGTGTATTTTATAACAGGAAAAAGAATTTGAATTTGGTGAAGGCTCCCAGGTGAACAGGCCCATTGAGAAAAGCATTGAAAAGCATCTATTTATCTACAAATTGTATATAGTCTAGTGACTCAAAAGGCAAACTTCTCCAGATCATCCTGCAAATGTTGACTAAGTCATGAAAAAAGTGTAAGGTTTCCAAAACACACACACACATGTAAATAAATGAAAGATATTTTCTCTCTTTCTCATATTTATTTACATAAGCCTTGATGTAATCTGGGTAGAGCCTTAACTACCCTGAAGTCTCACTTACAACTACATGGGTCTTTCTGAAAGGATCTGCAAGGACAACCAATATCCCATTCTGCAGGTATCTGATCTAAAATATAAAAAGTTGACAGATATTCAGAGCAATAGTTCCATTGCCTCTGCCACATTTGAAGACTACTTCAGAGTAGGTAGGTACCTGAATTCCAAGTGCATGCCACTGGAGTCATTTCAGAACCCAAATCTCTGGAGAAACTTATGCATAGTGCGCAAAAAAGAAAGGATCAAGCTTTGTATTAGGTTCTCCAGTGTTAGTCTGTTTTATGTGTGCAATTTAAAATGTACACTGTGAAGTTAGAGGACTTTTCTCAGATGCACATCATACATGCAGAATGCAATGATCATACTTACAACAAAGAACAAACATGGCAAAGGTTGTACTAAACCCCTTTTCATAGTGCCAGACTTCAAAAATACCATATTTACTTAAATACAAGATGAGTTCCCCCCTCCCCCCTTGCATGGGACAAGGAAACCTCATTAAATACACTGTCTATCATTAAACTCCATGTGCTGAATATTGGAAACCAGCTATGAAGTTGATTAAATGCAGCCAACAGTCAGCATGCCTATAAAACACATAGCCCATATTGGGCAAACATACTGATTCCTGTTTCTTCGCTAACCTTAAATGTCTAGCAAACATCACCAAACAGGACCTCAAACATTTCACCCAGAATCCCTCTGTCACCCATCTCCCAGCCTGTTGCATATGATTAGTGTGGCCCTGCCCTCCATGAGGAGGAGTCGCACCAGACCGCCCTATGCCTCATCTTCATATAAATTTTTGGAGCATCCCAGGACTCATGACAAGAACACCCAGTTCTAGCCATGAGTGGAGGCTAATTAGCACATGGATCCTTTGGTGGGTGGGTGGGAGGGAATATCTAGAGTGTACACACATATTGAGCACTGATAAGCTATGGGGTCACCATGTTTTAAAACACTGTTGACTTCGGCGAGGCTCAGCCCAATGAACTATATGGTAAATTATGAAGCCTTCTGGCTAATGTCATGCCTAGTTTTCACCATATGTAAGTACGTACAAAAGTGCTGCTGAAAAGTGTGTTTATGGCGTACCTGTGCTAAAACTTGCAGCAGTTTCAAAAAAGGTAAACATGTATTAATTTGGGATGAACTAAGTCTATGGGTATCTGTAGTAATTTGTTAACTGCAGGTATGTTTATTTCAAAGTCAGTGTTTTCAATTTTGCCCCTCACTTCCATGTGCTCAGGGAGACTAGGGTTTGACACTGAGGAGGAGGGCAAGGGGATACAGGGGGAAGAAGATTTATTTTCCCTGCTGTAGCAGTGGGAGGGGGACACATTCAAGGCAAACCTCCAATAATTAAACACCATCCTGGGGAAGTTTTACCAGACTGATAAATTTTCCATATAAAGACTCTAATTGTGGGGGCTGTCTTATATTTGAATAAATACAGTAAATAGAAAAACATTGTCTTAACATTTCTAGTCTCTAGGCAATGAACCATCTCTTTTCTCTTGCACATAAGAGGTTGCTTGAGCATTTTGCTTTCTTTGGCATAGATATTAGAATATTCACATACTATTTTATAACTTGTATATAAATGACCAACATAATTCAGTATTTAAAAGTGTGCTACTATTACAACAACATATAGGGGGAAGAAATTAATTCAATTTTATTTTCTCATTTTTCCCTAAGAAGCTATGGATTTCAGCTAACCCCTTTTCCACTCAAACTTGGGTAGCAAGATGCAGGAGTACCCTTAAGCATGTTTATCCATGCCCTCATCTACCTGCAGAGAAACACAGGAGAAGGCAGAAGGTCTTATTCTATAGGTATAATAGTCATGGGGGAAGGAGAACAGCGGGTGGAGCCAGAAACTGAAGGGGGGCAAATACTTTATGTGGAAACTTACTAACAACTTGATCTAAATTGTAACACAGAAGGGAGTTCTTAGAATCCAGCATCTGAATGCTGGATACTTCCCAGAGTGAACATTTTTAATGTCTCATGATTGACTTATGCCCTGCACTGTACTCTTTCAATTATTATTATTATTCATTCTCTCCTTTCCCAGGAATGCTTATAAAACATACCATGCCTTGAAAATGCAAGTCCAGCATAAAAGAACAGCCTTCACTACCTTTGAATTATTTAGACAGTATTCTGTTGATAGCCCAGACAACTCTATTGTACAAAGAGCAAACAATAAAATGGGTAATGTAGCAAAAAGATCTGTATCCGATCTTGTTTTAACCAGTCTGAAGCAATTCTGAATGGTAGATTCCTCTGGATACTACTTAAACTTTCTTAATGAATTCAGGTGTAATCCCTGAGGCTGTACAGCAAACAGCATATTTAGCTCAATGATAGAATATGGTATTTGCCAAAAGGGGATTAATTATGTTCAGATGCGTCTACTAAGAATACCAGCAAGTCTGGTGTCTCTATTTGCTGCAGACTTCAAGAATATATTCTAACATAATACTTCAAAATTTATGAAAAGTTACAAATCTGCATCATTTTTTTCACTTAAGCAAACCATTTCTTAGTACATCTTGAATGACTTATTTTTCATTTTGATTGGGGTACTGCCAGCACGATTTCCTGTTCTCACCTCTTCTGAAAAGGATGCAACACATGCTTTCTTTGACCTATAATAAATGCCAAGCAAAACATGTATGACCAACTCACAGACATGGAATAAAGAGTGCAGAAATACTCTTCTAGGGCTGTAGATACTAGAAGTTTAGGAAGTTCTACGCCAGCCTACGTGGATTCTTTTACCGTCCTCATCATGATGGTATCTGACCACACTGTAGCTATTTATTAAATGATACCAGCATTTGTCATGCATGGTTTGTTCTTTCTCCTGTCACTTCTTTAAGGAAAAGATTGTGAGACAAGTGAAATGTAGTTTTGATAGGGTGTTTAAGTACAGTTCACACAATACAACTCACATCTAAGGGAAGCTTAAATTTCTCCATCCGTGTAGTTTAAATATTTCAGCCTATCAGCCCATACCTTCAAAAAGATGGACTGTAGGACAGCTAGTACCCACAGCATCCCCTAGCCTGAAAGACAAAGTTCTTTTCTGCTGGATAGAGAACCTCTTTGAACACAAAAGACCAAACAGTTTTGCCTAGGGCAAACTGAGAAAAAATAGCTACAAATTTAAATATGCAAATGATCATTGATTTAAGCAGCATCAAAATGAAATTTCTGTTCTGATTTCACTAGGGCTTTATATCTACTCTGCGTTTTGGGGGGAAAACATTCTGAAAAACACCTGATACTGCATTTTAGGACCTGTAAGCTAAAATATTTCAGCTATTACAACTTGAGAGAAAAACATTTGTTCTCTAAAAAGAAATTGTCAACAGATTGATAAAAAGTACAAATGAAACCTCTAGAAGACTCTTTCATGCATTCATTCTTGCATTAAAATTAAATGGCTGAAAAACTAAAATGCATTGTCTTTAATCAACAGCAACCTACATCTTTTCAGAGTTTTATAAAGCAGCTTATTGTTCTGTTAACCTAACACTGTAAAGGGAAAGCAACCCAGGTTCAAGCCAAATTTCCCAGCAATGAAACTACTTAAGACATTTGTCCATCTGTCCCCCACAACAGTCAAAACAACCACACACTGTTCCTATAGTCCACATACAGGACGCCAGGAAAGATTTAGAATGCTGTAAATTCAGTAACAGAGTATGTTGACAATCCTTAATAATCTAAGAACAGATTATGCATTCCTAAATTTACTGTGCTATGAAATAATTAATCAGTACCCTTTCATATCTATTATCTTAAATGTTTACAAGGGGACCATAAAGACACCAAGATTATAACACATCGAATTTCTTATCTGATTACAGGTTCAGATAGATACAAAAGGGGTCCTCCTAAACAGCAAGGGGATAGACCAGGAAAACTGACGTATTTCTTCCCAAATATATGAGTAATGAATAACATTAAAATGCAAATTAAAACACTAGATCACAAATCTATCAGGTGAAGGATGCATGCATACACATTTATGATTCTAAAAAGTTCAGTATTTTCCATTCTACAGGTTAGTTCATGTACAAAACAGACTGAAAGATAAAAATGCTTAGATGTTAACATTTTTATATGAACTATGGTAACATTGGTTTTTATACATTTTTAATTTATTAACAGTCTGCTGTATTTTCATTCAGAAAGCAACACAATTCAGTTTTGATTCTATTTCTTATCTAGTTAGGTAAAGTATTTCCTATCATCTTACCGTAGAGACAAGTATGAAGGCAAGAAGATAGAAGTATATTAGGAAACAGAAAGAAAAGGCAGCTATGCAGGAGCATCCTCTCACCTTTTAATCTCTTTTCCTCACACTCATAGATGAACAAATACACTTGCATTCTGTAAACAGTGATATATTTTCAGTTCCTGTGTTAATTCTGAAGCCAAACTGGCAAGTTCTAAAAGTAGAATCTCTTCTAGATCAAACAGAGGTTTCTTCAGTATTTACCCACACTGGAACAGAAGCTGCAAGGGTGAATGAAAGGGCAGCAGTCCTTGTTTGTTTCAACACTACTGATACAGGGAGAGGCACCTGTTAATGAAACAGGTAGTCATGCAGGAGAAGCTATGAGATCCATGTTGTCTTCTATTGGAAGCCCAGAGTTAATTTAATACAAAATGTTTGACCAGCAATTTGCCCAGGGTGTTTATTTATTGTTTCTAATGCATCAAGTGCCTCCTGAAGTTACAAAATAAACTGGCTACTGGTTTATGAATGCTAATACATCAAGCAATACAGTGTTAAACATTACCTCTTTTTATTTTAATGTGCATACAGCAGGAAATTATTATTATAAGATGATTCTTCTAATCTAATTACTATATATAATATGCCCTAATTTTGCCATTACTAACTCTCTCACAGCTACAAGACGCCCCCAGTTTGCTGTAAGAGAAGGGGATGGAGACATTTCAAAACTGGAACAAACAAGGGGAGTACTCCATACTACCCACACAATCCAAGTAGCAGAGCCAATAAAGTAATTATGCAACAATGTAAAACATCAAATCCAAAAATAACCAGTTTTCACTGGATAATCTTCAAACTGCTAACAGTGGCCTACAAGGAGGAAGAACTGCATGTGAACGGTTTTTATTTGCTCCTTCATTATTTATACAGTGAGCCTGGAAGGTTTGAAAGAAAATATTATTTTGTTCCTGCTTGTTTAACTTAGAGGTATCAAAAATATTAAAATTCCCTTTCTATATTTGCTGGAAAACTCAAGAATTAGCATGGAAACTTGATGAGATGAAGCTTGAGTTATCCACAAGGATTTCCACCCCCCTCCCCCAAGCTGACATGTAGATAAATGCATGATAAACATGCGTGATGGAGCTCAGCAGCAAGCCACAGCTTTACTAACTAACAGAGAGCAAGACTAACAGGAGCAAAAGGAACAGAAAAGCTTGACATGCTCTATATGTGCAAGAACCCATCAACTGGCCCTGTTGCCCACCCAGTGGAAAGGTGGAGTATCTGAAAAAGGGAAGCCAGCCCCCTCCCATTTTGTAATGTCTTCCCCTCCCACTCCTAGTCCTCATTTCCTCTTCTTCACCTCACCCTAGCTTCAGATGTTGCATTTTTTGCCATCCATTTAAAACTCTTTACCTCTGAATGTAGTAGGTATTCAGATCAGTATGTAAGGAGACAATTAAAGAAACTTTGAATTACCAAATCTCACAGGCTAGGGACAGAAGTTACACATAAACCAGTTTTAAAAAAAATCAGAAAATGGTTTAAACCTGTAACAGAACGGATGTTCAGTGCACATAAACCAGTTACAAAATGGCTGAAACTGGTTGAAGATGAACTTGGTTGAATGTAGGACCAGACTTAACTAGGATCGAAGTAAGACAGTTAGTCTTACCTCGATCCTAGGCAAGCTGTTCGAGAAAATTATTCTGGCACACATCCAGGAGGGGCCAGCAGGGGACTGCATGCTTAAGGGCAACCAACACGGGTTCATCAGTGGCAGGTCCTGTCAGACCAACCTGGGGGCCTTTTACGATCAGCTCACCAGATCATTAGATGCAGGGGTAGCAGTGGACATAGTCTTCCTGGACTTCCGGAA
>NW_017729024.1:146785324-146786025 GCF_001723915.1 Gavialis gangeticus | reverse complement strand
GTCCAGTTCTGGGTGTCACACTTCAAGAGGGATGTGGACAGCATGGAGAGGGTCCAGAGGAGGGCCACTCGCATGATCAGGGGACAGCAGGGCAGGCCCTATGAGGAGAGGCTATGGGACCTGAACTTGTTCAGCTTCCAAAAGAGAAGGCTGAGGGGGGATCTTGTGGCCTGTTATAAACTAGTCAGGGGGGATCAGCAGGCATTGGGGGAGTCACTGTTCCCCCGAGCACCGCCAGGAGTGACCAGGAATAATGGTCACACGCCGGCAGAGGGTAGGTTTAGGTTAGATATCAGGAGGCGCTACTTCACGGTCAGGGCGGCTACAGTCTGGAACCAACTTCCAAGAGAAGTGGTACATGCTCCTACCCTGGGGGTTTTTAAGAGGAGGTTAGATGAACACCTTGCTGGGGTCGTTTGACCCCAGTACTCTTTCCTGCCATGGCAGGGGGTCAGACTAGATGATCTGCTCAGGTCCCTTCCGACCCTAGAAACTATGAAACTGATTTGGGTCAAACTGGTTTATGAAACTTCTGTCCTAGACCCCTTCTGGTTCAAGTTAAATCACAGTCCCCAGCATCCCAGCATGTTTTCAAGCCCTGGGCTGTGGTGTGCGGTGCTGTCTCCTCCAGCAGAGAAGGGTTTGGCAGGGGGAGGAGGGGAGGGAGAAGAGAGGCAGGGACTGCCTCTCCCTACCCCCAG
>NW_017729024.1:146781719-146785005 GCF_001723915.1 Gavialis gangeticus | reverse complement strand
CTGCGCTGCCCTGCCCAACCCTGCCCTGGCTTGCCCTGCTAAAAACTTACTGCTGGCTGTGACTGTGGACTACAAAACCCAGAGGCACCTGGAACCAGGAAAGGAAGTGATGAGCAACCCTGCAGAGTCCTGCTGCTGTGATTCTGGACTACAAATCCCAGAGACCTCAGGGACAGCAGGAAGAGGAAGCAAACACACAGCCCATGCTCCCTACATGCCAGAGAGCCATGCTCTAGCACCCATTCACCCCCCAGGCTTCTGGACTGAGCTACTGCAGGTATGTGGCTGCATTTCCTGAATCAAAAGTGAATGTCTCTCCAGCTGTTTCTCTGTTTAACCTCTGCATCTTAGACTCTCTGGCTTTTTGACTATCTGTAGTTAGCCACAGTATCTCCCTTCAAGCAGTGTCATCACATTAAATTTCCAGTCTTCCAAAAAATACTTCCCTACAAGAACCGTTTCTCAAATGTGAAAAACATGGGCAATAAAAATAAAGTAAAAACTTCTGGAAAAAAGCATTTAAACAAAATAGTTTTAAAATAATAATACTGGTACTTTTTATTTTAAAATGGACCTGCAAAGAAAAACTTCCAATAAAATTTTTCACTACAAAATAATGCAGAGCATGAACATCACAAATTTATTTCCATAATTTATATTTTCTCCTCTGACCTAAACCAGGCTCTAAATTATGTCTCCTCTTTTGTGCAGTGCACTTTTCTCTGGATGCATAGATTCAGAACTCTTGTCTGTACTACTTTCTCTTATGTCAACAAGTACAGCCTCTAACCTTTAAAGAACTCCAAAGTAAATGCAAAATACTGGAACCCCACCCCCCTCAAATCACACTCTTAGCCCATCTTTATTTTATCTGGAGGTAAAATAATCTCTCCCCTTCCAGATTATCTGCTTTCATTTTATTTCATCACCTACCTTCCCCTTGCTGCATCACAGATGCTTACTTTCAGTCTCCATGTATTTTATTTAAAAAAAATAATTTCTACAAAACTCAGCTAGAATAAGATGTAGTGCCTTGGCTTATTTAGCATTACATTTTCTCCAAAAGTAAAACAGTAAAAGTAGTGGTTTTCTATAGAAATTCCAACTATATTCCTGGTTTACTATAGCTGGATATTTCTATGAAACTACAAACAAATCAGAGACATAACAAGCAGTTTCTGAGCTCTTAGGCAGTACCTGGGTCAACAGCAGTGGTGGCTATCAATTTTGTGCACCATTTAAGTCTGCACCCAGGGAAGATGCCCAGCTGACCCACACACAGTTACACTATTGCTAACAGTTACAGATCACAATCACTCCTTTCCACATTTTGGAGAACTATCATTTGTCTGCACACTCAAAAGGCCCTGCTTACATCATCTCATTTGCAGCTATAAGGTAGCAGTACCCTGGTCATGCTATTACACATTCTAACTTCCATATAAGCACAATCAACCATATTATGGAATTATGTGAAAACCATGTAACCATTGACAGGGCTCTGGTACAGTTCTGAAACTTCTATTTAACGTTGTTGTAACCTGTTAATTTTGGATCATAGATGGACCCAGAGGTGCTGAGTATGTGGGGGCCTGAGGGCCCTGGCCTCCTTGGGAAAAGGGCTGTTACCTGAAATGTGCAAAACTTTCCACATGTCCACCATCTTAGGCCCCCCTCAGCAAAAATAAAAGTTGGTGTCTATGGATGGATCCTTAGATACACTGCACTTACTACACTTACACACACTTATTTTTTCATGCTTTATTTTTCTTTCTGAAGTAAGAGACATCCATGTTCTCATTGTAAAGAGCAGATTTTACACTTACAGTCTTTTTTTTTCTATGACATGCATATACACTAGGTTTTCACAAACATTAAATAAAATTCTGAGTTAAAACTTCACCTTATCATTAAGGATGAAGTAATTTTATTCAGTTACTAAGTTCAATGGGCTGTTCTTTTTCTGGATACTGAAAGGCACTGATCACTAAAATTCCCAAAGCAGCAGCTGAATATATTCATCATGATTTTAAAACAACTCCACCCTAATAATAATGCCAAGGGAAAAAAAAATATTTTAAATAATTTGTAAAATGGAGGGGGCGGGGAGGGAGACTAATTTTTGTTTAGTTGAGGTATTTCCAAAATTTCTCTCACAATATTTCAATGGTATTAATTTAAACATTCTAGTTTTATTTAGATTTAAAAGAGGCTGAAGCACTAAATACACGTAAAAACAGTAACTGGCCTTTATTTTGGCAACTCTGTTGATATTCTAAGGTTGCATCTGCCTGGACCAAAATAGAAGAACTAGAGGAACAACTTAACAGACATTCATACCATATCATAAGAACATAAGAACTGGATCAGATCAATTGGTCCATCTTGTTCAGTATCCTGTGGAACATAATGGCAGAGGGAGGAAGAAAAGGAAAGTTTCATAGTTGGTAAGGTCGGAAGGGACCTGAGCAGATCATCAAGTCCGATCCCCTGCCATGGGAGAAAAGAGTACTGGGGTCAAATGACCCCAGCAAGTTGTCATCCAGCCTCCTTTTAAAGACCCCCAGGGTAGGAGCCAGCACCACTTTTCTTGGAAGTTGGCTCCAGATCCTAGCTGCCCTGACAGTGAAGTAGCGCCTCCTGATGTCTAGTCTGAATCTACCCTCGGCCAGCTTGTGACCGTTATTTCTTGTCAATCCTGGGAGTGCTCAGGGGAACAGGGACTCCCCCAGTGCTTGCTGGTCCCCTCTGACTAGTTTGTAATAGGCCACTAGATCCCCCCTCAGCCTTCTCTTGTGGAGGCTGAACACGTTCAGGTCCCATAGCCTCTCCTCGTAGGGCCTGCCCTGCTGCCCCCTGATCATGTGGGTGGCCCTCCTCTGGACCAAGGCAGAGATGGAACTCAAGCTAGCATCCAGGATAAAGGACAACAAAAAGTCCTTTTTCCAGTACACTGGGAGCAAGAAGAGGGGACCAGGCAATGTAGGGCCCCTGCAAGACATAAACGGTAATCCTGTGGCTACGCCAGACAAGAAAGCTGATATTTTTAACAGTTTCTTTGCCTCTGTTTTCTTGAACAGGGACCGGTATATGCCACCTACCAGAGGTAGGGACAATCTTGGGGATAGCTCTGTCAGGCCTTCAGTCAGTGCAGATGTAGTTAGGGATCTTCTGGAAGGGCTAGACATTTTTAAGTCTGCAGGTCCAGATGCCTTCCACCCAACGGTGTTGAGGGAGCTGGCAGGGGTCATCGCAGAACTCTTGACCCAGCTATATGAGCATTTGT
>NW_017729024.1:146775603-146776719 GCF_001723915.1 Gavialis gangeticus | reverse complement strand
GATCTTGGAGTCATAATTGACTCCAAGATAAACATGAGCTGCCAATGCCAGACCACAGCCAGCAAGGCCAGCCATACCTTGTCATGCATCCAAAGGTGCATCTCAAGCTAGTCCAGAGAGGTGATACTCCCCCTCTATGCGACTTTGGTCAGCCTGCAGTTCGAGTACGGCATCCAGTACTGGGCGCTGCACTTCAAAAAGGATGTGGCCAGCCTGGAGAGGGTTCAGAGGAGGGCCACCCGCTTGGTGAGAGGGCAGGACAGGCACTATGAGGAGAGACTCAGGGACCTGAACCTGTTCAGCCTCAGCAAGAGGAGGCTGAGGGGAAACCTGGTGGCTGCCTACAAACTCATCAGAGGAGAGCAACAGCAAATAGGTAGAGCCCTTGTCTCCCCAGCACCACCTGGGGTGATGAGGAACAATGGTAATAAGCTGATGGAAAACAGGTTTAAGTTAGAGATCAGAAGGCAATATTTGACAGTTAGGGTGGCCAAAATCTGGAACCAAAATCCCTAACACTGCATTTTTGACAGCTGCTGCGCTCTGAGCTGATGTTTTTAGCTATTTTCTGTGTGGTAAGTATAATCTGGGTTATTTTTGCCCATGTGCTTCACAATACACCTATCTACATAGAATTTCATGTGCTGTTTAGTTGCCCATTCACACAGTAGTGCAAGATCCCTTTGTAGTTACTCAAAGTCCACTTTGGTCTTACCACTTTGAATAATTTTATCTGTAAATTTGGCCACCTCGCTACTCGCCCACTTTTCCAGATCATTTATGACTATGTTAAACTTCATAACAGAAAAAGATAAACACATTTTTAAGTTCCCCAAGTAACTCAACATGGATTATGGACTACTTCCATTGACAGAAGAGACACTAGGCTAGGGAACTAATTTGGTGAAGCCTGACTTACCCTAACGATATAGCACAACACTACGTGGCATTCTATTTAGCAGTTAAAAAAAATCTGTTTGTATTTCTTGCTTTCCTTTTTTGGCCAGCAGAACTAAATGCAACACCTAATATTTTGATAACCTCTCTGAGATGTATAATAAATTCCTCTGTATCACAGCAAGACGGAGACTGGGAGGAGAGTGAACACCAGGAGGA
>NW_017729024.1:146728999-146775592 GCF_001723915.1 Gavialis gangeticus | reverse complement strand
CCCTTCCGACCCTTAATCTATGAATCTATGAATCTATAGTAATATCTTTGCTTAAAGCTATAATCTAAAGTCTGGCTTCTTCAGTCAAGCTGTATGAGAAATGTTTATTTTGTGTAAACTATAGGATGATGGCGCAAAGTAAATCTTGTAGAAGAAAGAAGCTGTTGCTACACTTAGCAGAGAGGTATCCATTAGAGTTAAAATCAGTTAAAACACAAGCCACAATGCTATCTCTACCATAGTGTAAATCATTTAGCTGATGAGCTAATAGAGACAGTTTAAGAAGTCTGGTACAAAACAGCTTATTTTTTTAATTGAGTCAATAAATCCTGGTGGATGATTTGGTAAGGGACATTAAATTCACGTTCTAGGTGTAGAACCAATTGTTCTAGGTCTAGTTAGAATTCAAAGTGAGATTTTAGTGGTTCCAAGAAAAACCTCATAAAATCATTTCTAACTATATAGAAGTATATTATTATCTTCAGATTCTATGAATAATCTGTCCTTTGATTTCAAGAAAAGACGATATTCCTTTCTTTATTCAGTTGTACACAGCATGCAGAGTATGAATATTTTTCCAGATGATTAGACACTAAGGCCTCTGGCACGCATTACATTAATGTCATGACTAATTAATTAATTACACCATAAATAACAACATGCCATAAAATAGCAGAACAGCCACAAAGATGTTCCACATTTTATGACATACTGCATTTTACGTGGAACATCTTTGTGGTTGGTTTGTACGCTACCATAAATTGAACATGTGGCATGCTGACTGTCAGTATCAAGACCCAGGTAGCACCTGTCTGGGGCTGCACTGGTAACGTTACTGACAATTAATGATTGAACTGGAACAGCTTCAGTCCAAAGCCACCCCAGGAACCTTGCATTTAAAACTACACTGCACATCTGAAGTGCTGGGTCATGGCAAGCCCTGGGGCTCCCTGCAACCTGACACATCAAAGTGTCTTGCCCCAAAGCTCCAGTTGGAGCCCAGACCCAGAGAGCCCCAGGCTGCAGAGCAAGGCAAGCAACATAATCATTGGAACCTGACACTTCAAAGTACCTACCATCATTCCCCAACCTCAGTCTCAAACTAGCCTGAGTCTGTCTAGGGCCAGGGTGGCCAATTAGTTGTGTATTTCTATTTGAAAGACTAGAGCAACAAGTACAATTTCTACCCCCCTTTGATACCAGTGAGAGGTTAAGGCAGGGACATGCACTATCCCTGGGACTTTTCAATTGGACTATGGAAAAATGTGGTACGATTACTGCAAATGTTCAGAATGGGACTTATTTACATGGCCAACACCAATTCCTGGATATGATGATAATATGCCCACTGTAAAAGGCTCAAAAGTATAGTGCAAACAATGGTTGAAGACATGAAGCAAGTGGCAAGAAAAAATGAGCTTTATATTGATTAAGTGAACAGAAGGGGTCTTAGTTACCTTTTTTTTAAAAACCGCAAATTCTCTTCTTCAAAAAAACCCAACAAAATTCGCTGATTAAAACCTCCAAAATCTGTGTTTTTCTGCAATGAAAATACCACTATATGTATCAGTTGAACACAATGTTTTATTGATATATTTTCAATTTTAAAGCAATTTGGAAGCCTACCAGTGCCTCTATCAATATAATAAATTCTAAACACCTATGCACAATTTGACGGTTGATTTGGGGTTTCTTTGTTTTTTAACTCATGGAAAATCATAGCTCCTCCTGCCACCTTCGCTCACCAGGATACAGGTCCATCTGCCTCTATCTCCTCCACTGCTTTGTGGTGTTGAGCAACCCTGATATGCTGGTGCCCTGCCTTGCCCTGCCCATGCTGTTGCCCCTCGCTCCCAAGCCACAGGCCCCTCCAGCCTGGCCAGTGCCCCTCATTCCCAACCCAAAGTCCTCTGTTCCTGCTGGTGCCCCTCATTTCCAACCTGAAGCCTCCTGCCCCCCCTCCCCCGAGCCATGCTGGCGCCATTTACTCCCAACCCACAGCTCCCCATCTCTGTTGGTGTCCCTCACTCCCAACCTGTAGCCCCCTGATGCTGCTGGTGCCTCACACTCCCAACCCACAGCTCCCTGCTCCCCACCCCTGGGCCCCTCTTAAACCACAGCCCCCTCATCCCTATGAGTTCCCCTCATTCCTGACCCACAGCCCCCTGCCCCCCACCCAGCCCTGGTGGAGGGAGTCCCCAGCAAGCCCTGTCTCACCTAGACTGGAGTGCGGCAGCTGCAGCAACACCAAATCATGTGAGCAGGAGCGGAGCAAGTCCATCCCTGACGTAGGCTGGAGAAAGGAGAAGGGAGGCTTGTGGCACTCCCTAGTCCTGGCCTGGAGGTTCTACACCATGCTAGGCCTGGCCATGGCCCTCCCCTGGCTGCCCCATCTGTGTGAGCATGGGGACAGGCCCTAGTACTGTCAGCCCAGCCACACATCTTCTTGCCATCCTCAAAGGGCCCCCCTGCCCCCTCCCCCTTAGCACACTGGAGGGGCAGATGGCTCTTCCCCCCAACCCCGCCACAGCCCCAATACCTGGACGCCTTTCCCCAGTGCCAGGAAGCACCTGCCCTCCCCCCACACCCCTGTCACATGCATGTGTGCATGCAGACACATGTACACACCCCCCTTCTTCCCCCAGACCTCCAGACTGTCCCCAAGCCCCAGAAACCCCCAAACTAACCTTCATCCAGCTCCTGGGGCTGCTCCCACCACCCTGCCTGACTGTATGCTGGCTACCTGTGTGTGCATACAGATGCACATGGCACCCCCTGTCTCAAATTGCTCTCCTCCTGCTCTCTCCAGTCCCAACCAACTCCCTGCAGGCTAGAAAGCTGCCAGACTTTTCTCCTTTAAAGAAAAAAAGCTGTGTTTTTTTCCTTCAAATGAGAATATCCATGCGTTTCTGCATCAAACAGAAAACCCGGATCCCTGGTTATCAGTAACATATGGGATACATGGAATGGCTGGAAATCATACTTTATGCTAGATCTAATAAGCTGTAACATTTTAGAGTCAAGGCCGTAAATAAAGGGGTAAATACGGTATGCTTCATCTTCCACTCAAACTATACTGTTCTGTGAAGCTGATTTGTTCCTGATGAAAGACAACTAGGTACATTTTGGATTCTTCAACATACTACTTTATATTCATAATTTTCCTACTCACAAATTAAATCCAACAGTTTAGACCAGCGTGACAGAATCTGTAGGTCACATCAGGGAGTTGTGCATCTGGGTGCACATCTTTGGATGAGTTTAGGACTTTGAAGCTCTGCTATGGCTCACTGCATAGATGCCTGAGTATTTTGACCCAAACCTGAAAGCTGGACATGGTGCTACTAACTGCTGAAGTTAATGAGACACACTGGATCCACCGGAAATTGGATGTGATAATATCTCCCTAAAGTATACGAAACCATTTTCAATAGGTAACTCTTAACTTTGGAACTTTGACTTCTCTTTTTGGGAAAGGGTAAGTTGAAAAAGAAGGCCAAGGTAACTTATACCCCATCTGGTAACCCCTGATATTCTAAAACTTTCTTGTTTAGTTTGAACATGTCAAACTTCAGGAAAGAAAATCCTCTGGCTTTTTGTTTTGTTTTATTAAATTATTTTTGTGCATTGTAACTTTGCTTGAATGAATATAAACAAAATATACAATCAGACAAAATGTTTTATCCTTTCTCTACCTTATAACCTTCTTAACTGAGATTATGTTATAAGACGATACTCTACAGCAGACAGAAATACAGGAGTTGAAATCTTAGCTTGATGCCAGTGGAACTAAATGAATGATTCATGTGCTGATGGCAATTCATTCAAAAGAGAGAAGAAAGAAAATATACAGTAAAATGGTATTAAAACAACTCATGATAAGCCTTGGATGTGTGGAGGGTTTGTTTTTTGTTTTAAGTTGTTCCTTTTGAAGCCAGATTCTCTTCAGACTTGCATTTTACTCCAATTACAACACTGCTTCCCAATTAGCACAGAGCAAACTTGATCGGTCTGTTTTCCTTTGACTAAGTCAGCCAACAAAACATTTGGTTCAAACAGTCTTTGCTTTGAAGAATCCACAGCCAAAAAAAGGAAGGAAAACACTAAAAATCCAAATAATTTTTTCTCGTCTCTTAGGAAAACTGTCCTCATTGTAAGCAATAGGAACATCATCTGGGTAACACAAATGTAAAAGAACTGAAGTTTAGAGCAAATGTAGCTTGTCTACATACTTATCTTTGTGTTTTGCTCTTAGGTAGAACTGTGTGGGGATTTCCCATCTAAACAGGCTTTCACTGGAACAGTTAGTCAGAATTTAAACATTTTGTGAAAACATCTTTTAACAAACTGATGAAACACATGCAAAGGCCTTACAGGTCCAGTTTCCAAGCAGTTTCATCATGAAACTGGCAAACTTCACGAGGCATTTTATCCTTGTGAGTATCTTGCTTCAGATATGATCTAAGAGATAAACTGAAGAAACTGTTACTTAAAACAAACCTCAGCACATTTACACCATATTGTACTATCCTTTACCTTTATACTCCCCAAGTGCAGGTAACTTTCTTCCCTTGTGTGTATGTTCATAGGGTGTCTCACCCCCCACCTCATTAACGTGTCTACCTCATCATGAAACTGCCCTGGGACTAGGGGCTTCAGGGCTTCAAGGTTTCTGGCTCAGATGACTCTCTAAGCCTAAAGAACCAGCTATCACATGAGTTGGGAAGTCTAGGAATCTGACAATCCTGGGGCATCGTAGGGCTGCCTCATAGCTATGGGCCCACCGCAGAAAAGCAAAAAGCAATCTGGCCAGTTTTATCATTGCAGTTCACTGGTCAGCTGCACTAAAACTGACAAGAGGCATGCCAGTTTTAGTAAGCAGCTGCCAAGGATCCCAGGGAGCATATTTAATTTCAAAACCACCGTGGTTAGTACTTCCAATACAAAATATTGTGGGACTTCAGTTCCACGAAAATTTGAGTTCTGAGCTTTTCATCCCAATTTGGTTAAAGTTATCCAAAAATCAGACAACTATTGTGAAAGAGAAATTAGGCTTCTTAGCCAGCTATATTTTAACACTTGAGCCACCAAAATGTTTACTAAGCTTTAATTTGAAACAGCTCAATTTACTTGGTTACTAGCACAATGATTCAAAATAAACATATTAAGCATCATCTATCATTCTATATCCTATTTCCAGTTTCATTCAATATATAAGTCCTATCCTCCCCCGCACACTTTTTTTTTTTTTTAACTAGGAATAAGAAATTCCACTTTTTGTATTGGCAAATACTGATGTTCTCAATCTGTTCCGAAAAAGCAGCTACATTCAGATGATTACTGACCTGTTTCACATGGACTAGCAATAGACTGATTTTGCTAGTGTGATTTTGAAGAGTGATCCCAGAGCAAGGGAGACAAGTCAATTGATTAGGAAGGAGCAGTAAGAGCCACCTGCCAATAGTTTGAGGAACACAGGATAGGAGAACCATGAAAGTGTGCAGCTAGAACCCCAAAAGCCTTCAGTAAAGAACTGATGTTCTTTTAGTAGTCATCATCACCATCTACATGCCTTCCATCCCATTGAAAGACTGTAAAGGAGAGGGAATAAATGAGAAATACTGGCCATATATGCCAAAGGGTTGTAGTATCTAGATTTTTACTTCTGTTTGTAATTTAGAAAACTTGATAAAGAGAACAAGAGAAAAGGTTACCCAAATGACCACATTTTACATTATCAAAAAGTTACATTAGGTCTTCCCATCTATCCTGAAGCCACAAGATTATGTGTTACATTATATATTCTAATAATTTGCTCATTTGAATTTTAAAATGCCTTAAATTCCTAAGGTTTCTACTGTTCCCCTACAGTCACAGCATAATTGTTTTAATTAAGAAGTTTTTCCTTATATTTAATGGATATTTCCTTTTCCAGTTTCATCTTATCACCTGAAATTCTAGTTTCAAATCACTTGTACCAAAGCAATTTTACATGCCTTTAAATGTTCACAGTCCTCCACTATTTGTAGACAGTTGCTTCTCTCTTGCTCAGCATATAGTAAATTACATTCTAATCATTCTTCTTCACAAATCAATCCCACCATTTTACTGATTGATTTATTTACTGCCCTTCTATAAACTCTGCCAGCTTTATATGCACATGCGAGTGTGTTAGTTATCAGTTTGGAATGCTTTCCCTAAAATGGACTGAACTATTCCAAGCAGAAATCACCACACATGGCCTAAAAATCTGTTGCTTACTGGTGATGTGCCTGTTACCCTTCTTGAAGATCACAGGCATTTTTTATTCCCTTACTTTTTGCTCCATTATTTCAGTACAGACTGAGGTTAGATTTACTGGAGTACTTCCTGGGATATTCATCTTTCTGAAGATGAACTGTATTCAGAACTTCTTCCCATCTTAATACCTTGTTTTCCAAGGTTTTTCAAATAAGTATCTTCAATAGATTTACTGTACACCAGTAGTATTATATAATATTATAATATCATAATGTAAGACAAACAGATGCAATTTTTGGGGATTGTCTACCGGGGCGGGCAATTATATCGGGCACAGGGCTGCTTACCAAGTTTAGGGAAGCTGTGAAGGGCCGCACGGGTAGCCCTGCCCCTTGACAGTTGCCCCGTGCTCTGGTCACCATCTTGTGATCAGAACTCCTGCCCCCTAACCCCTGACATTTGCCACCAGGAGGCCCTCCCCTTGCCCCCAGAAATACACCTTTCAGCAAGGGGTTTTGCCATCTCAGAACCAGAAAAATACCAAAAACCAAAATACCACATTCTAAAAATCAAACATCTACAACATTCATTAATTTGATTTTAAAAAATACTTTTGTCCTGATTTACATGCATTTGTGTAGTGTACATAGAGGTGATTGCACAATAGCTTAAAATGAAGTCTTATTCTTGTATATTGTGGGGGGGGTCATGGAGGGTTGGGTATAGATTTTTGGGGGGCTGTTGGTGTGTGGATATGTGAAGTGTGAGTGGGTATGGGGGCTGTGTGTGAGAGGCAGGGTGGCTGGGTTGTGTGAGGGGGTGTGGGTCTGGGGGCCTGCATGTATGGCAGTGCAAGGGGGGATGTATGTGTATGGTGGGGGTGTGTGTGGGAATCGCTCTATGGACATACACACATACACACACTCTCCCTCCCTCCTCTTCACACACACACGCACATACACATACACACACAGTCTCTCCCTCTGCTCTCTCTTTCTTTCCCCCTCCTCACTGCAGGGATACACACGCACATACAGACACATACACATGCATGCACTCACTCCTGCTCCTGGCCCCAGGGTACCGGTGTGGGCCACGTGCTCCCACAGTCTGGCAATTCAGCCAAGGGCCATGTGGTGCTGGAGCAGCCAACAGGCAGGAAGGGAAGCAGTGAAAGCTGTGGCAGGCAGAGTCTTCCAGTTGGGGAGGGGGGGGTGTGAGCCGACTAGGGGGCAGGGCCTGGCTGGGCTGTCCTTGCTACTGAGTGCTGCTTGCTCCCCCTGGGTCCTACTGCCCCTGACTCCTGTTATCTTTGACAGGCAACCAGAAGCGGATAAACATACATTTTCTAAATTTTTTTAGGGGCCTTGCGGGCTGGATAGAATGGCCTGGTGGGGCAGATTCAGTCCGTGAGCCATATTTTGCAACCCCCAGTCTAGAAAAACTGTCTAAAAAGTTTTCTAAAAAACAGCCAAAAGATATTTTTATTCTTATTAATCAAAGTATGTCCATTACAGAAATGTCTCATAAACGGTGAAAAGTACTCAGAACTGAATATGTGACAACCAAGCCCATGCTTTAATAAAACCAGCAGTCCCACCAAAAGTCTTTGTCTACATACTGGCAAACACTTGGAGGCATTTTACCTTTGTGATTATCTTGCTTTGGATATGATCTATCAGATAAACTGAAGGAACTGTTGCTTAAAACAAACCTCAGTATATTTACACCATATTGTACTATCCTTCACCTCTATACTCCCCAAGTGCAGGTAACTTTCTTCCCTTGTTTTACGCCCTTCTTTCTCCTCTGGATAGATTTCAACTATGTGACAAAGAAATCAAATGCCTGAATAGCAGCAGCTACATATCCTCTGTATGACAGTGTAATTTCGTCTGCCTTTAGGCAGTGTCTAGCACTGAAATCATAACCTGTTTACTTCTAGCTAGTGCTACATTACATTAAAGACTTAACTCTTGCTTATATAAAGTCTGCACAAACACCCATCTATTTGCATGGTTCTGTGCAGGAGATGGCATTCACATAGTGCAATTTCCTATTGCAGCCAGGCAGTCACACCACTGGGGCAGAACTTAACTGTTCATAATAACCATCAGTAATTCCCCCTCACTAACCTTCCTTGTTTCCATAAATTAAAGAGATGAGAAACCAAGCAACTTATAAACATCCAGCCTCTCAATTTAGAATATAATCTAAGAGTACATTTTACACATCACCATTTTTGAAGATTTTGTATAATTTCTAATCTAGAACTAAACCTAATTAACATGTCCACTTTGGCAGGCTAATTAGAATGGAAATTTGTCTTGCATGCGTTTATTGTGGGAGGCCCAAGTCTGCATAAACATAGAACAAGTAGGACAAAAGTTTGAACTATGAGAAGTAAGAGCAGAATAAGTTTGTAAATGCAAACAGTGAAGAAGGAATGTCTAGTTGTCCACTGTAGCCATCACAAGGTACTAGTGGACAGATGACTAAAGATAGAAAGGAATCAGCAAGATTTTTTTTTTTACAGCTGACATTGGCTAGAAGAAAACCAGCACCTCATTTGCAGCCCTGTGAGGTTCAGGACACACAAGCTGGTGCACTTCTACTGACTTTGCCCTCTTTGTAGCATTGGTAATGAAACAGTTCTTCCTGGTGCTCTCTGCTACAATGCCCTGGATAGCATCTAGCTGCTGTCAAGAAATGCCTCCCACTGCTCTGGGTCTCAAGAGTTTTAAATTATACTTGTTGGAACAAAAATGGGTCTAGTATAAATAATTCCTCTTGATCTAAGAGTTAGAAATAAATTGAAAATTAAACCAAAACCAAGAAGCTGAGCTAGAGCCTAGAAGGAATAGTTCTACCATAGAAACTGGCTGATCACAATAAGGTGAAGTTGCACTAGTGACGAAACGTGAAAACTGAAGTCCAAAAAAAGGCCTACTTTAGATACAGACAACACCAGTAATAAGCGGTGCCTGTTTAGAATATCCCCAGATGAACTTGGAGAAAACAAGGCACAGTTCAGCATGCCTGCAGGCAAGGGTGCAGTTGCCCAGATCACTGTCAAAAGAGAGGAAATGAGGTAGTTTAGGCATAGCAGATAAGAGGCAATTCCTACCTGAGGGTAGGAAAAGGACTACTTCTGCATGCGTATATTGTAATCTCAGACAAAGGACCTGGTTTGTAGGCCCACACAGCGTCAGGTCAGAGAAGAACTTGTCCCTGGGAAAGAAACATAGGGCTATTCAAAAAGGAGCATTGTTTTCCTTATATACACAGGTCAGGGATAGAAAAAAGCTTCCTTCTGACACTGGGGTCCAGCAACAGGTTGGGGACAAGTTGTGGAGAGTGGAGGGACTGACAGTGGAAACAATTCAGAAAGGAATAAACAACATACACTATATATAAAGTTCCCAGGTAAATTTAAAGTTAATGAAGTTGGTGCTGAATTACATACCATTTTTCTTTACGCGTCTCTGGACCAACAGGAAACTAAAAAATGCCTCATCACATATAGAGACACTTCACAAAGCAGATGCATCCTTACAGATCTGTATTTCAGTCCTTCTGAACAGTTCATAAACAAACACAGAATGTGACCCATTTTTTCAATTAATTTTTCATATATAGAAAATACGAATACCAAAAATTAATACAAAATAAAAATTCCATATTCTTTAAATGGTTTAAAACTATACTAAATAAAACAATCCTGTTATATTTCAATGCATCCTTGTTTTGACATGGGTTCTTGTAGACCCCTTTTAATAAATTAGCTTTATTGTATTTTGCATGCTTATGATGTTTGCTTACAAATGACCACTCCTTATGGGTACCTTCCTTACATTCTTAAACCAACAAAACAAGTGACCAAACAAATCTGCCCTCACATCATTCAAGAAGATTAAGAATTTTGCCCAGTACTTTTGTCCTGCTATTCTTTAATCCTATTCCTATCAGTCAATACTCAGCCTTCTTCCACCTCAAGGTGTTGAGGATAATTAACCCATTGCCTGCCCCCTTTTAAATCAAGATTATCAGCTTGACATCTGTGCCATGATAAACCTCATAAGAAAGGTTTGAGAGGTCATTCTTAAATGGCAATGCAACTCTATAAATTAGATCAAGTCTGCCCAACTGGCAATCAATGGGCCTCATGCAGTCCATGAGAGGTTAAATTGCAGCCCCTAGGCTCCCACCCAGACACCATTCCCCATATCATTCAGGCTGGTTACAGCAGCAGCTCTCCAGACTCTCCCTCCCTGCTCCACCCCACAGTCAGATGCCCCTGAATAAGATCACAACATCAGCATAAAAATAACTTGAAGATACAATATCTGAAGACTACTCCCATTTTGTTCCAGGACAAAAGTCAAGAAAAATTGGTGTTACTCTCATACCACACTATACACCTCTGAAATAGCCTTCTTTGTAATATGCTCTGGATCTAACTCCTTTTTAAAAGTTGCAGCTATATCAAGCTAATACATCTGACACGCAGAGCCTTAATTTAACAAAAATCAATCCATTTTAGTGAAAGCGTACTTCTTGAGATTGAACAGAACGCCACTGTCAACGTTTTTAACTTCAGAACTACAAGGCTAATCCTTTGCAGTCTGGCATGCTCCAACTAAGCTCTAATAAATAAAACAACTAGAAAATGAAAACAAATTTCCATTTTAAATCACTAGGTCACAGGTGGCATGCAATGTTTATGATCAGGTGTTTCCAGACTAAAGTTGACCTAAAGTCTTCTATACTGCCTATTAAAAATTGCGGTGCGTGCTGACTTCTTAAAAATAGTGTTAATTTTTCAAGGTTTACTGTCTTCCTGGTTATTTTACTAGGCTACAGATGTCTGATTTTAACCTGATACATTTAGGGAATTTTGAACACGCACATTAAAAACACAGTAAATTGTACAACACGAGCAGAAATACAAATGTGGAGACATCGGTGCATTAAGTTTTTTGCCTCAGCTGAGCAATAACATTAGATTGTTAATGAAAATAAAATATGGCTGTTCAGTATTATTAGAGATGGACACAACACAAAGAAAACAATGCAAAATCCCAAGGACTATAGTACTGTGGCTCATATCAGTTAAATTACAGGTTAAATACAGTTTTATTAACATCTTCCAATAATGTTACTATAAGAGATTCACACCGTTCACTGTATTAAAAATGGACTCTTATGTGGTAACAACACTGCAATGGAGTCATAAGATGGCTTGCATCTTGTCAGGCTTTTTATATTAAGTACATTCTTTGCTGAAATGTATCGATGGCAAAAAGGAGCAGAAAAAGAATTCATACACAAATTACAAAATAGTAGTCAAAATTCTTGATACAGGACCACCTTACTGGTGAGCCTTCCTGCACCTGGATCACAGGACTCAATAATTAACATCACGGCCCTAACACTGAGTAAAGCCACAGCTTTCATCTATTTCAGATCATCCCTTCAAAGGTTTATAATAAGATTTACTTGCACTAATTAACAGAGATGAGAGTCAATTAGCTTTTTGCAGGCTGCCCATCACATCACATGGCACCTTTGTTTGCCATGATGCTATCTGACAGCAAACTAGATCAATTAATATGACAAAATTAAAAAATTTCCCCAAAGACCTATTTTCAAGACTTTAGTCACCAATATATACCAAGGTCTTTAAACTCAATCAAGACTTATGATTGTGAAAGAATCTCAGAATCAACTAGCAAAAATATTCTGTAAAAACACAGGGATTCCTTCCCCCGCCCAAAAAAAAAAATAATAATAATTTTCAAAGCCACCACAGGAAAGGCAGGGAAAACAAATAAACAAACAAACAAATCTAACCGCCAAATAATTTCACAGTCCTTGTTGCAACAATGAATGAGGACAGCCCTCACTGAAATAACTTCACTCTATCCCCATTTCAAGAGGTGCACACAACACTTCAAGGCAGCCTTCAACATTAGTTAGCTGAGAAACTGACATGATTTTACAGACAGGCTAAAAACTAAAATATTAAAATAACCAACATTTTGGTATTTACTTATCCTACTTTGAATTTTAAAAGAACATTTTCATCTTGGAAACTAGACTGGTCTGGCAGATTAGATTTCATGGGCACTATAACTGTACTTATGCTTTGCCAGATGTTGCTCAACCCATGGGAATCTTCTACGATTCAAACAATGGCACTGTTAAGTGTTCAAATGGCACTGCCATGAACCTCATCTTGAACAAAGCATACTCTTCTGCCTTGATTCCTTACAGATTTAATCAGTAACTAATGGCAGAGAAAAAAAATGTCTGTATAGTATGCATTTGTGACCAAAAAGGCTAGGTGAGCTGAGTTATGGCCAGGAGTTCTTCTGGGAAACACTCTGGAGGGCTCAGTGTGAACAACTTTTGCTGCAGATCAAAGGTCAACTACAGATCCGGCCCACGAAGCCACTGGATCTGGCCCATGGAACTGGAGGACTGTGCCTGTGCCTGTGCCCATGCTGGGGGGGGTGGTGATCAACAAGTGCCTCTGCCAGGGCCAGACAACTTCCTGCTATGCCTGCACCAAAGCTGCTTGTCTCCACCCTCCTGGGTCCAACATAGTCTGGGTGGCTTCAGCAGTGCATCAGTGGCAGGGGTCCTTCCCTGCATCTGCACTGGGGCAGGCCAGTTGAAAGCTGTATCTCTGTGGCTGCCACCCCTACTCCCCTTGCTCCCCAGTTGCAATGTAGGTGCAGCTTCCAGTGGCAGGACCAAGTATCTGCAAACTGTATCTTTGCTGCTGTCACTTCTCCCTTCCACGCAGCTGCAGCATGGGTGCAGCTTCCAGCTGGTGGGGAGCTGCACTGCAGCTGCAGTGGGGGAGAGGAAGGTAATGAAGGGTAAAGGGAAGTGAAGAAATGTGGCCGCAGCATGTACACACTTTGCAGAAGCCTGGCCCTAGTGCAAGTCCCCACCAGCTGGAAGCTGCACCCATACCACAGCTGGAATGCCATGAAAGTTAAGGGACCAGCTAAGATGATGTTAGGTGCTCAGAGACTGTGTACTAATCTGCTGGCGGAAGCTGAGGTGGCACAGTAAAGATGGTTTGAAGCGGAGCTGTCTGCTGTGCTGTTTGGGACACTGACACTACTGCCCACTGCCCTCCTTCAACAGCCAGGGTCTTGAAGCCATGCCAGCACTTGACTGAAGAGGGTCCTACAGAAGGGAGACTGGACAAGGCTTGTTGGGGAGTCCTTAAACAGTTTCCCCTCAAAGGCAGGGATCCATGACAGGAGGATGTCTGACATAGTTAACAATATTACTCTGAAGTCAAGTAGATCGGAGGGTAGATTTGCACCTTATAGGCTAACCAAAGTAGATACAAACATGTAGCACAAGCTTTTATGAACTGAAGCTTACTTCATTACACAGTATAAAGCCCAAATGTTATGACAACATGAAGAGGCAGACATGGTTCTTCAGGTAAATTCAATATATTTTATTAGACCAATTCAAATAGTTGGGAAAATTCTTCTTTGCAAGCTTTCGGGTACAAATGCCCTTAGGTCAGGCTGAGGAGGAGTCTGCAGATGGTATTACAAGATGATATAAAAGATATCAGATTCACCCAAAGAACCTTGCCTGCCTATGTCCTTAGACCAACACAGCTACAACCTACACCCATAACAACATTAAGGCTTTCACATTTAAGTATTCAAATAAAAAAATGCCAAATTTAAGTTTGAACATAAAGACTTAAAACAGTTTCCTATATGTATGGACATAAACATATAATCTTAAATGATATGTTTATCTATCAACCATACCTTTTCCTACTTCTACAATTCTTTTCAAATTGTCATAAATATTTAATATTTCATTGGCTGACATTACATGCATCTAAGCCAAACAGTTTAAATAGCTGAGACTGCAGAACTCCATTTTATATTTTGAATGTTTCCCCCTCCCCCCTTTGGGGAGATACTTTGTATAATTATGGTACTGCAAGCATTTTACTTTGTTATTTCTTATTCTTGTCTGAAGTGTAGCTAATTTGTATTTTAAACCTCAAATATTAGCCAAATTCTTGAATCAAACTGAAGTATTACTTTTTTCAAATGCCAGAAAAACTTCTGATACTACAAAACTATTTTCAGCAAGATGGAATATGCATACACAACTAATACCACTGATGTGGAAGCCAATATTTTCAATTAGCAAAGTCAAAAACTTTTTCCGCATACTGATATGAAAGCATGTATGCATACTACACATTTAATCATGAATAAGATACTAACAACAAAATACTTTGAGGAAACAATGGTAATAATGGATGTAGATAAAAGAATATGTGCATGTATCTGTTAAAGAAAAAGGGACAAGAATTAAGATGGCAAAATTTGTAGCTGAAATTAAACTGCTTAGGTTAGTAAACACTGGAAGGAACTGTATGATAATTTAGAGAAATCTTGCTGAACTAAAATGTATGGCCAATGTGACTGCAGATTAACTTAATAAAATCAAATGCAAATGGAAAAGAATGATTTTAATAACTGCCAGTCCTTACGAGCTTCTAAGTTAACAACTAACTTCCGAAAAATAACCAAGAATCACTATAGGAACACATGACTGAAAGGAAAAATGGGTCAAGTCCTAGTCTCAGCTATCACACCAACAATATCAAAGATACTTTAAGCTATATCTTAGAAGTAGTTCAGTATCCTATCCCTGCTATTGTGGGAAGGCTGTTCCAAAATCTTGTTGCTTTGATGGTTAGAAATCTGCTTTTAATTTCCAGACTGAGTTTACTCATGGCCAGTTTTCAACACACTTGTTTTTGTGCCAACCCTGTTAACTTAGGCAGTTCTTTTCCCTACTCAGAATTTAGCCCTCTGATATACTTAATGTCAGACTCCATTCTTGGCATTCACTTTACTAGGTCAACTTTGTCTAAGCTTATCTCCATAAGATTAAATATGTTCTCTATTTCTGGATCTTCCTCCTCTGCACCTGTTCCAGTTACTATTCATCTTTTTTGAATGTGGGTTACCAGAACTGTGCAAAGTATTCCTGATGACTGTCTTACCAGTGCCTCACACAATATGGCTAGGAACAGACATTGTATTTGTCCCTGGGTAAATTGGGCCTTTGTCCCAGAACAAAAATCTCAGGACTGGCCTGTAATCATGTCACCCTTCTAATCAGGGTTCAGTGAGTGCCTGAATGCACTGCCACTTTTCTGCCTCAGATTCAATGATGCAATCCTTGAATAACTGTACAGCCACACTTCTCTGAGCTAAACTTACTACTTCTTACCCGGGAATTTTTTTAGGATGCATCTCAGGACAACGGACATGGATCTCTGCATGACTGCACTTTGTTCTAAGATAAAATGGTTTATTGCAGGATAAACGTGATTTGTGTTTGCAGCTAACCACTTGTCCTTTCTGATCTTTAGTGGAAAAAACCTTTTAAATGGAAACTACGATTGTATCTGCCCTTTTCACTATTATACCACCTTGCTAGCTTAAAATCATCCTATGGTTAACAAGCATACCCAAGCCTTTCTCCTCCGCAAGTTTTTTCAACTGACCAGTTTTCAGTTTAGTGGTAACAACAAAAATCACTGCCCTAAATGCCTAATCTGTATAGTACTGAATTTCCATCTAATTTCTGTTAACACAAGGTTATCCGATTCCTCCTGTATGATAGCCAGCTCCTCCTCTGTGTTGCTGATTCCTCCCAACTTTGTATCACAAACAAATTTCAGCACAATCCCACTTTTTACGCTACTGCCATTAAAATAAAAAAGATTGATTCCAAAGTCAATTCCTGGATAACTCTAATAATAACATCCTTCCAGCATGGCACTTTTCTTTTCAACACATCCAGTCTTTCTTCTGATCCATCTCTGGATGTTGATTTTGCCCCAAGCAGATGCTGTTTCATCTATTAAATCTATTTTTCTTCCTTGGCAATCTATCATGTCATCAACATACAAAGCTAACCCACTACCTTAAATTCTGTCTTTCCTTAACAATGCACATGCTTCAACCTGACCTAAACTCCTGCTACCCGTCTCCTAGCAACTTTCATACCCTCTACCAGTAGTTCATAGTCCTGTTTTTTGTTGCCAATGTTCTTTGTATTAAATACATAGACATGTGTGTTGCTTCTTCTTCATGGCATGCAGCTCCCTAGCTGAGTACAGCACGTCCTTTCCCTATTACCTGAAAACTGTCCTCATCAATACTGACACTTTGTCCTTTTTGAGCACTCTCGTACCCTCCAATATTCCTTTATCTGTTGTCATATCCCAATTTACTTGATGTCCCTCTTGTACTGTACTACAACCAGCAGTGGCAGTTATATGAGTTTTTCACAGACATCTCTCTTCACTGAGCTGTTCTCCAAATTGAGCTTTAGTCATTTATTAAAATGAAGAAATGAAGATTTCTGTTGAATGTGCAGCAACCATATAAAAGGCAAATGAATGTTGGGATGCACTGGCAATAAGTGGAAAATACAAAAAGAACAAAAAAGATGTGCCAATGAAATCCACTCATCTGAAATACTATGTTCAGTTCTGGTCACACTGGGAAAAATTTTAAGAGCTCAAGTATTTAGGAACCCATGTATACCTGCCAATGGCTTGCAGATTCCTAAATGCTTAGATGATTTTTCAAAACAGGGCATAGTACTTAAGCCACTTGAGGAACTGATGAAAACATTATCCACTCTCTCCCAACCCTCCATGAAAGAGGTTATAGCACACACACGCACAAAAATCACTTGTAGACAGGTGACAGAATGATCAGGGACGTAGGAAAGACTCCTACATGAAGCTAGGTTGAAAAGATTGCAAGAATGCCCCCTCTGCATGTTACAGGTACTGTGCAATTGACTGACCCATGGGGCCAGAGGCAGAGTGGCAGCAGCACGGGCCAGTGGGTGGCAGCACTCCATCCCCCTCGCCCCCTATCATTCTTGACAGACAATTGGCTAGTCTGAATAATATAAGCAGACTTTTAGAAGATCTTGAAGGTGTATGAAGCCCATCTTCCTAGCAAAAGCTAGGCCTTTAGACCCTTTACTACTTGGAAGTTATAGGCAATGGGCCACTAGATTTTGAAGGAGGGGCTATGTGACCAGCCTGCTCTTTGTATTCCTTAGAACTCAGAGAGGAGCTCAGGTCCTAAGGAACGCTCTCCACAGAAATGCATTGCAGACTTTCTGGTATTCCTCAGTCATGTCACAGAAGCTGCTAATGGATCTGAACCTCCAACAGCCACGGTGGGGAAAATAGTGTGGGGAATCAGGGTAGCCAAGGATACTTTAGTTTCCAAAGCTCTGCAACTCTGCTAGATTGCAAACAGTTGCACTTTTTTGTCTTGCAGTTTTTATTTTAAAAAAGCTAAACTTGGAGGTGTTTAAATATATATTTCATTTAATTTTTTATATAATTTAAACCACAGGTGGAAGCAGCAAGAATGCTATTTATTTAGTTAGAAAATCAGAATATCTCACTTTAATGATACTAAGAAATTAATAATTTTCAGCAGTATATTCCCTCCAGCCCATTACTTTCACATTATATATTCTAAAATGATAAATCTAGAGCAGAGTAAACAAATGAGTCTGAATGCAACAAGCAATGACATCTCTCTTCTGCAACAGACATGATAAAGTTTTAAGCTTACAGAGCCATTTATAAACCGAAGAACTCCTAATAATTTTGGCCCCTCAAATGTGTGTGAAGAGCTTGATAAGCTAGTATGCTGTACCTCACAAACCAATATATACTTTCCACTTCGACACATTCTGAGCATCTAACATTCAGCCATGGCTGCATTCTAACAGAATAGTGATACACATGTGGAGACAGCCACAAATAAGAAAGTAAGAGAAACCAATTGGTACCCTAAGTGAATGATGGACCCGAGTACACACTTAGCAAAGTTGGACGGAGTTGAAAACACTCTAAAGGGTAGTGCTAGGAGCCATAATGACCTGGATAAACTGTGGGACACGGTCCAAAAAATCAATCAGATGAAGTTCAACAAGGACAAGTACAAAGTCCTGCACTTGGAATAAAATAACTGCATGTACAAATACAGACTGGGGAATGGTTGGTTAGGCTGCATTACTGCAGAGGAGGACCTGGGGGTTACACTGGACCATAAGCTGAACATGATAAAACTGTTATTTTTGCAAATAAAACAACAGCATTTTGAGTTATATTAAGAGGAATTTCTTTTGCAAACCAAGGGAAGTGATTATTTTGCTCTATTTGTCACTGCTGAGGCCTTACCTGGAGTCCAATTAATAAAATTAAATGTATATAAATCAACGGGACCGGATAATCTTCATCCGAGAACACTAAAGGAGCTGGCCAAAGTTATTCCAGAACCCCTGGCAAAACTCTTCCACAACTTGTGACGCTCTGGAGAAGTCCTTGAGAACTGGAAAAGGGCCAACATTGTGCCCATCCACAAGGGCAGGACGAAGGACCTGGGTAACTATAGGCCAATCAACCTAACTTCCACCCTAGAAAAGTTCCATCTAAGAAAAGTTCATCAAGGAGTCTGTCTGTGATAAGCTTGCAGAAGGTAAGATTCTGAAAAACAGCTAGCATGGCTTCATCGTGGGCAGGTCTTGCCTTACCAACCTCATCTCCTTCTATGACCAGAAAACTCGCCACCTGGACACAAGGGAGCAGGTTGACATTGTATACCTTGACTTCCAAAAGGCCTTTGATCTAGTATCTCACAATATCCTTGTAAGAAAATTGGAGGATTGTGGGCTTAACTCTGAGACAGTCAGGTGGGTGAGAAACTGGCTGCAGGATAGAACCCAGAGTCGTAGTGAACAGCTGTGTGTCATCCTGGTGAGAAGTGGGCAGTGGTGTTGTCGTGGGGCACTCCCGCGCCCCACTCCTAAGGAGGCTCAACCCCGGGAAGGGGAGAGGTATAGCAGGGCACTAGGGTGCCTGCTACTGGCAGTGGTAATATGGGCCGAGCTGCCAATCACTGGGGCAGCAGCTGAGGGTTGCCAAGGCAGCTGAGTGGGTCAGCTGACCGCCAGGGGCAGGGCTGGGCCTTATATAAAACAGCAAGGCTGAAGCCTGGCTAGGGGGTTACCATCTTGCAGCCTGAGAAGCAGGAGCTCTGCTGAGGAACAGAGCAGAGCAGTTCCCTTCTAGCACCCTGGGGGGTAAGAGCTCTGCAGGAGAGCTAAGCCGAGCAGTGCAGCCTGAGCACCCCGAGGGCTGCATTATGGTGAAGGCGGAGAGAAGCCTGACCGGGAGGCTTTGGCCAGAGAGCCAGGAGGGCCTGGACTTTATGTTATAGCCAGTAGGCTTGCTGTTCTGTTGCAGCCGGTTGGCTTATGGTTCTGTTTAGTTCATTGGGTATATTACCGGAGGACCGGGTGAGGCTGTAGGGGTGTGAGGAGGCCTCACGGGGCTCCCCAGTAGTCTGGGGGGTTCCTGGGTGCCCTGTTTGGGGCACAGAGCAGTGCCTGAAGGCCTGGCGGCTTGGCACTGGAGGGGTGCGGTGTGTGGGGTTGAGACCCCAGCCCGTGAGGGCAGTACTCGGCCCAGTGAGGGCATAGGACCCTGGTGAGGGGTCGGGGGTCAGGCACGGCGGCGTGCCACCTGAGCCCCGGCGCCGGTGAAAGCCTGAGACAGGGCTGGCGTGCAGGCTCGGAGAGAGCCACGGGCGCAAGAGGCGCGGACACAGGCCCCAGTGAGGGCAAGAGCACGAGAGGTGCAGACACAGGCCCCAGCAAGGGCAAGACTGCGAGAGGCGCGTGGCATAGGCCCCCAGGGAGGGCCAGCTCGTAAGAGTGAAGCCCGGGGAGGGCTAGTATAAGATTGGAGTGGCACCGGTTTTGTATAGACACCCCGGGGAAGGGCGAGCGCGCGGTTAAGAGTCCCGGAGAGGGGCAGACGTGTGGATCGGGGCCAGGAGAAGAGCGCGTGAACAGGAGCCCGGAGAGGGCAGGGCACGCAGGTAAAGGCCCGGAGAGGGCATAGATCGGAGACACAAAAACGTCCGGAATAGCTGTGAGGCTTGGGGTGTGCTAAAGGGGAGGTAGGAGGCACGTGTAGCCCATAAGGCTGGGGTGCACCAGGTCACCCATAGAAATTAGGAGACCAAAGGCAGCCTCCCATATTAAACTATATAAGAGCAAAGACGTGGCGGGTGAGAATCTGAGGGTGCTGGGTCTCCTAATTTGGCACGGCAGGGGGCACTAGCGGGCTCACGGCGGCTCCTAGGCCCCACCCCGTGACAGGTGTCCTGTAGGGCTCAGTGCTCAGTCCAGTACTTTTCTGCGGTCCTTTCCGGCCTTACAGTCTATGAATCTATGACACTTGGCTAGGATGGTTTAGTCAGGGATGATCCTGTCTTGAGTAGGATCTGGACTAGATCATTATTTTCCAACCAGTATGCCACGGCACAAAAGTGTGCCATCAGAAATGAACAGGTGTGCTGCAGAATTTTGCCATGGCAATGAGCAATAGGTATGAATACCTACAAAAGGTAAGAAGATGGAGAATGCTTTAACAGGTGTGCCGCAGAAAAATTTTATTAATGTTAAATGTGCCTTGGACTGGAAGAGGTTGGGAAACACTGGGCTAGATAACCTTGTGAGAGGAGATCCCTTCCAGCCTTCACCATGGTCCTAACTCTCCCTGGAAAAGTGGTAATGACTACTTCTCTCCCCTCACCGTTAAATTAACCTAAGGTTGGCACAAATTTGTCCCCATGGCATTCATCTGACTGTGCCCTGAGCAAGACAAGCATTTTCAGCATGTTGATGGCAAATGCTCATCTCAAGGGTGAACTGTGTTTTCATGCAAAAAGATTTGGGATTTAGTGCCAAATTATAAAATGCAAATTCCCAAAGACTGGGATGAGCCACTACGCTACAAATGATCAATTCTATTATAAGAGTACAGATTATTCCAATTTGGATAAATTTAACAGGTTATTTTACATCCCAAGGTAACTTTTGCCCCCTTCCCTCAATCTATGCATGATAGATTATCATTTTTTGTAGCAAGAGCTGGATTTTTCAAGCCACATTCACTTTTCATCTATCTGATTACCACTTTTTCTTTCATTTCTCTGGAGGGATATTTGCTAAACATGGATCTGTTTTTTTTCTTCATAATCTAACAAGCAATACTTTATGGGTTGTATATTCACGTAGAAATACTGTACACATCTGTAGTTACATCTACCAAACTGAAGGTAAGAAGGTAAAGGAATCAATACTTATGTTCCTTTGAGTTACCTGATTTTGTTTCATCTTTCTCATGATGAAAAGCAGACACAGTGAAATCTATACATGTTGTAAGGCCTGTTTAAAAACTACTCACCTCATGATCCAAACTACTTGCACTAACATATTATTTGATTAAAGGCTCCACTAACATAAGTATAGACATTTATCTTGCCTGCAGGCATGAATGAGAGTGCATCTGCAAACTTACCATAATGTTTATATACCAGTCTGTTTCACGTTCACAGCTCAACAGCCTACACCAAAGAACAGGGTTAATAAATTTATCTGCTTGCTGTACTTCAAGAAGAAAAAAAAACCCAGACATCTCTAGTTTTCACGTAAACCAACAATATAAAAGGGGTCTATTACAGTATACTTGGCTCCTGATGGAACTACTTGAGAACCTGTCATATGGCATGCCAAGTTCTTTTAAACTTTCTGAACAGGTTTATTAATACTATGCTACAATCTTTGCTACAAGTCTTGGCAAACCTACCACTCAACATTAGGAACACTAGGACCAGATGTGTTTAGAAATGTAAAGACCAAAAGTTTCGTAAGCTGCTACTTTCCAAGTCACCTTTAACATTTTAAACTAATCCTTTTAGTCTAGAGTAAATTCAGTTCTTACCTATTTTAACACACAAATTTAAGATGAACAATTTTGTTGACATAGAATTTCCTTCCAAGCCATGAACTCAGTTAACGTTCATTAACCTGTCCTTTACTGCAGGTGAGATGAGCCAATTAAAAGCCAGTTAGCAAAAGACTACGGAATACTACTGCCAAAATGCACTCATATGCATGGATGTACCACATTTAATTTAATAATTAAATTAATACAATCAGTTTGGTAATCCCTATGTTAAATATACTAGCATGAAGTTAAACTTTATTCCATCAGCCCTTTCCATATTTTTGCTTTTCACATCTGCTACATTGAGGCTGTCCAACTTCCAGTTGTTTGGGGGCAACACAGGCTGTTTCAGCAGGGGCTACCTGCCCCACAGGTTAAACTAGACTGAGCCACTGCTACCCCCCAAGACCACACACCTGCAAGGACCCACCATAGCTATACTGCAGACCCACACCCCCTGCTGCAGCTACACCATATAGTGTCACAGTTATTAGGGGCTGGAAGGGACCTTACAGATTATCAGGTCCAGCTCCCCAAAACTTTGTCCAGCAATGGCCATAAATTGAGACTTAAAATTACCAGCCAACAGGCAGACTGGAACTGGCAACCTTTCAGTCCCCAGCTTGCAACTCAGGCCCTTCAGCCACAGCAACTGTCTACCCCCACCTCAAAGCACCAGTATCTCAGGCACCCATGTGAGCACCCTACGTAGAAAAGTTGTGCCTGCTACTTCCTCTCGATCTCCCCCACTCCACTGGGCCATGTGCTCCAACCTCACCCTCAGCTCTCCACACTGCTGTGTCCCGCTCCGAGGCAGAGGCAGGAAGTGGCAGCTGCGGGATGGGGGCTGCAGCAGCTAAGCAGAAGTCCAGAGGGCACAATTCAAACCCTTGTGGGCAGCAGGCAGCCCATGGGCTACCATTTGGCCAGCCCTGTGCTACATGATGCTAGTGACAGCCAAAAAAGCAAACAGCACTAGAAACTGTCAGGTGGGGGAAATGAATGTTTCTGATAACATAATCCAGGGGTAGGCAACATTTTTTGGCCAGAGTGCTGAAAAAACCACAATGTGTACCTTGGAAGGTGCTGGAGTACTGCCATGCCAGAGCCCGGAGCAGCTGGTTGCAGCCTCCCAGCTGCAGCCGGCCCACAGAGCCCGGTCTGCTTGCAGCAGGGCTTCCAGCCTCCCATCCGCCTGCTGGAAGCAGCCTGGGCTCCGTGGCTGGCAGCAGCTGCTTAGAACCTGGGCTGGCGGTGGTGTGCCGAGCATAATGGCTTTGTTTGCCATGCTCAGCACATGTGCCGGGGGTTGCTGACCCGACATAATCAGTAATGTAATGAATTAAGTTTGAAGTTCTCCAGTTCCAGTATTAACCACTCATGGAAATACTACATAATTCACATCAGTCACAGCTATTTTAGCCTATATACGGACTCACGCAGGTATCACTGGGTTGACTGCATTCAATTTACATTTCTAAACTTTTCTTCTCAACTCAGTTGAAAACTAATTTAAAATACAAAACTAAGGCTTTGATTCTAGAGCACGATTCTGTGAAAATGGTTGGGGACCACAGCAAATTCAGGGGATGAGTGATCAGAGTCAGAGGGTCCTTTTTATACAACATATCTATGACTTCTAGAGATTGTAAGCAACTTTATATAGAGTTTTTAAAATTACCTAAATAAGCAGTTTAGAACAACTGTGCCCAACAGTTATACATTCCTGATTTTCTTGAAAATGCTACAAAAGCTTGCAAAGTTTGCACTTTTAATCACAAAAGGCTACACTGAGAATTGCTAAGACATTTTTCAAAGTGCAAACACAAACAAATATTTTTAAAGTTTCACACCATTAACCTTCTGATGCAAAAGTGGGTCACATGGGTCTTATTTTTGTTACACATCCGAAATAAAATTAACTCCCTGCATTTGTTAAATTATCTAAGATAAGCAGCACACACTCATAGATTTACTACAGGCAGAAGGTTAGACTCTAGACAGAAGGCAAATTAATAACGTAGTGAAATAATCCCCCCCAAAAACACACTGCCTGAAGACATGGCTCACTGCTGTGAAATGGAAATTAATTTTGTAATAAAGGGGAAGGTCACACCCATGCTTTAACTAAGGATTATTGACAAAGTATAGTGCTAAAATCAAATGAGAAATAATGTATTGAACATTCTAAAGGTAGTTTCCTAATTCATGGTTAAGAAAATGGACAATTTCTTCAACAAGTTAGCCTTCTGTGCTGAACCAGTACCTGGCATCTAGTTACAGTACCTGGGGTTCAAAAATTAAATAATGTATGGGTCCTGAACAGAGCAGGTGGTGAAAAAATAAAAGGTGGGACTCGGACCCAAAATTTTACCAGAAATCTAGGACTGAAAACACATATAGCATCCCTCAACCCTATTAACAACTACTGATGAAAGTTAGGGAAATGCACTGAGTTACATC
Source organism: Gavialis gangeticus (assembly GCF_001723915.1). NCBI lineage: Eukaryota > Metazoa > Chordata > Crocodylia > Gavialidae > Gavialis > Gavialis gangeticus. The sequence continues at coordinate 146,750,973 of NW_017729024.1, read as the reverse complement.
TAGAATAACCCAATTTGAGTGTTTAATACAGACTGTCCTGCTTGCATCACACAAGCCAAGGTATCAAAGATGAGTTGCTGATGTCACAGTCTTCTCAAGGAAATAAACTGCACAGTCAGGTCTTTTAGGTCATGTGTGCCTGATAAAGGGCAATGAAATTCTCATGATTAAGTCATGAAAGATAACCAGTTTGGAGGGTTTATAACTGAGACCTCCCAGGGTGGTAAAGAGCTGCTGATCATGCTACGTGGATCTCCTGGAGGAAAGTGCATAAACCAATGCTTACCTGATAGCTGTTTACAGAAGATATGTATCTATGTAACTGTAGGCATAAGCACATACTTGTGTATGTACATAGAAAGAACAGACAGAGCCTGACATCCTTCTCCGCAGGGGAAACTCAGAATTGTTATAGACACTCAGTTCATTCTGGTTTACCAGGCCACCGAACTCCTCCCTTTTAGATCATGGAGATGAACTCTGGGATCTGGTTCACAGCAATCAAATAATGGATTTGATTTAATCAGCTTACCAGTGTTAAATGGCTGATGTCATAACAGTGCTAATATTAAACAAGAAATATTTATGGGCAAATACTTGTTTTGAAGAAAAAAAACCTTCTCGATAATATATCCTTAAGCCTTCCTTGCGTGGGAATATTCTAGATAGCAAGCCTTTCTTGCCTGGGAATATTCAGCTGACAATGTACTAACACCAAATCAATCAGTCAACAATTTTGCTATTTTGCAGTCTTCACAAACACAAGATGCAAAACGGATACTGTAAATAGTGTCATTGCTCCTGTTAATATTTTGATACATTTCAAATGACACATGCTCTTTCCAAACTGACTGCCAATACATGTTTGGTTACTGCTTATCAAATTAAGTTCATTTTCTAGTCTTAACAATCAATTATCTTGTCCAAAAATTCCATGTCAATTAATTAGTGTTATTGTTTCTTAGCAACTTTCTTTCACTATTACAACAAAAATCTGTTTCATTATAATGAGATAATATAAAACATTCTGCTGTATTGTGTAATAAAACTTAAATTGTTGTCAAACAACTGTACATAAACATTGTTTATAACTGATTTATTTGTATATTCACACTTCATGGACATTCCCACCTAAAAATCTACAAATAGTTTCTTAAGTTAAAAATATTTTAACTACCTTAAATAACTTTTAAAATAATGCTAATTCAATAAGATTGCTGATAAAGAACATTTAACTGTTTAACAATACAGAACAGACAGTTGATTACAGAAAGACATGTCAGTGCACATATGGCAGCTGGATAAATTATGCACATCTGGATTACTTTTGGCAAGAAACACAGCTAAGTGTCTAAAGCCAAGTTTAGCAATCTGTCACTAACAATATGTACATTTATTTTAAAAAATGTCAAGGATTCAAAGCCATATTTTCTATTTCTTCATAAGCTTTCCAGTTCTTCATTAAGCAGCAAACAGGTGACAAAACACATTGCTCAAATTGCCAAAGGCTATATAGAGAGAATTTTTAACTTTACATTACGCATCCTCCAATATGCAAAATTTGAACTCAGCTGTATTCCTTATTGGCATAGGCTAAAATCTAGGATAGACACCATGCTTGACCAGCCTTTCAATACAAATTTAGCACATACATTTTAATGAATATTTCTTTGAAAAAATATCAGAAAACATTAAAAGTGTAACAGAAAATTTCTACCATATCGTAATTCAATTATCTGCTTATGTATTGATTGCTTGATAAAAACATATGTAAACTTATGGACTAATTCAAAGTAACATATATTAACAGTAGATTCAACATACTTCATCAGCAACAATCCTGGTTTTCTCTGTTTTATAATCAGAGAATTAGCAGTTTTTAAAGAACCCAAGCAAATTCTCCAATTAAAAAACCCCCAAATCTGAGATTAAAATGAAATGCCACTACACATATAGGTATCAATAGAACACAATTGTATTGATATACTAGTGGCACTATATACAACAATATTATAGATTAATGTCTTGATGTACTACTGTTATTTATATTAATAATGTTTTTATGTTGGTGGGCTCTATTTTTAGTATAATATTTGTAGTTTGGTTACTTTGTTCAAACTTACTTATATTATGGGTGTATGTGTATTATATCATCTTCGGAGTTTGGCATTTAGCCAGAATCCTTAATAAACTGAAACTGAATTGAATTGATATACTAGTGAATTGCTTATCAAGAATGATGGGGGGAGGGGCAGGAAGGAGAGGGACAAAGAGCTGCCACCCACCACCCCACACTGCTGCCACCTCCCAGGACTTGGGGGGGGAGGCGGGAAGGAGGAGGGGTAGCTTACCTCTCTGTCCCCCTCTGCCAGCACTCTGTGCTGCCTCTGCTTCTAGAGACGGAGGGAACAGCAGGGACAGAGTGGGATGGCGGAGCACCACCATGACGGCGGGGATGGAGCCAGGGGGAAAGGCTAATGCTACTGGCTTTGCCTCCCTGCTCCATCTTCGCCATCATGGCAACGCTCCACGGAGCACTGTGTGAAGCACTCTGATTGGTTGTTTCAGTAAGCATTGTGATTGGCTGCTGACCCAACCAATCAAAGTGCTCCAAAAGCATTACAGACAGACAGAGACAGGCTAAGCCCATATATATATATATACACACACACACACACATATACATACACATACATACACACACACACACATATATACACACGCATATACATATATAATTTACTATTTTAAAGCAACTTGGAAGCCTATCAGTGTCTCAGTCACTATAATAATATATATTCTAGGTACCAATACATTTTGGTATTTGATTTTGGGTTTTTTATCATGGAAAATCAGAGCTCCCCCTGCCCCCTTCACTCACCAGGACACAGGTCCAGGCCCCTCACTCCCAAGCCATAGCCCCCCCACAAGCCCTGCCGGTGCCCCTCACTCCCCACCCACAGCACCCCCCCTGTGGCAGCACCCCCCCAGTGCACATGGCACTCCCTGCCTGACCGCCCTTCTCCTGCTCCCCTCAGCCCCTTGCAGACTGGACCACTGCCAGCCTGCAGAGAGCTCTTTGCAAAAATGGAAATCAGAAATGCATTTCTCTGTTAAAATGAAAAATCCATGTTTTTCTTGGTTAAAAGGGAAAATCCACATTTTTCCTGTTTTTCTGCAGGAAATGGGAAACCCGGATCCCTGTTCATCAGCAACAGGATTTGGCTATCTTATGAGGGCTTCCCCTCCCCACCCCCAAATGAACTGAGCAATTCCTACCACAACTGGTAGTCTTGGGAGACAACAGCAGGCCAACATATGAAGGCCTGTACTACTACTACTACTGTCATAAGCAGATAAAATGAAAACAGATATCTAAGTCTCCTGAGGTGACAATATGGAAACTTTCACAAACACCAAATCCAATTTTACATTATGAGAGTGTGTGTGCATGCACACATGCATGAATAATTCAAATTTAAAAATATTTTTAGAAAAAAACAGCTTGTCAAAAAGCAGAATAAAAATGGGCTTCTTTAAAATATTGTATTAAACCTGTTCAATAAATCTACAGCATATAATTCACCTTGAAATAAGTGCAAAACTGGAAGCTGAAAGTTGATGCTATTTCATCACATAAGCCCAAGACAAGCAAACATAAGGCACTGCAAAACAGAGTCTTTATAAACTCAATAGGTATGAGGTAATACTTGCTGCAGGCACTATTATTCACATTAAAAATTTAGATGGCTAAGAAATCAGAGCTGTTTCTCTTAACGACAATGAATAAATACAACAAGTCCTTGCAGGGCAATTTATAAGGACTACAAATAATTTAGAAACCCCTCATGTTGAAACATATTTCTGGTTATGCTTTCAAAGAGTCAAACTAGTCCTGTAGCCAACTCACAGGCAAGCTTGTAGTGACCTCTTGCTTAACACTTCCCATTCAAAGATGTTTCAGGGTTTTTTGGGGTTTTTTTTTTGTTTGTTTGTTTTTTGTTTTTTGTTTTGCTTTGTTTTTTCCAGAAGCTCCAAAAGGCCTCTATTCTTTGCATCAGTGAGGCCTTTGAGCTACATAAGAGCCTTTTCCTTATAAAGTCAGTGGTACAATGTATAAGGAATGCATGGAACAGTCATTTTCAACCATTTTTAGACTCAAGGCACCCCTCAAAATGCTACCATTTAAGCTTTTATTCATTTTTGACTGTAGAAGAATAATACAGTGACTCTCCCATTGCAAGAACTCTGAAAGACCACAACAGATTCCAGAATATTTTTGGCACTATGAATTCCTATTTGAAGTTTCTGGGTTTATCTTGTGAATCATGTGTAGGTGTTTGCACACCTAACAGTGATAATAATGTAAAGCACTCTACAGCACCCTAAAAAGGATCCTGAGGCACCCCAGGCTACACCTTAGTTGAGAATCACTGCCTTAGAAGCTGATGGAACAGCTGATAGTAGAAATGGAAATAGAGGAGAGCGCGAAGATAAGCAGGATGCATTCCTCCTCCCAAGAGCCAACACCTGGCCCTAGAATCCAATACTTTTGCCCAGAGCTTTCCTGGTCAGGTCCACATGCAGATGTCCTCCCCACATTAAACTAGAGAGGACAACTGGATTGAGATATCCCTGACCTCACCATCCAGACCCAGATCTTCTTTTGTGGTGTTCATTAATATCATTAGCCTGGTAGGTTTAAGCAGGAGAAGCCTAAGCTATACTGCTGAAGGCTCAGGGATGCATAATGAGATAATTTTACACATTAACATTTGTTTTTACTTTTTCCCTTAAAAATGCTTAGAAAACTAAACACAGAAATGCTTTATGAGAAAGTATTCAAGTTGCAAAGTAAAGCATTTAAGGGTTAGGACATGACAGACTTCCTTGTTCATTTTCATTGTGATAAGCCTAAGTACAGGATCCTGTAATATTTCTTCCCAGAGGAACATGGTCTCATTCATGCTGAATGGATGCACAAGGAGATGGAATTAAATCCACAGAGAGACACCCTTGACTGAAATTTTTCTAACATTCAAATACTTGAATCTGCAACAATAACCTTCAACATTGTGCATGAAATGCATATGCACATATTGTACATATGGACTGGCAAAGCAAAAAAGTTACTGTATTAGCATGAAACTGCGTTTACTATAAAAGGTTCTGGGTTATCTACATTTTAATAAATTGGTAATGTAAAATTAGTTGTCTATCCAAGTTTAATTACTTGAAATGGATTATGGTATACTTTGACACTTCTAACTTAAACGATTCTGGAGTATTTTATACCACCCAACTTATATGAAAATCATTGGTATGTACTTTAAAGAAAAAAATACAAGTTTTAATTTTTTATTTTAATTATTTCAAAAAGTTTAAGAAACCAGCCTTAACCTGTCTTAGTCTTAAATGGGCAATTTACTTGTCACATCTCAGAACAAAGTCTAAGATCAAACTTTAATTTTCTTCCCAAAAAACAATCAGAAAGGCTTGGGTCTCATGAAATAAATTATTTGGGCTGAATCCTCAGCTAATAATTTGAAATAATGCTATTCACTATACTAATTTTTACAGGCTGAAGAAATATACCACATTTTTTCCTCTTTCAACAATTACACCTCTCATTCCTTGCTACTATGGTTGAAGGAATTTCCAAGGACCAACACTTATCCAGAACAAATTGGCCAGTGCAAAAATCAATATAGGTCAGATGTGTGGACAATCCATCTAAGCCATCTCTGCTGCCTAATTGTTGATTTTGGGCCTGGGTGGATTGGGAGCAAGTAAACAGTTTGTTTCTCAGCAGTGGCTCAGGATTTATCAGGGAGACCATATAAACATGTCCTTAGTATATTTGACGTATCAGAAGTTTTGCTATTCTCTGGCTCTTCTCTGTCAGCTAAACTGCCTCTAAGGTCCCACTTCATGCCTATTAAAATGTAATATTCAAGGTAGGCTTGCAAAGGTATTGACCATGTTGCATTTTTTCTTTAGATAACTGAAGTCCTTTTATTTTCCTAGGCTGTCAGGACTGCAGCTTTCATGAGCACTCACTTCAGATGAACATTTTCCAACAACTTAAAAAAATATTGAACAACCAACCACGTGCCTTGTCTTCTGAACTTCAGCATCCACCTACTACTTCCCCTTTTAAACTTGTATTAAACTAGATCTGAGTCTTCAAGAGGCTCTTCCCCATACTCTCCTTCTGGCTGTCAGATGTACCTCATACCTCGAATGCAGAAAATCTCTTACATCATGGTGCTACATGTTCAGTGTAATCAAAAAGGAAGTTGGCTTGTGTTAGTCTAGGTGTGTTATGTCAAGTGCACCTGGCGGCAGTGTGTGTAGATGTTCCATATTGTAAAGCCACATTACACAGTAAGGATGTAGTATGGAGAAATAAACAGCCATGTGGCAAACAAACCTACTTTTTACTGCTTTATTTGTTTCAAAATAGTGCAGTGTCACAAATCCAGAGCATTAACAATGCTCCATCTCAAAAAAGGAAAAATTTGCTATTCTACTTCCCTGAGTGAGCATGTTAACATTCTTGCAAAGCTTCAGTTGACTCTTGCACACCAGGACTTGGCCTTAACAAATGATGTCAGGAGAATCACATTCTTTATTCTTTTCTACTGGGACCATCAAAAGCATGTATGAATATAGGACACAGCAAATTAAAACAAACTGAACTAGAATATAACTAATTCTTCACTCTCCCTGATCAGACCAATGGAGAGTTATGTCTGAACAAGAACTGCAAGACTGGATAACACATTGGCTCCCTTTCCTGACTTTGCCATTTACTCTTTGTGACATCTTTTGGGAAGGTTACTCTACAATAGCTCTTTGCTTCAGTTTCCCTCTCATAAATGGAAATAACCCCAACAGAAAAAATGTGATTGTTTTAACAGGATTGTCATGTATTAATATAGTGTATTCTTATTCTGTCACGTATCAACTTATGCCAGTTCTGGCCAGTTATTGGTTTAGTTTAACAAGATATGGAGTACCTTGCCCTTTCTATAAATATGCCTACTTCTCCCTCCCTTTAGAATACATGTTAAGTCAGGGATGGGCAAAAAAAGGCCCTTTCAGTGGCTGTCTCAAGACATTCCTATTTGAATACTGGTGTAGAAGAGTCAGTGACATGAATATGGTATGAACATGGACAATCAGAAAGCCATACCAAATGCTGAATGATGCACTTAACGATCCTTTCCTAAAGAAACCAAATTTTCTAAAAGAAAAGCTTGGAAAAACGCCACTAAGTCATCAAGATAGAAAACGCAATCTCCCATACTTAAATGAATCCAGCTATTTACACATGCTCAGGAGTATCTTTGTATTCATGGCAGGCAAGGCTCTATGAGTAGATGTGATATCTTTTATTAGACCAATTGAGTAGTTGGAAAAAAGTTCTTAGCAAGCTTTTGGGTGCAGTCCCTTCTTCAGGCATAGGGAGTTTCTGCTGGTCTGAGACTCTAAGGAATAAGGAATGATAGAAGCTAAAAGTGTGGCAGGATGTCAGTGAGAATGTAAATGGGTAGAAATTAAAAAGATAAAAGGTAAGGCAGGTAAGGGAGGGGGAAGAAAGCAGAGGTGGGGAGAAAAAAGGGCAAAGGGAGACATTGCAGTGATAGACTACAAGGTAGAAAAGAAACTGTCTGTGAAAAAGGAAATAGTTGGAGATGAGGAAAACAGGAATGAGAGATGCTAGAAGTGTAACAGGATATCAGTGAAAATAAAAGTAGGTAGAAATTAGAAAAACAAAAGGATCGTATTCATATCATTTGTATTTATGTCACTTGTATTCATGTCTGTTTCTTTAAATCAGTGATTCTCAGCCAGGATCTCATGGCACCCTGGCACAACTTGTGACACTTTCAAGGGTGCCATGCAGCGTTAGCATTGTTAGGTGTGTAAATATGATTCAAAAGATAGATTCAGCGATTTTATATAACAATCCAGAGAGTTGAAAAAAATTCTGACCTGTTGTGGTCTGAGTTCTTTGCAAAGAAAATTTGCTCTATTTTTCCATGGTTAAAAAAATAAAAATAAAACAAAAACTAAGAGCTGGCATTCTCAAAGGGGTGCCTTGAGCCTAATGAAGGAGTACCTTGAGCCTAAAAGGGTTGAGAACCGCTGCTTTAGATAATCTTTTAGTGGGTCCAACACCACAAAACAAAGCTATTTTCCTTTTGATGGACAGAAGGCCTGTGTGGAAGTTCAGAGTTGTAAAAGTAGAATCTGACAAATTTTCTTTTCAGACTTGTAAACATATATATTCTAAGTAAACTACTAATTCCATTCTTCTGAGGTCAGTCACTGAAAAGAGCTAAGTAAAAACGGCTACCTACCAACACGGTATCTTCACACACAACTGAAATGAATAAAAACAAACAAGTTATTTGTATCTCAGGTCAAGAATGATTATGTTACAACTAGGAAAACACTTATCCAAGTAAAATATTGTATAGCTGTATTAAATGTTTCTGTTAAGTGCTTAACATAAATTTCTGAATTCTGAGGTACAGAATGAATAGAAAGGAAGCTTGATTACTTACATTTTAGCTCGTCACATAACATTGCTTTATAGTAGATTGCTAATGGTTTGTATCATGCAACTGGAATTTGTTTTTATTGCATAAGCTTGTTCAGACTCAGTCAGTCAATACTAGTTCCATGTCCAGCTACATCATGACAGCTTGAACACTGAACTCACTACCAGCAAAAGGGGGGCCTCTATTGTGACCTCTTTTTTTGAGCACACTCAAAAGACGGGCCATTAGTGAATGTCTTGTGCATTCTTCTTGTAAGTCTTATATGCAACCAAATTGGTTCTTCTTCCCACAAACACCCAGAGAAATATGGTTGACCATTCATAAACCCTAATTTTTTTGTTTTACATTGATTTGATCAGTTGCATGAGTCTACAGCTAAGAAGCTAACTTCTAAGCATGAAAAAGCAGTAACAGTACAGCAACAGTAGTTTAGTTGTCTTGAGGTTTTATGTTGTTATTTATAGAAGTTAATTAGCTTCATTTTCTATACAAAAATCACTATAGTTTTTCTGGAACACAAGCCAACATGTCTCCTCTTGTTTTTTCTTAAGTGTTTTAAGCTTTCAAAACATTTAAGTCTCACAACTGTCCCATGAGACCATGTTTTAAAGTGAAGGACAAGAAAGTTGCAAAGAAGTCCACAGTAAGGGAAGGAATGAAATCTGAACGCAAGATATTGGGGATACGTTTCAATTACAACGCATGGTATTGACTTCTCTGATAATGGACACCATTTGTTTCAGGCTTTACTTGAATCTTTCCAGAAATCCCCTCTCACTTCCATTACTAAAAATGTTATCACTTGCTGAATGATTATAATTTTTTTGCCAATTTTAATTTCTATCATATTAGTTTACAAAAGGTAACTGTTTCCTTGTTTTAGACAATGACAGTTTAGCCAGCTAACATCAAGAAAAATGCTCTTATCACTAGATAAAATGTTAAAGTCAGTGTTGAGTGTGAAACTACCCAAATCATCATCTAAATGTTAAGATAAGGACTTGTGTACAGAAGAATGAACAGCAATTTCTCCTGAACTAAAAATATTTTAAATGCATTCAAAAGATTTAGTGTACATACTTATTTATAGGAGAGTACAAAATACATTTAGCTATAGCTACTCTTTTGTTCAGTACCTAGAAAGAACAGGAGCAATTACAAAACAAAAAACATGGGCAGATCACATTCCTTGAAAGAAACGCATCTTATGATCTGCAGTGACAAAGTTTACAGTCTCAAAAACCAGCCACAGATGACACTGCTTTAAGGTGACAAAGGAACTCCACGATGAAATTAATATTAAGTACAAACCTTTTGCTAAGCTTGGTATGTTCTTCTCTGAGGGCTTGACTATGCAACTATGTTGTGCTTTTTTATAGTTTTACTTGATCATAATTTTTTTTTCAAAGACCAAAATAAATTACAAGAGGAAAGTAAGTGTATGATGGTTTTTACTTTCCAAAATGTCAAGGAACTTCAGTGGCAGATCTGCTAAAGCTTTCAAATCCCAGCAGCTTTTAATTTGCTTCTCTGGTGGCCTTTAAGTTGCCTTCAAAGAAGTTTGTATCTATAAGCCCATTACCACAAACCTTCTGTACTTTCCAGTAAAATTATAACTGTTGTTGGTCCCATCAGTCTTAAAATAATAACAGTCTTAACCAGAATTGTGTGAAGCAACATCACAGGTACATTTGCAGTCCTTTGACTAGACGGATTGAATTCCAATAATTTCACATAACAACAACTCCATAGGTAGTCTACTTCAGGGGTGGACAGTTTTGGAAGGAGTGCCACTTAATGAGTTCTGGTGAGCTGTTGAGGGCCGCAAACAAAATTGATGGTGAATATATCATTTTAACAAATTATAGATAAAAAAATAATTACATGCTAAAAATCTATATTTTAATTTTATTTCAAAAAATATTTTTTCTCCTGATTTATGTTTTTTGAGTAGTGTGCATAGAGAAGATTGCATAATAGCTCAAAATAAAGTCTTAGTCTTGTATATTGAAATTTAGGTTAAAGAAAAAGAACAAAACTCACTCAATGAGAAGAATGAAGCCTCTGATTAATCACATCTATGTTTTGACTTATTACACTTCATCACAGAAAGTGTCTGGGGCATGTACGTGTGGAGGATGTGTGTGTGGGGGGGGGGGGACAGTGTATGGTGTTTGTGTAGGATGTGTAGTGGGTTTTTGTGGGGATGGGTGTGTGGGGGGGGTACTTCCTCTGAGGGGAACCCCTGGAAAGGAGACAGATGTTCTTCCCCCTGTACAGTGAGGCAGCGCACAGGAGGATGGCGGAAGGGAATGGCCATAGCCCCATGGCACCGGAGCATGAGCGCCCACACCTGCTGTGCTTCCATTCACCTGCTCACTTAACCCCCAGGCAAAGCAGCTAGGCCAGGACAGGGTGTGGGAGAACTACAAGTCCCAGCAGACCCAGGGGCTGGCCCAGCTGCCATATCCACTATTAAAAGGCAGTGAGCAGGCAAAGTAGTAAAAGCCTGGAGCACTCAGCACTGCCACTGGCCTACACTACCCAGGCTGCTGCAAGGCAACTTGGTTCAGTTTGTAGCATGGGTGGCCCCTTTAATCCGTCACCCCTCTCCTGCCACCCCAGTTTCCTCAATGCCAAGGAGTGGATAGAGCCACTGCTGCAGCCACATGAGCAGGACAACGGTGGCAGCAGCAGGGGGCCAGCACGTCAAGCTGCTCCAGGACCTGCCACGCAGAGCCAGGCAGGCAGATAAGGCTGCTTCTGCTCAGAGTCCCCCACAGCACCAAAAGAGGTTGGAACTGGAGCTACCACCCGCCTGCAGGTTGTATAGAAATCAACTGGCAGGCTGCAGAGAGCCCAAAGGTTGTATTTTGCCCAGCCTTGGTCTACTTGTTAGCCATTCTCTCATTAGTTCATAGTCTGGTAATATTACCCAGCAACCTTGGTCTTATCAGTATTTCGCACTTCTCAAATTTGAGGAAAGAAAAAGAAATCCCTTATCTGAGTTTAGATGTGTGTGCTTTTGATGCATTCCTGAGATTTCAGGAAAATGTCCGTCTACAAGCTATGTGGAGGAACATTATTCTCTCACAAGAAATGCCTTTACTTTTCCAAATATGAAAAAAACACAAGAATGGTTTGGTTCTGTCCTTTTTAGATAATGAGTATTAATCACCACCCCCTGAAAAATACAAAAAAGCAAGCAAAAACCCAACTAACAGTTTTCTTGATGTCCTGCAATTCAGGATATATTCCTAAAATATATAAATATATCCTGAATTGCAGTCTCACAAGTAAAGCAAGCTTTCTTTCAATCTAGGGAATGCCTGCTTCATGGAATGTAAAGTAGATATAACCTGCCTTTTGTTTGTTTGTTTTGGTTTTCTAAAAGCATTTGGTATTTGATACTCTATAGCTAGCGTAAAAAGTTAAAGTGAAATTGAGAAAGTTTAAGCCTAGAGAGTTAGTCCCTGTACCTCAAGAAATGCAAACCAAATAGGATTCCATGACCGCTGAAGATATTTGTCCCTCCTTTCTGGAAGAGGGAATATGCTCACCAAAAGATCCTGCTAGGCAGCAGACTTCTAGAGCCCACATTAAAATCAGAGAAAGATGAAAATGAGTAGCTCAGAGCCTACTAGAAATCTCTCCACAGGAAAGCTCTTACATTGGTTAAAGCAGCAGAAAGTTGTTCAATGAAAACTTAAGCGTCTGTCATCCTCCCCCACCACTGCCTCCCATGCCTTTATTACCAGAAATTAGGTTCTCAAAGTGCTTTCAGATACGACATTTATAATGGTTGTAGTGATGAGCCACTTCATATCTGTCGCAGCAACAAAAGCCACAGAGAAGAAAACATTTCTGAGATTCTTTGAGCAATACATAGAGCAGTCGGCCAAACTCCTAAGATGCAACAGATATTAAAGTAATTGAAGCTGCAGTCCTGATGGTCCTGCTCTGATCCGTCTCTGTGGAAGGGGGAGGGCCACTAAGATGTCCAGAGTGCAGTCAGCTGAGAAGTGTTGAATCTGTGGATTCCTGTGGTGTTCAGCAGGATTTTTTGGCAGAGTTTTCCTAGATTTCTATAGAATTACACAGGTTTCTTGCTGAGCCCTTTGTGGAACCCATGCTGCAAATTCCTTTAATAGGTACAAGTTCACCACACTTTTCAGGAACAGTGCTTTATACCAATCTGAGCAAGTCTCATATACACTTGACTCCTGAATAGTCATACAATTCTGTATCAAGAAGAAAATAAGTGATGGAACAATTAAGTTATTTCTAGGGAGAATTAAAAAAAGAGAGTGCTTTTGCTTTTAAAAGGTTTCTAGTTGGTTCCAATAAAAATGCATTAGTTTTGTTCACTGCACAAGTAATCCATTAAAGGAGGTGGTGGTAAAAAAAAAGTCACAATAAACAAGCTCCATTGTGTATATAATAGTTTGCATACTAAAGCAAACTTTAAGAATCTCTGCCAGGCAATCGATACTATAACAATGCTAGTAGATTGATGCTGGAATACTAACAAGTATACAGCACCTTTTTTTTTTTTTTGCATGTAGAAAGCATATGCTATTTATGCAACATTTTTTAAATCAGGAACATATAAAACAGAGTAATTTAAACAACTCTCCTATGAAATATGCTTAAATTAAGTCTATAAGTATTTAGCCGACAGCTAAATACAAGGGGAGAGATGAAACTACTGCTTTCAAAGGGAACACTAATAATATAACTTCATAATTATGGCACTTAGGTACTGACATTTCATATGCTCTAAATATCTTTGTTAGGAAATACTACACCCAGAGATTATGTTAGGCAGTTAATACTTTAAGAACTACATGGATTAATTTGGATACTAGCAACCTGAAATAGCAATTAAATATAAATGAGTTAAAGCAAAATGAATTTTTCCTAAGTAGTGGTGAAATTTAGCAAATATTGTGACTGCTTAAATCACCTGACAAGTAGTTTAGTTCCAATTGACCAGATCCATAGGTGCTAGAATATTATGTAGAAAATTACTTGATGAATAATAGCAATAGCAATCATAATTTTTTCCCTCATGTTTGACAAGCTCTAATTTTCAGTGAGTCTTAATAAAGGTATAATAATTTTCACTTACTTCTAAAATAAAAAGTTAAATTGCATTTTTAAGTACACTAGTCTAATGCTGTCTTTGTTCAACTAGTAACATTGAAAGAACTAATTTTAGAAAAAGTCCCAGTGATTAGAAAGGAACAATTACAGCATATCGTTGAAATGATTTATGTTACACTAAATCTCCCCAATCACGCAGACTAACTTAAGTAACTATACACAGAGATGTACAGTATAGGATCCCTCATGTGTAGAGCTACCTCTATTACAATACTTATTACAGTTCTCTATTACCTCTATTATAGGTTTTTCAAGAAGTATCCCTGTTTGTCAGGTTTCAGTTCATTTCAGAGCACTGCGATATTAAACAAGAATGCTGGAATCTGGAATATGCTTTCTATTTCTTTCTGCCTTTCAATGGGTAAAGTGACAATCTGGGGCTCAGGAGACCACAATCCAAGTCCTTGTTCTGTCACAAACCACAGACAAATTTCTTAGGCACAGAGCCACACAGAAACATAGGTGCCTAACTTCTATCAGTGGAAGGGATTCTACTGAACTCCATGAGAGCTAAGCAAGTAAATACCTATAGTTCCCCACCTCCAAAATGGAGATAAGGCAACTTTATTTCTGGACAAGGTAGAGGCAGATAAACATATTAAATATTGCAAGATGATTAAATATCTGAGCAATGGGTAGGGCCAACCCCCCTCCCCCACCCAAGACCTTGAAAACGATGCTTTGGACTGTATCCTTGGACTGATAAAAATGTGTGCAGTACTGCCTAAACTCAGACAAGCAATTGACAAAGCAATTTCAGATTTAACTTGTGCCATCCTTTGTAAGATTAAATAATAATATGTTATTTTTGACACAGTTTTGACAGTTTAATTTAAGAACTAGCAGGGGAAGGAGAACAATAAAAACAAATAATTTGGAACCTGAACTTTCCAGAGCAATACTTAAGAATGCTGAGATATACTCTTAGGTCAATACACTAGGGCCAGGTACAAACATTATACTTTTCCCGGTATAAGGTGATTAGAAACAAGTCTATACCCGTAACAGAACAGAATTTCAGCCCACAGACTGATTAAAAAATGGTGGAACCTGTCTTAGATTTGCTCCCTCCTCCTCCCCCCTCAAAGGGTAAGTGTGTGTTCAGTTCGGTTTGGTTCGCTACTGATCTAAACTACTTTGCTTACAGAAAACCACATAACTTAGATTGATTCCGCTTCAGGCTTTTTGAACGTCTGTACCAAGCCTAAAGGTCTCCTCTTGGTTCTACAACTGACATGATGTTTTTAAAGGATTTTCAGTCATATAGGAATCACGTCATATAGGTCTTTATAAAAGTTTTTAATTTGTTCAAATATGCTAACTAATATTTATCTATTCTTTCAAATATTCAATACATAGTTTAATGATATCAATATATTCACTTATTCTATTCCATGATTTGTACTTTTTGCTAATTCTGAAACATCACTCTATGTTCACTGCTCTTGAACAGACGCATCTGAAAAATTAGTGTGATAAGTTGTCATTTTCTTCTCGCTGACCAAATGCTTGGCAATACTCAACATGGAACAGATGACTCAATTCAAACACAATGAATAATTAAATAAAAGAGCTAAACACAACACACTGACACCACGCAGACAGTGTTATTATCTAGGAAGGGCCAATGGAAAGATTGATGATAAACCTTAAGTGTGTCTGGGTTCAGTATTCCAATGCTAAACATTTTGCCATCATTTTATGCCCCAATAAGTTTCCATTGACTAAAATGACCTACAGCTACACAGAGAGCTTAGTAGCACAGAGATTTCTAATATGCATCTTCACCAAAATACTCCAAGTTACAGCAAGTGAAAAACACTTAGAATGGCCTGTAAAAACAAGGAATTTTGCAATCAGAAGGGTTGGAGTCTAGTCTGCAGTCATTACAAACTTATTTTGATACTTTGATTTATTACATAAAATGAATACCCAACATGAAAGTATCAAGGTATAAACAAGTTCAATAGGTGACAGTGAAAAAGATAACTAAAATCCTAGAAAGATGAACAGATTGATATTCTAACTTTTAACAGTACCAATAAGCTATATACTTTGAAATACCAATAAAGATCATTTATATGTGTAGTACTGTGCATTAAATATGTACATGGGGAAAAGTACAACAGAATTTTAAGGTGAAGCTATAACTTAAGTAACAAGCTCTTCAAGGATAAGCTCATATCTCTGATTTACATGGCAAACAAAAAGAAGAGGCAAAAATAACCTAGCATTGTATATTCATAAATGTAATAAATGAGTATCATTAGTAACTGCAACCAAACTTTCAGTAATTAGCCTGGCCTGCCAAAACGTATGGTGCCTGTACATGTGCAGGATACCTGCTCCAAAGCAGGATGCCTGTTCCAACTAGAACACATCGGAGCAGACTCGATTAATCAAGTCTGCTGGAGTGTTCTAGCTAGAATGCTCCTGCAGCCTCACCATCACAGGGTTTCAGCATCCCTGCGTTTCAAAATGGCAGTGGGGGCACTTTAACTAAAGCTCATCAAACCAAGGTCATCAAGGGATGCTCCGATTAAAACGCCCCCTCTCCCTCCAGAGCACGTGTGTAGATGTCCTGTGTGTCCAATGCAAGTTTTTTGGTCTTACTCATGTGAAGTCTCATTTAATGTCAATGGAAACATCTGACTGAAATGCATTGGCTTATCACTCCTAAATGCAGATCATTTTCTTCATTAGGGTTACACCTATTCTCAAGTATTCTATTTTCTGGTGTGGGTGGATGGGTGTATGTAGATACAGATGGATATAAATATCACTGAGAGCAAGAAATATCAAAACAGCGAAGTCAGATTCCATTATTCCTTACAGCATAATCTAGAAGTTAATACAATCATATGGAAAACTAATTTTTGAGAGCCAGCAGGCATAAGAATCAATCAGTGAAATGTCTAGTAGCAGATACAAAAAGCACCTTACCCTTTAAGACCACCCATTTATTTTATTATCCACTGGTTCAACGCACAACAACAGTTTAGCTAACAGGCTGCACTTCAGTTTTTACTAATGGTAGCCGTGTCAAAAATAGCAATTGCAGAGTATGCTATGAGTTGAAGGCTAGCAGTGCAACAGATTAAAAAATACTACACGTGATAGTTCTGTTCCTCAAACCAAAGTACTTCAGGCTGCTAGTAGTTAACTTCTGATACAAAGTTTAAAAAAAATGAAGTTCCAACTCATTTTATGTTTAAGCAGTGATCAACAATAAATAAATCACTAAATACATAGATAGACCTTCCATTATTAATCAAAAAGAAAAACGGAGTTTATTAGCTTCCCTTAAAAAGGGATATCAGTCAAAGTGACTCTTAGGTACATGCATATGGTATGAGGTAACATTCACTCAGGAGAAATCCTATTTCTGCAATAAAAATTTCAAGAAGTATTTACTCTTTTGTCTTTTAACATTTAACATTCTTTTGGACACCAGGTATATGGGGATGGAGGTTGGAATTGAATATTTTCCCAACATACATCATGAAAAGGTGATTTAAAAATAACCACAACATACTTCAAAACACTGAGTCTACACCTCTTGGTTACTTTCTGTAGAATTTTTATATATTATTTACATATAATATGCACACGTGTGTGCATGTGTACGCGCACACTCTACAGAACTTGAAATAAGAAGCACGGGTACATAATTAAGGGGTCCGTAGAGCTCATAAAGAAAGTGCAACGACCTTGTTAGTGTTTGGCCTTTCTTTCGCACCCAGGCTCATTGTAAAACAGTCAACCATGAAAGTGCTTTAAAAAGCTGGTTTTCTTCTTATATTTATAGCATGATTTTCGAATGTACCTTTCATGTTTTAAAGAAGCTGGTACTGCTGTATATCTTTCCTGGTAAATTCAGCATGAATCACACAAACTTCTAATTTACAACTTTCAGAAATCTGAATGCTTTTGAATACTGGGATTTTCAACTTTGCAATTTAATGACAACCCTGCCTTTGGCCTTTCCTGACCTGTTGTGAAGTAAATCAGGCACACTAATGTGGGCTAACAAGTCTTTTTCACACTGTTCGATCACCCTGCATCTCTTTTCTCCACAGACACGGCCTCTCTCCCACTCTCTGTCTAGCCATCCTCCCTCAAAGCAAACAAAATGGTCACTGTAACCCCGCATTACTGCTCATTAGATCACAGGTTAGTCAAGTGGAACTGCCCGAGGTTCCCAAAGGAGAGCTATACTTCAAAAATCTGTCCATGTCAAATGAAGAAAAACCCCTGAGCGTGGGGTCACCCAGATCAATGATCAAAAGAGATGGAGAATGGTGGAGAGAGAATAAACGCTCAAAAAAAAACCCCAAAACAAAACAAAAAAAAACCCTTTTTTGTTAAAAAAACAAAAAACAAAACAAAAAAAACAACCCCCCCCCAAAAAAAACCCAGCCTCCTTCTGTATAATACATCAGACTACAAAGATACTGTGCATTTTCTTCTGCCCTGACAACGTACTAGCTTCATTTTAACATGAAACAACTTGCTCTTGAGCATGGTTTTGGGGATTATTATTTTGTGTTATAAGTGAGACTTCATACAAGCTAAAACTATCCCATCAGAAAATTATGACTAAGAGATAGACAGAAAGGGTGTCGGGGAAGGAAAGAGGAGACAAGACTGGGTGTTTCTACTGATATTTCTTTAGCAAACATCACAAAACAATTTATTTTGTAATTTGAATTAAAGTAGAATTTTAGACTACATTTGAAAATGAAGATGCTAATATTTTAGTACAGTTAAAAAAGTTATATTTTGCGACCAAAAGAAAACAGACAGTCATCCAAGAGTCCTACCATCTGAACTCTGTCTCCGCATGATGCATCAGACAGGCAGACACCTACAGCATTTTGATAAATTCATGTAAGCATTCCAGTGAGCAATGTCTGATTTTTTCCAATATAAAAGCAATACAATTCAATGAGGAAGAACTGAAAAACAAACAAGCCTTTTAAAAGGGGAAAAATACCCGCAAATGACAGAAATGATCTTTTTATTACTTTCAAATGAAAGAGGTGAATTTTATCTACTCTTAGAATTCAGGAAATAGCACAAGCCAAATAAAATGTTATCCATACATAAAACATTACCAATTCAGCAGCTGGTAGCCTGGCTGTTTGATTTTAAAAGCAACACTGGATGATCTTAACTTGCCCAAAATGGGGAAAAAAACCAGCTATTTTTATTTACCTATATACTTGGCAGAATTAAAACAAACAAATAATCCCCCACATTTGCTTTATCAACTAAAACACAGTTATCATTTTGGGAAATCATATGCCATCTTAAAGAGATGAAACTAAAACAATTTGTTTTAAAATGGATACAAAAGTGAACCTTCTTAAAATTATTTTTTGTTTTGTTTTTATAAAGGACACACACTGGCTACCAGCAAAATTACTCCTACAGTCAGGTCATAAAAACCTAGATGATAACTGCAGGAATGAGAGCAGAGCATCTGTTCATACCCATGACTAGTAGGGGGCAGCCACGACTGTAAAGACAACCTCCACCAAGTCTCTTCTATTCCCTACTAGGATAAAATGAAGAAAATATCTCAACCTTCCTACCATAAGAGCAACCACTCCTACACCTTCACTCTGGCCAGCAAGACCAAAAAGATAGTGGAAACAAAGAAGGAAAATATTCACCTTGGAATAAAGCAGTTCTCAATAGCCTGGCAATTGATAAATGCTATATTTCAAAAGTATTAGGTACAGTGGAACCAAGTACAGTGAAGCAAAGCTTTGGTTAAAACAAGAGGAAACATTTCACACAAATAACAAATTAACAACAAAATCAGAAACTTATTGTGAAAGGATGCTATGCTATATAAAAACACTGGAAAAGCACTGCAGGGTGGAATAGGACAATATAATATTGTTGATTTTATTATATTTTTTATTTTATAATCTATCTGAAAAAAATGGGTAGTAATCTTTTGGGGAAAGGCAGGAGAAGGCTTGTAAAATCAACAAGTATAAGAAGGAATTTTATGTAGACACATGGGTTAAGTATAGACATTCAAAAAGCCTGAGTCTGAATAGATTCACGCTCCACAGGCTAGTCTAACCTGCATAGATTGAACCGATTTGCAAGTGAATAGATGTTCACTTTTGATTCCTGAAATGCAGCCACATGCCTGCAGTAGCCCAGGCTAGAAGCCGAGGGGCATGAGAGTGAGCCATCCCTTCCCTTCAGCAGCAGCCACAAGGCTGTAGGGAAGCTAAGCTTGGGTGGGGGAAGAAGGAAAGTGGCCAGGCCCTGGCAAGCTGCTGAGCATGACTGGGGAGGGGCTTAAACCCTCAAACTGGCCTACAGAGACCCCAGCTGGGTATGCTATGGAGGGGGAAGGGGGAAGCAGCCCTTGCCAGATTTGTCCCTGAGGTGGGGGAGCATTGCCAGACACCAGCCTGGGCAGCACCTCGGGCAAACTGGGGGAAGGAGGGAGATTAAACCCCTATCTCCCCTGTCTCACACTGGTACGGGGACCCCAGCTGGGATCTGCCCAGCTCTCCACCCTGCTGGCCATTTGCATGGCTGGTGTGTGGCCAGAGCCGGCCTGAGCAGCGCTTGAAATAAAGTGGGGTGCAGGGAAGGGGATTAAACTACCCCATCTCCCCTCTCTTCCAGCCTCAGGTGGAAAGCCAGGCAGACCTGGGCTGGGGTTCCATGCGAACGGGAGAGGGGAGACAGGGAGGTTTAATACCCCCCCCCGAACCTGCTGCCCCATGCCCCCTGCCTCCTCCACTCTAGCGGAGAAAAATTTGGCAGGGGCTGCTCCACCTCCGCAGGGCAGACCAGGCAGTGCCAGCTGGGTTTCCCACCCCGAGCCCATTGTCAGCCAGTCATCACTGCTCAGGCTATGGAGCAGAGGGGCAGGGCCAACCTTATTCTGCTCGAGCAGACAGCATAGCCCAGCCCAGGACTGCAAAGCGCACTGGGGGACTGTGAGTTAACTTGAACCAGGAAGGGGTCCGAGACAGAAGTTCTTTAAACTGGTTTGACCTAAATCAGTTAAGTCTGATACTACATTCAACCAGGTTTATCTTAAACCACCTTCGGCCATTTTGAAACTAGTTTATGCGTACTGAACTTCTGTTCTGTTGCAGGTTTAAACTAGTTTCTGATGACTTAAACCAGCTTGTGTGTAGCTTCTGTCTCTAGCCATGAAGGCCTAATGTATCACTTCAGGTCTCAGTTCCGCAAATCCTTGCCATTTGTATTGATACTTGGAGTTTACTACACGTTAATTTTGGAAGGACCTGAATTCAAAATTACTGCAATCACATATACCAAAAATACAGATGCAAATATTTGATGTTCCCAAATTTTCACAAATATTTTCTGGGCCCCGCAACTTCACTTCACTTGTTATCATTCTAAGTAGGGTTATTAATATTTTGTGAAAACATCATATATTTAAATATGTTAATAATTTAAATCAGTAGTTTCAGAACTAATATATTTCAGCCTATAACAATGCATAATGACAAGATAACCAAAATCCTCAAATACTACTCGTTTTGTACCTTATTCAGACGATACTGAACTAATCACTCTTCCCATTATATAAGTTATTTTTCAGGTTTCACCTGCATACAGCATGCTATTTCATTTCAGACTAGTGTAACAGTTTAAATATTTAGAAAGTATTTTGAGAAAACATTTAGGCTTATGGGCTAGGGACAGAAGTTACACATAAGCCAATTTAAGTGATCAGAAACTGGTTTAAACCTGTAACAGAATGTAAGTTCAGTGCACATATACCAGTTTCAAAATGGCTGAAACTGGTTTAAAATACAACCTGGTTGAATGTACTATCAGACTTAATTGATTTTGGTCAAACCAGTCTATGAAAGTCTGCCCCAGACCCCTTCCTGGTTCAAGTTATATCAGAGTCCCCCAGCATCCCAGCATGCTTTGCAGCATTGGGCTGCGCTCTGCTTTCTGCTCCAGAGATCAGGGCTGGCCCTGCCCCTCTGCTCCCTAGCTGGAGCAGTGAGGGCTGGCTCACCAACCTCCCCCCACTGCCCCAGGCAAACCCCAACTGGGGTCTGGGGCCAGGGGCCAGGGAGTGGGGGGTTAAACTCTCCCCTTCCCCACCCTCTCCCCTGAGTACAGAGCTGCCCTGCTGGCTGTGACTTACTGCTGGCTGTGACTATGGACTACAAATCCTAGAGGCATCTACAAGCTGGAAGAGGAAGC
>NW_017729024.1:146716561-146723999 GCF_001723915.1 Gavialis gangeticus | reverse complement strand
GCAAAGTCCCGCTGTGGTGAGTCTGTACTGCAAATCCCAGAGACCTCAGGGACAGCAGGAAGAAGCAGCAAACACACAGCCCATGCTGGCTATATGCCAGAGAGCTGTGCTCTAGTGCCCCCCAGTTTCTGGCTTAAGCCACTGCAGGCATGTGGCTGCATTTCCTAAATCAAAGGTAAATGTCTGTTTATTTGCTTATTGGCTCAATCTGTGCAGCTTAGATTAACCAGCAAAGACTAAATCAATTCAGCCTCGAACTTTTTGACTGTTTGAACTTAGCCATGCAGATTTCAACATGACTAATGATATGCTTCAGTATTTAGCAAGCCATCATTCAAATAATTTAATTGAATTATATCCATAACTACTTCCAGTCTTATTAAAAAAATTGTTCCAAAATGCCAGACAGCTGATAATTCACGTTTTTAAGGGTGCATTTCTGCCTACAATTGAATCAGTTACTAATCAAAGGAATGAAATGGAACAATGATTTCCACTTGCTGTCTCTAAATGCCATTAGACACTAAGATGGAATGGATTTCAGAAGACCTCAACACAACAGGTCTTTAATTACTTTATCTTGGCTAAATAACAGAACCAGAACTCCATCCCAATTCTTCTTAACCTGTCAGCCATCTTCAACAGTCACCCATTTTCTTTTAAATTAACACGTTACATGCTATTTTCCAGTCCACTACATATCTCTATAACTGTTCCTTCAGCATGTCCTTTACCAGATCTTCCTCATCACCCTGTACAGGTGGGGTTACACAGGAGTTTGTTTTTCTTTCCTTTTCTCCTTCTATACTTCTACTCTGGGTAATTTGAAAACAATTTCAAACTACCCTCCCTCAGCTCACAACTCATGACTATCTTTCTACTCCAGATTAGTTTCCTTGCATCAAAATTAAAATGTTGGTCTCTGTGGAGGGCTAGACATTACTTTAAATTCAATGCAAGTGAGCTGTTAGTCCTCCCTGCCAATCGCTTCCCACAACTAGTATTCTTCACTACTGTGGATATCATCAACATCCTGCCTGTCCCTCAGGCTTTTCACCTTGGCATGAGATTAAACTCTGATGTCCCTCCGATTCTTGTACCCAAGATAGATCTTAAGCTCTGAAATCTCTTTCTGTATAAAGTATCTAAGATATGGCCTTCTATGCATCCAGAAATAAAAATCTTATCCAGGCTTTTAGTTCACATCTCCATTACTACAACAACCTTTTTCTGTCATTAAAAAAAGGACGTTTGCCCGATAGATATCTGCTGCTCTGTAGCAGAACACAGCAGCTACAGAGATCATTTTCCTAGTTAGCACCTTGACTGTGACCCATTTTCTACTATATCAAATATAAACTACTTGTTTTCATTCTGAAAACGCTTTTCAGTCTATATCATTTCATTCACTATGGAAAGGTCAACTCCCACGTAAACTCACTCGCAATCCCAGTTTCTAGTTGCTCAATTTTCAAACACCTCTCTCGTGATTTCTCTAAAGCTCCTCCTTGTTCTAGAGAGAAGCTTCCTATAAACATCTTCAAAACTGTATTTTCCTTCAAATCTCTGCTTAAAAAAAGCCCTCAATCCTTGTGAAGACGTTTACAATATCTTAACAGTCAGTTCTCCAGTGCCTCATACTGCTTATCGTGCTGACCAATATTATCTCATGATTTCCTTGTGTTCCCATCTGCCTACATCCATCAGTTGTCTCTTTTATTGTCATGGATAAGCTCTTTTTATTCCATTTTACACGTCTCCTCATGCAATGAGTTTCTGATGCACAAATAGGGCTCCTGGGTGCTACAGTAACAAAGATAAATAATAGAACTCAGTACAATGCTCTTGACTGTTCTACTGCTCCAAGAAATAAAACTGGGAAAAGCACAAACGTCTCTGAACATCTGTAAATGTACAAGCACTAACTTTAATTTACTGGACTTGTAAAAGGTACCAAATTTATATTTTAAAATTATCAACAAACTTTGGTTACAGACAATGCACAACCCAAGAAACGAGGAAAGCCTCTCTTTACAGCTTAATGAATACAACTCACCTCTAACTCAAAAGCCTACATGAGAAAGGATAGTTCAGTCTCTATGTCAAAGTATTGCCAGCTTCTCTGCTGAGATGCCAGTAAAGATGGTGCTCATGATAATCCTGGTGATATGGATGTCCAATTGCTAGGAATTAGGCTAAGCCTAAAAATTCCTTTCACCCCACACATCTGAACACAACAAGGTAATGTCCATAACCAGCTTGAAACAGTCAAAAAGATGAACCACTCAATCATGAATAAGTAACAAGAGGGAACATATTCTGGGCTCCACAAAATGATCATTTAAGCCTTCTGATTTGCAGTTTATTTACACTTCCTCCACTGCATAAAAACGCCTTGATTGTTTGTATCAGCAACTACTGAACCACTCTGCTTAAAGAAGAGAACAGCCTAGCACCTCTTTCAAAAACTGTAGTAGAGAACAGCTCTTACCTGCATACAGCAAAGTTATATGTTTTCATGTTTGTTTTCACTGGTTTGTCTGAAGTCATTCTCACTTAATGCTCAGCTGATGCATGTCCTACCAAAAAACTGGTATTCCTTCCACAATACATAAAACACTGACTTCTGCAACCAGAACTAGTAGTGGATAGGGAGGTAGGCTCTCCCACTCCCAGAGAACAATGAAACCATTAATATCCTGGAGCTAAGCCTGGCCGATTTTGAAGTCACCAGGAACACAAGGGTGTACAGCTTTCAATGTGAACTTTGTCACAAGACAAAGGGCCACTGGAGACCCAGTGAAAACTTCATCTTGCTAGGGCAGGGAGTTCATCTGAAGAGGGGGCACCTAAAACCTTCTGGATGGCACTGCTGACTCTGGAAATTACTTCTGGGTTTAAGCTTTTGAGGAGGTATTAGTAGTCAAATCACTGTTTTTTCTTACTTTACTGCACTGCCTCCTCATAGAGTTAGCCTTTACTACTCTCTGCTAGAAGAAAATTGAATTTAGTACTACCCACTAAACAGATACTAGAACACCTTCAGATTCTTTCTCCTTAAAACAAAGAGTGCAATCATCTCTATACACACGAAAATTCGTTTTGGAAGTTCTGCATTTTTAACTCAAGGGCATTTCTAGCCAAGCTACTATAACTTTTGAAGTATATTTTGAGAGAGAAAGAGAGTTTCTTCTAAACTCCAAGTCATGGGTAATGCAGGGCTGAATTGTTATCTGCAACTCAATGACATCTCTATGGAAAGAGATCTCATTCTTTCCAAACTGCTAACCAATAATGCCAACCAGAAACTACTAAATATTCCTACCTATGTAAAGTCAATGTATTTGCTTGTTATATACTCAGTACAGGCTATGCTTGCACAATAGTTGATATGTGCACAATGCATATTTTAAAAATAAGATACCACTTCTATATCAGCTGAATATTTAGTGCAAAGGAACTTTCAGACTCTTCAATAAGTAGAAATTTTAAAAATATCTATATACAATGAAATCAAAGGCTTCAACAATTCTGCATAAAAGGGTATTTACACTGACAATTACAAAACTCTTCATATCACATATCATCTTATCACTTAAATAACTCTTAACAAGAAATCAGCAGAAACACCTGTCCACACCCAAAAACAAATCTACCTCACCCTAAACACCCATGAACCATGAGCTCTAGGTTAAAATTAATTAGGTATAGTGCTTTGGATACATTGGAAATACTGGATAAATAAGCCTATTAACATTTGTATGCCATGTTTAAACCATGTTTCTATTTTTTGTGCAAAAGAACTTGTATTTACCTGTAAATATTTACATTCTCTAAATGAAATGTTTATAACACATTATATTACAAATTAGAAGCACTGACCCTTAAATATGTTTCTAATTTTAATCTTAACTTAGCAATGTTCTCTTGTGATGTGCTTAACTGAAACCATCAAATGATTTGCATTAAGATTATGCACTATATAATAAAGTACTAGGCCTATTCCAGCATCTCCAGTTGAGATTAATTTACAAAAAAAACAATTAATTATTACTTGAAAATTACAAAAGCTCAAGCCAAAACAGGTTCCACATATTTTTAAGGCAGGGAGAGAAGTAAACAGTATCCAAAGTGAGACGACTAAAAACAAATAAAGGAGGGTGTTTTTTTAAATGTCAAATTACATTTACAAGCTATAGGATGAAGTATTGCACAGTACTGTCCAAATTTTCCTTTCTTAAATTTTAGATTTTAAAATAGGTTAGGAGGTGAAACAGAGCCACAATCAGCAACTGAGGGAAAATAGCATTATATTTATTGGCTACTATCTCAACTAAACTTCCCATAACATTTTCCCTGATCCCTTAAATAACTTCAGAATTGAACTACATTGTAGAACAAATTAAATAGAATAACATTTCAATAAAAGTAAACAGATCTACTGTATACTTTTAAAATTTTTCATTACATAGGTTTTGAACTAAGTTACTTACAGGTTTTGCTTATTAATGCATTAGGCCTGTACTATGTGCAGTACTGCTTCTGAAAGTGCAGTGTGTGCAGAAAACTGCTTGATTAAAAAAAAGCACAAACTAAAATTTTGGAAAACTGGAGCAAACTGCATTTCCCAAAAGGGAATACAACTAACATCTGCTTGGCTCTTCCCCTATCTAGTAAACTATTTTTGCTATAGAGAAATATTTGTTCATAATACCCATTATACACTGCTCAAATATGAAT
Organism: Gavialis gangeticus; assembly: GCF_001723915.1. Classification (NCBI taxonomy): domain Eukaryota; kingdom Metazoa; phylum Chordata; order Crocodylia; family Gavialidae; genus Gavialis; species Gavialis gangeticus. Next base: position 146,719,259 of record NW_017729024.1, on the reverse strand, counting down.
GGTTTCATTTAATTAAACTGAAAGTGGTCCTTGTAGGTGTATTAAACAATTTGGAGCTATGGAATCTACAAGACTGCATGTGTTCTTTGAAATCATAACACACTGTCTTTGTTTAATTACTTTTACATTTTTTTTTTGCTTTAATACAGGTAATGCTTTGCATAAACACATGTACAAAAGAATATTCACGTTCCCTTTTATATGTTATTTTTAAAAAGCTTCCCTTGAAACCAGTAATGACCCAATGATAATTCAGTCTCCCATTTCTTTTCCTTCACATTTTCAAAAAAGGAATAAAAAAGGACAGTAAAAGTTTTAATTCATTTCTTCATTTTAGTAACTGCATAATTCACTGTGCTGGAATGTCTACATTTTGCTTTCAGGAAGCACAAAACATAAATTTTCTAGGGAACAAGAAATCTATAGTCTTTCTGCTTCATTGTCACCTTAAATTAACCAAATTAACCAAAATGCTCTTCTGTAATTGGATTAGTTTTCCATTATTCTTCATAAAAAGAGAAGTACTCTTCATTCAGTTAGTTCTCAATGTGTTTTTCTGCAAAATTTGTATGAGCTATGTCTTGAGAGAAAAAATCATGGCTGCAATTTCAAGTTTTAGATTAAACTTAACAGGAAACCAAGACTTTTTCCTTCAAGAAAATACACCAAGGTATTCTTTTGAAGACATTCAGTACATATGTCTTGTTAAAAGTACTTTTGAAAGCATATCAAGATGAATTCTGATATTGATGTATATAAAATGCTACTGACCAAGTATAGAATTATTTTGCAGAATAATAGTGGAGCTAGAGAAGGAAGGTCCTAGAGGCAGAGGAAGACCAAGAAAGACAGAAAAATATTTAATAATATAGGCCTAATATTTATTAGCACAAACATATATAATCAAAATCTCTAGGTCATATTGCACCTTCTTTAAAAGTTAGGCTGGACATTATCTTAAAGGTATAAAGCAAAGCATTTAAATGGCCACATGGAAAATGTGAACATACTTCCTTTGACACATTAGAATCACCCTCTGTGTAAAAAGTAAAATTTAAGATCTGCACTCCCTGTTGTAATAATTATCCCAATATTGTAGTACATACTTTGCTCCAAATTGACAAGAAAAGATCTCGTGCACAGTTTAAGAACAATAATTGGTGTCTTCTTCCCTTTCTCCCTTCTTGTAAAAGTGAAATGTCATTAAACCAAAGTTACTCTTTTCTTGTCTTCAAAACAGCATATATTTCTTATGGAATGTTTGTGCTATATTTCTGTCTGCATTAAAACCTGGGGATGCAATTTCAAAAACAGAATTCTCAAGGTTGGTTTTAAATTCAGCAGTTAGGCACATATAAGTGCTTGCCCACTTTAGAAAAATACTGAGCCCCAAGCTGTGCCTAGCAAGAGAGAGCCATTTTTATGATAAAAGGAGTTTGGGAATAAAATGCAACTGTTGAACTTGCATCAATTACCAGTATTAAAGTGGTCTACAGCATTTGCTACTGAATATCCTGTTTCTGAATCATACATTGAATTCATTTTCTTCAGAAGCTCTTTTTCTGGGAGATGAAAACTTAATATTTCATTCCTGCATCCACCACTAACTTTGTCTCCTGGCCTTAATGAACATTGTTTACCTGGATGTAACCAAGATATACAAATTTAAAACTGACAAGGGCATAAAGCTTGATTTTTGCAATATACAGGATTTTCACTGGAGAAACTGTATCATTTCTGCAGGAGAGGGAGAGAAGAAAGTGGGTGCAAGAAGTCACGATCCATACTGCTATATAATCCAAATAAGTTCCTAATGCAGTTTTGACTTCTCTATAATGAAAAGTATAATTCAGAGGAGGAACATATTTCATGTAAGCGCTCTACTATAAAAAGTGCTTAAAATAAAAAAGGTGAACAGAATTACAAAACTGACCATATTTTAATATCAGCAAAATGCAAAAAAACCTTTTTATTTTTATTTTTTTTTAAGAGTAGAGCTTCTTGTGAAGACTACATCATCCTTAACAACTTTTTATTGCCTTATATCAATGAAACCTAGTACCCAAGTTAAGAGTGAAATGTGTATTTTTCTGGAACTATAATAGTAGCTGAATATTTTAAATAGAATAATTATGAGAGTCACTACATTAACTGCAAGGAAGGCAAAAACATCACACCTTAAATTACAAAAATTAGAATCAGATGAAGAGCTCAGAACTACAACCTTAGTCCTATGTTAGTGGCTAATAAGTGAAGAAAAAGCAGCTTTTCTATAAAAAGCTTCCCATAGTTGCAAGCTTAATAAATTGCTTTAAGCAATGGTGAAAACAGCATAATGGAAATAGCTATTATTTTAGTCTTGCACCAACAAAAACAAGCAAAACAAAAGATACTTTCCCTGCAGCCTTTGGTAAAAGCAGTTAGAAATGTCTTTTCTCTCTTGCAGTGAAATAAGGTGAAAGCAGGAGAATTGTGTCCAACTCTTACAGGTACTCTTTCCCAAGACTAATGATGGGGAGAGTGCAGTAGATTGTAATGTCCTTAGGGGAAGGAGCATTTTGTGTGCGAGACTGCCCCCTGCCATAATGAGGCTCTGCTCCTTGACTTAGGGTTTGTGGATTATGTAGTAGTAGCAACAACAACAACAACAACAACATGCTTTCTTTTGTGATGTGTAGACAGCAAATATGGGCAGACA
>NW_017729024.1:146710072-146711561 GCF_001723915.1 Gavialis gangeticus | reverse complement strand
ACCTGCCATAATGAGGCTCTGCTCCTTGACTTAGGGTTTGTGGATTATGTAGTAGTAGCAACAACAACAACAACAACAACATGCTTTCTTTTGTGATGTGTAGACAGCAAATATGGGCAGACAACATACTGCCACACAGACATACCTCTTGTACTGAGCGAGCTGCTGGCTTGTCTTGATGATTAGCCAATATCAAAAATGGCAAAGTACATAACTGCGGGTGCTGAAGAGCAGAATGCAGTTCATTCCTAGCAGTTTCTAGATCATCTTCAGAGGATGCACTGTCTAACACAAATATTACCCCTTGGGATCCTTGGTAGTAACGACTCCAGTACTTCCTGATATTGTCAGCCCCTTTCAAAACAATAATAAAAACTAATTAAAATAAAATGAAGTTTAACAGATTAATTATTCACATCAGATGACAACCGTTAGACTTAGAGTGCTTAAAATAATGGGACAAATTCTCTTTGATGATAATACATTCTTTGAAAAGCAACCAAAATCAAGAATGTTAATTTGTAAAAGCAGGCCAAAAGCTGGTCCAGTATCTTATACTTGCTCTGAAAGCATCCTTGTTTGAGAGTCTTCAGGCACTAAACCTCTGGAGAGCCATCAACTTTTACACCCCCACCTGCCATGTGTCACCTATTTATAAATAATGGAAACCTTCCCCTTTCTTACTCTTACCCTGCCTCAGAGTCTGACACTGTTACATGTGTTTTCTGTCATTTTCCATGTGGGCTCTTTCTGAAAGCAGTTCTTCTTATGTCTATGAAGCGTTATGTGAATATTCAACAGTTTAAAATTCTAATGAAAATCTACAGTGATTATATATTTCATCAATGGTAAGGTGATACAAATTTAATACATGCAAGGATTCACTTTAACTAATTTTGTTCCATTGACCATCAAGGCCTTCCTAATAAAGCTCTACCCCTATCAGGGAATGAAGCTAGGATGTAATATATATTAAGAAAGATTCTGGCTTGATACCATCAACCTATAGATAACAAATTCTTGCAGTTCTTTTGTCTGGAATGGCGCCTAGCCCGTAGTGGAAGGAAGGGTGGGAGAAGGAAGGGGATGGCGTGGGGGAAGGTGACAGTGTGTCAAATAAAGAAAGGTGCTTTGGAGAAGGATGTATGTAAATGTCACTTTTACATTAAATCTTCATTGAAGAATTGGGAAAAAAGGTTATTTATCCCTACATATTATGTATATATTAGGGCTGTGCAAAGCTTTGGTTGTTGATTCAATTTGGAGGAGAGCCCGATTCAGTAGCCGAAACTCCAATTCCAAATCAAATCAGGAAACCCATTAATCTCTTTGAATTGAATTGGAGGCTTCCAATTCGATTCGGAGAGATTTGATGATTTGGACATAGACACAGCTTTATGTTTTTTCTACAAACCTCAAGGTACCAGTGGGTTTGTGAACACTGAGATGGTGCGGAGGATGGTGCATCCCATGGGAGTGGGGGGGGGGG
>NW_017729024.1:146688914-146709932 GCF_001723915.1 Gavialis gangeticus | reverse complement strand
TGCAGAGCATGTGGGCAACTTCCCTGGCCCCCCGGCTCAGGGACTGGTGTCTCCTCAGTCTGTGAGGGGAATACCTGGGGTCCTCCCATGGCTGATCGCCAAGCCGGGAGACCTGGAAGTACTTCTGGTCCACTTCCAGGTCTGCTACCAAGCACACAGGGGGACCCCCCCCCCACGCGCTTATGGGATGCTCCATCTGCCCCATCATCTCAGCATTCATGAGCTACACCTGATACCTCCAGGCAAGTAGAAAAAACATATAAAGCTGTGTCTATGGCTGAATCACTGATTCTCCAAACCAGCATCTGAATCTGAAGATTCGGATTCGGCTGAATTGAACTGGGACAGTGATCTGAATCAGTGAATCGAATCACTGTGCCCTGAATCAGGCCAAATTCAAATTGAACATGGCCCACTTTGCATACCCCTAGTATAATATGCACCAGGTACAGACATTTGAAAAACAGATGCCTCTCCCTTCCCCCACCCAAAAATTAATGCGATAGTTTGTTTCAAGAATAAATCAGGTACACATAGGATTCTAACCAGTGTATGGGATGCAAAGTGACACTGATATAATTACTTTCATAAACAATCCAATATCTGACAATAGCATTGCACAGTGGCTCTCAACCTTTTTTATACCAGAACCCATTTGTAAACATCTATGGCCAGTCCTGACCCAGCAAATAGTTTAAATAGAAAACAGCCCCCTGGCCCCTCACTCCCAGCCCCCTGCTCCCAGGCCCCCAGTGTGTGGGGCAGGGGGTGAGTGTGTGGGGCAGGGGTGGCCCCAAGCTACTCCTGCCCCACACAACTTGGGGCTATCTACCTTGCAAGCTGGAACTCTGCCAGCCTGCAAGGGAGAACCCACAGGTTCCCACTTTTCTTCCTTTAAAGGAGAATCCATTTTTAAAATTTGTTCACAACCTTTTCATATATTCTTGCAACCTACTTTTGGGTCGCATCCCACAGGTTGAGAAACATTGGTGTAGCATGCTACAGCATATCTACCTTAAAAAAATGAACTTATTTTGCACACTGTTCAGCATAAGGAGATATTCTTTATTAAGTGACAGTAATGAGGTCGACTTTCAGAATATGCTTTTCTTCAAGATTCACAAATGCCATAAAAAGAGCTGTCACATTAGTGACAGCATTTTCTCTGGTGAATTTGAGTCTGCTCAGAGCAATTAACAAATGAAGTCTAGTATTTATTTTCTTCATTCTCCTCCCTGTTGATTACTCCAGTCATAGGAACAGTAGAGGCAAAACCATATTACTACATAATTTGCTAAGATTTTCTTCAAACTTTCAAAGCGATATCTTTTAGGCACAAAAAATGACGTTACACTTATAATCAAGTTAGATCTGACCATCTGTCAGATGGTCACATAAATGTAGACAACTACACAAAGCCTTATTTAAATTCACTGCTAATTTAGTCTCCCTCATACACCAACAATTCAGTATAGAATTATATAAAGTAAATAATCTTCCTTCATTTTATTACTAAATTAGGTTATATACAATATGTTTAAGTAGGGTTATACTGAAGCGCTGTTATATTTTCACACCAGTGTCATCATCTTTTCACTCTATTAGCAAATAGGTTCAATCTTGATCAGACGCTATAACCCTTTCCATATGACTTTCTATGTTACTTGCAGTTAGTATAAATTACCACACGAACAGATAAAATCTCTCAGCTGGCAAGGCACAAATGATGAGAAACAGGAACCTGAGACTTCACATTAGCAAGGAAATCTACCCAGCAATTGAGTTAAAGCAAGTTAGAGCCACAACTAGCCCTTTTCCTATTATCATTGTTCCTACTTTATCTGGTTTGAGTTTTAGCCAGCTACTTTTTATCTACCTGTAGAGTGCTGATATATTTGCTCAGAAAGAGAAAATCCTAAACTGTGTAATATCTGAGCTATGACATCCCATTACAAGGCACACGAAAGCACACGGGTCTCTGTATGTTCTCCTTGAGTCAGGACAAAGCAGTAAGTTGTTTTCCTGGTCTCACCATTCTCTCTCTTCCCACAGGGGCACAAAACTGGGAATCCCCTAACTGCTAGAGGGAATAAGAAGGAGAAACAGAAAGGCACATGATGCTGATGTGCTTCCCACAGCAACCACGACCTGGATACAGTAAGTCTCTCTCTCTGGGCTCTGTTAACTTACTCGTAAATATCAGTATTGACACAGAACAAAGAATGCCACCTAATCGCCACCAACACCACTTTGCATTTCCTTTGAGGTCTCTTCTTACAGTACTGACTTGGTTCAAACCTGGTTCACTTCATTTTTGAAGTTATTATGGCTCAAGACTTCAGGAGTACAGAAAAAATTTACAGCAAGCAGACAACAAAAAACAGTGAGAAAGTCTATACCTCAGCCTGCAATTTTATTTATTTTTCTGACCTCTACACCTGAAACAGAATTCTTGGCATTGAGAAGTTTCTAAAGCCAGCTAGGTTGACATTCTCTGCTTTAACTCACAAGGTGGGGAGAGCAATCACTATTCTGTCAGCAATAGGTAGTATGCGTACAGCGTAAGCCAGGACAAGAAACAAGCAGTACCAGAGATGTGGCAAGTACCCTGTTAACGATGACCCACAAACAAGCTACATTACTTCTGTATGGAATGAACTAATTCTTCAGTCATCTTTCACGGCAAATGCACAGTTTTAGAGATGCACCTCATTTAGCAAAGAAAATGAATAAATGTGGTCACCAACTCCACAGGCTTTCAAATCAAGTGACTTTAAAAACTGAGTGGTCTAGGAATATGGACATTTGTGTACCTCTCACAAAGTACAGGATGATCTGAGGACAGCATCCTGCTAGGCACTCCAAAAAGAGTCAAACAATGCTAATTGATAAGGGAAATGTTAGGAGACATTTCTGTTCTTCCAGCAACTGTTTGACTGACTAGGGTCTGCAAGCCAGCAGCATATCTAAGCTAATTTTTCCAGGACAAGCAACCAGTATCAGAGACCATCAGTAGCACTTAGCATAAACCTCACTTAAAGGTTTACTGAAATATTTCCTTCAGAAGAAGAAATGTAACGTGAGTCATACAAAGATTCAACCATTTGTTTCCTTCCTGTCACTTAAGCCGTAATGCTATCAGCGAATGTCAAAATATTCCTAACAAAGGATGCAAATGTGATGTTTATATATAAAATTAAACAAGACCACAGCAGTAGTACTGAACAGAATATAAACCAAATGAAGGTTAAGCATCATCATTAAGTATATAATACAATATCACTTTTTTAAAAAATTAATAATAATTTCTAGGGGCGTTTTTTGCAGCTGAAAATGAATCCCACTGAGATTAAGCATTATTACAGGACAAGATTCACAATAAACTTGGCTCAAGCAATTGCACAAAAAGTAAAATAAACAAATTTCAAAACAAGGGCTTCCAAAAAAAAAAAGGCATCAAAAGGCTGACATACTGAAGTTTCTCAACTTTTAATGCTTATATAGAAATAAAAACAAACACAAACAGAAATACACAAATGTTTTGCTATTTTAAAAGCCAAGGGATTAGAGTGTCCATCTCTATCAGAGCATATGAGCCAACACTGCTGCCAACACCATCCCTGCTGATTCACTTGGATGTCAGAGAGAAGAGCTTGTGTGGGTTAGATTTAGTTCAATAAATGTCTAAAACAGAGTTTAGTAATCATTCTCTTAAGTAATGCTCTTCCAACTGCAGAACTGCAATTCTCCCTTTTAAATTATTAATATTTATTTTAAAAGTTTTTAAGTGGAACAGCTTTTTACTTCCAACACCTGCAGGTATACAGAAAGCAGTCCCACAGACAAAACTAGCAGGCTTGCATCAAACACAAGCCTCATTCTGAGTCAGAGTTACAGACCTCACCAGTTGAACCGTTGATCAACACGATATTCGTGATACTTAAATGTAGTATTCTTCCTGCCTGAAACTCCCCTTTCCACCTCAACAAGGTCTAAGAACCAACCTCTCCACAGCCCATCTCCTAGAAAGCCTATGTCCAATCCATATGGGCAGGATCTGTCAGCCTTTTCTACCCCTGTCAGTTTGACCTGGCTCTGCAGCATCTGTGTAGATGGGGTGCTTCAGTGGGGTTTTTTGGCTATTTGATAAAAGTGCCAAAAGAGCCCCATGGAAGCGCCCAATCTATGCAGACATTGGGTGAGCCAGGTAAAACTAACGTCTTTCCTCTTCTGGGCATGTGATGGGCTCAGTGCAGGGGCACACTGCATTTAGTTTGATGTAAAGTGCCTTTTTTTTTACATTTGTAAGCAGTCTGCTTGCTTTCATAAGCCTGGAAGAAACTCTCTCACTAGGAGGGTAGTAAAGCAGGAAGAGGTTACCCAAAAAAACTGTGGAATCTCCATCCTTGGAGTTTTTTTTAAGACCAGGCTAGACAAAGCTTTGGCTGGGATGATCTAGTTGAGGCTGGTCCTGCTTTGAGCAGGGGGTTGGACTAGATGACCTCCTGAGGTCCCTTCCAACCCTAATTTTCTACACTTCCATTAAAAAGTACATGCCCCAGATCAAGTGGATGTAAGAATGAAGCTCTAAGTACAGCTGCAACTACATTTAAAAATTTAGACTTTTTATACCACTTGCCACCTGTGGAGACACCTACTTCATAGTATCAATAAAGAGGTAAGGTTAACCTCACTACTGACACACAAAGACCTCCTGCTTATGAGTTACCTACAAAACACAGGGAAGTGGACTCAATGTCCCAAAGAGGCCTCTTCTAAGTCCTATGTTCCCAAAATGATTCTAGGTAGCAAAGTATGTTTTTAATACATGAACTGATGGCCAATAGAATCCTATTGACTTAAGAGGAAACCAAAGAAGCACTCGTGGAGGGCTTTTTTGTTTGTTTTTGAGGGTTTTTGTTTTTTACTTTAAACTTTTATTATACAAATATTAAAAACAAATAGTGAAAGTGCAAAAACACCATTGTCACCACAGATGTAAAGAAAGAAGGAAAGAAAGATTTCTTATAGGCTACTCTAATCAAACCTAACAAAATCAAATCACAGGAAATGACTCTTGGAATAGCCACTGTCAAAGCTTGTACAGGGTTCATTTTATAAAGCCAACTGCATCTTTTTGTGGCAGACTGACATGTTTTGTTACATATTGAGGATGCTGCTTGAGATTTTAGTGAATTTTTAAAGAGAGCTGGCCCTTCCTTTTCTCAAGCATGGTTTCCATTTTGATAACCTACTATTTCTCCAGAAGGAATGGTTGTAAGGAATTTTTTATTACTATGAAAAACAATGCTTTGAACCTAACTGCTCCTTTTTATTGTAGTCTTCTACACACACAAATCCTTTCAAAGATTAAAAATCGCTTTTATACTACATGAGCTCCAATGTTGTACACACAATGCATGGCTTCTCTTCAGGGGGAATGGGCATGATCTCAAATGGTAAAATTTAGCTGCCATCTAAGAACAAGTTCAGTGAAGGTATAGTAGTAATATACAGCAAAACATTCTTCTGCCCTTCTTGGGCACATCCAGACAAGTGTGCACATACATTTCCCTGGAGACAAGTAGCAACAGCACAACTATGTGCCGCTGCTATTTGTCCCCAGTGAGTGCTCGGGCACTTACACAGGGTAAGTTACCCCAGGGGGAGTATGAGAAGCTGGGCCAGCACCTTGGCTGGGGGCCAGCACCAACAGCCTTACCTAGGGTCCTGGGGGCTTCCCAGGGTTCTAAGTAGTGGCAATCTGGTGCACAGGGCCTGGTCAGGAGCGGGAGCATGGCTCTGGCTGGCCAGGCTCTGGTTTCAGGCAGCGCATGCTGCTGCCATATGCAACGCCCTGCTTTTTTTCAGGTGCAGGTTTTTGTTGATTTTTTTAACACCAGGACCTCCTGGTGTCAAAAAATTAGGGGTTGGAGATCTCAGCTTCAACAGCAGACATGGGAGATGCTGTCCCTTGATGTGGCCAAGGTAACTGTGAAAAAGAAGCCAGAGACACAATATAGAGATCTAAAACTATTTATGTCAGTGCTGGTATGATAGGGCTGCAACTTCTGAATGAGGTCTCCAAGTGCTGGAAGCTGTTAGGGAAGAAAGGCAGGCACCAATCAGTCTACATAGGCTTTGCATTAATATTCTTTCCCTTAGCATCTGCTGTGTGTCACAGAGATACAGGCCTATTTGTTGCTTAAGGGACCACAGGCCAGTGCCCACTAAGAAATGGTATGAGCGTCCCTTAGAAGGCAGGCCACTGGGTAAGTAACAGCTGGTTCCTTGGCACACATCAAAATATAACAGGGATGGGAGTGACATCACAGGTTTAAAATGAGTGCACCAAGGGGGAACACCAAGCAGAGCACACCCGACATTACCGACTGACCCTGAAACAAGTCCAAGGAACTAATGGACACTGCCCAATGAAACTCTGCCTGGCAATGGGATCAGACCAGGGACAGGAAAGTGGTCGCACAGTTCCCCAGAGGTTTTCCAGGGCAGAGACTCCTTCCTGCTGAGAGGATGGATGACTAGCTTGGTTAGGGCCAAAAGGCTGTTGACCAAGAGGTCCCAGGACTTAGTGGGGCCACAGATGGGGAGTGCATAAATAAAAAAGTGAGGGGACTAGTGCAGCCCAAACCTCAGCAAGAAGTTCTGGAGGAGGCAGTGAAGGGGCTACAGCCTGGTGCACTCTACATAAGCATGCATCAGGGTCTCCCTCCACTTGCAGAAGAGACAGGTGTCGGAGGAGTCTGTGAAGCATGCGAGATACACACCCACGGTGATGGCTCCATGAAGTGACTGCCAGCTCAGATCCCCAGTGGCTGGCAGAATCAAGATGAAATACAGACTTGGTGTCTGGGCGGGACATGAGGATGGGACAGTGGAGGGTGCGGACGAGCATGTAGAGCTGGTGGCAATGGACAGGTTGGAAGCAGATCAGCTTGGTATCCCTCATCCTGGTAAGATGAAGTGGGAAGCTCCACAGAGATATAGGACACTAGACTAGATGGACCTGCAGGTTACCCAGTATGTTCTCATACGTTCTTATAGCCCTGCTCTTAAACCTCAAATTGGAGTGAAAGAAAACTTGTACGTACAACAAAAATGACCATCCTTTCTTCCTAAGGCAGATATTAACATGGCTAACTATTTCTCTCTTCCTCTGAGAAATAAGAATCCTAAAAAAAGGAAGGGCATTACCAAAAGGCATGGCCAGTGCTCCCACATGCAAAGACTTCACTACTACTGCTGATATAGGCAGCACTGAGACACTGGTGTGCTGCTGGGCAAGAAAAAAAAGTCTGGCATCTAGTATCAACAAATTCTGTTAATTTGAACACAACATGTATAAAAGTCCCAAAGACAGTAAACAGTGCAGCCAAAGAGGGAGCACAGAAAACACTCTTAAAAGAAGCAGTGAGAGAGCCTTGTCCCCAAGGTAACCTAGATCAGAAGCTGGGCGCACAGATTTCAACATTAGGTACAGATTTACCTGGGACTCACTTGCTCTTTGAGCATGCTTAGAGAGACACCTGCATATAAATCTCTCTTCTAAGATGCGTCCTTCTCCTAAACAAGTAAGGGCCTCTGTGCACCCAGCGTTCACAGGTATTATAGCCTCACATGTCAAACAGTTTTTGAAACTTGGAGATTTATGTTCGGACACATTTGATCAGTCCTGGAGAACCAATGTGAGGCAATACATTCTTCTCCTGAAACAGAGAACAAAAGAAACCAACTAATCACTAGGTTATTTTCCAAACTATTTACAAAGAACTGGAGGTAAGTAAAGAACAAGCAGTTAGCACAAAAGCATTACTGGGAGCTTCAACTAGTGACCACAAACAGGGAGAAGGAACTGAAAGGTAGTTTTTATGGCTCTATCCTCCACCCCTAGTTCGAGGCAAAAGGACATTCAGAGCACTGATATCTCCCAAACAAGTACTGATTAACAAGTCTTCCAATCAAATCCATCGGACACAGCTGCACCAGTGGCAGAATCCATTTGAAAAGAAGCAGGCTATTGCAAGGGTTTAATTTCAGTGCCACAGAGGTCAAGAAGTTGCCAGGACAGATTCCCTCACTTCCCCACTAAGTTCTTGGAGAAAGGAGGCCATGGGGCATCTCAGGTACACGTGAGGTTGTAATGGACAACAGTGGCCAAAAGAATCCAAGGTATGTCTGAGGTAAAAGCTACCTGGAAAAATTATACAAAGCATAATTGGAGTTTGCCAAATGGGTAAAATAACCTTTATATTCAGCACTTAATTTTTATAGTTGCTGAAGCTCAATTTTCATGTAGGATTACCCAACTTAGAAATGTTGGATAACTTCAATACTCTGCCAGAACTTTAAAGTTCATATGCTTTGTGATATGGAACACGTACCTAGAAACTAACACGCAAAGGCAAACCATGCTAATTTTCTGGGCAACTACAAAAGCAAATCTGAAACATTTAGAAATATCATGTTTACAATCATGTCAGGATAAAAAACAGCACAAAAACACTGCTTTGTGGCAGTGGTTTTCTCCAGTCCACACAATCAGAAATTCGTCTGGACAGAGTTCCTGCAACTTACTTCTATTGTTTTGATGAACAGTGTAAAACACTGCCATTAAGCATATAGCCACTCTATTGTTTTACTTCTCTGCCTTCTCCAGTCATGTTAGCTAGCCTTATCATCCCATACATCCATTCTCCTATACCAGTCTCTTTTTTTCCTACCCTGCCTTATGCCTGTGGAATATCCCTTTAATTGTTTTTCTAAACCACTATGCGCCCTTCATTAAAATCCCTTCAGATACCACCTACCCTGTCAAAAATGACACAACTGGCTTCATGAGATATTCTTACAATAACTGTTCCACTTCCTCTATTGAATGTTTGTGACCATGTCATCAGTACTCTTGCCCAGCTCTCCACAATAGCTGCAATTTTCCAAGAACTCTAATAATGAGCCCCATCTCTGTAGCTTGAAACATAGCCTGCTAAAGTGGAAAACAAACCACCAGAAAGGGGCTGCAGAAGTTTGTACATGAAAGATATCTAATAGAAACTTTGAATTCACTAGAGAAATCTTGCCCCAGCTGTGATTTTGCAAATCAAAAGAAACCAGACTGCTAAAAAACTAGTAGAGACATAGGACTTTTCACATTTAAATGAATTATTCAAAACTAGGTCCATCTGCAAGTGAGGAATTTCACCATCACTTTCCAGTTCACAGGATGGTAGATAAAAGTGATAAAATATACTCTTCTGTCTAAAATTTCATGACTTGATCTGAAAGTCATTTAATGGCCTGTGGAATGCATTTATGATCTTCATTTAGCTCCCGGTAATTATCCACGTCAAAGAAACTGCCAATAGTTAGCACTCCTTGTCACAGTATCATAGTAACTACGGTCCTAAGTAGAGATGGTTTTTCCAGGATGGAAATTAAATCTCATGGGGACAGTGGATAGAAGTTGGGCACTGGTAGTGCTGCCTTGTGGAATACACTTTCCAGGGATTCTTTCATGAGCATGAGGTTTATGTTAAACTACCAAAGTTGGCTTCTGCTTAGCCATTTTTTTCAGGCTCTCTATGCTGTCTCTACATCCTGCAGTTCTCTACCAAACCCAGATTAATGCCTGCCTATAATGCCCTGATAGGGCTTCACTAGACAGCAAGAACATTAATAGCTCCCAATTCCTTCCCATGTCACTCATTTTTTCAGAACTACTGTGCAAAGGAATATTTAAAAAATTGCACTGACAAGCATATTACTGTATTTTAGGTTCAGATATACAGTCTCCAGTAGCCTAATCAGAAAAAATGTTCTCTCAACTGCCAAACTCAACATTTCTCATTGTCGTGTAACTTCTAAATGGGGGGGGGGGGGGTTCTGGAATTACTATGGAAAAGTGTGGGTGCTAGATTTGACAGGTAAATGTTTTCAACACTAAAAGTACTCCATTTTAGGTCTATATAGAGGTCCTTACTGAATCCCAACCTTAATTTATTTTTTTTAATTAAAGTTTTAACATTTCAGAAATTAAATTAAGCCCCTGATTCATTGCAGCAAGTTAGTATTGCTTAAAAATGCAAAAAATGTTTCTTGTTAAACGGTGTAAATTGTTGGGACACTTCATGAATCAAAAGCACGAAAAAAGTTAATGCAGACTGAACTATTTGCTGCTTTTAATTATTTAAAGCAGTATATGTGATAAAAGAAATTTCTACAACAGAATCCAGATTGCTTCACTGTGCCCCATGTTAATATTAAGGACCAATAATAAACTAATCAAGACAAGAACAAAACAGAAAAGGGTCTGTGAAAGTTATAGGAATTTTCACTTGTATTGTTCGAACAGAAAATGGAGAAATGGAAACCTGGCTGTATTACCAGCTCCAGCAAAACAAAAAACCACCACCTTCTACTACAAGGAAGGGTATTCCTTCAGTCAAACAAAAGGAATAGTACACAATCAGCATCTGGTTCACATAACTGCCTGGCAGCTGAAAGGAGGAATCTAAAAAGTATGAGTTTGAACAGTTGGCCTTAAAGTTCTTCAAATAAAATTTCACTATGCTCAGACAAATGGACAGGGTTTGCCATTTTTCATTGGATACATCTGCAAGACAATTTGTAAATTAATACTAAATTAATCGTGTGCATCACAAATTAAATCTAAATGAAACTTTTTTCCTTTTGATTGACATGCAACAATGAACAGTGAAGCTTTTGAAGACAGACGCCTTTCAACCTTTCTTCAGCTTCCCAACATCAGCTGCCCAGACAAGATTTCCACAATACAGAAGACAAAACTAGCCGCAACACATTAGTGCTGGAGGAAAACAATGCAACTTGTCGGAATAAAATTTAAGCAACAAAGAAATGACAACAATTACACTGATTAAGACTCATTTCTGCACATTCTGACTGCAGTCTAATGGCTGGCAATCCCCCTCCAAATACACAAAGAAGGGAAGAAGTATCAGACAGCCACACTGCCTGACAGGTTCACAACTCTCCAGAGCTGTAAGCACAAAAGCTGATGGTGTTATATTCCCTGTCAGAGCACTGTGGTGCATACGAGTCTCTATAACAGCTGCCCTACATAGCTCATCAGGTGAGGCCTCTCTTTCTTGCAGCCTCCAAAAACTTTTGCTCTGCTTGGAAAAATATTTATCATGGTCAAAAAGAAAACATTCCTTCCAACTGGGAAATTAAGAATCTCTAACCACCACCTTGACACAATTAGCTCCCTTACCTAAGCAAGGGAAAAACAATTAAAATTACGAAGTTTATCCAGCAGACTCCAGTGTCACGTGCATCAGCATCCCTGCACTGAAAAATGGTGGTAGGGGTGCTTTAATCAAAGCTCATTTCATCCAGCTTTAGTTAAAGCACCCCCGTCACCATTTTTCAGCATGAGAATGCTGACATATGTGATGCTCTGGGCACTTTAAAGCAGCTCCCCTCCCAGAGCATGTCTATAAACACATCAAGTTTTGAAAATTGGGCCCTAACTAAGTTTCCCAATTACACAAAGCAAAGAAATGCAGAGCTGAATAGAATCTCAGACATCATACAGATACCACGGTGATAAGAACAATGCCCAGACACATGCATCCCAACTCCTGTGCTATGCTCCCCTTGCGTGCTCCCCGGCAGACCCAGAAGTGGACTGGAAGTGTTTCCAGTCCGCTTCTGGGTTTGCTGCCGAGCATGTGGAGGACTTCCATTCACTCCTGTGAGATGCTCCATCCACCTCACCATTGCAGTGTTTATGAGCCGCACTGGTACCTTGAGGTATGTCAGAAAAACATTTAAAGCTGTGTCTATGGCCAAAATCGAATCAGCATCGAATCTTCAGATTTGGATTTGGCCAAATCTAATTGGGGACAGCAATCCAAATCAAGTAATGGAATTACTGTTCCTGCTTCGGACCGAATCCGAATCAAATACAGCCTGCTTTGCACACCCCTAATTAATACTAGCCAACTGCCCGTCAAGAATGACAGGCAAGGATGGAGCCTTGTGAGCCTCATGCCTGCCCAGGTCTAGGCCCACTCCCCCATTCTCTCCTGCTGCTTGGGGACTGGGCCCGCTTCCCCCCTTCCCCACCACAACGGTGAGGGGAGAGTAGGATGGGACTGGGCCTGATGTGGGGGAGAACTGGGCCCAACGGTGGGGAGACACCAGGTTGCCAGGGCTGGGGGGGAGCAGTGGGCCTGAGCCAACCTGGCGGCAGTGGGGGGATGGGAGAGAAGTGGGCCCAGGCCTGAAGCAGGGAGGAAGCCAGCTCCTTGCCTTTCCCTGCTGCTGCCACATCAGTCTGGGCCAGGCTGGGCCCACTGCTCCCTGCACACCACCATGACAGGCTGGCTTCTCCCCCTGCTCAGGTTTGCTCCTCCCACTCCCCCCCCCCACATTGGGCCTGGAACCACTCCTCTGCTCCCCCCACCACCACCGCGCACCCACTCCTCCCCCAACCCATATCAGGCCCACTCCTCTCCCCACCGCTGCTGCATCAGCCCTGCAGGCAGCGATAACAGAAGGGGAAAGGGGAGGTTGTGGGCCAAGGCCAGCGCCAGTGACTGAATCCCCCACCCCGCGGCATCCTGACCCCCCTTACCTCCCACCATGCTGCCGCTGTCACCTCCGAGGAGCAAGGGAGGAAGGGCAAGGCCAGCTCTGGTGGCCTCGCCCCCCGCCCCCACTCTATCGTCATGACCTGCAAGAAGCGTCCACTCCATTGCCACCACCTCCAGGGAGCTCTGCCCCCTGTGCCCCCTGCCATCACAGCAGCGCTCCACCGTGCCACCACCTCCTGGATGAATGCTTATTCACACTCTGATTGGCTATTTCAGTCAGCCAATCTGAGCGCAAATAAATCATTATGAAAAGACTGACAGACAAGGCTATTATTTGAATGCTTTTGTATACAATAAACGTAGCTCATGGTCTTAAAGGCTAATTACATGGGCTCCATCCTCCCCAATATCTACACCCTCACAAATGTCACACATACTAATCGAATCATAACCACACCTACAGGTCACAGGATCATAGCTGGCTATCCTTTCACCAGCCCCTCTGTAGGCTATGGGCACTCTGGCCCCCTTGGTCTCCAACTGTAGCTCTCCTGACCTTTGGTCCTTCTTCTTAGACCCTGGGCCCACTCCTAGGCCAGCTGAGATCCACAGACTCTGCAGCTCTGCCAGTCTCTGGTTATGGCTCTTTTGACCTTTGGCACCTCCTGAGCCCTGGCCCTGCTGGGGCCAGTGAGACCTATAGGCACCCTGGCCCTACCTGCTTCCCAGGCCCTCTACTGTCTTTCCCGGCCCCCTGGACCTCTATTCTCTCTCTCTCTCTCTCTCTCTCTGTCCCCTCTCTCTCTGGGCCAGCTGGGACCTCCTTACCTCCCCTTAGTTCCTTCCACAATCCACCAGATGTTCCCCAACCCAAAGCCTGTATCCTGGCTGCTCCACTGGCCCTAAAGCTGAACTCCCAGCCCTAAGGCTGCCTGCCCACAGACATACGTGGTGCAAGCCAGAGTCACTCTCTCAGCAGTCTGCCTAGGTGCTCCTTCCCTGTCAGATACTGGAATAAGACTGCCCCCACCTACCTCAGGCCCTGGGTTTATATATACCTCAAGCCCCCTTCCAGTCGGGTGTCTTCTCTGATTGCTACCTGAGCTGTTTCTAGAGCCTTCTCTCCTCTAAATGTGATGGGTGTGCTAAGCACCGTCACATATATATATATTCTTTTTGAAGTAATCCAATTTATTGTACCAAGCACTTATTTCATTTCCTCAGCTTGTGATGCCTTTATAATAACCCAACCTCTAAAATGAATATCTGTCAATTCATTATTTTAAATTTCAGAATAACAATGTGACAGAAAACACTAGCAGAAATCTGCAAGATGCAAGGGCCACCTCTCCTCTTAATCCACATACAGTGATGTTATCAATTATGTCTTTATACTGTCAAATGAACTTAAAACTACCAATCAGTTATGCAAGCAATTAAGTATCATACCTCCAAGTTCCTTTACATTCAAGATGGCATTCTGGAACGGCACAGCTTTTATGCTAAAGCCTGAAATTAAAATAAAAAGTGTTAGTATCCTACTTGACTGGGTGACAATTTGAAAAAGAATATATCCATTAAAAACTTCTATTTTGTTCACTGTGGCTTTTGACAGACGACTCTCCTAGTAACATTAAATATCATGGGAAGACAAGAAGCACTGAACAGAAAATAAAACCAACACATGAAGAAGCATGAGACTGTCAGTACAACTCTTATTAGGGTTTTATTAGCTTGGCAAAAGGAATTCTATTCAGGCAATAATTTGACAATTAAAGTTTCTTCCTCACAATCTTATATTCTGGCACACGTTTAAGAAACTATGAACAATAAAAGCAGATGGGCTATGAATGCTTTTAAACAATCCCCATTAACCTAATTTTCCTGAAACTGAATCTTTGCAGTCTTTTCATCAATAATACAAACTAAGTTCTTTAAGATTTTGAGAGACAGAGGACACTAAGTCAGCTAATTGTATACTGTGCTTTATTTTTAAACAAGATAGTTAGTGGTAGAGGTGCACCAATACATCGGCTCAATATCGGATTGGCACCGATATAAAGAAAATTGATTGCATTGGAAATTGGCCTGATGTGGCTGATAAACGCCCATTCGTGTCAGCAGCTGCAGCGCAGCACATAGGAAGCGAGGAGCACAGCCTGGCAGCTTGGAAGCTGTGTGCAGCTGGTAAGTCTGGTGTGGTAGAAGGGGAGGGAGGAAAGAAGAGGCATGGAGGGGGCGCAGATCAAGGCCCCTGTGGTGAGGGAGGAGTAGGTCTGGGTCTGGGGCAAGCACTGCCCAGCCACAGCAGGGCAGGCATGGGACGAAGCCATGGCTCAGTCGGGAGGCACAGGGAAGGGAGGGAGTGGCTCCCACCGCTATGCACTGCTCATCCAGGAGCTGCTGGTCCAGCACTTGCCTGCTTGTCCAGCAGCTCCTGCTCCTGTTCCTGCCATTCATCCGGGAGGGCATGTGGGGCAGAGGTGTGTGTGTACCTGGATCTGTACAGGGCAGGGCGAAAAGATCTCTGTGCAGCCCCTGCCCCAGCCCATGCTGTGCAGGTCTGGGGGCACACGCGCTCCCCCCATACCCTCCTGGATGAGCAGCAGGAGCCATTGGATGAGCGTCAAACCAGTGGGCGAATGCCAAACCAGCAGCTCCTGGACAAGCAGCACACAGCGGTGGGAGCCACCCCACCTCCCCCACCCCCTGGACGAATCGCAGCTCCATCCCACATCCACCCTGGCTGGGCAGCGTTTGCCCCAGCCCCACTCCTTCCTCACCACGGGGGTCTTGATCTGCACCCCCATGCCCCTCCCCCTCCACCACACCAGACTTACCAGCTGCACACAGCTCTCCAAGCTGCCAGGCTGGTATCAGAAATTGGATCAGTATTGGACAATATGCCTCCTTAAAAATCCGCTATCGGTATCAGCCCCAAAAATCTCTATCAGTGCACCCCTAGTTGTTGGTTATTTAATAATAAGGCTTACAAAGAATTAATAAAAGATTCATAGAAATTACAAATGCCACACACCTGAGTAATGGCAATACATGCATCCGTGAGGTTGCCTATGCCTTTAAGAATCTTTGCATCCATTGGACTAACAGTCTATGTTGACTTATTAAACCTGTATTACTTATTCAACAACCCTTTGTAAAAAAAATGAACATTTTATATGAAATGAAACCTTTTCCTATATTAAATCAAAGATGTCCAGATAAACTGTGGAAATTTGGTGGAATGTACTTCTTGGAGGGACAAAAAATAGGTATGCATCAGAGCTGTGTGAAGCTTCAGTAGCCAATTCAATTTGAAGAATCGGCCCAATTCAGCAGCTAAATCCCCAGATCCAAATTGAATCAGGAGACCAATTAAAAGGTCCGAATCAAATTGGAAGCCTCCGAGTTGATTCAGAAAAGATTTGGTGCCAATTCGGAGATTTGGCCATAGACTAAACAAGCAGCAGTCCTCACCATGCTGGACACAGCTGCCTCCAGCTGGTAAGTCTGTTGTGGTGGGTGAAGAGGGGAGGAAAGGGGCATGGGAAGGGACTGGACAGATCAGTGGCCGCACAATGAGGGAGGAATTGGGGCTGGGGCAAGCTGCCCAGCCAGAGCAGGGGGATGTGGGACTCGGGGAGGGGAGCTCCCACCACTGTATGCCCTCTTCTGCATGGGGCAGGCTGAACCAGGCTATGCACAGGAAGCTAGCCCCAGCTCCCCACTGCCAGGCTGTGCTACATGGGTGGAGTGGAGCCAGGGCTGTACTCTGGGCAGCTAGCCCCAGCCACAGCCCAGAGTGTGCTCTGCCTGCCCCAGAGTGCAGTGGAGTGGGAGGTATGAGAGAGTTGCAGCCACCCTAAAATTCCCCATAGTCCCTGCTGCCGGCTCCTCCCTGATCTGGATGCACACACCTGCCTCCATGCCCTGTCACTGCTCACCCACGGCTTGTCTGAGAGGCATGGGGAGGCTGGGCAAGTGGTGGGAGGGCACAGCCCCCACTCCCAGTGCCTTCCACCACCTATCTGGAGTGCAGGATGGCCCAGGCTCCCCTGGGGAGATCCGGAGACATACACCTGCTCTCATGCCCTTCTGGCCCAATGGTGCACGCCAGTGCACAGTGGCGGGACCCCTGCCTTCCACAAGTCCAATGCCCCTCTCGCCCCGCTGGGCAGCTTGTCCCAGCCCCAACCCCAATCTCTCCCTCACTGTGGGGCCATTGATCTGCCCTTCCCTCCATGCCCCTTCCCCCTGCCCACAACAGACTTACCAGCTGGAGGTAGCTGTCTCCAGCGTGGTGAGGACTGCTGCCTGTTTAGTCTAATCACTGAATCTCTAAAATCGGCACTGAATTTTTGGATCCGAATCGCCTAAATCAAATCAGGACCGTGATTCAAATTACCAAATCGAATCACTGTCCCTCTGAATCAGCCAAATCCAAAGCAAATACTTGCTGCTTCGCACAGGCCTAGTATGCATAACCAGTGTTACACAAAAATTATGGTTGCCTGAACAAACGTGCTCAAAGATGCTATACAGTTTTGTAAAACATACATATCATCATCAAATGTACGTAACCAGTATCTTTGAACAAATCTGCTTCAAAGTCCATTTTGAGGGCTGCAGAAACCTAACAATCCAGTATTCTATTTATTGATAAATAGGACAAGGAAGTGACCATACCTCCCCAAACCAGCAGTTTATATATTCCCATACTCTGACTCCAGTGCTGGCTAAAACTGAATGCTTCAAAAGCAAAGTGCAAAAAAAACCTGAATGGAACAGATATGGAATAATCTGCCCGTGTGGCAAGTTTCTTCTAAACCACTAAGTTGAATGTTTCATTACACACTGAAGTGGCTGAGTTTATAATCTTTTAAAATTATAAATATAACCACGATCAAAATATATTAAGCATGCATTTTGCAAGGTACAGCATTTCCTTGCATCTATTTTATTTTTTCTTTTAGTTGTATTATGATCTCATATGTTAACTTAAGCACTTAAAACCAGTTAGAGTTGCTAAAGGAAAATAATGCTCGACTTAAGAACCCAATACAGAAGGAGGACAATGTAAAACCACATACACATATATAGATCTCTCAAATAACTACTGTCCATTCCCTTTAGCAAGTCAAACTTACTAAGTCATTAAGGTCACAAAACATTCCTTCAATTCTATATGACCTATTCCATCTTCCTTATTGGTTCTATAACCAGATATTCATTTTGTCATAATTTTTTTTATTATTAATATCATTATGATTGTTGCTGTTATCATTATCCTATTACTATTATTATTGCAAATATAATTTGGTTATTGTATCATGGTCTTCTATTCTCATGCTTTCAGATTCACCTGTATTTATATTTTTTTTCTAGGTTCCTCAATTGACCTAATTTTTAAATTTCAGCAGTGCCTGGTTTTTATTTTTCTTCCATCTTTGTTTTGTAGAATATATTATTGATCTAAAAACATTACTGCTCTATTCTTCTTCCCTGCCCAAAGGACAATAACAGTGGTCAAAAATAATGGCCACTGATTACATTTTCTTCTTTTGGCTACTTTCACATGCCACAGTACAGGAGCAACAGACTTTGGGAAAAAGGAAATCCAATGTGGGCCCTCTAGTTTCTTCATCCCACCCATTTACTACCACATTCTCCCCACCCCCCAGCCATGACTCCCCAATCACTTTTTGTCTATGTAGTAAAGCCCTTAAGAAATAAGGCTTCAAAGGTTTTCTTTCTTCCCTCTTTGTCTCTATGGTAAAATCCACAGGGGGTAGGAACCTTTAGAAATTAACAATTTCTACCACAATTACTCTGCAACAGACATTACTGAAGAACTATGTTACTTATGAAATGCAGTAGATGATATATTTTCATAAAAATTCTCCAGAGAAGAATGTCACCAAACTGCAAAAAAAAAGACTAACTCATCACAACTAATGGGTTAATTGCTCAATTCAAACCACTTAAAAGGCTACTTTAAAAAAATACTGTACCAAAGGTACACAGCTGTCAAAAATTCTGAGTTTTATGTTCAACCAAGCTTGCAGCACAAGTCATCTCTATTTAAAGATGCCCTTATTCTTCCAAAAGCACATAACACAGCAGTAGCATCAAGTTTGGCCAGACAAACACATTATAAGTTCTATTTGGAAAACTGATAGGAATGCATTAGAAAAAAACTTTTAAAATTGTTACTCAATATTTAAACTGAAAAATAAACAAATAATAAATGAAAAGGATAGCTTTAATCTGCATATCAGTTAACTACTTCCTGCACCCCTTATCAACTGCATCCTAATTTCTTAATAGAAAAAAGTATTCAAGAAGTGTCTCTTTTCTTTAAAAAAAAAAGCAATGATTTAATTAACAGTTATCCTAAATTCTAAGAAACAGAACTTTTGATTGAGCAAAATTCATCCTAACTACAACATCATACCTGTTGTAGACACTATATTCTCTGGACTCTCACTGCAAAGCCGTGACAGTAGACTTGTCTTGCCAGAACCCGTGAGACCTATACAAACCAAGTCATACTCGGGTCGTGGAGGAGGTGGTCCCTTGCAGCAAAGTCCTCTAAAACACTGCCAAAAAAAGAGGGGAAAAATAAAAATATTTCATATTTTAAAAAGATAAAAATAGTACAGATCACAAAGTTAAATGTAGTGTGGCATTTTGCTAGTCCTCACTTCCAGCTTTCCTAGTTTCCTGGCATGCTCAGCAGTTAGTACAGCTGGAATATAAGGAAACAATTTTTAAGAAACCAGTAATGTACCTATTAGTTCCTTACTTAGGTTTGACAAGTTAGGTAAGAAAACCAATTAAATTTGTTTAATAACATGGTATGCATTTAGTGAAACAGTTGCGTATTCTGCTCAGAAATGTACAGAATGAAGGCTGGAAGGGACCTCGTGAGATCATCAAGTCCAGTAATTCTGTACATCCATGTGTTCGCTGCCGGAAGCAGAATTCACAGGATATGCGAGTGTTAATCATGCTCTTATCTCAGAGTATAAATAGACATCACCAAATGAAGTGAATCAGTTATACTGTGATGGTTCTGGCACAGCTGATCCGCTTCACTGGGCAAAACGCTCATTGCCCATTGTTCCACCTGTTGATCTTGTGGAACAAGTGAGGTGTTACCTTCTTGCAGACGCGCCTTAGGTAATCTCTAGGGTGCATCTCTGTAACCAGGGAAAGCCAGCTCTAGTGTACCCCGGGAATGAAAATTCAGGCCCCTAAGAGTACCTGTCTGGGGTTGGGGGACAACCATGGGCAGCTCTGGGCTGCCCATACTCTCCCACCTTAAAAAGCAAACAGACATCAGCCACAAATACTGACACATCATCATACCACCCATGTTGCAGCCACTAATTTGGCGCATTTGTGGTACCACAAGGGGCATGGCTATCTCTTGGCTTGGCCTCTGCACCACCATACTTTTTTTATGGCAGCACAAAGGCAACACCTGTTTATACCCTAATGCCATGCCAGGACAGACTACCAAATGATTTTTCAAGCAGCTGTTGGACAGACACTCCCAGCTGTCACCATCACAGCTTCAGGAAAAATTAGAGCTCCTTTGACTTTCTACCCCTTCCCAATCTACTTTTCCAGATACTTTAAAGGAAATGGTGCCCAGCTTACCCTCAGCTTGAGCTGTTGTTCGGCATACTTTTGAAGCAGCTATCACTTCACTATATAAAAAGTTCATTAATAGGCATACTGGATGTAGAATTTCACCCTGTGCACTTCACTATGTAGATAAGTATGAATTAAAACCAGCAGCACTACAGAGTCTGAAGAACTAAATGGTTTAAAAACACACCTTCCTTTTAGCTACCTGATGCATCTTAACCCTGTACTGCACTAACAGGTTGGCCACATCCCATTTATTTGTCCATTAAACCTTTGTGTGTTGCAGGTAATCTGTTTATAAGCCAGGGATGACAGCCTACAGCCAACAGGCCAGACCTGGCCCATGAAGAGATTTAATTGGCCTGCAAAGCTAAGACAGCAGTGGCAGCAGGGTAGAAAATTGGCAGTGGTGGCCCATGTTAAGATCAGGCGGAGTTAAAATGGTTGCCAGCCTCTTCTGTAAGCAATTTTTAAAAATCATTATGACAAAAACCAATGCTAAAAGCTTCCAAGTATTTACAAATGTATGAATATTTATCACATTTTAGTTATGCCTGTAGAGTGTATTGTTCAAAACTAACTTTTATAAACATCAGTTCTCTCAATACTCAGCCTTGGTGAGGCCACAACTGGAGTCCTGCATCCAATTCTGGGCTCCACACTTTAAAAAGGATGTGGAGAAGCTTGAGAGAGTCCAGAGAAGAGCCATGCGCATGATCAGAGGTCAAGAGAGGAGGCCTTATGAGGAGAGGCTGAGAGGCATGGG
>NW_017729024.1:146682031-146683914 GCF_001723915.1 Gavialis gangeticus | reverse complement strand
GTAGAAGCATAGGCTCAGGGGAGAGTGGGTGGCAGCCTATAAGTACATAAGGGGTGTACATCAGGATCTGTGAGAAAGTCTGTTCACCAGGGAACCACAAGGGAAAACAATGTCAGTGGTCACAAACTGCTGGAAGACCATTTTAGACTGGACATAAGAAAATACTTCTTTACCATCTGAGTCTCCAGAGGCTGGAATAGACTTCCCCCAGAAGTGGTGCAACCACCTACTCTGGACATGTTCAAGAAGCGTTTGGATGATTATTTTGCTGGGGTCATCTGACCCCAACTGACTTCCTGCCCTTTGGGCAGGGGACTGGACCCGATGATCTCACGAAGTCCCTTCCAGCCTTAATATCTGTGAAATCTATGAAGTCTATGAACACGCATTAGCCATCACAAGCAACAGAAAAATGCAATTGTGCATGAAAGTTGTGGTTACAGTCATAATGGAGTCAAACATACATGCATTCCAATCCAAAGTAACACAAGGTATCAACCTCAGGGTCTTTAACAATAACGTAGTGGCTTTGTACTTGATTTAAGCCACTTGGCTGATGCTCCAATCATTCACAACAGGTCAGAATAGAACTCAAACCTTCTGGCTTCCATTTACTCTACCTACACCATCTCCCTAGCCAGCAACAATGGCAGGAGCTATGAAATGTACACTTAAGCTCTAGTAATAACAGAAAGACTTCTAGCTGTGTCCCAATCATAAATACACAACTTTGCTACGATTGCAAGACTTACTTGATTTTTTTGGCTTAAATATTATGTTCCTAGAAATATATTTTAACTGTATGGATAATAAAGAAGATTGATAATACATAAGTCCTAGTTATTTTAATCATGTCAAGGATGACATCCCATTTTATATGCATGTGCCTCTATTTTAGAAAGAAATAAAGTATCTGAGGGCAGAATCTGGCTATAAGTTAGTCTTGTAAAACAGTTCTTCTTGTCTACACCTGCATAAAGATTAGCAGCCTGTAGAGAGGATCACACAATCTCAATACAAAAAAGAATCACCCAGCAATTTTTATTCGCTCCCTTCTAGGACTAGTTTGTCCTTTGTTTCCTGGACAAACCAGTGCAAGAAACAGCCTTCATAGTTTAAAAAAAATAAGGTAAATCGGTGTCTGTCGGGGGTGGGGGGCCATGGGACAAGCGTTTAAAGGGTAGTTGTGAAAGGAAGCATGTTTATCATGGCAAGTTAGATAATTTTAGAGAACAGAGTTTTTAAAAAAATAAAGAGAAAACTTTATATTTCTGATAAGTTTAGTCTTAGTTGAAAGATAATTTACAAGTTCTTAAATCCATTTCTTCCTGCATTCAGAGTGTACGTGTCTTCTACCTTTCAGCCACTCATTTTTTTATTATTATTTATTCTTAGATACACAAAATACCTGCACTGAAGAGTAAAAAGATTTTTTTACTCAGGCATTTAAGTAAGAATTCCAATATTAAGTTTCACATGCAGCATAAACCCAGCAAAGACACTGGGGCTTTAGACTGGGTGAGTGCTGACCATGCCGCAGAATCTTTAACTACTGCTGATAACATGTAAAACAGAAAGATTCAGGTTGGCTTTCAGGTTCTAGGAAAAACAGGCAAAGAAAAAATTATACGCATGTGCAATTAAATACCAAAAATTGAGATTCAAATGTTTCATAGTTTCATAGTTGGTAGGGTCAGAATAGACCTGAGCAAATCATCAAGTCCGACCCCCTGCCATCGCAGGAAAAAGTACTGAGGTCAAATGACCCCAGCAAGGTGTTCGTCTAGCCTCCTCTTAAAGACCCCCAGGGTAGGAGCCAGCACCACTTCACTTGGAAGTTGGTTCCAGATCCTAGCCGCCCTGACAGTGAAGTAGCGCCTCCT
>NW_017729024.1:146671408-146677031 GCF_001723915.1 Gavialis gangeticus | reverse complement strand
CTGCCATCGCAGGAAAAAGTACTGAGGTCAAATGACCCCAGCAAGGTGTTCGTCTAGCCTCCTCTTAAAGACCCCCAGGGTAGGAGCCAGCACCACTTCACTTGGAAGTTGGTTCCAGATCCTAGCCGCCCTGACAGTGAAGTAACGCCTCCTAATATCTAATCTGAATTACCCTCTGCCAGCTTGTGGCCGTTATTTCTAGTCACTCCTGGTAGTGCTCAGGGGAACAGGGACTCCCCCAATGCCTGCTGGTCCCCCCTGACTAGTTTGTAACAGGCCACCAGATCCCCTCTCAGCCTTCTCTTGTGGAGGCTGAACAGGTTCAGGTCCCGTAGCCTCTCCTCGTAGGGCCTGGCCTGCTGCCCCCTGATCATGCGAGTGGCCCTCCTCTGGACCCTCTCCATGTTGTCCACATCCCTCTTGAAGCGCGGCGCCCAGAACTGGACGCAGTACTCCAAATGTTGACCTGCCCTTTTTTCTTCAACAATCATTTTTTCACAGGTTAAATCAATATTGTTTCAACGTTCTTTCAGAAAGCAAAGTTAAAAAATACATCCCATACCCAGAAGTATTAATCAACAATTAACACTGGTTAAGAGAGAAAATATCAAATTTGGGATATTTTAAAGTGTTATACTGCAACGTGTTAATTGACTGAGTATTTTCAAGCCAATCAGCATCCTCATAAACAGGGTAAGGGACACGTGGGACAAAAGTTCTCTGCTTGACTGTCTGTTGTCCAACTTGCCACTACATTTTAAGTAATTCAATTTAGTTTTCTATGTCTTGATATGATCTCTCAGTTTGCCTGTGAAACTAAAAAGGCATAGGAAGCGATGACTAGGACAGTAGGCTGAAATGACTAACCTGCAGCATGGGTGCCACAACTGGCATGGGCAACCTCTATGTGGCATGGGGCAGATCAAGGAAGGAGCCGGCAGCACAGTGGCAGATAGTACAGGGAGCAGAAGGCAAAGCAGAAGATAGAGCAAGGGAAGTGGATAGATGCGTCACACAAGGAGGGTGTGATACTTAATTTGTGGCTTGCTTACCACAAAGGGTTGTGTATCTGAGAAGATTTAGGGCATCAAAAAAAAAAAAAAAAAGAAAAAAGGAAATGGCATTTCAGCAACAGCCGAGTAATCATGTCATTCTGGGTTCAGCCTCATATCATGAGGGTTACACAATGTAGAAAAATGCAGCTGGAGTGCAGAAAGCAGCCTGTGCTCTGTCTGCTGGAAGACACATGCTTCATCCAAGCAGAGACAGAGTAAGAGCTCAGGCAGATCATTTAAGCTAAGGACAGAAGTTACACATAAGCGGGTTTAAGTGATCAGAAACTGGTTTAAGATAAAACTGGTTGAATGTAGTATCAGACTTAACTGATTTGGGTCAAACTGGTTTATGACACTTCTGTCCCAGAACCCTTCCTGATTCAGAGTCCCCAGCATGCTTTCCAGCCCTGGGTTGGACTGTGCCATCTGCTCCAGCTGGGGGAGGGCGCTGTTCCCTCCCCCACCCCCAGAAAAGCCTCTGTGAGGCCTGAGGCCAGGGGGTGGGGTTAAACTCCCCCATCCCCTGAGTACAGAGCTGCCTTGCTAAATTTACTGAAAGTTACTGCTGGCTGGGACTGTGGACTACAAATCCCAGAGGCATCTGGAAGCAGGAAGAGGAAGTGATGAGCAACCCTGCAGAGTCCTGCTTCTGTGATGCTGAACTGCAAATCCCAGAGACCTCTGGGACAGCAGGAAGAGGAAGTGCCAGAAATCCGTGCTCTAGACCCCCCCGGCCTGAGCTACGGCAGTGGCTGCATTTCTTGAATCAAAGGTAAATGTGTGCCCAGTTGTTTCTCAGTTTAATCCTTCCAGCTTAGACTATCCTGCAAAGACTGAATTGATTCAGCCTCAGGCTTTTTGACTGTCTGTACAACTACTCCTCGTTTAATGTAGGTACACATTCTTGAAAAATTAGACTTTAAGCAAAACAATGTTAAGCAAATCCAATTACTTCACTGTAGTTACACTAGCAGGCAGCAGCCAAATAACTTTATAACCAAATATTGCACACCTTTAAATGAGTATGTTCTCTAATAGATCAGCAAGGTAATAATGAAACAATGTTAACCAGGATGATGTTAAGTGAGGAGTACCTGTACTTAGCCTAAGGGACCCTTCAATTAGAGATCCAGTAGCAGAAGGAGCATGGGAGTCTCCTATATTGCTACCTTAGAAAGTGGTGCATCCACCAGTGATTATAAAAGGAGCCATGGGATGACAGAAGCCTAGAGGAAAGGAATTTGGGAAACATTGCTCAAAAGAAGGGCCAAAGACAAAAAGCTCATGAGCATACCATCAGGGCTGTGCCCTGAAATAGTCTCACGGTACAGAACTGTTTACTTGTGTTGCCATGAGATATTTTTTTATTTAACTCCAAGAGGAGTGAAATCTGACAGTCAAAAGGCTGGTCTTCTCACAGCCTGGAGAGCACTGAGGACAATAGGGGAACTGAGGCAGCAGAGGTATCTAATTTCAGACTTGTTAAGCAACTCCTACACCATAAAAACTATTATTAATGCATAGCAACATTTGTAGTCCCAAGCCAGCATCTGCTGTTCACAGAGAAACTGAAAATCCTATAATAATTGGAAAACTAATGGAAACATTATTTGCCTGCAATCCTACATTTAAAAACATCATTAATTCCATGTACCCACCCACCTTCAAGCTGTAGTTCAACCTCTGCCCCAAAGATGATCTCCATCCCTGCAATGGCCATTTATGTAATGAATTTCTGAAGGATTCACATTTATCTTTGTTAACAGTTTGGGACCAGCTCTCTGGTCACACACAGAGGTGCAAGCCCATCACACCCCCGAGAGCAGAAAACCCCAAAGGACCCCTCCGGTGGACCCCAATCTTGCCCCCCATGCACAGCCAGGAAGGAAGGGGGGCCCAGAGTGGGACGGCACTAGACAGGAGTGCCAGGCATCTGAGAGGAGCTGAGGAGGGTCACGCCTCCCCCCCTCCCTCAGCTCCTACTTAGCCCAGCCCCCTAGGGAGCCACACAAACAAAGTACGCAAGCAGGTGCACAAATTAGCATGGGAGTTTGCACAAGAAGGCGAGTAACAGGGGCATGAGGCTCTAGGTGGCAAGCCTGGAGACAAGGGTCGGCACATCAGTAGCCCGAACTACTACCTGTGCAATGGTGGTGACGTGCCACAGCCCAAACATCCCCTCTGATCAGGGGCCAGCTACAAACTGGCCAAGGGGGACCAGCAGGCTACAAGAGCGTCCTTGTTCCCCTGAGCACTACCAGGAGTAACAAGGAATAATGGCCATAAGTTGACGGAGAGTAGATTCAGGCTAGATATCAGGAGGCACTACTTCACAGTCAGGGTGGCTAGGAGCTGGAACCAACTTCCAAGGGAAGTGGTGCTCACTCCTACCCTGGGGGTCTTCAAAAGGAGGCTGGATGAACACCTAGCCAGCGTCATTTGACCCCAGCATTCTTTCCTGCCCATGACAGGGGGTCGGACTTGATGATCTGCTTAGGTCCCTTCCGACCCTACCAACTATAACTATAAACAGAAGACCGCGGCGTTTGTGCCATCGTGAAGGCTTCAGCTCCTTCAACCACAGTCCGCATTTCAGAGAGACAGAGGCAGCAGTCCATTGAGAAGGGACAGCTTCCACCTCACTCCAGTGGGGAAGAAGCTCTTCTCAGCCAGAGTGGCTGACCTGCTTCACAGGGCTTTAAACTAAGTTTGCTGGGGGATGGGCAGACAACCACCAGTGCAAGCCCACCAAGTGTCAACCGCAGAATCAACAGGTCAGGCAACACAAATTTGCTAGGGACTTGGTAGAGGCTGCACACACTCAGTGCATGGTTGTCATGGGCAACTTCAACTACCCTGATCTCTCTCATGGAAAGAGCACTCGGCCAAATCTGATCGGTTGCAAAGCTTCCACACTTGCATTGATTAGCTTTATTTGTCTCAAGAAGTCTATAGGCCAACAAGAGGCAAGGCACTGCTGGATCTGGTACAGGCCAAAGGGGATGATCTAGTGAGCAATCTGAGAATCATAGGGAAGTTGGGAGACAGTAATCATGAGTTGATCACCTTCTCTATCCATCACAAACCTGGCAAATCAGTCATCAGTGCAGAAATCCTCAGCTTTAGGAAACCCGACTTTCACAAGCTCAGGAGGCTGGTTGCCAAGGTCCTGAGTGGCCATGACCTGACAGGGAGGGGAGTCCATGATAAATGTTCACTACTTGAGGACACAATCCTTGAAGCATAAGGGAAGTCCATTCCAGCCCACAGGAAATGTAGCAAAAGGGCTGGGAGACCTACTTGGCTAAATAGGGAACTCATGGACTCCTGTATCTGAAAAGAGAAACCTGGTAACACCAGGATGGAAGCCAGGTAACACCACAAAGGAGAAGTATTCAGCACTGGCCCACACCTGTAGGGAGTGAACTAAGAAAGCTAAGGCTGAAACCAAACTCAAACTGGCTACAGGAATCAAGGATAATAAAAAGTCCTTTTTCAGATGCATGGGAAGTTGGAAGAAAAACAAGGGCAACATTGGACCCTTGCAAAATAAAAACAGGGCAGCTGACAACTGACACCCAGGAAAAATCTAATCTCCTTAGCGATGACTTTGTGTCGATCTTCCACCAGCCCAAGGAAATCACTTTGCCTAACAAGATGCATGATTACCAAGGTATGGACGAACATGCACCCATCACTGGTGATAATCTCATGAAGGAACACCTTAAGAAACTGGACATCCACAAATCAGCTGGCCTAGATGGAATGCACCCAAGAGTGCTAAAAGAACTGGCTGACATCATAGCACAGCCAATGGTGAGGATATTTGGGAACTTGTAGGGCTCAGGAGAGGTTCCTGAAGATTGGAAGAGGGCCAACATGGTACCTAACTTCAAGAAAGGGAGGAAGGAAGATCCAGGGAACTACAGGTCAAATCAGTTTGACCTCAATCCCTAGAAAAAAATTGGAAAAAAAAAGAAAAGAAAAAGAAAAACAAAATCAAATAAACCATTAACAACAGGCTAATGGAAAGCAACATTTTGAGAGAAAGCCTTTGTTGTAGGTAGGTCTTGCCTCACCAACCTCATTTTCTTCTATGACCAGGTGACACATCACTTGGACAAAGGAGAAGAGGTTCATATCATATATTTAGACTTCAAAAAAGCCTTTGACTTGTCTCCTCTGGTGTCCTCATGGTAAAACTGGGGAACTGTGGCCTCAACAACCTTACGGTCTGATGGCTGGGGAACTGGCTCCATGGTCAGACCCAGAGAATGACAGTTGATGGAACTGTATCAATATAGTGCACGGTGACAAGTGGCGTTCCCCCAGGGCTCCATACTTGGACCAGTACTCTTTAATGCATTTATAAATGATCTGGAATCTGATGTCAGAAGCAGACTGGGCAAGTTTGCCAATGACACCAAATTATGGGGAAGTGTAGCCACACTAGAGGATAGACTGGCAATTCAGGCCAACCTGGACAGGCTTGCAAGGTGGGTAGATCAAAACCTGATGGCATTCAACAAGGAGAAGTGCAAGGTGCTACACCTCGGGGGGGGGGGGGG